>NC_139021.1:157330750-157991922 GCF_964662115.1 Mustela nivalis | reverse complement strand
GTCAGATGATACTTGGAACTCTCCTCTTACTTAAGATAGGGGCATGAAAAGTGGCTCAGACATTTTTTGTTCATGGATATTTTTCCTTAACTAGTAGAGGTCTGGGTCAGGTAGTCTGGCTGGGTTATCACATTAGGTGACTCCTCAATGTCCATATCTGTTCGTCTTTTCTGTTGTAATTTAGTTTTTCCAGAAAAGAATTCTATCTCTTCTCATCTTAGAAGTATAAATCAGCAGGCATTCTCACATTTGAGGAAAGGGGCTAGGTATCTTATTGTTTATTATGTAGCCTTTCATTTAATCTTCTTGTTTGCAATATGGTTGAGTGCACCTCAACTATGCATAGTGGCTCTGACACTGGCTCACCTCTAGTGTTCTACTTTATCAGAAATGGAGCAGTTTCTTAACTGTGCATGACAATGGTCCTCCAACTTTTTGTTTTAGGACTACTTTCACTCTCAAAGACTACTGAATGCCCCAAATAATTTTTATGCAGATCATATTTATGAATACTTACCATTTTAGAATTAAAGTAGAATTTTTAAAAATGCTTATTTTAAAATAGTAGACCCATTACATTTTCCCATAAACAATGTATTTTATAAAATAATTATATTTTCTCAAAAACAAAAAATTAAATGAGGGGAGTGCCATTATTTTATGTTCACACAGATCTCTTTAATACCTAGCTTAATTGAAGATAAAACTCATATTTTCTTATTTGTTCTATGATAATATTTTGTTTTAGTTTAAGAATATGAAGAAAATTTGCCCTCCCAAAGATATGTATCTAGAAAAGGTAAGAGTATTTGAATAGCCTTTTTCAGATTATTATGGCTATTTTTTTCAGATTCTACACTAAAAACCAATAAGCAGTAGTTTTCTAAAGGTTAGTTGAAGTGTGAAATATGAAGCCATATCAGTGAACTTTACATTCTCTGATGTATAAATATCTATTGGTCTTATGTTTTGAATATATCTTTTACCCATGCATGATTGTGTAACATCATGCATCTATTATTTGGAAAATATTATTTTATTGGGTTGTTAGTTATGCATATCTCCCAAATGTCAACACATTTTGTTATGAAACATCAAAAAAAGCATATTTATTAATATCACAACTGACCTAATCAGAAAAGTCTTTAAATTTGGGGAAACTGATAAGCTCATGATACCATGAGCTTTTTAAAATTCTAAAATTCTAGTTTTCACCTAACAGTTCAAAATTTATAATCAGCAACAAGTTCTGATTGTTTTCCTTGAAATGACAGGCTTACTTTATGCATTTTTTTTAAAAAATGTCTTCCAAACACCCAACACTGAATATCTATAATTTGTTCATATTTCTTTTAAGTAAAAATATTATCATATGGGAAAAAAATGAGCAATTCAGTTTGCAACTCAATCATACCTGTGTTTATCTTTGAGACAAACATCATGTTTTACTGTAGAGATAGTCTTTTATGTATATTTCTCATTTAGTCATATAGAATATTTTTTAAAATGTGTATTCAGGGATTACATTAATAAAATTAATAATTTTATCAATGAAATTATTAAGTGAAACTGTCATTTTTGTTTTATTGCAAGCATGTGACAGTAATCACCAGCAGTTTGATGCTCCTGACTTGATTTATATGAAGCTGCCAGTAGTTTTATCCACTGTTGCTTTTGTACCATCAGTTCAAATGTCAATATAGTTTTTCTAGAACAAATGAGAATTCAATAATTATCTAAAACTTTATCTCATCTATTTGTATTTCGGGCTAATACACTAAGTACATTTTAGTGTCATTCACATAAAAGATCTTATCAGTGATTAGTTGGTGTTGGCATTAGATGGATACAAGAAAAAAAAGTTTTATCTGTAGACTTATCCAGATATTAATATTCTGATATATTAACTTTGTCTTCATGTTTGTTACTAAATCTTTAACAAGTTACTGTATTGTTGAGAAACAACACTGGGCACTGGGGTGATTTCTTTTGCTAACTTACTGACTTTTCATTCAGCAGGCATTTAATGATAACATTTGTACAAGCTCTATCAGTCCCATCTTTCTAGATGCACAATGTAGTATGATAACCTGCTCTTTAAGATGCTTTTCCAAATTTAAAATTTAGAGAAGGGTTCAGAATGATTTTAAAATGTTATTGCAAACCAAGACAACAAAGTATTTTTATTTCCATATTGGCATAAGTAGAACATTAGAATTTCTAAATAACTTACTGAATGATCATGGGGTTACACCAATTAGGGCAGGTATGATGGAAAATAGATTGTAAAAACATGGTAGAAGTCTTAGAACCAACTAAGTTAACTTAAAAACATACCTACTTAATACCCCAAAACCGTGCCTTAGAAAAGTCTGGAAAACAAGAAAATAGGAGTTATACATTTCATTGATTTTCAGAACAATAACATTGTCATGTCAAACGGACTGTGGAAAACCCCACTACACACTTGTGAAAGAATGAGAGTGGAAATGGCAAGTAATTGTCTTAGTATAATTATGAAAGCAGTTTTGATTTTATGGACCCCCGAAAGTGTCTTGGGGCTCCCCAGGAGTCCCTAGACCACACTCAATTAACCATTGATATATCAGAGGGTAGGGATCTGAATATCTAGTTGTTTCTCAGTTGCCCTGTTTCGCTGAATCTATCCCTCTTATTCTCAGTGGTACCTGGTGCTTCCAGTTCCTGAGACTGATGTGGAATCCAGTGTCTTCTGGTCAGCTAAGATAACACTCTTCCTTCTTCTTGCTAATGACATCTTTATTGTGGTGTTTTTCTGTCCTATTCTTTGAGACCATGTAGGTGAACACCCCCCCACCCTTTTTTTGGTCCCATTGCTGCTGTTTTAGGAGAGAACTTAGTAAATGCCAATTTCTGCTGTCTGCTGTCTGCTTTTTTTGTTTCTCTCAGATTTTTTTTTCTAAGTGAACTTTTTATTGGCTGTCATGAAGAGTGTGCTGAGCCATGAAGGGAAAACATTACTAAACAATGTCTTATGCCTATAATGGTCCACACTGTGTCAGGGTATTGTATATATTTTACTTTGTTTCATTCTCACAGTCATCTTGGGGAAAAAGATAACATTCCCATTTTACAAGTAAGTAACCTCTCAGATTATTTTAAATGAGATAAAATTTTAAAGTTAATTTCTA
Organism: Mustela nivalis; assembly: GCF_964662115.1. NCBI lineage: Eukaryota > Metazoa > Chordata > Mammalia > Carnivora > Mustelidae > Mustela > Mustela nivalis. The sequence continues at coordinate 157,988,752 of NC_139021.1, read as the reverse complement.
AAAAGATATAAAATCATTTTTTTTCTTTCCTTAGTATTTGTCGAGTTGGGCAATCCCAGGTGTTCTCAATGTCTGAGCCCTACCAGAGACCAACAAGATACAATTCTATGGCTATGTAGCCCAGACATCAGTACTTTTAAGAAGTTGGTTAGTTGATTCTGACATTTAATGAGGATTGAGAACTACAACCCTGGAGCCTTCTGACTGAGCATCAGTCACCACTGGGCATTTAAACGGCAGTGAATACACTCAGTGTGTGGCCTAGACCCCAGCAGCAGCAGCACTTGGGACCTTATTAGAAATGCAGATTCTCAAGCCCCCAGATCCACTGAACCAAAACCCAACAATCTGTGCTGTGACACACCCTCTGGGTGATGCTGGTCACACTCTAAAATTGGAGACCACTGCCATAGAAGATGACTGTCTGGATCTGATTTCTAAGGATACATTTATCACCAGAGTTTTTGGCATAAAGCTTTCTCCTTCTTTTCTGACATGTGGATAGGAGAAATGGTATAAGAAAAATTGTCTGGGAATTGGCCTTTAGAAAATTTCCTGCCCCTGTAGGCAGAGTCAGAACTTCGAGTCATCTAATTTTCAGAAAGTTTTTCTGTTATACAAAAGTCAGCATTTTTCTCTCTTTGGTCTTAGTCTGCACTTATATATATCACTCCTCTCTTCTGCTGTTGCAGAAAAACGAAATATGGTGAGTCTACTACAGCTGTAGGCTTAAAGAGATCAATTTTAATGGATCAATTCTATAATTTAGATTTTTAGTTACATTTAAAAGCATAAAAATGAACATTTAAAAAAGAAGTCATTGCAAGTGCAACTATGGATTTGTCTACTATATAAGTAAATGTGAGGAAAATGACTCTGAGAATAGAAGCTATTGGAAATTCATGGGCATTTCCAGGGGTAATGGGACATTAGAATGACTTGTTAAGCAAAGATTCTGCTTAAAAGGAAAAGCTGAGGGAATCCATCACATCAACACTCAATTTTAGAGAAAAGAGTGCTATTGAAATGTGGACCCTACTTAGAAAAAAAATAGAAGCAAGATTTAACAATGTAAGTGAATTATAAGAGTGTTAAAACTTATTTAAGACACTACTTTGGAAGCAAAGAGCTTCTGGAGCTGTACATTATGCTCTGTTAAAAAGAACGAGGGCTTTGAAGTCAGGCCTGGACAGAATCCCTCTGACCCTTAGTTAGACTTGAAGCCTTGAGGAAGAAGTAAATCCTTCAGAAGGATCCTTTAGTTTTCCCATCTATTAAGTAGAGTTAATGCCCACCTCACAAGACTATTGAGAAAGCTAAGTGAGGTGAGAAATGTAAGCTCTTTGCACAGCACACACAGTATGTTGAGCTCTCACAAAATGGGATTACTCTTCTTCCTTGCCCTTCTGTCTTTCTGTGATCCCTCTCCATCTCCTTGTGTTTATGAAAGTGTCTCACTATTGAGTATACAGATGCTTAGCACATATGCTATTACTGAGCATTTTTATAGCACTCTGCCAATGCTTCAAGACTTTTCCCTTTGGTCTTTCCAGCCAAAGGAGGACACTGGATGGTTTGTGGGGGTAACCCTGTTGTGTTTTATTGGTTAATCCATTCAAAAGATGTTATTAAATACCTGCTAGGTCCAGGTACTGTTCTAGATGTTCTAGACTAGAGAGAAGAAAAAGAGACAAGATCCTGCCCCCTGGGATTCTAGTTAGCAAAGAGTTTGTCCTTCTTGTGATAATTTTGGAAACCATGCTATTCTCCTTCTTCCAGAAGAGGAGGTAGGAAAGGAGAGGTGCTCCTGGCGGAGGAAGTAAGGATGAAAGGGAGAAAAGGAAAAGGGATAAAGAGAGAACTTTCTAAAAGTAAATTGAGGAATCAAAGAGCTCTTTGTGTTAAGTAAAACTTTATACATAAACCTTTTTGTGTGTGTGTGGTTGTGTGTGTGTGTGTGTATACTTATTTAATTTTAATTGAGCATTTTCTGGGGTCAAGCTTTGTGCTGATCCAGAGCATGGATTTTGCTGTCTAGCGGACTGAATTCAAATCCTTAGTGCCTACTGTCTGTGTGAACTTAGGCAAGTTGGTCAGCACCTCACTGAACATCAATGCCTTCTTTTGTAAATCAGGCGTAATACCTGTAACGCAGGTAGTAGGCTCCCTACCATCAGCCAAAGGGATGCTTGTAGCTTTTCTCTCAACCTAATTCTGGAAGTCGGTGTAGTCTCCATTAGTGGCTCCTTTTACCTCAGTCCCTCCTAGAGAAGATGCCTCAAGTGGCTACTATTGATTTGGGCTATTCCTGTCTCATCAGAGTATATGCACATACACAAAACCTCAAAGAAGTTTCCTATGGCATTATCTTCAGGTTCCCACGGGTATCTCCTTTGCCTGAGGATGAAAAGTTGGGGAAACACTCGTCCAGGCCCCCGTGCATAGCTAATAACATCTGCCATTCATTAAAGCTTCCCTAGCACATTATATGCATTACATCAAGGGCATCTGCTGAATGTATGTGTATTAAATAGGCTGCTTTTAGAGACTTGCTGGGCTTGAAATCCCAAGATCACCCCCTTTATTCTTTGTGCCACATCCTAATCATCCTTGTCTCAGTCACCCTGGAGCCCACCCTGGGGAAGTGCTAGTCAGCAACTTCATGGGAAATGGACGGGTGTGGATGATGCCAGCTTAGACTTAGGAATTCCTGACCCTCGCTATCTTTACTCCTCTGTTAAACAAGTTTTGGACTGGCATGGAGTCAGAATCTCTGGTTTTAAATTCAGCCTCTAGCATTATTTATCATGTGACTACACTGAGTCTTAAGTAGATTTAAAGGAACAAAGGAAGTGCTGGAGGGAGGAGGACTGGCCACAGTATTCAGTATTCAGTAGGGTGATCTTTGAGAAAGTGACAGAGCAAAGATGTGAGAGAAGTGAGGGAGCCAGCTAAGCAGATACCCTGAGGAAGTATGTTCCAGGTAGAGGGAACAGCTAGATCAGTGTCTCCAAGATGGGGGTGGGTCTGAGATGTCATAGATGTCATGTAGTTTTCCCTACCATGTAGGATTGCTGTGAAGATAGATGTGATGCTGCATGTAAAGCATTTAGTGTTAATACTTACAATCACGAGTGTTTAGTAAGTTTGGATCGTGATGATTACTTATTACTTTTATAGAATTCACATTTCTAAATGTTTAGTATGTTGTAGAATCTTTCAAGATGATTCATCCGCATAGCACATGAGTGGAACGGAGACTTTTTGAAATTACTATTTCCCTCCATACATATTCTTGACTTTAATGCATACTACTTGAGATGAAAATATATATATATATGTATATATATACACAATCTCCAAAGAACTTCCTTCCTTGGCAAGAGACATGAAAAAGCTTTAAATTGTGTTATATTACAAATGCTCTGAAGCTAAATGGGAGATGTGATTGCCATTCCCACATTTTCCTGTGTTTCCTCATCTTCTCAGTGTCTGTTGTCAGAAAGGCCGCTATGACCCAAAGTACAGCCACCATCTGGTCAGGACTTTCCAAGACTCACAACCAACCTGACCATTTTTCCTTTCCATGTGTCTTTTCATTTTAGAAGAAATGAATGAAAGATTTTATGTTATTAGAATTCTGTTTTGGCTGTCTCAAACTGCAAATCCTCAGAGAAACTAAAGCTCTCTATAGTGATTTATGTGATATATTGTGTGGGGTGAGGATGATGAAAATGAAAAGGAAGAATACTAACTGAAAGTCTTCCATCTGCCAAACATTGTTTTAGCTGCTTTATATAAAATTAAATCCCCAAAGACCTGACTACCTTGCTATTCAAAGTGTGGTCCAGATCAGCAGCATTAGCATCTACAGGGAGGGGAGTTGTTAGAAATTTAGACTCTTGGGCCTCAACACAGGCCTGTTACTGAATGGGAATCTGCATTCTAATAAGGTCCCAGGTGTTTCATATGCACATTGAAGTCTGAGTATTGCCCTGACAAGACAACGAGAGAGCAGGTAACTTGTCTAAGTACTCACAGCTAATAAATGATGATGCAGGATTTAACAAGGGTCTGTTCACAGAGAAGAGTTTTAACTCTATCACTATACTGTTTCCCTCACTAGTTTTTTTTAATAGGTGTATTTCATAATCTATTTTATAGAGAAAAAAAAAATAAATCATCTTCCCCTTGAAGGTACTATGAAAGCATTTGCCCAGACAGGATGAGTGTAAACACCTGGTTCAAAGACGTGGGCCTAGAAAAGGAGAACTGAGTTTGTGTGAGGCTGTGGATGGATGAGTCGCATGCCTCCCTGCACTTCTGATGTCACCTGACTTTCTATCAAATTAGGGAACCCAAGAGTAATTGTTGGCAGGATTCTTCCCAAATCCTGAACTGATGAACAGAAGAATGGGGAAAGGCAGACCATGGCCTGAGGAGATGAACAATCTGGCGTGAAAGTCAGAGAATGTCTTTTTTTATGAGCAAGGAGGTATTTTTATGGTTTGCATTGAGTGAATAGTCTCTGATGTTGGGAAAACAGACTGGGAACAGCTGGACCACACTTTGGATCAGTTGCCACAACAACTTGATACATTTGTCTCTGGTGTCATTTGATCTCTTTGAGAGCTGTATTACCTCAATGTGAATGTTTGACTTTCAGGCTTACTTTGTTCAGTAATCACATCTGTTTGATTGTATTCCTCAGATTACATGGAGTTTTGGTTATATTCCCTTGAGAATTTGGATTCTAGGATTACAGAACATGGCAACCTCACAGGTGACTGGATCCTAGAATCTCATAGAACCATCATTATGGTTACCACCATCAGATCTCTGATTTCCAGGGGCAAAACCTACCTTAATAGTATCTGGGAAAATCATGGAGATAGTCTACATCATCTCTAATTTTCAATTTCTGGTAATCTATTCTATGTTCTCATCTCAGATGATCTTTGTGAGCCACACTTTTGAAACAATGTCAGTACAAAAGTTATTGTTATTATCATTATTTAGTATTTATCTTTTTCTTGGAAAAAATCAAACAGGGGACACTCACCATTTGTAGGTTTGCAAAGTAGAATTGAATGCATTTTTATGATTCCAAGAGCAGCTTAAACCCTTTCTCTTAAGAAGTTTAGAAATGACTGGTTGCTTGATGACACATTAACAATGAGGCCAGTTACTGTCACACAGGAAATGTTGATTGTTCTGCAGGAATCATTCACCCTAACGACATTTGTTCTCTAAGAAAAGCAGCTGCTGGGGCGCCTGGATGGCTCAGTGGGTTAAGCCGCTGCCTTCGGCCCAGGTCATGATCATAGGGTCCTGGGATCGAGCCCCGCATCCGGCTCTCTGCTCAGCAGGAAGCCTGCTTCCTCCTCTCTCTCTCTCTGCCTACTTGTGATCTCTGTCTGTCAAATAAATAAATAAATAAATCTTTAAAAAAAAAAAAAAGCAGCTGCTTTCTCCTCTCTTTGATAAGGAATGGTCAGGCACATCTATCCCAGCTTCCAATTAATGGTATTGGGAGCCTGCTTCCTCCTCTCTCTCTCTCTGCCTGCCTCTCTGCCTACTTGTGATCTCTGTCTGTCAAATAAATAAATAAAAAATCTTAAAAAAAAAAAAAAAGCAGCTGCTTTCTCCTCTCTTTGATAAGGAATGGTCAGGCACATCTATCCCAGCTCCCAATTAATGGTATTGAAACTAGAGGTCCTGATGAACTTATATTACCACATCTGTGCCCCCCATTATCACCATCCCCACCTTCTCTGAAAGCCAAAGTTGGGCTCTTTTCTAAAACAAAATCTCCTCAGAGAATTCAAAAAAGCAAAGAACATCAACAAAAAAATTTATGTCATTGGAAACTATGGAGGATGGGTTTGAGCATGTGCAGGATATAATTTCATTATTGTCTAGAGTTACATGGCTGTTTCTGGGATCAGGGATTTTCTTAAACAGAATATATTGTTAGATGGCGGCATAACTGTGGTTTTCTGCTGGTATTTTGGTGCGGAGGTGGATAGCTGTTTCCTGTCATTTTTCCTCCCGCCACCCCCACTCTATTCCCACTTCATTTCATATAAATAAAAGGAAACAAAGAGTAACAAAAGCACTGCCACCAACAAACACTTCTGTTAGAGTTCCAAACTTGGCCTATAGAAGTCAAGGAATTCACATATTCTATAATTCTTAAAAATTCCTTTACACTGTAATTAGTATACTTGTTTTAGTGCTTGCTCAGCTTTTACATAAGATGCTTTAATGCGAATCACATGAAAAATGTAGCCAAACATTATGAGCACTTTAACATTTGCATTTCCTCTTCTGGGTGGGTAATTCTGTAAACTTGGTCTTAGCCTAACAAGCTAGGAGGGGAGTGAAAAGGAAGATGGCCATCTGAGTTTGGAAAATGCCCTTCTGGATATTTGACATGCCCTGAGTGAAGAGATGGTGATTTCCCAGTGGCATGGGGGAACTTTTATTTCATTAAGAGCCAAGGCCATAAAGAGAGCATAAAGCCTCTGTTCCAGGCAGGGCAAAATTGGTAGCATCACCAGCAGCAGCAACCTTTCTTCACTTAAGAAAACCAAGCTAGTGAGTAGGCAGTCTATGGGCTCATGGAACTCGAAATCCCAGGAACAACCTCCAGATTTTAAGAGCTTTTGCAGATCCTTATCCACTTAATCAGAGGCACCAAATCTCTAGTGCTATTTCTTTGAGTTTAAGTTTCCTTTTAAAGTAATCAATCCTTTTACAATTCTGATGATAACTATTGATTTTCTTAGAAAAAAATGGATGTGTATATGCAGGAAGCACACACAATTTTACATAGGATTTCAAGGTTTTTTTTATGGATCCCTTGAAGCCCATCCATGGATCTCATATGGAATCCAAAGACCCTTATGTTAAGAACTAGGCTTGAGCATGGCTTCCTCCTGCCCTCATACCACACTACTGACTCTCATGCCCCTAAGTCCTCATTTAAAAGCTTCGAAGTAGAACATGTAAAGGTCCAACAATCATAATGTAAATTAACTTATTCTTGTGTAACAAGAGGCAGAAAAGAGTATGGGTACTAGGAGAGAGAAGTCTTTCTTAGTCTCTCCTCTATTATTTCATATAATTTTTTTTATGTGATTAACGTTCGTTAAATCACTGTAGAGAAATGGAGAAGGCACACAGAAAAGACACACATAGCTGTCTGAAGACATTTTGTTTTATCTTATTTCATTTTTCCTGGACTGTTATTTGGGTGTGAGAGAGAAAAAAAAAAAAAGGCAGTGAAATATTTGTAAAAGATCATGATCCATACAATTTTATGAATTTCTTCCTCATAGATTCATGGGATATTTCTGGGACATTCTCCTTCTAAGAATTCTGGGAGCATCTGTGAAGACAAAGCATTTTTACTACAATTGTACTAAAAATTTTAATTAACAGAACATGCATAACCCATATATCAGATGTTTAGTGGACAAATTACAAAAAGCTGCTGATTAATGTGACACAACCTTAGAATTTATTCGATTAATAATTGCTTTCTGCTTAGTTCTTCTGTGTTCAACTTCAGCTTTCCAAGAGCTATAACTGTGAGTGAGTTTAGCAGATAGGAAAATCCTCTTGACTCTAGCCCATTCTCATTATGTCCCCTTCTTTCTCCTTGGTACTATCTCTACCTCCATTTAGTCAAATTGTAGTCATTTACCGCCTCCTGGAACAAGTCATATGGTAGCTGTTGCTTGCCTACTGTGCTCTCTGCCCAAGGCACACACACTATTGAAGCTACAATTTTACTGTCTCCAAGAGGAAGGGAATTGATACATTTTTGTAAATAATTGTTATTTTACTTCATTTCTCTACTTCTCAACTTCTTTGAAGACTTTTAGAGCTTCTCAGCCCACTCAGTCTTCCCAGTGGCCTACCTGAATCACTGTCTTTTAAATGTATGTATTATTTTGTAGTATGGAAGAAGTAGCATCCTACGTGACCTCCAGAGACACTAGGCTTCTATGATCTGCTGTTGACAAGTTTTAGAGCCTTAGGAAAATCACTTTAATTTTTCTGAGGCTTCATTTCTTCACCTGTAAAATGAGGGTAACATCATCTACCTTGTAGGATAATTGTCAGAGAAAAGGGAGATAACATGTAAAAGTATTAGGCTGAGCCATATGAAATTGTCAACATTCGACTGTTCTTTACCCACCAGAAAGACAATTTTGTGTGGTACAACCTAATACCAAACACAGACCATTGTAAATGGAAGACATTTGGTAAATTTTGAACGTGAATCTGTCTCCACTAGGGGAAAAGTGGTACAATGATAATACAGGGCTGCTTTTCAGAGACCTTCCCTGATTACACCATAAAATACATGCTTTATTCTTGAAGCACACCCTTATAGAGGACTGTGGGGAGACAGTTCAGGTCTGTTCTATATCACAACTCGCCCCTGAGGGTAAAATATGCTGCTCCAAGGCCACAGGGTTAGATAACAAGATGGTTTTCAGGTTCTCTGGAAAAGAATAACCTTAAATACAATACTTTTAAACTTTTCAACAGTCTGGCCAAAGTTAAAATTGTTATATAATTAATAAGAATTATGTTATAGCACATATATTGAGTATTATTCCCAGAACTATGCTTTTAGTCAAAGCAGTATTATTTTATTTTGTAGATGATGAAAAAAGAGTTTGTAAAAAATTAAGTCATTTCATCAGCTTATCTTTACTTTTACTACAGTCAATTTATTTTTATCTTTCTTATAATTCTTTTTGTATCTTTATTATAATTTATTATAATATATCTCTATTATTTTTACTACGATTCATATTTATTATTAATTACAATAATTAATCAGGTAGTATATTTAGTTAATAGTGGAGGCTTTATAAGAACCTAGATTTCTAGAATTTCATGTCTTCCTGCATTTTTTACTCAAGTTGGACAACATACTTATTGAGTACCTGCTAGTTGACAGCTCTGTGCTCTTTCTGTTTAGTCCCATGGTACAGTTTACTGGTTTACACTGTGAGTCCTGCTCTCCACCAGTGCATGGGTTTACCCCGGACAGGTTATCTCTCTGAGGTTGTAATTAACCTGCAAAATTAAGTGCTTAAGCAGAGTCATCTCTAGACTCCATTTTAGTTCTAGATACAATTCTAAATAGAAACAAGATAAGTAATTGTCAAATGTCAATATAATAATGATGCTGCTTTTTTGTATTCCACCCAAAGGGTAAAATAGGCATCTGTAAGTGGATTGGAAATAAGATTGGTCCACTGTCTAATCAGTTCTGTGGTGACACAATGAGGTACTTTGTAATCAGGTATTACGTTTACACTGGATTGACGTAAATAAGAAGGTGACGTAGAAGAGAAGGGAGCAGAACAAGAACAGGACAAAAATAGGAAAATGGAAACAATAGGGAAGTAACAATGTCCAAGGGTGCTTGCTGTCTGCATCTTTTGTCTCTAGTAGATTTAAATCTTATTTTTTTAAGAGTTTATTTGTTTATTTGATAGAGATCACAAGTAGGCAAAAAGGCAGGCAGAGAGAGAGGAGGAAGCAGGCTCCCTGCTGAGCAGAGAGCCCGATGGGGGACTCGATCCCAGGACCCTGAGATCATGACCTGAGCCGAAGGCAGAGGCTTTAACTCACTGAGCCACTCAGGCGCCCCTAGTAGATTTAAATCTTAAAACTATTTATGATGTGTTTTCTAAAAGGGCTTTTCTTTTTGTTAGCATTCACTAGGAGGACAGTGACAGGGAGATGAAAAGTGAGAATGCTAAAAACAAATTTACCCCTTAAAATGTGACCAGTTTTCTTTCCCAAGTCTAAGCCTGCCTTTAATATGCACATTAGGAGGTGCTGGATTTGGGGAGAAATTCCACCTCCCTCACCTTAGCTAGAAATGCACCCACCTCAGGTAGTCCAGAATAAAAGTTTTACATGTTCTAGGATAGTTTTTTAAAAATCCAATCAGTGGCTTACTTTCTGACCTCAAGTGGTAACTTAATTAACTAGCATGTGAAAAATCAAGGAGGCAGGAAATTATTATATTTCATGCAGTTTTCAAAAGCAGTTAGTGCCAACTCTTCTAATGTCAGTTAGCCACCAACCAGCATCTCAGGGCCAGCTGGCATTGTGGCCAGCTCCTTAATGCCATGTACCTCAAGACCCCAGAACCTTCACAGTCAATTGACACACTTTTTGAATACTCATTGCCAAGAATCCTATGCTTTACCACTGGAATGCCAGCATGGTTTATTCTTTACAGGGGTGGCTTCATTGCTTTGTGACCTATGCAGTACTCAGGGCTCAGGGCTCAGAGGGCCTTGCTTTTGGTTTAATGTTCTGTGTCACTGTTGAAATCCTTGATGATTTTTTTTTTTTAAGATTTTTTCTTTATTTATCTGACAGAGATCACAAGTAGGCAGAGAGGCAGGCAGAGAGAGAGGAGGAAGCAGGCTACCTGCAGAGCAGAAAGCCCGATGTGGGGCTCCATCCCAGGACCCTGGGATCACGACCTGAGCTGAAGGCAGAGGCTTAACCCACTGAGCCACCCAGGTGCCCCTCCTTGATGATTTTTAAACAATGGGTCTTTCATTTTCATTTTGCACTAGACTCCACAAATCCTGTAGGCAGTCCTAATTCCTTACAACCATTTACAACCACATTTTTACTCTTTTACAATTTTCATTAAAATGCTTGACTTTGTTGGAAAGATCATCAAATACCTTTCCAACCTGGTGCAAGAAGGGGCATTAAGGAATAAGATGTGAATAGCATGATTTAGTGTGAATCTCTTCAGCTTCCAAAATTTCAAACACTAAAATTCCCCTATTACTTCAGGTTAACCTTTCCTAAGTTTGTTTGTTGTTTGTGCATGAGAGTAGAGAGAATCTTAAACAGGATCCATGCCCAGCTCAGAGCCTGATGTGGAGTTCGATCTCATAACCCTGAGATCATGACCTGACTGGAAATCAAGAGTCAGATGCCTAATTGACTAAGCTACCCAGGTGCCCCTAAGTTGTTTTGACTTACAGAACCAGCCCTTTGCCTTCCTCCTGATGGAATTAATAGCTGCATTTTCACATACTTTATTATATGCCTTGTCCTCATGTTTATCATCTCATTTAATCCTCATAACCACCAAGGAGGGTTGGTACTCTTATCCCCTTTTTACTAATGAGATAGGCAAGGCTTAGGATTTAAAGCTCGATCTGTTTGTTTGCTTGTTTGCATCCTCAGCATCCTCAAGTACTTGGATCTCATAAAGAACCATGTAAACCAGCCATCACTGCAAGAAAGGAATAACTATTTTGTGTACATCATAGAGATTATTATTCTCCAAAGTAAACTAATCATTTACAGCAGTTTTCATATCATAATCATTGCATATTTTGATCACTCAGTCAACAAAGCAGATTAGATAATGTAGAATTAATGGCTTTTCTACATTAAATTTATAAATATTTGTTGAATACCCCGGCATACTAGTATTTTTGAGGAAAATGTAGTTATTATTAGCATTCAATTATTTAAATTCTATTCAGCAAAATTCCTTAATTAAGAACAGTGTGTACCTGGTCCTATTGAGTCAAATCTAAACTGTCAGTAATCTACTAACTGGTCTCCCTGCCTCTTGTCTGTTTTACTTCCCAAACCCTTCTCATCACCATCACCAGTTACTTTTCTAAAACACAGTCTGATCATATCATTCTTACATTTAAAAACAGTGATTCACTTAGTAGCTATTTATTGAACCCTTACTATGTGCCAGACATGTAATAGACACTAGGAATACAATAGAAAGCAGACAGACAGAAGGACTTGCTGTCATGGTGATTACATTCTAAAGATAACTTCTCATTTTCTCCTTGGTAATGTCAACATTTTGTTTTATTTTCTTTTTCTTTTTTTAGTATATTTTTACTTATTTATTTTTCTTTTTTTTAAATTTAAATTCAGTTAACCAACATCTAGAATATCGTTAGTCTTTGGTATAGTATTCAATGATTCATTAGTTGCATGATGTCAACAATTTAGAATGACATGCAGAATTTATCATAGTCTGGATGCCACTTAACTTTCCAGATTTACCCCTCTCCACTCCTCTCCAGGGAATGCCACACTCCAGTTAGGGCAATGGTTCTTTTTCCAGAGCCTGGACGTTCCTGTGGTGCTATTCTTCTCCTTCGGATGTCTTTCTTTCCCTTTTCTATCTTGCAAAATCTTACCCTCCTTAAAGTTAATTTCCCTGGGCGCCTGGGTGGCTCAATTGGTTAAGCATCTGTCTTCAGCTCAAGTCATGATCCCAGGACCCTAGGATCCAGCCCTACATTGGGCTTCCTGCTCAATAGGGAGTCTGCTTTTCTCTCTCCCTTTCCCTCTGCTCCTGCCATGCTCTCTCTCTTGCTCATAAATCTTTTTAAAAAATAAATAAATAAAGTTGATGTCACGAGCATGTTATGAGGGCACACACACAACTCGTGTCTGCTCTATTCAATCATAAAACAAAGTTAAATGTCAATTAAAAAGTAGGTTCAGGATTCCAATCTCAATGACAGATCATCATGTGATTAAATTTGGCTTCTAACACAGCACACAAAGCAGGACAGAAGACAAGCCACACAACAAACAAGGTAACAGAAGTGTGCAGGAAGTGAGTGAACCAAATGCAAAGTTAGTCAGTGGGTGCTCAGTTGAGATAAGGCCTGGGTCTGGTCTGGGTCAGCTCTCAGCCCTTACTGCTTCTTATGTTCAAGCAGTGAAAGATCTTGGTCTGTTCAGAGATCAGTTGGGCAGAACCTTCAGTGGCAGTTGCCTTTTTTAAATGGTCAGACATACAGGGGTTCATGTCTGAAGTTTGCTGCCAAAATCCCTCCCTTTTAAAGGGATTTAATCGGTTTTGTGTCCTTGCAGACCTCTTCTGGTTCTGCTCGTTATCAGTTCTGGGATGTCAGCTGACGTTGGTCCCAGCAGTATCTCCTAGCTGTAGTACCTTAACTGCTTGCATCATACTTGACACAGCCGCTGCTTGACACAGTCTCCTGCTTGACATGAGAGACTCCATTTTGCTCTCTGTAGTTGAGTTCCCATGTCAAACTTTCAACTGCTTTAAGCCTTTCTTCACTAATCTATCTACCTCAACATGTAACTACTGATTTGGAACTTCCTTGTTCCCTTCCCTTCCTTGCTTTTTGAAACTGGAGTTTTTTCTTAAGCACTAAATTTAAAGTTCATGGGAAAATAAAAAAGAGTAGTGGGCAGCACTATATTTATTATTTGTGGATTGTTTATTCTCAATCAGTTGATAAACATTGGATGATATATAAGGGTATTAGACAAGGTCCCAGCAAACAAGAAATTTACAATGTAGTAAGAAAGATACAGTTCTTTACATGAAATTATAATGAGCAATACTAAAGAGTAAATAAAGGAGTGTTAATTTTGACTAAACTAAGTTAAACTAAATTTATAGATCTTACAACTGAAGATACTTCATGAGACCATTTGAATTGGTCCCCTAACTCCAAGCAAGAAATTAATGACCGCGTTTTACAAGTGGGGAAAATAAGACCCAAAGAGGTTATGTGGGCTGCTCAAAGTCACAGGACCAAATAGTAGCAAGAGAGACCAGAACCCAGGATTTTTCCCTCCTTGTGCAGAACATTTCATGCTACACTACCATCAGGCAATCTAACAGCCAATCTTCTTAGTTCTACTTTCAAAATATATCTAGATTCCAAACGCTTCTAACCATTTCCACTACTACCATCAAATTTCAAAATAATTTTTATTTTTTCTCCAGACTATTGCGAGATCTCCTCATTCTGCCTAAAGCCTATTTTTCAATAAGCAGCTAGAGGGATCCCATCATCACCATGCTCAAAATCCTTCAGTGTCTTCATGTAACTTAAGAATAAGAACTAAAACCCTTAAGTTGGCCTATAAGGCCAAAGTTAACTGGCTCCCTGAATTCATCTCCTACAGCTAACCTCCTATCCCCTGCCCAGCCCTACTTCCATTTGCTCTCTGTTGCCTGAAAATGGCAGTCATGCTCTCATTTGCTTTTCCCTTTGCCCAGATTGCTTTTCCTCCAGAAATCTGCATGGTTCTCATTTCTTTAAGAACTTGGCTCCAAAGTCACTTAACTAAAGTGGCCTTCCCTAGCTACCATTTGTAAAAGAGCCATTTCCCCCAGCCCAATATTCCTTCATTATCCCTTTATCCTGCTTTATTTTTTTCTTCATAACATTAATCCCCACTCTGACACATTTTTTGGTGTTTTTTTTTTTTTTTTCCTGTCCCCTAGAATGTAAGTCCCATGAAAGCAGAGGCATTATTCATCTTACTCCCTGCTGTATCCCCAGTTCCTAGAATGGTCCCTGGTACATAATAGATGCTCAGTAATAAATTAAATGATATAACTAATGGATTATTGGGGAAGACTGGTGGCCTGCTCAAACTTGTTTCCATTATGCTCAGAGCATGCCTTGTGTTTTCTTGAGTCTTGGAAATGTCTAACTTTCAGACCTCTGCTATTGAGTTTACTCATCCTTTGTCACCCATATTAATTCTCACTTCCTTTAAAATGACCTTCATCTATCTCTAAATGCTGGTAGTTAGTGTGGGGAAATTTATTTCATAACTCATCATATCTCCATCGCTTCAGTTTTTTTCTTTAGAGTTCCTTGAATGTTTTAAAATTTATTTTACAAGTTTGTATTTCTTCCTAGACAGATTACTATTTAAAGCAAGTAAACATTTATTGAGCTATACTGTTTAAGCATATGTTAGATGCTGGATATACAAAACCTTGATCCATTCTGATTTCATAGCTATAAAATAAGAGGAAGCCCAACCAGACTCTCTTTTCTCAAAGTGAATTCTAAGGAACATTAATTCCACAGCATGTTAACAGTTGGCCCCTGTATCAATCAGCATTCTTCAGAGAAACCAAACGAATAAGATGTGTATATATTCAGAAAGAGATTTATATAAGGAATTGCTTCGTGTAATTTTGGAGACTGTCAAATTTACAGTGTGGTCCAGCAGGCTCAAGACCCCGGAGAGTTGATGATGCCAATGAAGTCCAAAGACATCTTCTGGAGTGCCTCTTGTTCTCTCTAACTTGGGAAGGCCAGTAATTCTGTTCTACTCAGGCCTTCAACTGTGGATGAGGTCCACCCACATTGTGGAAGACAATCTGCTTACTCAAAGTTCACTGATTTAAATGTTAATCTCATCCAAAAATACTCCACAAATTAATGCATAAAATTAACCATCAGTTTCTGAAAAAAAATACCCATTATTAAATAAATTTGTGAAACCCTGGATTAATTAATTTTTATTCATGGTGTTCTTCTCAGAATCTAGTTTGTATTATCAATTTCCAGGGTGTGCACCCTTTGGGACTAGTGTTTCATGAACATGTTTTGGGAAAATACTAGACCAAATGGTCATTAAGATTCTTTCCGTTTTTAAAAGGTCAGAATACTAACTGATTGCTCAAGGCCACTTGACTGCATAGTATAAGAGCTTAGACCAAAACTCAGTTCTCTTAGACATCCATTGCACAGTTATTTATTGCAGCTTTGTTTGTAATAACAAAAGATTAAAAATAATTTAATGGTTTATTAGGAAAAATAGGTTAAATGAAAATCATGGTATATGCATGGTATAACACTATATAGCTAAAAAAGTAAGAGGAAGTTCTTTGTATACTAATATGATACAATTCCCCAAATATATTATTTAGGTGAGAAAAGAAAAGTCAACAACAATCTACTACCTTTTGTATAAAAATGTGTGTGGGCAAGAGAGGTAAACATATGCTTTGTTTAATATTATTCATAATGTTTTTTGCTTCCCAGGGAGAGAGTAGAGTTACAAGGACTTAGAGGTAGGAGAGAGTCTTTTCATCACATACCCTTTGCTCCTTTTGATTTCTGAACCCTGTGAATCTAGTACCTATTTAAAAACAAAACCAAATAAATAGAAAGTAATTTCAGGTGATTATAAAGAAGCAGGATTGTGGAAACCACTGGGCTATATACATTTTTCTTCTGGACCAGAATCCCGTGAGACTTCATTAGTTCAAGTTTTATCATGCTACCTCTACTGGCTTTCCTTATGCATCCTTTGAAAAAGATTATACTCCCTTCACTTCTCCTGCCTCTCCCTTCTCACACAGCCTCATGATTCCCAGGGAAGCACCAGTGCTGGTTATTCTGTATCTCTCAGACTTGATACAACGTGGGAGGAAGGCTGTATCAGGGCAAGGAGGACCCAGGGAATGGCTAGCAACCAGAATTCAAAGTGGGCATCCCAAGGTGATCCCTGGTCTCTGGTGTCAATTCAGTATACTCTTTTTTGCATGTCAGCTTGCCTTTCTGGAAAATTGGGATAATAGGGCCTGACTTACTTGTATCAGGAAAGTGTTGAGGCTCAAATGAGATTACAGATGAAAATGTGCTTGGCAGACACAGTGGGTTCTATGTATAAGGGAGAGAGGTTTGTTACGGAGAGTAAACTGCTCCGGTATATCTACTAACATGACAATAAAGCAGCATTGTTCCTGGGGGCTCCACCATTGTCCTTCATAAAGGAAAAAGGAAGTAGCCATGTCTTCTTCAGGCTCTGGAACCTGAGTGTATAAGGGACATATGGGGAAGCTGAAGTAAGTCCAGAGACACAGATGATGCCAGGAATTACCTCCCCTGTTCAAATGAGCTCACTTGCCACCCCATTGCCAAGGTCTTTCTTGTGGCCAAGAGAGGCTATGGTGTGTCAAGGGTGCCTTTTAAAAGCTGCCTTTTTAATAGGGGTGGAATAATTTTAGAAGTAGAACATGGAATTATTTTCAGAGAGTTTGGAAGGAGGCCCAGTAATGAGTTGTATGACCTTGGACCAATGATTTACCCTCTCTGGGTCTCAGTTTCCAAGTCTGTAAATGAGAAGATCCTTAGGACCATGCAGCCCTTCCAATTCTAAAGTGAGAAAACTACCCAGCACAACTGGAAAAAGGAAAACAGAAACCCTAGGTATTTGTGCAATTCTGCACTCAGACTGTCATCAAATTTAGAAAATAAATTTGCAGTGAGAAGATTGTGCTGAGAACCTCTGCAGGACTAGCTCTCTCTTGTTCATTAGCACATGACCATTCTTTTCTCTTGTGTATTTCAATTTCATCTACTCTGCCAGCAGCACTTTCTCTCTTCACTGAGACAAACAAATAAGTAACCATCCTAGTGGCCAAGAATGAAATTAGTAGCAGGCAAAACAGCTTAATTTTAATGATGCTGCAACCAAATTCTAATTGAACTCATGACTTTCCTGTTCTTAGCCCATAATGCCTTGCAAGCACTCAGTGAAATTGGCCACCCCTAGCTCCCAGGGAAGAAAATGCTAACACTGGGCATCAATTGTCAGTCCTCCTTTCTACCTTTAGAAAAGGACCCATTTCCTGCAATGTTTCTATTTCAATTTGGCCTGGGTTTTGTTTGCTTGTTTTCTTTATCTTTAAAATTTTTGTGTAGAAGTTTGATTAAAGGAGACTCTCTACTGATTCTTTTTCTGAGGTGAGAAGGTGGTTGGTTACATTTAATGGGTCATCCATAGGGTTATCCTCCTGTCTTGTTTTATAAGTAACCAGAAATGGGGGCGCCTGGAGTGCTCAGTGGGTTGGGGCCTCTGCCTTCGGCTCGGGTAATGGTCTTGGGGTTCTGGGATTGAGCCCCGTGTCCAGCTCTCTGCTTGGCGCAGAGCCCGCTTCCTTGTCTCTCTCTTCCTGCCTCTCTGCCTACTTGTGATCTCTCTCTGTGCCAAATGAATAAATAAAAATCTTAAAAAAAAAAACAGAAATGGCAGCAGAAATAATTATAAGAAAACATTAGTGTATCTATGTTCATAATTAATAAGTATTAATATATTTTGAGATTTGCTTATGATATTTTTATATAAAACAAAACATCACAGATATGAAATTAAAGTCTACATGTTCTCTTTGATTCCAGAGATAGCCACTTACTTAACTTTAGATTGCATGCTGCTGTTCTACACTTATTTTTATATTTTTACTAAAGCCAGGAGAATCTGTAAACTATCTTTTGTATTGTTTTGTATTGTTCACGTAAGTTACATAATTGAAAATTATATAAAATTACATAAATATAGGAGCACCTGGGTGGCACAGTCAGTTAAGCATTCTAACTCTTTAATATTATTCATAATGTTTTTTAAATTAACATATTATTCATAATGTTGGGTCAGGTTGTGATCTCAAGCTCATGAGATCTAGCTCCTTTTAGGCTCTCCAGCATGGAGTTTGCTTAAGACTCTCTCTCCCTCTCCTCCCTCTTCCACACCCTCCTGTTCTCTCTCTCTCTCTCAAATAAGTAAATAAAATCTTTTTAAAAATTACATAAATATAAAGTGAAAAGAATGCTTATTCTGCATATTACTTTCTTTCCTCAACGTGTTTTTAAGATCTATGTATAGTGTTACATATGAATCAATTTCATTTGTCTTCTCAGCAATATAATGAAAAACATTTCTTATTATAAGGGCAAAATAATTGATTTTTTTCTTAGATTTTTAAAGTTTTTTTTTAATACTTAGGTCTAATTCTACTTGAATATATTATTATTTATGAATCTGAATTAGAAATCTGATTTCATAAATTTCTTCATATATTTCCTGTACATTTGGGTAGATTTATTCCCAAGGATCTTATAGTTTTGCTACTATTGTGAAAGTCATATTTTTAATACATTTTCTAATTAGGTATTTTTAGTATTTGAGAACACTATAGATATCTTATGTTCATCTTTTAAGTAGCCACCATGATCAATTTTTTCACTAGGTTCCAAATTTTTCTTATGATTTTTTTAGATTCTCTATTGTAAATAACAATATATTTGTGTCTTTCTTTCCAATAATTATGTACTTTTCTTTTTAATTTTGACTCTTTGAACTAGTTAGGACCTTCAGTACAGTATTAAATGTTATTAGAGATAGAAGGCATCCTTGTCCGTTCTTGACTTGAATGGGAACGGCTTAATTTTACCATAAATGTGTTTTTTTCTGGATTTTAGTAGATGGTCTTTATCAAGCTAAGAAGATAATGCCTTTCCAGTCAATTAAAGAGTGGTTTTATTTTATTTTTTTTAAGTAATGAAAATTATCAGATTTAATCCAACTTATTTACTGTATCTATCAAGACGATCCTGTGGGTTTTCTTCTTTAATATGTTAAAATAGTGTATTATATGGACAGTTTTTGATACTGAATGATCCTTCTATTTATGGGATAAACCCTATCTAGACTGAAGTATTTTTTAATACATTGTTGAATTTTGTTTGCTAATATTTCACTTTAAAATTTTTGTTTCCATATTCATAACCTAGATTCTACAATATTGTTTTCTTGTACTATATTTTACTGCTTTTAGAATCAGAGTTCTGGGCGCCTGGGGTGGCTCAGTGGGTTAAGCCGCTGCCTTCGGTTCAGGTCATGATCTCGGGGTTCTGGGATCGAGCCCCACGTCAGGCTCTCTGCTCAGCGGGGAGCCTGCTTCCCCTTCTCTCTCTCTCTGCCTCTCTGCCTACTTGTGATCTCTCTCTGTCAAACAAATAAATAAAAAATCTTAAAAAAAAAAAAAAAAGAATCAGAGTTCTAGAGTCACCTGGGTGGCTCAGTGGGTTAAGTGGCTGCCTTCAGCTCAGGTCATGATCCTAGGGTCCTGGAATCATGCCCCATGTCAGGTTCTTTGCTCAGCGGGAACCTGGGTCTCCCCCTCCCTGCTCACCCCGTGCTTGTACTCTCTCTCTCTGTCAAATAAATAAATAAAATCTAAAATTAAAAAAAAATTAGAGTTCTATTATAAAATGGTTTGAACAGTTTTCCTTCTTTTTCTATTCTTTGCTACAATATAATTAATATAGGGATATATAATTGTTCTCTTAATATTTGGTAACTTTTTTGTTGAGAAATTCTAATCTGATCATGATAGAGTAGTTTGTATTGAACCGACCCTCCTACCAAAACCAACTCTAAAAACTTAACCTTTTGAAGGCACTACAGTATAACAACAAAGGGAGACTTGAGGGGCTAATATCCTTAAAAGACGGGAAATTCATGAAGTGAACACCATATCTTCATCATCCCTAGATTTTTCCCTAAGGACATTTTCCAGATTACAGCCTAGGAAAATAGAGTTTAAGCATAAGTATTATTCTTGTTGGGCTGGGGATTCAGAGTCAGAATTTGGGACCATCAGAGTGGCTGGGCATTAAAGGGTGAAATTCCAGAGAAAAGCAAAACACAGAGAAGGAGCCCAAAAATATGAATGCAAGTTTTCCACAAGTCATGGGCCACCTCTTCAGCTCTATGTACAAATGATGAGACCTGCCTAGAACCCAAGCAAAAACTAGGAGCTGAGAGTCTAAAGTGCTGAACAAAGATTTCAGCATCCAAAGATTTCAGCATCCATAGAGACAGATTGGAGCTCATGTCCTGCCAGTGTGTAGGGGCTTTAATAAAGCTGCCTGGTTTTTAGTTGTGACTCTACAAGGCTTATATCCTGAGAGTAATGATTATGTCTTAGAAATAAAGACAGTATCATAGAAGTAAGGGCAAATATGAAAGACCCAAACTACAAAAGCCTTAAACAGAATCAAGGTGATCTTCTGCTATTCTGTATTCTTTCCAGAAGAAAACATAACTGTCTTTGGAGAATGACAACTCATCCATATCCTATAAAATTTTTCATTCACAACCTCCAAGATCCACTGGAAAATTATGAAGCATGCTAAAAAATAGAACTAAATTGCATGCACATACCTGGCATTGAAGCTATCAGACAAGGAAATTTAAATAAGTCTGAACAATATGTTCAAGAAAACAGAGGAAAATATGAATAAAAGATGAAAAGCAGAGAAAAGTAGAGAATTTTAACAGAGAATTGAAATCCATTTTACAGGCGTGCCTGGGTAGCTCGGTTGGCTAAGTATCTGATTTTGGCTCAGCTTATGATCTCAGGGTTGTGAGATTGGACTCCACACCAGATGATGAGCCTGCTTAAGATTCTCTCTCTCCCTCTCCCTCTGCTCCTCCTCACCCCTCTATTTTTCTTCCTCTTTGAAAAAAAAAAAAGAAGAAGAAGAAGAAAAAAAATCTGTTTTACAAAAATCAAATGGACAGTCTGGAAGTGCAAACATATCTGAAATTAAGAACCCACTGGATGTGTTTAACCGCAGACAACTTATAGCAAAACAAAACAAAAAACAGGATTAATTAACTTGTGGCCAGATTAATACAAAATATCCAAAACAAAGCATAAGGAATAAAAAATATGGTGAAGAAGGAATACAAGGACATATGGGATACAGTCAACTTTTATTATACCTAAAATTGGAATATCTGAAAAAGAGGAGAGAATATAACAAACAATTTTTGAAGACAATTATAAAGGAAATCCCACAAATTCAAGAAGCTCATATCCTCAAAAAGTTAAACATAAAATTACTATATGACTCAGCAATTCCACTCCTAATTATATACCCCAACAGACTAAAAACAGGTATTCTTCAAATTGTAAACAGGTGTTCTTAAAAACAAATGCTTGTATAGAAATGTTCATAGCAACACTATTGACTATTGACAATAGTCATAAGATGGAAGCAGTCCAAATGTACATGAAAGGATGAACTGTGTAAATAAAGGATGAATTGTGTAAATAAAATGTATAAATTAATAAATAATAATAATATAAATAAATAAATAAATAAGTATGTAAATACAAAGAAATGTATTTCTCTATGCTGGAATAAGTAGACATATATGACACAACATGGATGAACTTTGAAAACATTATGATAAGTAAAAGAAGTCAATCACAATGGATCACATATTATGTGGTTCCATTTATATGGAATGCCCAGAATAGGTAAATCCACAGGGACAGGAAGATTAGTGGTTTCTAGGGCCTGGGGAGAGGGGGGAATGGAGAATGACTACTAAATGGATATGGGGTTTCCTTCTAGGGTGAAAATGTACTGGAACTAGATAGTAATGATGGTTGCACAACATTGTGAATGTATTAAATGCCACTGAATTGTAAATTTTTAAAATAGCTAGTTTTATGTTATGCAATTTTGGCTCAATTGAAAAAATAATTAGAAAAGAAGCTCATTAAATTACAATAAGGATTCATTCATACGAAGAAAATCATATCTCAATAAATAACAATCATACTGCTAGAAAACAAAGTTAAGTCGAAAAATGTCATTTCATTATCTTCTAATTTTCGTAGGTTGCACAGATAAGTCAAATAAGTAATATGGTCACTGTTTTGAAGGTAAAGTATTTTTTAATTTGGCTGCTTTTAATATTCTTGTTTGAACCACACTTCACAATATGAACAAAAATGTTAATTCAAGAGAAATCACGGGCCAAAATGTGTAAGGTAAAACAAAAATGCTTCAGAAGAAAACAGCAGATGCTTTGATTTGTAGGCAAAGATGTTGTAAATAGAACATAAAAATCATTAACTCTGAAAAAAAGATTGATCAATTGGACTTCATGTCAATCAACAAGTTCATTAAATTAAAAAAAAAAAGATGCCATACAAGAGTGGAAAGGCAAGTCACAAACTGAGAGAAGATATTGGAGATCATATATATATCCTAATATCATATATATATATATATATATATATATATATATGATATATATATATATATACACACACACACACACACACATACATATATATGCAATCCAAACAAAAAGGTTTGCATGCAGATTATATAAAATATTTCTGCTAGTCAGTAAGAAAAAAAAGAGAATATGATCTTAAAATAGGCAAAAGACATGAATAAGTGCTTCAGAAATTTCCTGTTTTAGGTATGGAGCAGCCTCTGGGATTTCTAGTACAAGATAAGATGTAGCCCCCAGTTCCCACCCTTCAGGCCAGTACCTTATCCAGTTTCTCTTGATTCCATTAAATTATCATTCCAATTTTAAATACTATTTATTGCTACTATTCAGGGATTTCCTTTCATTTCAAGATTAGCTAATATTCCTTGTTTTATTTGTACAACATTTTTACAAGTTTAAGATTGGAGTGGGGATTCCTAGCATCCACTCAGTCATGTGCATTTACTTAGAATTCCAAATGACATTTTTATAAAGTCAGTTTCTATTACAGTGAGCTATATGGACCAGAATTGTTTCTGGATTCAAGACTTTATATTACTATAAATTACAGTAGACACAGTAGGTTAGAAGAGTTCACAGAAAAGAAAGCTATTATATTAGAGTAGGAAGAGTAAAACAGAGAAATCTGGGGCTTTATATAACAATTAGAAACCAGTGTTGGAAGGCCAGGTATATTTTTAGCACCTTCTTTTCTGCTTGACCTTACTTTGAGCACTTGCTGTTTATCACTAGGGACCGAGGGCAGCTTTTTTTTTTTTTTAAGAGTTATTAATTTATTTGAGAGGGGGAGAGAGAATCCTCAGGCAGATTCCCTGCTGAATGCAGAACCCCATGCTGGGCTGGATCTCGGGACCCCAATATCATGACCTGAGCCAAAATCAAGAGTTGACTGCTTAATCAGCTGAGGACCCATGCATCCCTGTTTGTATGTTTTATATAAGTAAAGTATCTAATAATTTATAGTGATCCAATGATTCATGAAGTTTGGATCTATTCACAGATCATATTATCTGGGTTGATTAAAATGGTGATTCAAGAGCTTTACCCAGGGCCACAGAATCTATAGTTAACAAACTTTGTATGATGGTGATTCATATACTTAAGTGTGAAAATCATTATAGATAGGTATCAGAGATATGAATGGTAGCCCTCCCAATGGTGATTGTAAATAAGCAGATAATGCTTAGTCCAAAGGGTTAACTGGTAGTGTTTTAGTGTCAGAGAATTTTAATTGTTTAGGGTGGTGGGGACTAGCAGCCTGTGGCCTACAGGCCAAATCCAACCCATCTTGGGTTATTGTATGGCCAGCAAGCCTTACAAAATGTTATTTGCATTTATAAATGTTGAAAAAAATCAAAAGAATATTTTGTGATGTGTGAACATTTTATGAAATTAAAATTTTGTATCCATAAATAAAGTTTTATTGAAACACTGTTATGCTTATCAATTTGTGAATTGTCTGTGGCTGCTTTTGCATTGCAAAAGTAGATTCAAGAAGTTACAACAAAGGGACGCCTGGGTGGCTCAGTTGGTTAAGCAGCTGCCTTCGGCTCAGGTCATGATCCCGGCGTCCTGGGATCGAGTCCCACATCGGGCTCCTTGCTCCGCAGGGAGCCTGCTTCTCCATCTGACTCTGCCTTCCACTCTGTCTGCCTGTGCCCGCTCTCGCTCACTCTCTCTGACAAATAAATAAAATCTTAAAAAAAAAAAAAAAAAAAAAGAAGTTACAACAAAGCCCATATGCCCCCCAAGACCTAAATTACTAATTACTTGTCTTTTCACAGAAAAAAATTGTAGGCCCCTTGGCAAAGCTATAGGCTTTCGTGTACTATGCAGGACTGTCAGTCTCCCTATAATCTTAAATCTGTCTCCACTTCTCTACCAAACTACAACCCTCTATCCCCACCCCCCACCCTCCCCTCACACATACACTCCACACACAGCCTGACTGGGTGTCTTGCAGTGAACCTCTGGACTCCTTCTTTATATTGAAAGAAGACAGCCTTGTTCTCATTCAGAAAGATCCTTTAAGGGGAGACACACCATGAGAGACTATGGACTCTGAGGGTTTTGGAGGGGAGGGGAGTGGGAGGTTGGGTGAGCCTGGTGGTGGGTATTGTGGAGGGCACATATTGCATGGAGCACCGGATGTGGTGCATAAACAATGAATCCTGGAAGACTGAAAAGAAATTTTAAAAAATAAATAAAAATTTTTTAAAAGAAAAGGTCTTTGCACACCTAAACAAAAGCAAAAAAAAAAAAAAGATCCTTTAAGTTTCCTGTGAATTCTGTGATCTTGGGGAAAAAATATTCTGGAAGTACCGGATTATATTAATATAATCCTTACCAACTCTCAGGGCCACTTATGACAGCCAATTCTAGCCCCAGGAAAACATAAAAATGTCAAAAAATTTCTAAGAAGGGGAAATCCATTTACAACAAACTTAAGGTTAATGGACTCATGATTCAACCTCAAACTATATTATATCAAATAAAACATTTGACCTGACAAAGAAAAGAGCGTTTTTAAACTTGGTAAGAGAGTAGGACTTCCTAAAGCTTTTCCAAATACTTGATAAAATAAAAGATGGATTTTGTTATAAAGATAGAAAGTAGGAATTAAGACAAAAGGTCTTTGCTTTGTGTATATAGAGGACTAAATACATAGTTTGTGAATTACTGACTGTCTCTTCTTTTTTCACTCCTCTTCTTCTGGTCACTTTTCTGTCCAATAGGAAAATGATAAAAATAAATAAATGAGGAAATAATAGTAAATGGAAAATAGGGTTAGAAGAATAATAAATCAGCAGGAAAGATTAGCACTCTAAAATGTGTATCAGCTGGTCTTATTCTCCTGTTAGTGATGGACTACAAATATGATTCCATGCTTCCACATAGGTATCCAAAGCAAAGTAGAATACAAAATGTAGTGGCTATAAATCAAAAACTAAACTAATTTTTCATGAGAAACATGCTTTTCCTATTATTAAGCCTTGAGATAAAATTTTCTGATAGGTCCTCATAGTAAGTCAACCATGTTGACTTGGACCTGGATGCTGTTCTATACACACACATAATATAGACACTTTTTGTCTATCTATTCTTTCAAAGGCATGGATGCAAAATCCACATTAAGGAAAAGTCATAGCATGGGCCTGAGGTGGTGTGGTGTAAAACAATGGTAATTTCTCAATCTCATACATAAATGAGGGTGTGGAAAATCGAATTCAATTAGGAAGCTTACACGAGACCTTTGGGCAAGTTATTTTGTTTCAGTTTACTCATATATTGGATATATCCCTGTACACCTCTGTTATACAACATCATACACAAATGCAGTACCATTAATATTAGCAAATAGGATTCTCGTATGTATTGAGGGGACACCAGTGTTATTCCACTCTTTGCCTTGATCCTTAAATCTAGAAAAGGCCTTAGAAATCATTTTGGTCAAAAATGGCAAATATGTGGCATACATGGCTTCATTCCTTACTCTCATTAGCATGGCAGACATCACTAATTGATCACATTAACACACGAATTAACAGTACAAAGTACAGAGAGGTCTATTTCTCAACATCATCCTTGATGCTAATACTGCCAAAAAAATCAGTGCTGGCCTATAAAATAAGAATGTTTGTAGTAGACTTCTAGTTTTAGCCCCAGCATAGAAAGAGCTTAGAAGTTTTAACTTGCATTCATTCAGCAAGAAAGAGATGAACAGTTCGAAAGTGAATGACTTTCTTGGGCCCATCAGAGAATTAAGATTGTAGGGCAAACTACACTATCCTGAAATCTGGAAATCCAGGTGAATTCAGGGAGTCACCAAAATATGCTTACTTGGATCAGAAAATACTAGCACATAAACCTATAGGAACACTTTAGGTTAATTTTGATGAATTGCTAGAGACTTAGTTTGGACTGGCCTAAGAGTGGAGGCTGCAGTATCAACCCTTCATCCCTCCCACCAATACCTTCCCTCACTCCCACATACTTTTGTGGAATCCAGAATTTTCTAGTAGTTCTGGTAGGGAGAGGGTAAGAGTAATCATTGTTGAATACGACCAGAGCATTCTCTCTGTAACAAAAGCCAGCTCTCAAGGAGAAGGATGTAACCAGAGCCTTGTCCCATCTGGGGAAGGGATTTTTGTTCTAATCTCCTCTAGCCTTTCTGTCTCACCTATGGGTGAAGAAGCTATACCACTAGGAAAAAAATTATGAAGTTTATTACCCAGAGATATAGACCCACTAAAAGATTAAGATATACTCATAAAGTTAGGGAATACTCCTTTCCTCTGTACCCAGCCACCTCATCAACGGGGTTCCAGTATAAAAACAGTGAGTTATAGCTGAAAGAACTGCAAGACACAGAGTCTCTCTGAGGGGGGGTAATTAGGGAAGCCTGAAGTCAAGAAAGGATGCATAAACAAGAACATTAGAAGGAATTTGAAGCCTCTGGTATCTACAAATACAGCAAAAATGAATCAGTCCAACTTCTAACACAAATCCTCACACTAAGGGTCTGTTTATCTCTGATCCCATGACCATTTCAATCTGTTAAATTTTAACAAAAAATTACAAAGTTTACTAAAGGACAAGGAAAAAACATAACCTGAACAAACAAAGCAAACATCATAACTAGACTCAGATATGTGTTGTAATTATTAGACAGGAATTTTAAAATAACTATGATTAATATGTTAAGGCTCTAATGTAAAAAGTATACAGCATGCAAAATAGATGGTTAATGTCAGCAGAGAAATGGAAACTCTACAAAAGTATCAAAAGAAAATACTGGAAATCAAAAACATTGTAACAGAAATAAATGACTTTGATGTGCTCATAAGTAGACTGGATGTGTCTAAAGAATCAGTGAGTTTAAGATTAAGTCAACAGAAATTTCCCAAAATAAATGAAGAATTGGGGGGGGGGGGAGAACACGTTGAAACTGTGTAACATACATATTCTTATAATACCTGAAGAAGAAGAAAGATGTAACGGAAGAATAATGAAATAATAATGGCTGAAGTAATTCAAATATTGAAGTAATAACGGCTGAAAACGTGCCAAAATTAATGACAAACACAAAACCACAGATCCAGGAAACTCAAAGAATATCAAGTACGATAAATACTAAGAAAACTACATCTAAGAATATCATATTCAAACTGTAGGAAGCCCAAAGAAAAAGAGAAAACCTTGAAAGAAGCCAGGGGAAAACTACATTTTACCATACAGGACAAGGATATGAAGTACAGTTATATGAAGCAATATGAACGAAGATAGGAAGTCTCAGCCAGAAACCATGCAAGCATGAAGAGAATTTAGTGATATTAGTTGAAAGAAAAACTCACCAACATGGAGTTCTATGTCCAGCAAAATTATCCTTGAAATGTGAAGGGGAAATAAAGGTTTTCTCAGATAAACAAAAACTCAGATAATTCATCACCAGCAGATTTGCCCTGCAAGTAACATTGAAAGAAGTATTTTAGGGAGAAGAAACGTAATATAGCTCAGGAATTCATGTAAAGGAAAAGTGTCAAGGAATGAATAAATGAAGGTAAATAAAATCTTTTATTTTTCTTTTTAATTGATTTAAGATATCTGTTTAAAGTAATAATAGCAACAATGTATTAGGTAATTTAAGCATATGGATAAGTGAAATGAATGACAGCAGTATGACATGAGACAGGAAAGAAAGTTGAGTATAATGTTATATGGTATTTATACTACATGTAAAAGATATATTCTTATTTGAAGGTATGTTTAGATTAGTTTAAAATATGTATTGGAAACTCTAGAAAGACGTTCATTGCATGCTAAGAGAGGAGATAAAATGTAATGATATACAATGTTAAATTAAAGCCAGAAAAAGAGGGGACCAAAAAAACAAAAACAAAAGAAAAAATGCAAGGAATATAAAATACTTACATAGTAAATATTAATCCCAACTAGAGCAATGATCATTTCAAGTATGAAATAAAATACACCAATTAAAAGACAGATGTCTGGAAGGGTGTTTGTGTGGTTAGTTGTTGAGTGGTGAGGCTTGGTGGGCTGTGGAGAGGTAAAGCACCGTGGCCAGGAGGGTGATTTGAGTTGGGGCAAAAGATCCCTGAAAGCGAAATAACCTCTTTCCCCCTATTTTCCTGTTCTCTTCTTGAAATACTTCTTTCTACTGCAATTGCCCAAAGCATGTAACCAGAATATATTAAAAGACATTTTACTATTCTTTTTTTTTGTTAAAGATTTTATTTATTTATTTGACAGAGAGAGATCACAAGTAGGCAGAGAGGCAGGCAGAGAGAGAGAGGAGGAAGCAGGCTCTCTGCTGAGCAGAGAGCCCGATGCGGGACTTGATCCCGGGAACTCGAGATCATGACCTGAGCCGAAGGCAGCAGCTTAACCCACTGAGCCACCCAGGTGCCCCACATTTTACTATTCTTAATTTAGAAATCAAGCTATCATTATGTCTCTCAAGGAAAAAAGAAACAGAATGTATTTTCTTTTTATTTCTGTCTTAATTAACTTTTGATTGATTAACACAGAATTATTTCAAAGGGGGCTGTTCTTCTACCTAAAAATCTTTGTAGTTAGCTTGATTTTTCTTCCTGTTTGAACAAAAGCTCCTTTAGTCACAGAGAAGACAGCATGCTAATGCTTTCCCTGATTCCCAGTCCCTTTTTTGGTTTAATAAACAGTAAATTTGTAGGAGATTTGAAAGGACAAAATAGGACACTTTAAGGTATGATAAAAATTTCAATTTTTTTGAAAAATTTTTAAAGGAAAGGATGGTAAGGAATCATCTATTTGTAGAAAGATATGTGACATTTTACCTTGGTATTATGACTTTAAAAATTCCTATTTGCTCAATAAATCTAAACAAATCATCTATCAGTTACAAATCACATAATTATATATTCTGAATATTTTATTTCATGGTATTGATGTGATTTATCATACTTAGGTAGAAATCAAGTATGTGTTGTGATTAAACATGATACAGATCTGACTTCAAATATTGGCCTGTGCCATTTAGTAGCAAGGTATTCAACTTTTCTGAGATTCAGTCTCTCCATATGTAAAACATGAGCACTAATAGATTCTATCAAGAATCCAGAACATAGCTAACATATAGTATAAGCTCTGTAAGTGTGTATTGAACAAATAATCTCATAATATTTTGTGAATGTTATAAATGCATATAATGCAGGATGCATACTAAGCATAACTGTTAGTTTTACACTGTCATCAACATCCTTATCATTTCCCTATTTGATTTAAAGGACATTCAGCTAAAATGGAAGAGAGTGATTTATTGTGTTTGGGAAAGTAATGTCTAAGCATTTCTCCTAAATAATCAGAACTGTCTTCTGGTTATAACTTTTAATGTAGTCAGAGATACCTAAAACTGACAATTTGATATTTGAGGTATCTCATTTATTTTGAAAGACTCATATTAGCCAACTATATATGCCCTACTTATCTTTCATATGTAAAGGCAGTATGAATGAAATTTGCAAGCATACAGAAGCTTAGGAAAAAATTAATTATACATAAGAATTTGTTGAAAAATTAACTTGAAGATGAAGCAGACAAACAAAAATGGAATCATAATGGAGAAATGGTGGTAAAAGGGATTAGTTGTAAATGTATAAAATAAATTTACCTATTTTTATATTTTAGGATTAAGATTAAAATTAAAATTGCTGGGATTACAATTTAAAAAGATATAGAAATTTTACTTCCAGACAGATGGGAGTATACATACTTTTACCTATTCCTCTATTTAGGTAGAACTAATAGCTCTAGTTATTATTCATATAAGAAATGTGGAAAAATTCTGAAAGGTGGAGAGGATAAGAGACTGGGAGTCAGGGAACAACACAGTGGTGAATTCCCTGGTTTGTGGTATGTGTGTGTGTGTGTGTGTGTTCTGCATAGACCCCAGACTTGGTTCTAAAGAAGTTGACAATCCAGAAGTACCAAAAAATACAAACAAAAAATGCTCCAAGACCGGCTCTCCCTATGCAAGAGGCCAGGAAAGGAAGAGTCTAGCAAAACAGAAAAGTCTTAGACAACAACCACCATACTCTAGTCAAGCACCACAGAAAAAGCTGTGTACCATCCCCACTCCAACCCCTTCCAACAAAGGCCAAATGGGCACCTGAGACTTTCACTGTGCCCAGGCTATAAAAAAGCATCTCAGTGCCCCTACTGGGGTACAATCAGTAAAGGCCTAATGGGGAGTGCTGGGACTTGCACTTATGCTAGTTTATAATGAAGACTCTCTCTACCATCCCCACTCAGTGTTAGTGGAAACAAAATGGGGGGGGGGTGTTGGACTCCCACCTCCAGTCCTCAGGAAGGACACATCTTTTCTTTCTGGGGGAAGAGCCAGGATTTTCACCACCACTCAGCAGTAGTGATACTACTCTCCTACTCATGTCATTGGAGGCCATGTGAGGAGCAGTAAGGAAGCACTCTACCCCTTGAACTTAGGGTAGATATAAGTGTGTGCCTAGTGGGGAATGGGAACTCCTACACCCAACTACCAATAATGAGTTCCCCTATTCCCTGAGTGTCCATGGAGATCAAGTGGGGAACATGAACCTCCACCCATATGTGGCAGTGATGAGGTAGTGTTCCCTCCTTACCCTGCCAGAGAGGTATCTGAGGAGGCCAACCAAAACAAGACTTAAGTAAGATGCAAAGTCTTATAAAACAAGACCACAAATACCCAGATTTCAGGTAAAAAAAAATCACTTGTCCATCAAGAACCAGAAAATATCAATTTGAATGAGAAAAGATAAGCAATAGATAACAGAGATAACAGAGATGTTCAAATTATCTGAGGATTTTAAATCAGCTGTCATAAAAATATTTCAATGAGCAACTATAAATTTCTTGAAACAAATGAAAAAATAGACTCAGCAAAGAAGTAGGAAATCCTAACAAAGAAATAAAAGATATGAAGAATAACTAAATAGAAATGAAAATACAAAAAATGAAATTAAAGCTCAGTGGGTGTGGTGTGTTCAACAGCAGAATGAAGGAGAGAGATTTTTAAAAATCAGTGAACTTGAAGATAGAATAATAGAAATTACCCAGTGTGAACAATAGAGGGAAAATAGACTGGAAAAAAAAAAAAAATGAACAGAGTCTCAGGGATCTGCAGGACCATTTTTCTACCCAGCATTCTATATCCAGGAAAAAGTTCCTTCAGTAGTATAAAGGAAATAAGACATTTTGAGAGGAAGGAAAAACAAGAAACTTTGTTGGCAGAAGACCTACCTAAAAGAATGGCTAAAGTAAGTTTTCTAAAAAGAAAAGAACTAATAAAATATGAAAACCTGGGACATCGAGTTGGAAGAAAGAAAAACAGAAAGGTAAAAGAGGAATACCTGCAATAGAATTTACCTCTCTTCTTGGGTTTCCTAAATTATGTTTGATGGTTGAAGCAAAAATTGCTACACTAGCTGATGTGGTTGTCAAAGTTGTAGAGCTATAGGAGTAATACCCTTCTCTTTTTAAGTTTTTTATAAAAACATTTTAAGGTATGTAATATTTTAATTAGGTAATTATTTTAAAGTATGTAATATTCATAATTACTTATTTTACTTTAACTTCTTACATTTATTTTAACTTCTATTACATTCAAATACCATGAAATTTTGCCTATTTTGTTAACAAAACAGAATAAATAACATGATAACATTGCTCTAAAATTAATATCAGTATTTTTGTTATACATGTGTACACACATACTGACCTGTCTGCAATGATTTTCTCTGAATGTTGATAAAAGAGATGTATTGGGATTTGGTTTGATTATTAAACTTATTTTTACTTTTTGTTATCTTGTTAAAGTTTTGAAGTGACTATGCATTTTTATTACAGAATTGTTATGTTTAAGAATTATGAATCAAAAGAATATAGCAATTGAAAATAAAATGTTTAAGGGAAAATTATAATTTTATTTTTAAATATTACTGATACTCAAAATATACAGTTATGCAAATATTTAAATTTAAAATATCCTACAGGAAATGGTTTCCTTGGGGTCTCAATTCACATTCCATGAAAAACAAAAACTAATTTTATTTTGCCACATTCCTGAAATTTAACTAATATATGGGTATCTCTCTCCCTCTTGACCTCTTTCTCTCTTAATACATATATATACATATGCATGTGTGTACAATGACATATATTCATGGTAAATAGTCTCTTTGAAGACTTTATATGGTGAGAGCCAGCCTTTCATTTTAAATATGGAAGTGGCAGTGGTCATGAAAAAAAATTGTATTGATATAAGATTTTCTCTAGGTATAATATTCTACACAGTGAGTAATTTCAAGGAGGATAGCTTTATGACACTGAATTTGCTGA
The DNA here is from genome assembly GCF_964662115.1 of Mustela nivalis. Lineage (NCBI taxonomy): Eukaryota > Metazoa > Chordata > Mammalia > Carnivora > Mustelidae > Mustela > Mustela nivalis. The sequence continues at coordinate 157,955,629 of NC_139021.1, read as the reverse complement.
GAATAAAAGACGCAGGTACTAAAATATATAAGAGATTGGTGGGTATAGCTAGAGAAACAGTGTGGTGTGTGTGTGTGCGTGCACGCGCACGCATTTATGAACACTGGGTGTCTGGAAATAAGCAACTTCATGCAAAGTAGAGCTGAACCTCTGGCTTCCCTGCATATGCGATACAAGTGAGGACACGTGATTTTGTTCACAGTATGAATGCCAAAATACAGCCACATCAAGCTAGTTGTCCCTCTGAATGAAAACTCAGATTTTCCCCCCAGAAGCCTAAGGGAAAATACTGAATGTAAAGTTAAAAGGCTGCCACCTACTGATATGTGACCTTTAGTAATTGACCTCCCTTCCAAAGCCCTAGATTCCATGTTCTCAGTCATTTGTAATTGCCCTGGTCATTGTTTTCACCCTGGGCTCAGTTTGCCTAGATTCAGAAGAATGACTGTACTCGCATAGTTAGAATTCGGCCCCTTACTGACAGTCACCCAGTCAATTCAGACTAAAATTAGCCAGGATTCTTCAGGTAATTCTTTTATTTTTCATACGAGGGACCATTTTCTTTCAAAGGACCCCTCTTTATTATGAACTGCTGATGAAAAAGATTGATTTTGTTGTAACTAATACCTTTGCATTAGTTAAATATAGTTAACATATAAATTTGCATTAAATATAGTTAATATATAAATATAGTTAAATATAACTCTAATTGCTTTAGTAAATAACCCCCCCGCCAAGATCTCGGTGGTGTAAACATTAGAAGTTTGTTTCTCACTAATGTCATGTCCAATGCTGATATACTTGATAGATGGGTCATTTCAGGACCCAGGCTATTTCCATCTTGTGACTTTTCCTTGGAGACTTTCCATTCATCTGGCAATAGGAAAAGAGATTATATGCGAGACATGGCTTCTTAATTTCTTCCCAGAAGTGATACACATCTCCATCAACTTCAACCCTGAAGTGATGTATTACTTCTGCTCACATTGTTTTGGCCCTATTAGTCTTTTAGGCCCCTCTCCTCTGACAGTGGCAGAGAAATAAAAGGTTCTGGCTGGGCAGCTGCTTCTTGACAAATAGCTCTGCACTGTAGAAGGAGAAAACAAAATTTTGGTGGTCAGTAAACTGTCTCTACCCTACCCAGGGGTGCAAACCCAGGTGAGTGTGGGGCTCACCTCATGTGCCCCCCTTCTCTCAAAGATTCACAGCCTGAGTTGGTTACATCTAATTCCTTCAAACAGTTATTTTATATATTTTGTCTCGGATTTTGAGTTGTCTGTGACAGAAGGTTACTTCTTATACCACCAATTCCATGATGGCAGGAATTAGAACTTGGTTTTAACCCAGCACCTCTTAAACCTATTTGACCATGGAGCCACTTTTCTTCATCTAACAGTAAGACTCTGAAAAACATTTTTGCAAAGTGAAGCTATACCACCTCCATTCCTTTACTTATCACCCAAGGTTTAGCTTTTGTTATTGTTTTTTGTTTTGCTTTTATTTTGTTGTAATGTTTTGTTTTCTAGAGAAATTTTAGTTTAGCTCAGTATTGTTTAATTGGTCACAATGGTTGAGGGAGGCAAGACTAAAGATGGCTGGAAAGTGATTATACTGGATTACAGGATAGATGAAGAAACTGGTAGAGCAGAGAGGGAAGAGCGTTTGGTATCTATTACTTAGTTCATGTAAGATCTCAGGTTTCCTACTCTATCTCTGTGAGCCAGAGTTTGTAACCTATAAAACAGGGAGTATTCTTGAAGGTTAAATGAGATAACCATATGTAAAATATCTAGCAAATAAGGAACTTAATACATACAAGGTTCCTTCCTTCTTCTTTCTTCTTTCCTCTTTCTATGGTCTCCTAGTTAATAATGTACTAACTTAATTATGGTTAAGTTGGTTGTGCTATTCTGCTACAAACAATGACAATTATATGAAAAGAGGTCAGGGAAGGATGAGGTAACTATGTAGGATGCTCCCAATTTACAAACATTGAGTTAAAAAAGTACTGCACATAGATGGTTAGGTTCTGGTAACTTAGATCCTGCCATTCTTACTACTGATGGCCCACAGTTAATTGGCCATGAAGCTAATGACTGAAGCTTTGAGCCCCTCACTTGCCTTGGCTCCTGTGAGTGCTGGGAGATGGTGAGAGTTTTAGGATGTTCTAGGTAGAAAGGGGTAAGGAAGGTTCCTATCAGGAAGCATTGCTTTCTAAGCATTTCTGATAAATCCTGAAAGAGCTCTCTTTCTGGGTGTTTGTTGTGATTTATTTGGTCACTCTAAATGAATATTTACTTTTGCCCCTAATTCTGTACTTTTGGCTTCTTTTTCTCAAAGATGGCCCCACAAATTGTTTAAGTTTAAGAACTCAAACACATGGATCTGCTCCTGCCCACACTCCTGCCATTACCTGCTACTATTCTGAAAAGTCCCAGAGGTGCTCTCCTCAGAGCCTCCTCTGGGGGCTGGAGCTGCAGATGGCTTTCCTACACCTCTCCTTTCCTGCTTCCCATAGAGCTCACCTCAAAGCTGCTAGAATCAAGGGCCAGCTGTTTGAGCCTCTGCCAAAACATTATGTCTCCACATATACTGGGTTCATGGGGGAGAGTGACCTGGGCTCCAGGCTCAGAACCCAACATGTGCAAGGAATTAGGAAAGAAAAGGTCAAATAAATGGGGCCCTTAGTGATGAAGTCCCAGAACCTAAGTCAGGTTTGGTGGGGTGAGGTTCAGAGCTGATGACTAAAAGAATTCTTAAGACATCTTTGGTGCAAAATGCACCAAAAGCACGGGGACAGGACCCGTGGGCAGGAAGATCTGCTGCCCCAGGTTGTGAGGGTAGGCATGTTATATACCTCGCGGTTGGGGGGAGGTGGTGAAGGGATGGGAGATTTCAACAGAGTTTTCACATGTTAAGGAGGGCCTACAAGGTGCTGGGGGAGGCCTTGCCCTTATGGCTTGATCAATGTCATCTTTAGGTCAGGCATTAACATCAAGATAGTTGGGAGATTCTTGGTGGGGTATTATGATCCGGCTATCATTTACATTCCCTTCTACTTCAGTCTCCTCCAGTTTATGGTGGGAGGGAGACATTAGGGTTTCAGGAACCGATAGTTATTTGCCTTTGGAAATTTGTGCTATTGATAAGGTAACCTCCCTGTTTAGGTCTCTAGGACATCTGTAGAGCAAGGGAGATTCCTGTTCTGCAGGATTGCGATCCCTGCAAGTTAACTATTTATCGTTTTATGGCGGTCAGGGGTGCCTGAGGAATGCTACACATATGGAGGGGAGCGGGTGAAGAGAGGGTGCAAGGCGCCAGCTTTTGCTCTGTCCTCAGCCAGTCTCCTGCTCCCTCATCATTAGGACAGCAGTTGCACCCAAGGACCACCCTTTGGCTCATTGAGTGTTAGCTTATGCAAGCACACACACTTTTATTAAATATATTTTTTGAGTACCCATTATATATCTGTGGGATTGCCTTCAACCTTGACCTTCACTTGTACTATTTTTCAATGATAACATTTTTCCAGAGTACAAAACTTTATAATTCCTGAGCCCTTTAGTTAGCTGGGTGACTCCTGTATGGATTTATAGGAACTGGTTTAAGAAAGCTAAAGAAAGATCTATATTCTGTAGGATCTTTTTTAAAAGTTTGTAACAGTGTTCATTTCATCTAAGCTTTACCTGCCCAAAGTTGTTCAGAACAGGAGATAAGAAGGTTGACCCATTGCAGAGAAGATCAAGAAAAAGAAGCCTCAGAAAGAAAACCTAAAGGCAAGTGTGAAGAACAATGTGCTCTGCAGGAGCCACCGTGAGGGCCTTTGGAGGAGGGGCAAATGCAAGGTATAAAGCTTTGGAGAAACTCAGGTCTGCCTCTCCAGAGATTGTGGCTTCAGGGTGTCAGAATAGGTTTTACAGGTCAACAGGGTTGTTCGAATGGTTATCCAAGTTTCTCCCCCTTCAGGGGGGAAGGCCCCAGTTTTATGGAATTACCTGCCCAGCCAGCAGGCTGGGTGTTAGAATTCTGAGCAAACTGCCCCTCCTCCCTGAAAGCAGCAGGCAGCAAAATAGGTCCGGAAATTCCTGAGCATTGGGAAGCCAGCACTAACCCAATTACCTGAAATAAAAGAAGGGGTCAGATAATAAAGGGCAAAGGTTTTTCCTTTTAAAGTAAAGAGCCAGGTAAACAAAACCAGCTGTCGCTGGAGCCAACAAATTCTCCTCATTAAATGTTTTAAGAGGCTAATGGGCCCAAGTAGCTAATTGTAGTACAATCCTGAAGACTGAAGCTCAGGCTCTGCAGAAGGGGGAGTAGGAAGACCAGGGTTAAAACCTGGCAGGCAGAGACAGAAAGGAGATGAGACCTGCCCCTGGCAGAGGATCCCAGATGGTCAAAATGGACTTAAAATAAGAGTAAGATGATTTGACCTGGAGTCTCTAATGTCTCTTGTCAGTATCCTAGTGGGATGGACTTGGGAATCTTAGCTGGTACAGTTTTAAGTTTATATACTAGTAGAATAGGATCTAGAGTGAGTTTTTTAAAAAAATAACTAATTATGGGAAATTTTATGTGCATTTACTACGAAAATCTCTGAGCGGATACACAGCAAAATGTTAACAATGGGTTTCTCTACATGTTGAGTTTATTGATGATTTTTCATTTTCATATTTTAATTTTGTTTACATGCATTTTCTAATTTGTCTGTAAAGAGCACTTATTTCTTTTATAATAAACAAAGGGCACAATTTTAAATAAGATGAAAGGCATTACACTAGCAATAAACATTAAGGAGGGCAAGAGAGTTGGTGAAGGAATTGGTAAAAGGTTTTAGTTACTTTGTATACTCTGCCATGTTTGCCACCTCCCCAGATGTGTGCTTGATATGACCTGCCAATCTGGAGACCAGCAGAGGCAGGAATAATGGTTGCTGGTATTGAGCCAGACAGGCTATTTGTCCACACACAAAGGTTTCAACCCTCATTGCATTTGTAATAGTTCCCAGAAACGTTATTTCTACACAGCCTCTCTTGGCTTTAGCTTTTAGTTGAACAACTTAGCCACTTGTGGTCTGATCCTCAGAGATGCTAAAATTTCAAGAGAGTTTGGAGGAAGATTTTGATTTACCTGAAAGTGTCAGTCTAAATGTTCTGCCAGGGTTTATGTGGAAGATGCCAAAGCACCTCCAATTGATGAATTTGCCTTCTCTCTCTCTTCTTTTTTTTTTTTTCCCCCCTCTCAATCCTTACCCTCTTCTCTCATTTATTTGGTCTTCCAACACTCTGTAGCCATTACTAAAGTAATTAACTCTCCAGAGAGATTGATTAATGTCTACAAATCATCTTTATCTTCCTAATGACAAAGACAAAAGAGAGTTGCCCCAAGATTACTGGACAGTCAGCTGCATTCCAGTCCTGTTTCCTTTTACCCAATCTTAGTTAAAAATCAGTATCTTCATCATTTTTAATGATTTATTCTTTCTAAATGGTTATGGCAGACTACCCCACCTCCTTCGTGTCCAAATCTAAATGATATAATGGGCCATTAAGGAGGCAGAAACTATCAGAGAACTAAATCTCTGTAGCAGGCAGGAATTTTTCAAATAATGACAGATTACCAACCCTGAATGTTTTCTTTGAAGTGTCACATTTATGAAGGGTAAGTGTAGTAAGCTAATTATCCAAGGGTACACAAGAAAAAGGCTTAGGTATTATCAGATTCACATCTATGGTTAAATTGGCCCCTCTCTTAAAAGTGATACTAAATTCTGGGGGACCAAGGTTCATATTTCCATTGTATGATATTTTTGTGGATTCAAGATTGCAGATGAAGTTGCTGATATGGGGTATGATATGGGGATTCCTTTGATGTCCAAATGTCAACTTGGCTCAGACTGAGGTTATTAAAAAGAGTGAGGAAAGAAAGGACTCCTAGCTAAGTCAAATGTAGAGGCAATGTCCAGGGCCATATTTGACAAGCATTTTAGAAGGTCTTTGACATCTCTGTTAAGTTCTCTTATCTTCTCGGAGAGGTTGTCTATAGTCATTGCATCATTCATTACTAATAAGCTGAAGACCCATCTCTTTTCCTGTCTCAACTTTTACCTGTACCTCCCTCTCATATCTCCAACTACCTGCTGTATACTTTCTCCTTGGTGTTCTCTGTGCCCTTGGTATCTCAAATAGAATCATTCATCTCCTTTGACAAATCTAAAACCTAGTCTGAGTAGCCTACATGTTCTGGGTATCAATGTTCTCCAAGATATCCTTTCTCATGAGCTCTTGGTCATCAGAGATTCCCTTCCTCTTTCTCTTACTCTCTATAAAAGCCTTATTTTATTAGTTTTTTTGTCACAGGCTCTCACTTTTACTTCTTTTCATGACCCAGATCCCTTTTTGCCTGCACTATTGAGGTAAGATAACCTTGTCACACTGGTTTCCTGCCTGAAGCTCTGGAGCTCTCCCCTCCTCCAAACTAATTCATAGTCCACAGAAATAGCCTGAGACCAACTGAGAATGATTGAATCCAGCCTGTTAGGTTAAAAGTGGGGCCAAAAATAGGCTCTAAAAAACTTAAGTCAAAGTTTTTATTGAAATTCCTCCCCCACGTGTCACATGAAGGAGGAATTAGATTATTTCTTGGTCCAAGAAAACAGCCACTGAGCGGACAGTAAGAGGGAGTAAATTTTAGACTCGTTAGAAGAGGTTTCCATGGATTCAAGCTGTAGTACGTGGAATAGTACAAATTCTATATGAGAATGGGTTCTCTGTCCTAGATAATCACTTCTTAGTCATACTGTAGTAAGCTTACATGCTTTAGATCATAATATGGGGCAAAGGTTTTTTGCCATATGGCCATTAAGGTCTTTTCAAATTCCAGAGTTTTGCAATAGGAACACAACTCTTCCCATTTCTCCCTCTGCTTCCCACCTACTGGGAATCCAGTCTATTCTTGCTGCCCCATACTTCCCTCATTCCAAATCTACAGTGAATGAACATGCTTTCCTTCAGACAGATGTTCCTCTGCTCACCTCATCCAATGGCTTTTCAGCTTAGGTTGCTGTCACCATGGGCACATTAAATAATCTGGATGGTAAATTTGCTTATTAAATATCTTTTACATGCCAGGATCTTTCCCCAGAATTTTTCCTGATTTGACTAGTACACAGTACTCTGAATACTATGGGTTTGAGGTTCTTCTTTTAACCAACTTCAAAGAAAGGGAAACCTAATATCTTATGGGTGGTAGGTGGCAAAACCGAAACTATACCAGGCTTTTCTAACTTCAAGTTCTGAGTACTCGAGAAAAGAGACAAAAGGGAGTGAAGGAACAAAAGGTCTCTTAACTAAGCAGTGTAGGATAGGGGATATTCAGGGGGAATCCTACATATTGAAAAAGTACATCTGACTTTTTATCTCAGTAAGTATTAAACTATATGTGCTGCCAGCAAAATTCATAAATTCTGATGTTTAAAATAGCTACTGGGAGCTAACAAAAAGGAAAGAGGGAACTATAATATATTGGATTAAAACATAAAAGAACACTAATTAGGGTGTATTTGTATCATGTGCCTAGTGGTCATGTAACATAGTAACAAGTATGTTTATCCTTCAGTGTATATTAGATTAGCATTGCATGAATTATTAATTTTAACATTACCATGTTTAGATATACCTATTTCCATGTAGCAAGCTATTTAATCATAATTTTTCAAAAAAAAAAGTCAGAAATGCTAATAGTGAAGTACTAAGAGAAAGAGGTTGGAGAGGTAAGTAATGGACATGGACATGGACATGCTCAGCCCTGTGTGTTGCACATACTAAATGTTTATTGGATCTGTATCAGGAATGAAGTAAAAGGTCATGTCATTATTTTGTTTTATTCCCTAATATAAGTAACCACCAAAATTTTCAAAATCATGTACCCTTTGATATATTAATTCTACTTTTAGGATTCTATATTAACACATAATTTAATCAATCAGTACCCTATTGTTTATGAACCCATCTTTATGAGCTGAAAATGCAATTAGAAGACAACAGAGTTGTTGAATGCCTACTATGTGCCCAACACTTAGGTTTATCTGCTTTATTGTCAAGTAATCTTAAGAAGTAGATCTGTTACCTCTTTTAAGAATAAAAAAACAGGGGTACCTGGGTGGCACGGTCGGTTGAGTGTCCAACTCTTGATTTCTGCTCAGGTCATGATCTCAGGCCTATGAGAAAGAGCCCTGTGTCCGGCTCCATGTTCAACAGACTCTGCTGGAGATTCTCTCTCTTCCTCTCCCTCTGTTGCTGCCCTCCCACCCCGATCTCTGACTCGCTCTCAAATAAATAAATTAAAAAAAAAAAAAAAAAAGGAGAGAGGCACCTGGCTCAGTTGGTTAAGTGGCCAACTCTTGATTTCAGCTCAAGTTATGATCTCAGAGTTGTGTGATCAAACCCTAAGCTGGCTCCATGCTGGCCTTGGAGCCTGTTTGAGATTCTCTCTCTGCTCCTCCCCATTCTGCTCACCTGCACTCTCTCTCTCTTTAAAAATAACAAAATAAAAAAGAATAAGAAAACTGAGGCCCAAAGAGGCCACGTATCTTGTCTAAATTCGTATAGGTAGTAAATAACTGATCTGGAATTTGAACTCAGGTATCTCTGGGTCCCACATCTATGTTGTTTCCAATATACCAATAATTTAAACATTGGATTCTGTGGAAATGTCTGAGGTGGTGAAGGAGGCTAAGGGGAAGGCAGAGTGGGTGGAGCTCATGTCCCACACTCACTAACTACAGCTAAAACTTTTTTAGGGACTCCTGAGTGGCCCAGTCAGTTGGGCTTCTGACTTGATTTCTGTTCAGGTCATTATCTCAGGGTTCTGAGATTAAGCTCTATATGGGGCCCCACACTCAGCTCAGAGTCTCCTTGAGATTCTCTCCCTCTCCCTCTGCCCCTCATGCTACTGCTTTCTCTCTCTCCCTCAATTAAATAAATAAATGAAATTTTAAAAACTTTTTTTAACCATTCTATTACATCATGTATTGGTATGGGGATTTAACATTAAAAAGAATTTTCACATGGTTCTATCATGTGAAAATCTATCATACTGATAGATTGGTAGCTTATTAAAAATGAAATAATCTATCATTATCCATTCCATCAGCTGGGGATACCTGAGTGGACTGGAAAAGGCACTCAGGAGTCATAGGCATTTATTTTAATTCAGTTGATTTAATTCAGAATTTTATAAAGATGGGAGTGGGGAAGTTTGAGATAATAAAGGTCATCTAAACCTGGGCCGGTCTTGGCTTAATCTTCAGAATAAAGATTCACAAAGAGGGCCTCACAAAGCTGGATGGACCTGTTTTGGTCAAAGGTTCACAACATTTTCAGCACAACTTGATGTTACACCTAAGCAACCTAATAAAACCCACACCACCATACCCAGTGAATGCAAAACTTGTTATTTTAAGAGAGTGCGCCTAGATTTAATCTATCTGATTTATTTATTTGTTCATTCATTCATTCATCCATTTCTTTACTCTGGAGGTGGGCAGAGAAGGTTGACTACTAGGTGAGCTAGAGATGAAACCTTTGAGACCCACTCACTACACTACACTAAAAGATTTTTGTGGTTGGGATTTGTTTCCTTATTGAAAGGTGTGGAAACCCATAAAAAGTGTTTGAATATTCTTTCTAAACTTCTCACATATCTTTGTTAGTTTAAGGTGGGGGTAGGGTGGTATGGTATGGGTGTTAAATTACTCTTCCTAGGGGGAAAAGAAGGTAACATTTTCCCCATTACTTAATTTGTATTAGAGATTCCTGTCAGCTCCTACAGAGCAAACAATGCAGTTTTATGTGACAAAGATTGAAAAAAATCACCATATATGCCACAAATGGAGGTAGAAATGAAGAAGATAAAAACTGTATTACTTGTTTGAAAAGCACCCAGGGTCAAAACTTTTTAAGATGTAAAAGCCTAGGTGAACTCTGGGCTGCTTCCTTAGGCGACAGAGACCTCTGGCTAGAGAAGTGTATTTATAGTCTCCTGCTCGAGATTTTACCTGATTCTTACTTTATTTTTATTCCAGTTGCTACATTGATGGCCGGGTGGTCAAGGTGATGGACTTCCTGAAAACTCGCCTGTTAGACACACTCTCTGACCAGATTAGGAAAATTCAGAAAGTGAGTAAATGTCCTCTGGGAAGGAGTGAGTTTGGGGGTAAGGCAATGTAAAGGTCTCAGGGTCCCAGCTGGACGTCAGCACTGTGGGAACCAGGGTAGAAAAATAGTATAGTCCAGAGCTCTCTTTCACAGCTGATGATTGTTGTTTATTGTTTTTTCAAATGGAAAACTGTTTGAATGTGCCATTTCTGGGTTTAAAAGCTTTTCTATTTTAATAACAACTATTTTGTAAGCGTTTGCTTCTAAATTATGAGTTTCTTAAGGGAAGGATAGATTTACTTTATTTTCTTTTTGCAAGGGTTTATATGGGGCTAGTTTATGGAGGGAATGATTATATTTATTCAGCGAAACTCTAGTCTGGTGCATCGGCCATGTTTACACTATTCTAAATTGTGTTAAATATCTGAGCCATATATATGCTATTCCTAGATGTTTTAGAATCAGTCAAGTATCATCTTACTTTTGTAGAGATGGGGGGGAATCTATATTATATTAAACAGTTGCATGTATGTCCCATTAGCAAGACATCTTCAGTCAACAGTTCTCAAACTTGAGTATAATCAAAATCACCAGAGGTTGCTCATAAAGTCTGCCATCTCACTCCTGATGTTCTGAGTTAGTATGTCTGGAGTGGTGGATCCCAGACATCTCTATTTTTAATAGTAATCTGTCAAGTGATCCTACCCAATGCAGATCACATTTTGAAATATACTGGATTAGTTCATTCTGAATTTTGAAAGATCTTATGTCTGTAATTTCCATCTACCTCTACAAAATTATATTACATCTTTTGTTGCCCAGTCAGGTCAGTTCTCCAGGGAATGGGGACCTTTTGCACACTCACCTATCTCTTGAGCAGATTAAACAAATCTTTGTCTATGGCCATACCACCCTGAACACGCCCTATCTCGTCAGATTAAACAAATCTTTGCAGAAAAATAAGAACAGTTAAATGACCCCCATTAATATGGGATGAATGAATAAATGAATGAACAAATGAATAAATGGATCATGTATCAAATTATCTGTGAAAGAAAATCATATTTGGAGTATAATCATAAAAAAGTACTCTTAACTGATAAAGTGGTGCATTTTTTGGTATCCACACCAGTGTTCTGCTCAGATTACAAAATCCTTTTGAGTCCACATGTTCTCAAAGGGTTTTAGCAGCTGGGAAGCCTCAGGACTCCTGGACTTCTGCATCCCAGTGTGATCCCTCTGGGAATCAGGTGCATTGCCTAGCATCTTTATCTGCCATTGCCTCCTACCATGTAAAGCCTAGGCAAACTAAATAATTTGAAACATCTCTGCCAGTCTCCATTTGACATTCATTTAGTTTTTAATATTTAAATATTTAATATTTACAGAGCACTTAACAAGTACTAGGCAAAGTGCCAGGTGCTAGGGATATGGGGATACGGAATATGACATAGTCTCTGCCTTCAAGAAACTCACAGTTTTAAAGTTTAACAGTTGCTTTAAAAAGGTTGAAAAATATTACTTAAGGCAGTTAAATATCATTCTATTGAACACTGCAAATTTCTAAGCACTTTATACTAATCTGAGAGTAGGTATCATTCTCTAATCTCTATAAGGAGGGAGGAAATTTCTTTCATTTGTTTATTCTTATATCCAACAGATATTTATTGAGCACGTACCAAGTTCCAGGCAGTATGCTCGGTCTTTGTGTTACAGTAGTGTATGAGATAGACAAATCCCTGTATTTTGGGCTTTTCTGATACCAAATCTTATGACCTGCTTAAAGGGCTATCATTGGAAGTAAAATGATTCTTGGTATCATGGCATTGAGAGTGAAGTTTCTAACTGTGCTCATGTAATTATTTAAGAAGAACACATAACTACGTCAGAACTAAGACAAAGGTGTTGGGAGTTAGGTTCTTCCCTTTCTCTGCACTGCCTGTCTTCCTCCAAGGCTGGATACTTCTTAATCATCACAGAATGTTCAAAGACTGAAATAAGTGGCTAAGCTCATGTTCTCATTTGTCCAGGCAGGGCCAAAGAACCTTAAAGAAAATGGCTCAAATCCTGTGCACAATTGAGATTCAGATTCAGACCTTTTAAAGTCTAACGAACTTGGATGGGAGGGCCACATACAGCTGCAGGGAGGAACAGTGGCACCCTTAAGAAAAATGACCTTTATGAAGAAGGCATCTGGCTGGGGATGGCTATAATTAGTAGTAAGACCTGATCTCACCTTTGGCTGTTGCAGACAGAACACGCCCGAGATCCTCTCAGACCTAGGTCCCTGTTCTGGTTATGACTTGCTGTGCAACAAATTATCCCCAAACTTAGTGACATTAAATAACTATTTACTGTGCCCTTTGATTCTATGGGTCAGGAATCCCCACAGTGCCCTGTGGGGATGGTTCCATCTATGCTCCATGATGTCTGGAGCTTCAGCTGGAAGACTTGAAGCCTGGGGTCATTCAAAGGCTTGCAGCTGGAATCACAAGACTTGTTCACTCACAGGTCTGGCAGTTGATGCCAGCTGTCAGCTAGCACCTTTGTTGGGCTGATAACTGGAATAGTGACTTCTGAACTTTCTACGTAACCAGGGTTTCCTTCCAAGGTTCAAAAGTCATGCCCAGAAGTGAGAGTCAGATGGAAGTCATACCACCTTTTCTAACCTACCCTCAAAAGTCATAGGACTTTACTTCAATCATAGTCCATTCATTGAGACAGTCAGCAAAACCAATGGAGATTCAAGGAGAGAGGAAATAAATTCCTTTTGGTGGGAGAGTAGCAAGATTCTGGAAGAGCGTTTAGTACGAGAATGATTTTTGCAGTCATCTTTGGAAAATCTGTCTGCCACAGTTTCAGCCTCCCTCTATCATTAAGGAGCCCTTCATTTCCCTGTCTAATTTTCTTTTCACAGTTCTCTTTCACAAAGCTCTTGCCAGATATTGCCTTAAATGTGTATCTACTGGAGGTGTTGCTGGATCACAGATTCCCTGAGATTTGATTTATGGGGTAGCCTTTCCATTGGCTATACAGCCTGGACCCAGTTGCTGTGACCTCCAGGATGAGAATCTCTCTCACCACAGCCCAGGAGGTGCTAAGCATTGGTCTGCTCTGGGGAGATGGGGACTGGGAGACCAGAGAAGAGTCACCATGTTTTGCCAGTTAAAAAGTTGCTTTGGCTGTTCCTGAGGTCCTGTGTGGGTGGGTGGAGGGTCTGGAAATCAGAGTCCAAGGTGCGCACTGGGACACACTGGCCAAGCTTCTTTCCTGGAGTTTCCAAAACCAATTTAGAGAAGGGCCAAGTAAGATTTTAATATGTATATACCTAGAACCCTCATTTAAAAGCTAAAAGTAGAACCTTTGTTTCTACTCTATTTTGAGAAGCTCACAGAAAGTCTAATGATTCCCCTTAGGCCTACAGTGATGGAAAAAGGGCAGATTTTGTAGCAAAATCAATTCATGAAGTAATGGTTAGATAAATCAGTGATGAGACTGTGTTTGAAAAAGAGATAGAATATGGAATTTGAAGTCAGATGGCTTGGGTTGGAGCTCAGGCTTAGCTGTGTAACCTTGGGTTATTCACTTAACCTCTCTAATTTTGTTTCTTCATCTGTAAAATGAGGTTGCTAAGAATACTATGATCTTTCCCTTTTAGGGAGATTAGGAAAGTCACATGAGGCCCTGTTTTGTTAACTGCTATTGGATGCTAGTTCTTATGGCTAATATTATTGTTAATTCAGTTTAGGTTTTTTTAAATTTTTTCTTTTCTTTTTATTTTTATTCCAGTAAAATATATGGAACACTTCACAAGTTTTTGTGTCATCCTTTTGCAGGGCCCATGCTAATCTTTGTATCATTCCAATTTTAATGTATGAACTGCTGAAGTGAGCACTATTATAGTTATTTTTAATAATAATTTGTATGACTAGAGAAGCTTCTGGCTACCTTTATCCTCAACTGGTTCTTTGCTTTTTTCCCTCTTTCCTCTTTCTTTGAACCTTGGGGAATATGGTAGGTGATATTTTTGGCATCTGAAAGGCAGTGACTCAATTGCTAAAAACAGCTGTGGTTTTCAAATTTGGACTGCCACTTACAGAAGAATTCGAGTTTTCTGGGCCGTGGGCAAATTCTGGTATATGAAAATCTATATTATGTATTTGAAAGCCAAAAAGAGACAATGTTTGGACAAGCCACCCTTTTGGATGATCTACACATTTTCTCCCTTCCATTAGCATAGGGATAATCATCTGTACTTTGGGAGATGAATCAGCGGAGAGTTGAGAATCTCACAATGTAAGCAAGAGTCAGATGGGAAAGTAAGAGATGTTGAGGATACAGTGCAGATGGTATAGTGTGGATACCTGGTCTGACTCCAAAACAATGACATAAGAACCAAGAAGAACCATTCTGGCTTAAGTCACTTGGACTCTATGATTTGTGTCTGCATCTCCTAGAGGAATCAGAGGAGGAAATAACACTTTTTGATATTATTTTCAGCAATTCAATAAGCACAGGAAGGAGTTGGTGAAATCCCAGTCATAAGAGAAGTAGTTCCAAAAGTACTGTCTATATGATTGCATTTTGAATACTAAATAAACCAAACAATTGGCTTTCCTAATATTTGAAAAACTCCTTCCTTCCTTCCTTCCTTCTTTCTTCCTTTCTTTCCTTTACTTATCAACTGTTTATAACATTCTTAGTTTTTTTCCAGACCCCTGAGGATAAAATGGTGAGCAAGATTCGCATGGTGGTTGTCCTCCTAGACCTGTGGTCTAGTGGAAAAACACTTAATGAAGCAAGCAATGATAATAAGATATGATGACTCTTGTTACAGGGATGTCTAGGGTGCCCCGTGAGTGCTCACATCCATTCCATGCAAGCCCATGGTGGAAAATATCTACCTCAGTGTGTGAAAGAAGGGAAAACCAAGAAATCTTTCCAGTGGAAGTGAGTGACATTTCGGTGTCTGAAGAACAGACTCCTTGTAATTTATTCAGTTCTGAGCATGCGAACAGAGGACTAGCAGTGTTAAATATATATGGTAGAGAGAATGATTTGTCTGGTTCATGTTATGACCATGATTGTTCTTTTGTTAATATCATTGCTTATGGTTGACTATAATATTTATTAAGATGAACTCTTTTGAGGCCTATTTTTCCAGAATGCATTAGTTACAGGATCAAGGAAGATATGAAGCAAAAGAATATTTAATCTTTTTGAAGTAATTAGTAGATCAAAAAAGAAGCTTTTCTGGTTTGCCCACTTATTTGAGCTTCTTAGGACATGAAAGGGGAAGGGAATAAAAATAGCAGTGATTCTTGAGGATCACAGAATAACTAAAAGCACAACTAAAGGAAAAATGAAGAAAATAATAATGTTAACCTTCTCTTTAAAAAAAAAAAAAAGATTTTATTTATTTATTTGACAGACAGAGATGACAAGTAGGCAGAGAGGCAGGCAGAGAGAGGAGGGAGCAGGCTCCCCGCTAAGCAGAGAACCTGACATGGCGCTCGATCCCAGGACCCTGGGATCATGACCTGCCGAAAGCAGAGGCTTTAACCCACTGAGCCACCCAGGTGCCCCTGTTAACCTTCTCTTAATGAAGAAATAAGAAAATGAAAATGGTACTACTAGGCTAGGAACAGCAATACCACCACAAAAATCAGTTTTTGATTCTTCCATTCACTGAGCAATGCTAAAGGCTCATTTCAGTATGCCAGTGCCTATTTATCAAAATGCCTATCATTTGGCAGGTACTTAATGAATGTTAGCTAATGGGAAATAAGCAGGATGGAGAAAGTAAATGAGCAGAGTAAAATGGTAGAAGTATAAGAAAAGTAAAGTAGTGTCTTCCTCTCATTCACATTTGGATCTGCTGTCTCAGCTGTTCTCATGCAGGAGAAACTAATCTACTGCTAACTGTGTAGTGTAGTGTTGAATAGATAGAAGTATATCTGATCACAGGAACCCAGTTCTAGGGCGCTGCCTGGGACACCAGCAGATGCCTGGGAGAGTAGGAAGCTGGAAGTTTGAGCTTCCCGAGCTTCCCGGTAAATTAGTTTCTTTGACACCACTTGGCTGTGTATCTGCAAATGAGCAGTATGACCCAAGGGATCTTCGACTCTTCTCTTTCATAGAGAAGACACTGATAATAAATACGGGCTTCTAGCTAGAAAGGCATGTTTACCACAAAAGCGCTCTAAAGTTTTAGTTGTTGTCATCTTATGGACTGTATCTCCTTAATTCTTTTTTTAAAAGATGTTATTTATTTATTTGACAGACAGAGATCACAAATAGGCAGAGAGGCAGGCAGATAGAGAGAGGGGGAAGCAGGC
Source organism: Mustela nivalis (assembly GCF_964662115.1). Lineage (NCBI taxonomy): Eukaryota > Metazoa > Chordata > Mammalia > Carnivora > Mustelidae > Mustela > Mustela nivalis. Next base: position 157,939,137 of record NC_139021.1, on the reverse strand, counting down.
TCCCCGCTGAGCAGAGAGCCCTATGCGGGGCTCGATTCCAGGACCATGGGATCATGACCTGAGCCGAAGGCAGAGGCTATAACCCACTGAGCCACCCAGGCACCCCTGTATCTCCTTAATTCATAAACAGAAATAATTATAAAATGTACCATAAACTTATTAACAGCTTGTAGGGGGAGCAGATAGGAGATAGGGTAAACAGCTGGCAAGTTTCTTTTAATATCATGAAAAACATTCTGATTTCAAAACCATTAAAATGTGGAAAATGCATCATTAATTTGCAGAAATATAGTAATATAGGTTACAGTGCCATTTATTGACTGCATCATGTATTTCTAGCTCATTGAAGAAACCAGTCATTCATTCACGGCCACTGGTAGTAAAATCAGAATTCAAGGCCAGGCCCACCTAAGTCCAGAGCTCACACTCTTACCCAATACACTCTTCTGCATCTGCCATACATGTTAGCCATTTATCTTACAGCCCATGTAATACTTATATTCCTAAAGTCCCAGGATTAGGAAGGCTTTTAAAGAATACTGAATGTTCTTGGTGAAAGAAGATCAATTTGACCCCATGATCAGTTCATATAATCTGGAGTGGGTATCCTAGAAGTAAAAATTAAATGAAAGCTATATATTAAGTAATGTCTAATATATTACCCCAATATTAGTGGAAGAGGACAGGGCTTTTCAGGGAGTGATTTGCATTCATTCACTGGACTTCATTCTTATGTCTCATACACACAGGCTTTTGGTCAATGCAGTGAGGTCCCGTTATGTGCAAAGCAGTGACAATGTGGGGGTATGTGCTGCCCATGGACACTCGGAGGAATGGCCCTGGGAACAAATCGTAGTTTAGAGCAAAAAAACCTCTTCAGGTGGAAGAGGCTACTTGTGGTGACCTTCCAATTTTCCACACGGAAGTGGGAGGATTATAGGATTTGTCTATGACTTGTCAGTAAAGAGACTGTCCAGTAAGCCTGGGGGTTGATTCCTCATGGGAAAGAACTGGGAAGAGAAGAAGAGTCATTCTTATGCAAGCAGCTGCTGTCTAGTCTCTCCCTCTGCTAGCACTTATCCTTGAACATAGTCTTTACTTCAGGACTCTGTGAAATCTACCTTATTTTTTGGCGTATGCTAATACTTTCCTTGCCTTCCCTGGAACTTTATCTTTTTTGTGTATGCTCTTATTTTAATTTTACGTTTTGTTGCAATTACATACAGTGGCTTTTCTGTGGTTGGAGATAACAAGAACAGAATGCAATTTTAAATCCTAAAAATGCCATAGAAAGAGAAGCCACAAATTAAAAATTGATCTGCTACCAAAAGAAAATGGGTAAATGTGGCACTCCGGAAAAGGGAGATGATAAAAATAAGTTATACAGAAAAAAATTAATGAAACTGACAGGAAGTACATCAGACAGAAGAAATAAATCAGGAAGAATGTTATGAGATATTGGAATAGCTGAGCTCAGAATAGCCCAGTGTGTCTAACCTAAGAAGGACATACTAAATATGAGGCAGGTTAGTCATTTCTGGGTCTGCTCAAATGAGAAAATTCAAATAGAAAGTAGACAGACCCCTGAACTGTAATTGTGATGGTTTGGTGTTTGCTTTTAAGGTTTTGAGGTTTTTAGTTATCTTCACTGAAACTTGGCCTTTTCATCAGTAAAATATTATATCTCCCACTTATTAACAAATAAATTATTTCATTATCATATTATTTAACAGGTATTTAATAAGCAAAGTAACTGTCAAGCAACATGCCAGGTACTTAGCTATTTCTATAAGGTATCTATAAAGGAAAAAAAAAAAGTGTGACTTTCTCAAGCTGTTTATATTATAGTAGGGAAGACAGATAGACAAAGAGAAAATTACAATTCAGTTTAATAAGGTCAAGGTCAGAGATAGTTTTGAAGAACTCTGGAGTCCAGAGGAGAAATGAGTTAATTTTCTAAAGGTTTGAGGAAAGTTTTACAGAGGAGGTAACATTTGAAATAAGCCAGAAAAAAAAAAAATCAGGTAATATGGATGAATATGGATGAGATGTGGGTAGGGGAAGAGGCAATCAGTAAAAACCTAAAAGAAGGTCATGTAGTTGGAAAATGGTAAGTCCACTCTGTGTGGTGAACCATAGGTCTTGTGGGAAGGGAGGGAAGAAGAGGCAGCTAAGCAGTCATTGTGAAGGGTCTATGATACCAAGTTAAATGAAGCAGCTGGCATGTGTCCCGAGGCCTGGTGGTTCTCATCATCATTCTGTGATGTCTAACATACTCCCATGGACAAATCAGTAAAACAGACTAGGGGTTGTGTGTACTTACTGGCTCCTTAGCTTTTTTTCCCAGTTAGGGAAACATTTCATAATTTCAGTGAATGAAAAGAATGTTATTGTGACATCTTAGAATCCATTCTTTTTATTTTTATTTTAATTTTTTTTAATAATTTCTTTATTCATAAGAAACAGAGAGAGAGGGAGGCAGAGGCAGAGGGATAAGCAGGCTCCCTATGGAGCAGGGAGCCTACTATGGGACTCCATCTCAGGACCCCGGGATCTTGAACTGAGCCAAAGGCAGACACTTAACTGACTGAGCCACCCAGGTGCCCCTATTCTTTTTATTTTTAAGTAAACCATTCCTTAGAAAGCTGTGTTCAGTATTAACATAGCATATATCCCAACTAACAACACAGACTTCTGTGAGCACATGATTGAGTGCTTCTGCCAATAATGGAGAGCCAGTGAAAGTTCTGAAGCTGGGGAGGGACCTTACAAGTTAACAAATGGCAGCATGGGGGATGAACTTGTGGTTGAACAGATTAGAAGTGGCAGACCAAGGGAGAAATGATAAGATCCAGGACTTAGCAAGGGACAGTGAGGAAGGAGGGGTCAAAATGGAATGATCCCTTCCTCTTCTAAGATAGTAGGTATGTTAGAGTAAAAAATATGCAAGAGGAATGGACAGAAAAAAACATTACTGAACTCTCACTTGGACCTCTAGTCAATACAATAAGAAACAAAGAGGCAGAGGTACCACCGAGAAGAGGGCTATGGATAAGTGAGGTTTAAGAAGCTTCCTGAGCTATTTGCCTTCTAACCCGTGATTAGGGGACCAGTTCTGGTTACTCAGAGAGCTACTGCTCTTCCCAATGTCCTGGGGAAGGTTGATTTCCAAGTAGATGAGATGCTGGAATTAATGGGCTCCAGGTTCTTTTGGAGGTTGGGCCTCCTGCCAGGGCTGATTAGCCCAGCTGGCCTGTCCACTATTCCTGTTTTATTGCTTCCTTTCTCATTAAGGAAGGTGTTGGGTTTGGATAACCATAAACAACATGTCTGCTGTTACAGGGCTACCATCTCTTGCACAGCCAATGGCTGAAAACAGGCTCTTGGGTGTCTTTGTTAAAGACTTATGTCACAATTTTGGAGAAACAGGAAAAGGAAGCCCAGGTTTGAAAATGTGCCACATAAATGGTTATTATCGTATGTTTTCTCTTTTACCTTTCCAAAAAAAAAGTGGCAGGGGAAATATAACTACAAAGAAAATATATACATATATATATATCTCAGTATGGTTTTTCCTCATTCTTCTCTCTCACCCCTGCTTTCTCAACACAGCCACATGGAACAGTTCTGATGTCCTCAACTCCTCAGATGGGAGGGAAGAGAGTTGGAGGCTTCCCTTAACATCAGTCTGCCCCCAGCAGGCCCAAGGAGTTGGAGCAGCCACTGGCCACTTGCTGAGCTGTTCTGTGGGTGCCTCACAGTTCCCTTGTCCACTTGAGCCCAAGGGCAGAAGTCTTATAGGACAATAGAACCCTTGAAAGGGAGCCCGCCACCCAGTCCCTCTCTACCCTCATTCCAGTAATCTTAACTCTTGTACTTCTTCCCTGTCCCCAGACAATGTGTTCCTTAAAATGACCTTCTTTAGCACATCATTTCTCACCAGGAACTGTACCCCTGTTCTTTCCAGTCCTCCAATTTTCTCTCTTCCAGCACAGGGAGAATCATATTTACTCAGAAAACCACAGTGTTGAACTATAGCCCTCGCTTTCTTAGAGTTTCACTTTCTAAGGGAATTTTGCAGCTGGTTCCAAGTACTTTTCTGGATTTTTTTCCTCTTCTCTTCTGCCCATGTTGATTTCTTCCCCAGTCCTAACCAGCCCCCAGCCTCAGTACCTCCCCTACCTTTCACCATGATGGTCATCTCTGCTCATTGTAGACAATTCATCAAACCTCTCACTATGTCCCCAATAGCAAATGCTCAGAAAATCCTTGTTGATTTTGTACCAACTAGTCCCAGAGCCTTTAGTTTTAAAACTTTCTAGAAATCTCTCCCCCTGCAGAACATCTCATAAAAGCTGGTTTAAGTTGTACATAAAAATCCTACCTCACTGTGTGTTTTGTTCACATGGCTTCTCTAGCAAAGGACGGGAATTACTCCTGTGCTGAGTGTCAGTAAATGAACTACTCGGTAAATGAACTACTCTGAATGCTAATTATGTTAATGTGAATTATCCATGTGCCTTTTAAATTTTAAGTAGACCTTTCCCTGCTAGTTAGCACATCTGGGTTATTATCTACCTCTACAAACACGTCCAAAAGACATGCAGCCAACTCTTATGTTAGATTGATCCGAACCCAACTCTTTATTTTTTTTTTTTTAATTTATTTGACAGAGATCACAAGTAGGCAGAGAGACAGGCAGAGAGAGAGGGGGATGCGGGCTCCCTGCTGAGCAGAGAGTCCCCCAGAATCCTGGGATCATGACCTGAGTTAAAGGCAGAGGCTTTAAACCCACTGAGCCACCCAGGCTCCCTGAACCCAACTCTTGTGCTTTAGACAGGCAAGTGGTCTAGGTTAACATTCGGTTGACTTTAAGAACTTACCAATAAGCCAGATACCTTTCCAAGTGCTTTATAAATATTCGGTCATTTAAATATCATAACATGCACAGAGATGGGTATTATTACTATTCTCACTTTATAACTAAGGAAATTAAAGCACAGAGAAGTCACACAGTGAGTAAACCATAGAATCAGGATTCAGACACAGGCAATCTGAGTGCAAAGTCCATGCCCCAAACCACTCCTCAATGCTACCTCACCAATACAGCAGTTTATAATTGTTTACTTATGAAGCCCCCTGCAAATCAGAAGAGCATTCAGATGAACTTCTCTTTATACAGTGTCTCTGACCCTGCAGAATCTTATGTACATGGTATTTTATAAATCCAACCATTTCCCAGAACCAATTTCTCATTTAAAAGAGCTAGACTGGGCCCCTAGGTGGCTCAGTTGTTAAGTGTCTGCCTTTGGCCCACATCATAATCCCAGGGTGCTGGAATCAAGCCCTGGGTTGGGCTCCCTGCTCAGCAGGAAGACTGCTTTAATTTAATTTAATTTTATTTTATTTTCTGTTTTCATCATGATAAGTGTAGTCTTTAATCCCATCCCCTATTTCCCCTATCCCCCTCACCTCCTCTCTGGTAACCATTGGTTTGTTCTCTATAGTTAAGAGTCTGTTTCTTAGTTTGTCTCTCTCTCTTTTGCTCCCCTCTCCTCATTCGTTTTGTTTCTTAAATGCCACATATTCCACATTCCCTTACTCACTGTACTCCAGACGGTCTTCTCTTGGTTCTACAAACAACAGTCCTGCTTCCATATCTTGTCCTTTTCCTGAGCTCCTCCTACAGATCCATCAGGGGCGGGTTCCACCTTCAGTCAGGTCTAGGCTTCAGGGGAGTGACCTGAGCACTATCTGAAGTATCCAGTCCTGCCCCTCCTGCCGAGTCACTTTCTCTCAGATTATTCTGTTCCATTTTCTTCCTAGCTCTTTTTATTTCTAAATTTCTTTACTATTTATTGTTAGTCTTTTCCAATGAACTAATAGTAAGCCAAAGAGCAGAGCTTTGTTCTGTTTCACTCATTGCTGTATTTCTGCCCCTAGAGTCTGTTTGGAATACAGCAGGCACCCAATAAGTATTGGTTGAGTGAATGAATAAATGCATTTGATAATGCCTTAATGTGTGGGGATGGAAACCCTTAGCCATCTAGTCTCATTTTTAGGTATTCTCCTTAAGTAATTTCATCTAATTCAGCGGCTTTTTCTACCACTCTCACTATTTACCTTCATCTGGACTCTTTTTTTTTTTTTCTGTTTCTTGTTTTTTTATGAAATTTTAACTTACATAGTCAAAGAAACTCTTGACTGTTGAGGAATAGGAGGTAAGGGGATCAGCTTAACATTTTATATTTAGAAGGAACTTAAGTTTCCTCTACTCCCAGTGCATGGCTTCACATGTTGATAAAGTTCAGAAAATAACAAGCCCCAAATCTCACAACTACTATGTGGCAAAACCTAGAACTTCAGGGTACATTACTGATTCTACAGTAGTATCTGCTTATTAGATTCTACCTCTCCTTTTGCTGATGACACCACAGACACACACAGACACACACCCACACACACAGTCAAATTTTATTAAGATAAAATTCACATACCATGAAATTGTGCATGCCCTTTAAAAGTGTGCAGCCTTGTAGTTTTTAAGGTATGAACAGAATTATGAAACCCTCTATTTAATTTTAGAACATGTTCATTACCCTCCAAAGAAACCCCATATCTATTTGTAGTCATTCCCCACTGCTTTCATTTCCCCTCCCCTTCTCTGGCCCTAGGAAACTACTAATCTAGTTTCTGTCTTTACAGACTTGCCTATTCTGGACATTTCATGTAACAGAACAGAATCATACAACATGGGGCCTTTTGTGTCTGGCTTCTTTCACTTGGCTTAATGACTTCAAGCTTCATCATGCTATAATTTTACCTTTTGGTTTTGCTTAACCCCTTTACTCTAACTGCCTTATTTTAATATCTATCTTTGAGCAAAAATTAAACTCTGGATATCCTGGAAGCCAAAGGCAAAAAAGAAAAAACACAAATGTGTCACTCCACGCAAGTTACCTATAAAGGAATCACACAGTTTCTCACAAGCAGAGGGTTTTGGTAAGCCTACATTTTGAGGGAAACCCTCAGTGCAATTCAGTTTCAGCATATGGCTTTGTCTCTTGATCATTTAAGGTGTTTTCCTTATTTTCTTATTTAAGGTGTTTTCCTTATTTTCTTATTAATACCATCTCCAGTTCCTGTTGGGTTGGGCACTGTGAGCAGTGAGAAGGGAGAGAGAACAACCTTGTGGTATCCTCAATGACTTTTCTCTTTCTGGGGCCAGGGGGAATTTGTAGTTAATTTTTAATAACATTCTAATTTGACCTCCACTTTCAGTTTTCAGGCTCTTTCTTCCATTCTTGATCACAATCCTTACTTCCATCTCAAATTTGTGAAATATTTTCACTGGGGCGCCTGGGTGGCTCAGTGGGTTAAGCCGCTGCCTTCGGCTCAGGTCATGATCTCAGGGTCCTGGGATCGAGTCCCGCATCGGGCTCTCTGCTCAGCGGGGAGCCTGCTTCCCTCTCTCTCTCTCTCTGCCTGCCTCTCTGACTACTTGTGATTTCTGTCAAATAAATAAATAAAATCTTAAAAAGAAAAAAAAAAAAAAAAAAGGACATTTCTCCTGAAAGGGTTGAGCACTTTGCCAACCCTGATTCTAAAATAGGTCTCAGATAATGCAAATATTCAAGTAGATGCAGGGATATCTAGGGAGAGATGAAAAGAGGAGCATGATTGTTTGCTGATATCTGCCTCCATGTTTGGGAAAAGGAAAGTTCTGGCATTTATGCTACATCTCACATTATTTTTTTTTCTTTTTGGGGTTCTGAAGTGCAGAGAATTAAATTAAAATCACACTTCTCAACTACAGCAGACTCTCAGCAGTTCATGCAAAACCTTTTGTTTTAATTTTTGTTTTTGTTTTGATTTTCACCTGGATCTCTAATCTCTGCTCACATTCGCCTTCCTCTTAAGCTTGCTTTCCTTCGGTGTTAGGTACATGTCCATTAGAGACATGTATCTTACATGTATCTTTAGAAACTATTTAGTGTTAGTGGAGGTGAATGAGTAATTACCTAAGTAATATTGTGACATAAATCTCATTCTGTTGCTATTTTTTTTAACTCACCACTAAATCTTTAAAGCTAATTCATGTTACTGCATTTACATTGATTCTATTGCTCCCAGCTGCTGCATAATGTTTTATGGTATGCATCCACCACCTTTTCCTTTTCCATTCCTCTAGCAACACAAACTTGTATGGAACAATGACATGGTGAACATCCTCATGCTTGTCTCTTTAGAAACCTGAGGAAGAATTCTTTTGGTTTGTATGCCTAAGAGAAAAATTGTTGGGCCATAGGATCTAAATACGCTGTTGTCTTTATCCAGCTCCCCTTGTGCATAACTAACATCCTCTCAGTTTTCTACGTCCTGTACTAACTATTGCTGCAGGGACCAGAGCTTGGCAGGTGCACAGGCTGTGACTAGCTTGGCACCCATGGGATGCGGTACAACCTCACTTCTTATTTCCTGCTCTGGGACTTCACGAAGGCAGAGATGCAGAACTCAGGGAACCTACTCAATGCCTACATAGTTTAGGGGTGTAATGGAAAGGAGCCGAAGCTAACAGTCCCAAGACTACTCTTGACCCTTTGGATTTTAAGAGCCAAGGGATAAGTATGCTTCTCTTTGAATTCCCCTGGAAGTTCCAAGACATAGTTCATAAGACTCTTACCAAGTTCATTATGGGGTTGAGTTTAAGTTGCCAACAGTGGTTGCCAAACTGAAAACACATCCTGGTACTGGTTTTACCTTTTCTCTTATTTAGTCCTCCAGTTCCTCATTCCTGCTCCCTGTTATTATTTCCCAAATTGACTATCTATAGATAAGTTTTTGTCTCAGGCCCTGCTTCCAGGGGCTTCCCAGAGTACAACATTACCCCTAAGTACTGCCAGACTGCTGTCTGAGGCATCTGGTTCTTAATCTGGATAGTCTGGCCAGCCTCCAACTTGGGGACCAGAGGCTGGGCCATTTCAAAACTTCGGAGGCTCACCTCTTAACGAGAGGCTTTGCCTCTGCTTGATAAGTTGCTGAGGTGGAATCTCTCACCTGAGGATCAGTGATCTTTTTAAATACTTAGTGCAGTTACTTTCAAAATGTGGTTGTAATATATATACATGCCCTGGTGATTATAAAATATTTCTCCCAAACACTGACCTCTGCCCTCATGATTTATGATATCTGAGGTATGGACAGGAGACTCATCCTGGGATCTGCCATAACAGTATTAAGAAAATTTTCTTCTCGATACTTGTCAATATGGAAACATCACATAATTTATACTCTCCAGTGAAGGGTGTCAGGTTACGTCCTGGAAAATGCAGTTGTTTTAACAGTCATATTTTCACTTGGGTTTACTTAGGGAAAAATAATCATTTCTGAGTGGACATATGTCAGTGTTAATGCTTGTGTGTGTGTTGGGTGTGTGTGTTGGATGTGCACGCGCACATGCTCATACGCATACCAGCTCACCGTATGGGGTGAGTCATCATGGAAAAAACACAGATCATGACCACCTGGGAGCGGGCTATCGGCAGAACTCCCTCAAGGGAATGTGTCTCCCTTCTCACTTGCAAACAACTTTTAAAAATCTCCTCTCCCCTTCTGCTTTTGTTGTGTGAACAGGTGGTTAACACATACACCCCAGGAAAGAAGATTTGGCTTGAAGGTGTGGTGACCACCTCGGCTGGAGGCGCAAACAACCTATCAGATTCCTATGCTGCGGGATTCTTGTGAGTAACATGTGCAGTTTCACTCCCAGGGCCTTTGAGGAGAGAAGGGCAGTGAAGTGGTACCGCTCACTGTTCTGTCCACTGGAGGGGGGAGGTTCTTTTCCCACTGAAAGTTCTTTATCTGCTCCTTTTTGAATTGGTGTAACCCATTCCACAAACACTGATGAGTCACTTCTCTAGACACCAAGATGTCAGGTACAGGCATCAGAGCAAAGATAGTAGTAGTAATAGTAGTAGGAGTGACCATATAGGCATAAGACATTTATTTAATGTCTATAGTTCAAAGACAATGTAGACAACATACAATTTCTCCTCTAATTTTCACCATATTCTTAGGAGATAGGTAAGAGTAAGATTGGAGGAACAGAGACAGGAGATAAGAAAAGATGTAGGAGATCAGTGCTGTATTAATAATAATTTTAACTCTATGTGTCACATGCTTTCTGAAGTGCTCTCTCTAATAACTGACAACCAGTGTAGTACTATTTTACAGATAGTACTATTTTACAACTACCCAATAGATAGATATGAGAGCTTGGGCTTAAGCCCAGAGAGTCTGCTTCAGAGTCTAGCCTCTTTGCCACTACCTTAGACCATCTTTCTTTCTGCCTCGCATGGTCTGTCCACAAAAGGAAGTGGTAGACAGGCAAAGGAATCAGGAATTTCTCTTGACAGGGAAGATCAGGAAGGGTTTCATGGAGGAAGTAGCATTTGAGGGGGACATAGAAAGATTATTCTAATTTCTATGTGTGGAGAATGGTGATGATGATGGAGGGGAGAATTCGAGGCAGAAGGAACATTATGGGCAATGGCACAGGGGGTGGAAAACGAGTCATGTGATGAAAGCCTCAGGAGCTACAGGAATGTAGCGAGGACTGCAACGAGGGGCAGCAGGGTGGTTCTCCACCAATTGTGGAAGGCTGTTGAATGCCAGGCAGAGGAAGTAAGGCCTTATTCTACACTCAGTGGCAAGCCACTGAAGACTTTGGAGGAAGAGAGAGACAGCATCTGACCTGTGTTCCTCTAGTCCCATGGCCCTGGTTTTTTGTCTGCGGCAAGGTCCGCCTAAGAGCTGAGCTCTGTCCTCAGCTTTGTGTTTCTTTTCTTTTCTTTTTTTTTTTTTAATTTATAATTTTTTATTTTTTATAAACATATATTTTTATCCCCAGGGGTACAGGCCTGTGAATCACCAGGTTTACACACTTCACAGCACTCACCAAAGCACATAACCTCCCCAATGTCTATAATCCCACCCCCCTCTCCCAAACCCCCTCCCCCCAGCAACCCTCAGTTTGTTTTGTGAGATTAAGAGTCACTTATGGTTTGTCTCCCTCCCAATCCCAGATTCTTTCATTTATTCTTCTCGTACCCACTTAAGCCCCCATGTTGCATCACCACTTCCTCATATCAGGGAGATCATATGATAGTTGTCTTTCTCTGCTTGACTTATTGTGTTTCTTTTCTAACAGCTGTTCCTAATTAAACACATGTAGTTTCCCTCCATTAAGGCAGTTTCTTAAATACATTTGTAAAGAACAAATCAGGGCAGTCAGGCAGATTGTCTTTGCAGATGGAATCCTGATACATGCAGATGAAGATAATGGGTTAAAAGAATATATGATGATACTCTGGGTCTTCCGTGCCTGTGTTCTTGGTACCTAGCACTGAGGGGCACCGAGCAGTTGTGCGGTAAGCATGGTTCCAGTGAATGAAATGGATGAATCAGCATTTGATACACTGTTTCTGAGAGTCTTCTTTCAAAAATACACTCCCTGCTAGGTTTCACTGTGAGCCATGGAGTTTGGCAAGAAGCCAGTGGCAGTTAGGACCATAGGGACCTCTTAGAACCAGCAGAGGAATGGCTTTTGCTCAGCCGTCATAGACAGAACCTGCTGCTGGGCCAGCAAGCAGCCCAGCTGGCCTCAGTGTTTTCATGAACATTCTTCCCTTCAGGGAATGAAGTGAAATGGGAAATAATATAGCCCTTCATGGAGGGAGCTGGAGAGAGACCTGCCTTTTCATGAGCACCAGCCAGATCTCCATAGTTCTCTGAGGTCACTTTGCAAACCCAGATTAACACAGTTGTTCAGGATTAGGTTGTAGTTCAAGTAACCAATGTGTGGTGGACATAGATCAGCTAAAAACTAGCTTACTTGGCTCCTGGTCTTCTGTCTTATCTCTTTATCACCCATTTGCTCTCCCCTCTGCTGGCAGCACCCAGCAAAGTGTCCTTTGAGTCTAGTTCTCCCAGGAGCATAAATAGCTTCCTGGGTGGTGGGGGTGGGGGGGAATAAAGCATTCTAAGAAGCTCCCAAAAGCCTAGCAATATTCCTTGGGAAGAAGGCATCTTTCAGGTGTTTTTCAATATATGGCATAATGATGAGCTTACAAGGACACTTGCACACTTATGCAAAGATCAGAACTATTTGATTCTAGCCAGGGCTTTGAGACCTTGTGATGTACTACAGACATAACCTCGGCATACTGCTGTGTCTCCAGCACCTGGTAGTATCTGCCACCCAGTCAATAGTCAATCTGTTTTTGTGGAATGGAAACTGCTGGCTACAGTAGCATTCTTGGTGGGATGTACCAGGCATCTTGCCACTTTTCACTACTTTTCACTGAAAGAGAGACTTGGAACACCATTTATCTTCCCTCTCCGAGGGCTTATTATTCACAAGAGGAAGAGGATGATAATTTCCTCTAACCATTCCATTCTGAAAAGCACAGGGAAACAGGGGGTCTGGTCATAGTCATTTTGAATGCTTCAGACCCTGGATATGTATATAGGATGTGAGTTTGGAAGGGAGGTTGCATAGTCTTCCCTCTCACATTAGAATTCCTTCAAAACCTCACTGTATAGCAAAAACACCACCCCCCAGATTTACCAGTTAGCATTTATTTGTTGAATATATTCTTTGCAGATCACTGTTACAAGGTCTATCAAGGTCACAAGTAGGAATTTGGTACCATTCCTATAAATGAGTGCAAGTATTTACATACCCAGTGCTTTATAAATGACTCACATAGTCACACAAACATTTTTGTGTCTATCCTCAATGCTGAGAACAAGGCCTGGCATTTACAGCTGATTAATTCATGTTGAATGAGTAATGAATGACTGAGCAAAAGGGATATTTTAAATACCAAAATACAGTCCTGTATGGATATCCAGCTGCTGCTCGATGTGATTATATATTTACTCATCATTTTGTTTCTTCGTTCAGCAAGCATAGGGATAGAAGGGTGAATGAGACATACTCGTTTTTATGAGTTAGTACTTGTTAGATATAGACCCTGTCGTATCTGTGCTGCATTGCTGGAGAGAGCACTGATTTAGTGCATTAGCCCAGAATTTACTTTGTAATTCTACCCCAGGATGTTTAATACTGTGTCTCAGTATTAGTATATATTAATTAGTTAGTTATATAATTAATTAGTTATATATTTAGTATAACTAAATCTGTTATCTTGATATCACAGGGTTAGTAAATTAATAAAAATAATAAAGACAAGTAGCTTAGGTATGTGATATTCTAAAAGTAATTTTATATCCTAGTCTGAACAACAACAACAACAAAAGTTCTGTTGTATTATTGTCAGATTTTCTTTTTTATTTATTTATTTATTTATTTATTTATTTATTTGACAGAGAGAGATCACAAGCAGGCAGAGAGGCAGGCAGAGAGAGAGGAGGAAGCAGGCTCCCAGCTGAGCAGAGAGCCCGATGCGGGGCTCGATCCCAGGACCCTGGGATCATGACCTGAGCCGAAGGCAGCGGCTTAACCCACTGAGCCACCCAGGCGCCCCTCAGATTTTCTTTTTGACTTAAAACTTCTGTTTTTGCATTTTGCTTTATTTTATTTTGTTTTTATAATTCTAATTATCAATAGATGTTAGTTTTTATGAGAAAAAAATAAAATTGTCAATGGGAAAAAGATTTTAAAATGTTAATGTCCATTCACAGTATAAAAATTAGCAATGTTCTTTATTCAAATAAAGAAAAAGTTTAACTCTACAAGTCACTGATTTGGAGTTCCATCTGGTTTCAAATTTGAGATACCATAGTTATGCAAATTTGCCCCTAGTGTGCTAAATGGTGATTCTCAGTGTTCCTTGAATCTAATTTTATCCACATCAATTTCAACTTAACAAAGAGTATGAAGCACCTACAGTGTGCTAGGAACTGAGATAGATATTTTGGGTACAAAGCTAAAACATGTCTGTTCTCAGTGAGCTCCTAAGCAACTGGGGGAAGATGTAAGGAAGTAATTATCATGGGCTGACAGAAGGTATAAACAAGAGTTCTGTCAGGTACAGAGGAGGAAAGTACTACTGGTTGCCGGGACAGCAGAGTTTGGAAGGAAATGACACTTCACTTGGAGATGAACAGATAGGAAGAAATTTGCCAGATGAGGTGAACAGGTTAGAGGAGGAGAGAAAGAGAATTCTAAGCAGAAGTTAAGATACGTGAGAAGACTCAGGTCAGTATGTGAAAGCATGGTGAGTTTGGGCAGCCTAGAGTAGTTATATGCGGCTAAGAACCAGGGAATGGAGTTGAGGGTGAGAGAAGAGGGAGAAAGAGATACAAATGAAGGCTCACATGTGTGCTCAGGAAAGATGGTGAAACACCTTATCTTTTATACCATAAGACTGAAGCTCTCAGTCACATTTATTATATATATATTATTACAATTAGAAATTTCCCCTAGCAATTCATTTTATTCCCTTGAACCTCTGTTTCTTTTCCTATAAAATGAAGAGGTTAGATTTGATAATCCCTAAAATGTCTTCCAGCTGTGTATTCAGTGCTTACAATAATCTTCTCCTGTAAAATACTAGGTAAATTTCGTAGTGGGGGTTGGTGTATGTGTGTATGTATGTTAGCCAATCCCTACAGAGCTTGTTAATGCAACTTTTAAGATGTATTGATGCAGCATTTTTTTTTCATGCTTTTTTAGATGGTTGAACACTTTAGGAATGCTGGCCAATCAGGGCATTGATGTTGTGATACGACACTCATTTTTTGACCATGGATATAATCACCTGGTGGACCAGAATTTCAACCCATTACCAGTAAGTGTGAGATAAAGATCCCCAACTCCTCTTCCATGTCTTTCAGGTATTTTGACCATACCTTGTTCCATACTGGGAGAATTTTTCTCCTCTCTCTGTAACCAGGTAATTTCATAAATTGGATAGAAATATTCATGTCTTTGCTCTCTTGACCCATTTCACAGACTTATGGCTTCACTACACTCACTCACATGCACATATATATATATACACAATCATATATACAAATGCATGTTTGCATATACATATATCCATGTATGTATTTATTTATTACTATTATTTTAACAAACCTTGTACAGTTGAGATTCCACATCTACTTGTGGCCTGTTTGAACTCTGCTTGAGAGTGAATTTTTCCAGATTGTTTTCTTTTAATGCTAATAGAAGACATTAGTTAACGTCAGACGCTACATGTTGAAAGCAGATGGGAGCATCTTGGCCGAGATCAGATGCAGTAGGAACCCATCTCTTAGGGAGTGGCTGAATTGCACTTGCAGTTAGGTGCTGATCCCTATGTGACAATGAGGGGATTTTCCCAGGACACCAACTTCCTAGGAAAGAGAAGGAAAGGGAAGGCTGAAGAAGACTGGCAAGAGCAGAGATCTTGGTTTGTTGGGTGACTCTACTGGCCAATCAGAGAGATCCCACTAAGTTCCGAGAAGATGCGCTCGTCAGAAATATTACATGGGTTACCTTTTTCAAAGACATCATGGTCACAGAGAAAAGTCACACTCCTCTCATTAGCTCATAGACTGTCAGAGCTGGGAATCCCCTTTGAGGAGATCCAGTTGCACCTCCTATAACAGAGGAACTGATAGTCTGAGTAGAGGGGAGAGGAAGATACTGGACCCGCTCTAGAACCCGCTTCCCTGTGCCCTAGTCCAGTACTCTTCCTACAGATTTATTCCTGCCCCTGGATCCACAGTAAGCAAACTCAACTGAGGCCAGTGAGTGTTCCTGCCGTTTGCTTCCCTCTGCCTATTTTGGCCCTGCATTCCCCTCATTTTCACCCCTGCCTGAGACAAGAGGCTTCCAAGCCCAGAACAGAGAACAGTTTCGCGCCCAGTGGTAGCATTTCCATGTTTCAAAAGAATCACTATAGATTAGAGGATGAAGTAATTATTCTATCACTGGTCATATGTGACTCCAGGTAAGTCACAAATATTAGAACTGACTGGCACAGTTGCTTTTAGTCACAGGGCCCGGCTACCTCAAGTGTGTGTGTTGGGGAGCGGGGTGGAGGGGCTCTGTGGTGGCTAATATATGGTTGGGAGGGAACTTTCAGGTTGTAACCATATGGTTTTTTGTTTGTTGATCTGAGCTTATAAACCCGTGGAGATAAAACAAAATAATAATTAGTAAAGTCTCGTGCCTAGCAGAGTTGCGCAGTGGAAGCGTGCTGGGCCCATAATTAGTAAAGTCTCTATGAAGAGTCAGCATTAAACAAATATAGTGCTACACAAAAATAAATACTGACCATTAGGCACTGAGGAGGAGACTAGTAATAAAAAAATGAATAAACAGATAGTAGAGTACTATAAAAAGGAGTCAGTGAGGGCTGCTTTGGAGTGAGTATATAGGACGAATTCTCTGAAAAGGTGACATTTAAGCCACGAGCCCAGTGACAAGAAGGAACCAGCCATGCAGAATTTTCAGGCAGGGGAAGTGGCTAACACAAAGTTCCAAAGCAAGAATGGACTTTTCATGTTTGAGGAGATGCAAGGATGCTGAGTGATGGGGGCCTGGCAGAGAAGGGGGAGACTGGTTGGACATGAGGCCACAAGGGGTCAGATCCCATAAGGTTTTGTAAGCTAACAGGAATTTGACTTTATTGTATGTAGTATGAAAAGCCACTGGAGGGTTTTAAGCAGGGAAATAATATGATCTAGCTTTTATTTTTAAAATATCACCCTAGTACAATTCATGCATCAACTATTAGTTATCATTATTTTAATAATGTGGGTGATACTTAATAATTTCCAGACCACTTTCATACATGGTACCTCAATAAAGCTCCATCCATTCTGTCCTCCCTTTTCTCTGTCCTTCCTTCTTGCCTCATTCCCTCCCTCACTCAAATCTCATTTGCTCCTCTTGATCTTATACAACTTGCTGATCATTATTCCTAGCAGTGGGCCTCTTTGATGAACCAAAAAGACAAGATCCCTGAACTCTTGGAGCTTATAAGCTAGCAGCACAGTGAGCAATGGAAAATAAATAAACATATAAACAAGATAATTGCACTTTGTTATAATTGCTATGAAGAGAGGCTGGTGAGAGAAACTATTTATACTTACTTTGCTGAAGAGAAACTAGGGTTCTATGAAGATATTAAGTGGCTTATCCAAGGTCCTACAAGTATTGGGAACTGGGACTCTCAGAGTTTTGCAGTTCTAAATTTCATTTTCATTTCTCTTCCTTGTTGTACTCTTTGGTGTCTGTTCTGTGTTCTGAGGCCAGTATTAGCCTTAGTTGGTTCTGAAAATGGAAACAGGCATGTTTAGGAAAGGGAGAGAAGAAAGTCCTAGGCTAGAAAAAGATGGTCTTTGGGTGACTAGACAGGCTGGATTTCCAGAGATGGACAAACCTGTGTTCCATGTCAACTCTGTGTGCCTTTGCTGGCCATGTGTTGGTTAAAAATGTAAGTCCTCATGGCTTTGTTCTCCTCAAATGAGAGTTGCTGTGGGTAACTTCCTTTCAAAGCATGGCACAAGAGACTTCAGTTATAGGTGGTGGCTGCAGAGCTCACTCAGGTCCATGCAATGCTAAAACAAGTCCCACTGATTCAGCACAAAGGCTCCAGTAAGCTGGGCAGCTGTATTTCTGGAAACACCAAATTGTAGTAAAGAAGCTGAACATAAAAGCACATAAGGTAGCAGACTTTCTTTTTATCTTTCTTTGCACTAATAAATTCTGCACCTTATAAGTAGAGCACTTGACAGCTGGGAGAGTGTGTCCTAAGTCTCCCCCAGAAAGAATGTAGGAGGCTAGGCCAGGGCACCGGCTGAACAGACTTTGCCAGCAGGCCCTTGGAATGGGTAATGGAGGCAGACCTGGGAGTTGTACTGGCACCACCTCAGAGGGTTGTAGTTCATAACCAAACGTTGCCAATAAAAACCTGTGGATTTTACATGGTGATGAAATCTCCAAGAGAGTTTGTAAAGAGCTTAGGGGATCGGTGAGTTGTGCTTTGATTGTCTCCCAGAAAAATCAGTAATTTCTATTCCAGTTTCTTTAAACTCAGCTCAGTATTTAAGGAATGGATCTTATTAGCAAACTGTTTTGTTTTTGTTTTTGTCACTTCTCTTTGATAAACTTAGAAAAAGTGAGGATATGGCCTAATGGCTCCCCAGTGCTTATCCCAGAGGACCCCTTCACCTGCCCAGTCGACTTTGATCCCAACTTGTGGGATTCTAGCAGCTCTGGCAAAGTCATTCCAATAGCACCCTTTTAGTCTAAGGTAAGAGGGAAGATGAGGGTGGCCCTTTAAAAAAGAAACTTGTCTTCAGAAAAGATCATTTCCAACTACATCCCAGGTTCTTTATGGTTGTTCTTCTAGAAAAGTGCCAACACTCCTACTGTTGGAGAGTTTCCCTCTCCTGGGAAGAGGAGAACATTTAGTTCAGCAGTGCTTCATCATCGACTCCCACCCCTTGCCCCTGACCCTCCTGCCACTGGGAAAGAGGGAATGTGTGAGTCTCCACAGCCAGTCAGCCAGTCAGGGGCTCCCTCGGGAGTAAGTGATGTTTGTGCAGAAGAGATCTGCACATTTGGTGGACATAGTCCAGACCCCACCAGCCGTGGGCATTTCTCCTAAGAGAGGGTTTTGGAATTTAGCTTTCTGCTTTTTTTAAAAGCTTGATTTACCGTGCTTGCAGGGAAAGGAATGGTGAATTACTAGTCAACATCTTTTTAACTCCCACGCCAGCCAAGCAAATATAATTCAATTCAAAAGACATTGACACTTCAAATGTGTCTGGCTCTGTGCTAGGTATTCTGGGGACACACAGATAAATAAGCTGTGGTTCCCTCATCTGCAGAGCTAACAGTCTAGCATGTGTTTCTGTTTGGGGGATTACAGTTTAGTTCTCTATTTAGAATAAAACAGAAGGCTAGTTCACACTGGACTGCATTTTCTATACTGGGTATCGTGGTGGCGAGATTTATATTTGATGTCACCTTCGTTTTTGCCAACTGCCACTGCTGAATAATAATAAACATTCAGTTCAGCCAAATGCACATTTATTGAGCACTTACTATGTACATTGTTGTGGAGTACAGTCAGTGGTCATGGACTGGTGTACTACCCGATAGTTTATGGTGGGATCAAAACAATGGCTGTGGTTCCCACAGCAACATGCTCTTGCCAAGCCATCACTGTTCAGATGTCATGTGACTGCTGGAAGGAAACGGAATCTTAATGGTGCCTGCCTAACTCTGCTGGTTAGCCTTTCCCAGGAATGAGCTCCCAAATGCTTAGAAATGTTAGACATCACTCTTATGCACCACACAGCTGCGATGCAGACACAGGATCAGCTTAAATCTGTCCCTTTCTTGAGGAAGAATGTCCAGTTACAAACCCTTGTTCCATTGATGTTTGGTTAATGCACAATTTCTTTTTGTAAGAACAATACCGCTTATGCAGGAGGCCTCATGGGGAGCAGCAGGAGCCTGGGACTAGAACAAGATTCAGGGCTGCTATTCCTGACTCTGCCATTAATATGTGTCTTTGATACAAGATAGGTATTTTTGCTTTCCTTTTTCTCATCACTTAAATGCAATAAAAACATCTTTTCTATCTGCCTCCAAAAGATACTGTTACAATCCTTAAGAAAATTAGGGAGGACAATAGGATTCCAATTTCATATATATTCATACACAGAGAAAATTACTGGAATCTCTTCATACATCTAAATGATAAAGGTGGTTTTCTTTGGGCAGTGGAATTACAGTTTTAATTTTCTTCTTTGTGGATTTTTTTTTTACATATGTAAAGTTTCTGCAGTCAGCATTACTTGTTTTTTATCTGAAAAAAAAAAGTTGTTTTTAAAAGAAAAATAGACTGTTTTGAAAAAATCAAGTGCTTTAAATAGTTAAGCAAATATTATCCCAGCCTACTTCATTTATCATTCATGATTCATTCATTCAGAAACACTTCTTATACTTATTCTGTATGTTAGATACTGTGTTTCGCCCTGGGGACACAGTCCCTGCCCTGAAGGGGCTTACAATGTTGATGGGAGACAGAGGAATCAGCAGGGACTGAGGCAGAAGTGCCTTAGCAGGACAGAGGAGCAACAGAAGCCAGCCTGTGTGGAGGGCAGGTATGCAACATTGAGGAAGGCTTTTTGGAGGAGACAGTGCCTGAGCTGGATCTTGAAGAAGGACAAGTTAGCCACAGGAAGAAGAACTTGGGGTCTGGGGAGGATCTTCTGAACAAAGGCAACAGTACACGCAAAGGGACAGGGGCATTCATTTTCCAGAGAGTCACAGTGGATGGATCATGAAAAATTTCTTAGGAAAGCTTTCCCCATTGCTGTCCGGTGGCCACACAGGGTGTGTGAAAATTAAAGAATTCAAAGCTGTTCATCTGGAGGTGGTGAGGCGGGGGAGGTACAAAGCCTAGCCAAACCAGCCTGTGACCTGTTTCTTGGTGTAGCTTCCTTTCTTTTTCTTTTTGTTCCCGTGGGAGCCATCAGGAAGATGAAAGAAGCAGAGCGTACCTGTTTCGGGGTAGTTGTGGTGTGAAACCCAATCCTCTCATTAGAGGCCCTGACAAAGACTTCTCCATGAGCAGCCTTTCTTTGTGGGGCCCTGTGGCTGCTGAGGGAAGGCCATCCACGCTGCACGATCAATCACTAGGACCCAGGCTGGCTCATGTCAGTGGCCCTAGCTCCTGGGCTGCGTGCCCAGTGGACATGACTTGCTTCTTTCCTCTTCTGTGCCTCTAAACCCTGGCTTCCCAGCTCAGAGCTTGTGCCTGCACCAGCAGACCAGGCAGGCAGCTCTTTTGTCTCTAATGCTTTAAATAGAAGTCCCTTTGATTTTTAACTATAGGTCCTCATCCTTTGCTTATTTATCAACCTGAGTGGTGCTCATGCGACATCAGTAGCATACCTCAGCCCTTATAAGGGCTCACCCCTTTGGGGGCTGCCTAAGGGAGGGGAAGGAGCTCTGCCGCTCAAGTGGGAAGAAGCAGGCACTGAGTGCAAACCTGCAGTGCTCCTGTTGCTGGAGTCTTCATTTCCTGCTTGGAAAAGGGGGTTGCTGACTATGCTGGGGTTCAGGGTGGGGAGTGCTTAAAGGGAGTGCTTAAAACTATTGGCTTTGGAATCACACTGACCTGCATTTCAAACCCAGCTCTCCCGTTTGCTGGCTTTCTAAACCTCAGTAAATATCAAATTCCCCTCATAAAATGAAGGCAGCAATAGTGTCTAGCTCACAGTGTTGTTGGAAAGGATTGAACAAGCCAATGCCTGTGTATCTTTTACCACATAGTAAATGCTCAATAAATATTAGCTGCCATTACACTTTGTAAGTGTAAAATGTGGTAAGTCTCAGTAATAATTATCATTAATAATGAGAACTTAACTGTGGGGAAAAATACATTTGAATATTTGTATAGATAATCTGGAAATCAACTCAGGTAGTGGTAACTAAAGTGTAAAGGGTAGATATTTTTTGCAAAAATGAAATTACTAGAAAATTAGAAGAAAAACGAAGGAAAAAGGAAAGCTGTGATTCTTGCCCTTGAGAGGAACTGACTGCAAATGGTTAAAGCCAAACTAAAAATTACAATTTATTTTCCTCCTGAGAAGATGCTGCCACCTTTCCCAGTGAAGGCAATTAAGGCAATAACCACACGGCAATACCAGCTCTAACACCTTCATCTGGTATTTATAAATGGCCCAATAAGCCCTGGAAACCACGATATGTCACATGGAAGTGCTAATGACAGCACATTATGTGAATCACTGAGAAGCAACAATTGAAAATCTCTCTCCTCCATCAACCATTTATATTGTTCCCAGATTGCAGTACTGAGGGATTGCAGTGACGGCAAGGCGTGCAGCAACCTAAATAAATTAGGGAGAAGAAGCAATTACAGCCCCATAGCCTTTGAGCTCAGGAGCAGGGTGCCATCCTCGAAGCAACCTTCACATGATGGAGGAGAAGGCAAGCTCTGGAAATGAGAAAAGCTGCACCTCACCTAACCCCATCAGTTCGCCTAAAACATTAGAAAGAACATTATCTAAAAATAATCTGACAAGGAAAGAGGGGAAGGGAGGGAGAGAGGAAGAGAAAAGAGAGGAGAGAAGAAACAGAATGCGCTTTGGTGGGTTGGAAAGATCTCTGGTGAGTGCCATATATGACAAATTTAAAGTTATTTCTTAAGCATCTATTCTAAGCACAATGTACTCTGACTATGACATTTAGGAACCAATGAGTAGGATTCTGATAGAAGCGACCTGAGAGCCAAAGATAATACATGATGTTCTCTCAAACTCAGTTATATTTTGTTGTTGCTTGTGTAAATAAAAACAGAAGTCTTTTAAAATAGAAATAGAACATATGCACATAAATATTGTTTTTAACTCTTTTTTTTAAAAGATTTAAAAAATGTATTTGATAGAAGACACAGTGAGAAAGGGAACACAAGCAGTGGGAGAGGGAGAAAGAGAAGCAGGCTTCCCACTGAGCAGGGAGCCCAATGTGGGGTTCGATCCCAGGACCCTGGGATCATGACCCTAGCCAAAGGCAAACACTTAACAAATAAGCCATCCAGGCACCCCAATTTTGTTTTTCATTCTTACTTAAATACACTACACTATTTATAAGTTTTTAAAAACTATCCATCATTAGGTAGCTTACTTTCAACTAATATCCATCTCTGTTTATTTCATCTCTGATTTGGTGGGGTTTTAATTTTTTTTTAAATTTTTTTAAAGATTTTTATTTATTTATTTGACAGAGAGAAATCACAAGTACACTGAGAGGCAGGCAGAGAGAGAGAGAGAAGAAAGCAGGCTCCCTGCTGAGTAGAGAGCCTGACGCAGGACTCGATCCCAGGACCCTGAGATCATGACCTGAGCCAAAGGCAGCGGCTTAACCCACTGAGCCACCCAGGCGCCCAGATTTGGTGGGGTTTTTAAAAAGATTTTTCACTTATTTATTTTAGAGAGAGAGGGTACACATGAGCAGCAGGAAGGGCAGAGGAAGAGGGAGAGAATCTCAAGCAGACTCTGTGCTCTGTGCAGAATCTGACGCAGGGCTTGATCCCATGAACCCAAGATCATGACCTGAGCTGAAACCAAGAGTCTGACATTCAACTGACTGACCCACCCAGGCACTCCTCTGGTTTGTTTTTAAGCATTGAAAGGATTGACTAGAACACATCATTTTGACTCACTCTAAATCGAACTTGAGCAGACCTGTCTTCTACTCCAGAACTCACTGCTCTCATCTTAATGTCAAAATCCTTATAGCCTTTCTTCATTAGAACAGTGATTCTCAAGCCTTATGCACATTACAGTCACCTAGGGGGCTTTTAAAAAATGCCAGTGCGTAAGTACCACCTCTGGAAATTCTGAGTCAGCTGGTCTATAGAGAATGCCAAGTGTTGGTACTTTTTAAAGTTTCCCAGGTAATTTCAACATGCCGCCAGATTTGAGCACCACTGGGCTAGAAGTTTCCATTTATCCTGCTTAAATCAGAAATTACCCTTCCCCTTTTCTCTGCTCTTTTGTGCTCAACCTTTGCTTCACCAATCAAGATATTAACAAAATTTTAATATGGTCTATCATTAATTCATTTGACAAATATTTATTAACTGTTATTTACCAGATACTGTTCCAGTTTGTGAGGAAATAGAGGTGAAGGAGAAAGACAAGACCCCTTCCTCATTGGAGGTTATAGCCTAGTAGTGAAAACTAAAAATAAACAAGTAAACCAACAAATAGTTAATTACAAAATTCAGACTGGTGTGTAGGAAGCAAGCAGCCTGCTAAATTGAAAAATAATAAAGAAAGGATAGTGCTTTAGAAAGTGTTGTCAAGGCAGTCTTTGAGGAAGAGGCAGCCACCAGAGGAGCTGGTGGGAGAGCACCGCATTCTCTCAGAGGGAGGAGTAGTGTCTGCAAAAGCTGCTACAGGGAGAGGCCCAGCTGCACATCAGAGGTCCTGCAGTGCCTCTAAGACCACCCTGAGGCCTAGTCTACCCACAGCCTGCCACAGACAGCCAGTGAACTGCCTGATTCAGCTTATCTCGGGCTCTCTCTGCACCTACCTGATCCCTACTCTACACTTGGCAAACCGTTTTGCCTTCTGTGAGACTAATGGTAGTATATCCCACCGCCTGCCCCTCTGTCTAGAATCCTCAGCTGAGACTAATGCCTACTGTGTCTCCCTGCCACTGAGCTGGCCATCTCCATGGGCACCTTTAGTCACCTCTTCAGGCTTTGGACAAGAATGGCAGAATGATGTCACTTGTGGAAGCTTGCAGTGAACATATAGGAATCTGTCATACTATTCTATTTTTGTGTATGTTTAAAAATGCCAGTGATAAATTTTTGATGTTCCCATGTTAGGGTGTTGTGACATATATGAAAGCAACGCACCATTTTAGTTGTTCTGAGACATGAAGAATAAAGTTGTGTTCTCTCTCTGTGTTTACAATCTGGAGTGACAACACATAAAGCCTTGGAGACTCTAGCTAGTAGGTAGTGATGTGAAGGTCTGTCTTGTTGCTTCAGTATCTATCTCCAGAGAGAGATCTCTGAGTAGAGAGATTCCTACTGGCTGGAGGGAGGGAGCTGGAAGGGAGAATTGGGGAAGACCTGTGCAACATGTCCCAAGTGGACATTTGTGATAATAATTACCCAAAGAATACATGCTCCTAAGAAAGCTCCTTGCCCTGTGGTCCTGAGACCATAGAAAGGAAGGAGAGGAAGGAATGCCTTAGGATAGAAGGAAGAGCAGGATTTCTAGATCTGATATCAGGTTCTGTCACCAACTCATTCACCCTGGGGTACTGGGTGCTCTAGGTCAAATGAAGGTGTTGAATGTGATCATCAAGATCCCCTTTAGCTCTGAGGTTTTCTGATTCATCTTTAAGACTTCCATAACAGTATCTTCAGACAGACCTCCCAGCTGAACTTATATTAATAAAACCTTAAAATAAGAATAAAGGGATGCCTGGTTGGTGCAGTCAGTTAAGTGTCTGACTCTTGGTTTCAGCTCAGGTCATGATCTTGCGTGGTAGGATCTAGTCCAGCACGTTGGGGTCTGTGCTCAATGTGGAGTCTGCTTGAGACTCTCTCTCCCTCTGCTCACCCATCTCTGTACTCTCTCTTGCTCATTAATTAATTAATTACTCTTAAAAATATTAAGTTAAATTAAATTAAATTAAATAGCAAAACAAAAAACAAAAATCTTTAAATAACAGTATTTCACTTTTAAATCATTCAGGGAGGAATCCCTCTTTTCTTAAGATTCTTGTAGCCCTGTTATAGCAGCTTACACTTTTGTTATCAGAGTTGTTTGGGTGCATCTAACCTCCTCTCTCTGACTGTAAGCTCTTTGAAAACAGAAACCACCCTCCCTATATTTTTATCACCTGTAGCCCTTCTCCCAGGCAATCCTTCCCTGCACTCTAAAGATGCTCAGTGACTGGGATTCTAGGGGTCGCAGTGCACTGCTCAGTAATGGCAATAGGGAAGGTAAGTTTTTACCATCAGGTGTTGTGTACACACTGGGAGGGAGTAGAGCTTGGTGCTTAAGAGACTGAGCTCTGGAGTCAGATTAGATGTGGGTGTGAATTCCAATCTCCTGCCTACTTGCTGTATCACATTTGGCAGATTCCTCATCTTCCATCATCTGTATGATAGTGATGCTAATAATCTATGCCTCACGGACTTAAGACAGTGCCTGACATTTAATAAGTACATAATAATGTGACCACTGTTATCTATTCTAAATACACAAAAATTATTCCTTGGAATTGGATGAAATTCTAATATCTTGGGAAACATGGGAACATGCGGGAAACAGCCATCCTCAAAAGTAGGTACTACTTAAAAATTATAAGTAACAGAAAATATTTCAGTTACGATAATATTAGTTGGCACATAGAGACTGTTTTAGAATCCAAAATCCTTCAAATATCATTTCCTACTCCATATAGCTATCCAATAATAGTTTTCTTCTTTGGCTTCTTTGACTTTATTCTTTATGTCCTGCTATAAGTTTCCATAGCTTATGTCCATCCCTTAAATCATCTGGCCTTTCCAATTTCTTGATAAGATAGGTAGGACAGATATACCAAACCTGTTTGGCAGAGAAGAAAACTGAGGTCGAGAGAGGCCCAGGAGCTTGCTCAAGGGAACATAGCAAGGTAGAGCCAGTGGTTCTGAGTTCTGGATTCTTCATTACTACTTGTTTCTTTCTTGTGGTTCTGCCACAGCTTTGTCAAGTCAAGAATTCAGGTTGTGGCCATGAGGAAACAGAAAAGCTGGCTTCAAGGTAAAATAAAATGATCCAGGAGATAAAACCTGGGAGTTAACAGTGGTTGACTCTTACAGATTTACGTTTTTACTGAACAATGAATAAAAAGAAGAGAACAAGTTTTCAATTTCATGCAGCAGTAGGTTAGTTTCACTGCCTATATTGAATGTATTAAAAGAGCAATATAGAGGGTCTACTTCTCTTAAGGTAGTTTTCACTTTGCCCCATTATTATATGTGCATACATCTACCTCCTTGATAGTGGGACCACTAAAACCTTTAAAACCCTGGAACCATGAGCAGTGCAGGAACTGGACCATCCTGTGATGATTAGCCCTCTGATGATGAATAATTGCAGATCCAGAAGTCAAATAAATTGTTTGGGAGAGCCACACCAGGGCATTTGCTTCCTTAAGGAAGGTCCTAGGACAGCTCTGAAAGACAAAAGATCAGTAATGTCCCTTCATTAATCTTCCTGGAAAGTACTGCAAACAAGGCTTTGCCATGAATACAAACTGATACAGACCCTTGGCCTTGAGGCCAAATGGAATAGGAAAGAAGGTGGTGGCAGTGTCCAATAGAGTGTGCCAAGTGCCATCAGTCTGTGCAGCAGATTCAGTTATGGTTACAATGGCTGGAACAGCGGGGGCTATAGAAGTAACATCCGAATTCAGTTGGTAATAATCTAACATAAGTCTCCAATTCCCATTCCTCTGGACACACAGGGCTGTAGTATTGAGATATTGCATCTCTTACTATCTACGCTGCCTTTTAGACCTTAATCAAGGTTGTGATTTCCTTTCTCCTCCTGGGACCACTCAAGATGGAATTGGGAGGTAGGTTGGGGAGTGATTTACATGGCCTATTCCATGTGAATATTCCTATTACATGTCCCACTACTTCTCTACACGTGACTCTCCTCAATCAGAACAATCCCCTCTGGACATTATGAGCATTCACAGCACAAGCATGTAAAACATCAATGCCAATATACATTTAGTAGAGAATGTATGTTGGAAGCCACAACAACAGGACATTGAATTGGTCCCATGGGTCTCACCCACAAGGTCACTTTAGATTTATTTTCCCTACTGGGAACCTTGCCCAAACCTTATTAGTTGAATTCAAGAGCTCTCCTCCCCAACGAAATGGATAGGATAGTGACTTGGGAACTTGAATCTAACAGAGCCATGAGAGTTTGAGTTCCTTCCTCCCTGAAGTTTCTCACATACTTGAATGTATGCATATGGCTTTTGGTCCCCATGGATACAGGGAGACCTCAGTCCCACCTCTAGTCATTTTTCTTCTTAAAACAGCTAAAGCTAGGATAGAGGGGCATGAAGGATGGGGGCCTTGAGGGAGAGAGCAACTCCCTACCAGTAAGCAAGGCTTTGCATTTACATTAATTTAGGGTTTTTAAAAATAACAGCTTTATTGAGATAAACTCACCTACCATTAAATACTCTTTAAAAGTGTACAGTTCAATTGTTTTCAGTATATTCATGGAGCTGTGCAACCATTATCACAATCTGTTTTTGAATATCACCCAAAAAGGAGACCCCCATTCCTATTAGTAGTTACTCCTCATTCTCCTTTCCCCCCAGCCCCTCGCAACCATCAAGCTACTTTCTAACTTCCTAGATTTGCCTGTTCTAGATATTTCATGTAAATGGAATCACCCAATAGATGGCCTTTTGTGACTGGCTTCTTCCACTTACCATTATATTGTCAAGGTTCATCCTTGTTGTAGCATGTGTCACTACTTCATTCCCTTCTGTTGCTGAATAGTATTTGCACTGTGTGGATACATCACAATGTATTGCTCTATTTATCAGTTGATAGTAGAACTGTTCCTGCTTTCTGGCTGTGATGAAAAATGCCACTAGAAAACATTAGTGCATACATGGCATATGTTTGCATTCCCCTTGGGTGTACACCATGGAATGGATCTTCTGAGTCATGCATTTAACTATTTGAGGAGTTTCCATACTCTTTTCCAAAGTGATTTCACCATTTTGTATTCCCACCAGCAAGGTATGATGGCTCTAGGTTCTCCATCTCCTCACCAGGACTTACTATTGTCTGTCTTTTGATTAGAGAATGGTGACTTAGAAAAATCCTAGTGAATGTGAAGTGGTTTTGATTTTGCATTTCCTTAATGACTAATAATGCTGAGCATCTTTTCATTTGCCTCTTGACCATTTATGAATCTTCTTGGAAGAAGTGTCTATTCAAAGTCTTTGCCATTTTTAGGGGAAGGAGCTTTTCGTCTGTGGCCACTTTGACCCACTTCATCACCTGTGTGAGGAGCTACATAAGATGCTCTTTATCAGAAGATAGATAAGCCTTGCTGTATAGCACCCTCACCAAGAACATGCAGCAAAAATTGGGGCTGGTGGCCAACTGCCTCTCCCAATAATCCATCCACTTGGCTTTAAATGTTCTTGGTTGAACTCATATTTACACTTGAGTGTGCCACTCTGTCAACCATCCTGATTAATCTGACTGACAGAGGCTGGGACCAAATTTCTTCCATTGTTTCAC
Source organism: Mustela nivalis (assembly GCF_964662115.1). Taxonomy (NCBI): domain Eukaryota; kingdom Metazoa; phylum Chordata; class Mammalia; order Carnivora; family Mustelidae; genus Mustela; species Mustela nivalis. Next base: position 157,910,278 of record NC_139021.1, on the reverse strand, counting down.
AGAGTGTGACGATTAATATTATATATCAAGTTGGCTAGCCCATATTTGGTCAAACATTATTATAGATATTTCAGTAAAGATACTTTTTGGATGAGATAACATTTATATCAGTAGGCTTGGAATGAAACATTATCTTCCATAATGTGGGCGGACCTTGTGCAAACAGTTGAAGGCTTTAATAGAAACAAAACTGACTTCCTCTGAGCAAGAAATAATTCTGCCAGCAGACTGACTTTAGACTCTAATTGCAATATAACTCTTCCGTGGGTCTTCAGCCCACTGGCCTACCCTATAGACTTTGGGCTTGCCAGTTTCCATGGTCATGTGACCCAATTACTTAAAAATCAAACTCTTAGATAGACAGACACACATAGACACTATTGATTATTGGTTCTGTTTCTCTAGAAGACACCAATATATATAGCATTTGATTAAAGTTTCCATCAGCAGGACCTTTATAAAATAATGATCATATTGTATTATAAATTCACCTGTTCATCTCTCTTTCTTCTCCTCTCCCATGAAGGAGAGAAACATTTGAGTTGAAAGAGACTGTGAAATGTTGGGTGCACAAACTTTAGTAATCCCTCTCTTCCTCAAATGTAGTAGACACTCAATAAAGTTTTGTTGACTAAAAGTGGGACTGCGTGTGTGAGTGCATGATTGGTGTTCTTCTGTAGCCCATAGTTGCCTTCCTCAATATCTCTATCCAGCAAAAAGCCCAGCTCAGAAGATGAAAATAATAATGAGGTGTATGAACTAGGATTTCTTGAACAATTCAACACCCATGCTACTGGGTCTCTGAACCTTTTATGGATTCTATTCAGAGGTCTTTCACATATATGCTCTCTATAAACATCTAGTTATTGGCTCATTTTAAAGGTAACCAGTCATTACTGAGATGTGTGGTAGTTAAAGCAATCATTAGCAAAAAGGCTGTTTCCTAAAGGGAAGCTGAATTGCTAAGTAATAATCAGAAACACCTTTAAGACCATCTGTGGGTAATTAGCACATTAGGCTAGTGATTCCCTATCCTGGTTTGAGACAACCCAATTCAGCAGAAAATTTTTGAGTGTCTATTAGGTACTGACAGTGGATTGGTTGCTAGAGGAGGTAGAAGATCAGTGTATCAAGTTCCTACTTTCAAAGAACTTATATTTTAGAAAGGGAAATATGACAAGTTTGCAAAAGACTAAGTATTTATAGATAACAGCATGCCTACTAAATGTATAATGGGATATAGATAAAATGTTAATGAGATTTAAGAGCAGGAGAGAAAACATTCACTTAGAAGAGTTAAAGAAAAGCGCTAAAAGTGGTTTGATCTGTGAGACAGACCTTGAACGATAGCTGGGCTTTTTGCTGGATAGAGATATTGAGGAAGGCAACTATGGGCTACAGAAGAACACCAATCATGCACTCACACACGCAGTCCCACTTTTAGTCAACAAAACTTTATTGAGTGTCTACTACATTTGAGGAAGAGAGGGATTACTAAAGTTTGTGCACCCAACATTTCACAATCTCTTTCAACTCAAATGTTTCTCTCCTTCATGGGAGAGGAGAAGAAAGGTTCAGAGACCCAGTAGCATGGGTGTTGAATTGTTCAAGAAATCCTAGTTCATACACCTCATTATTATTTTCATCTTCTGAGCTACCATGAAGCAAAAGCCTGCTATATGCCCAGAAATAGATCATTTCATACCATGTTTTTTAACCCTTAAAACAAATGGGAAGACTATCTTTCTACTGATGAGGAAACAAGGGTCCAAAGAGTTTTGGTAATTTACCAGGAGATCACTGACAGCCCACCTAATTTTGATATTTTGCTCATCTCTAAGCCTTTTGGAATCTGTCTCAGCAGTGTGTCTCAAAGCTAAGCCATCCGCTGTCATTGGTCTCTTATCGTTTGAAACCTCTTTAGCTCAACTGGATCATCACAGTAGCCTCCTCATGTTTCTCTTGCTTGTAGTTTCTCCCACTTCCATTATGTCTTCCACAATATCAGTAGAATCATGATCATGTCATCTTCCTTCTCCAAAAACCTTTGTTGAATCCTTATTGGTTACATACTGCCCTGAATTCCTAAGCACAGCATTCAAGGCTTCCCATAATTTGGACTTGCCCTATTTTTCTCGTCCTGTTTCTAACCAGGTACTCCTGGTACTCCTGGCATGTCTTCTACTGGAATCACCCCCTACTCATTATTACCATCAACACACCCAACACTTTGCTTCAAAGTCCATGTTCATTGACACCTTCTCCAATGTCTCCAGTAAGAGTCTCTTACTCTCATTCTCTTGTAGCACTTTGATTATATGTTATCATTGGTCCTCACTATACAATGCTGTCCATCATAGTTATAAATATACAGGTCAGTCCATCCTTTTAGATAATGAGAAAACTGAAGGCAAGGAATATTATGACTTATTGTGCCTGGCACATAATTGGTACCTAAGGAAAGATTATTAAATTTGCTGAATTACATTGAAATGAGCTTGATTTGGGGTGAATAAGCAATTAGAAGCATGCCCCACTGAGGCACAATTACAGCCTCTGACTAAGGAGACACTGATTATAAATTCTTTAATCATTCTCTATATTGTAAGTCACCAACCATTCAGGCAGCCGTGTAGCAACTACAAAGAGTAGTTCTGTTTCTACAGAATGGCATCTCAGATATATTCAGGGTTTTTCTAGCTCTGAGAAGCATCTGGTCGTGGTGGTTCCATACCAACTCAAATAAGACTTGAGAGGGGATTTGAAGGGTGAAAGAGAGGTAGCTTGCCAAATGAAATGTCTTAGAAACACCAATTTAATGACTTACATATAAATTAATCATAAACATGTGGATTAGATTTCCCCAGAAAAGGCATGTTTTGGCTCTCTGTGGACCACAAATGATTGAAAAATTATTGGAGATATTTCCTGAGCCCAAAGACAAAAAAGGAACAAGTCTATACTTCTTTAACTGCAAATATTAGTGCAATAGATAAATTGTCCAGGGGGGTCTGGGGAAGTTAGAAATATGGACAGGAAATAAGAAAATGAGATTCAGCTTGAAATTATGCTCCAGGTACATCTGGGGCAAAATAATCAGAAACAGAGAGATTTTTGTTTGAGTGAGAACCCAATAAAGTTATGAAGACTATAAGACTTTCAGGATGATTTCTAGTTGGCATGGCTCATGTGATATAAAGCAGGTCATTCTTATTCTTGAGGATGCAATAGTCCTTAACTATGGAATATGAGATGTTACTCATTGCCCAGACAGCATAAACAAAACCTTTGCTTTTGATTATATCAAGATTTACTGGTGGAAAAAGGTTTGGATAAAAGTCATTTTAGAATGACTTCTGCAGATAATTCAAGGAAATAAATGACAAAGGTCAAGACTGTGGTCTTTGAGCAGAGTCCGGTGGCAAGATGGAGTCTGAGATCCAAAGCAAAATATATTGAAGCTCAAGTTCCTTCCCTAGGAAAGGACACAGTCTTTGAAGCCACAGGAGACCTTCCTAGAAGTGTTTTATTCTCCCTTGCCATTTTAACATACTTCTTGAAGAGCTCAGACATTTGAATAGACCAAACTAAAGTAGACATTATAGGCAACTTCTGACCTTGGCAGTTGGGCCATGCAGTGTTTTACAAATACATTGAAGTAAATACCAAATGCTCTAATACCAAGGAAATGCAAAGAAGTTTCCTTTGAGTCTAGAAAAGAGAGTTGAAGAAAGTAATCTATTGCTTTCTAGGTGGCAGGATATCTTACAGAAGTCTCTGGATGTATAATGAAATGTGAGAAAAATGATAACAATTAATAATGATAACAGTCTTTTGCATTTGTACAATGTTTTGCTGTTCATATGCTGCTCCTTATAAATTGTCCTATAAACTTCTCAGTCACTACCAGGTAATGTTACTATCTCACATTTACAGATGAAGAAACAGAAGCACAGAAATGACAAATAAATTTGCTATCCAGGGGCAATGTCAGGGACTCAAGTCTGGTTCTTCTGACTCTTAATGCAGTATTCTTCCTGTATCTAAATAACTTAATAGCTTATTGGTATAACTTTAAAGGAAAGAAGATGACTATCGCTTGTTGAAAATCTATCTACATAATTCAAGGTCCTTGATGATTTGATTGAGTAGATGGTCTAAGCACTTTAGTAACTCATTTAATGCTCACAATAGGACTATGAGGTGACTTTATTATTACCCCCATTTTGTAGATAGATACAGTTGCACAGGGATTAAGTGACTTGCCCACTGGTTATAAGTGGAGGAGCTGGAATTCAAATGCAGGCATTCGGGTTCCAGGACACTCTCTAACCAGTGCCCTGAACTGATTTTAGAAACTTCTTTATCATAAATACCATGTCCCATGGTCAAGGAAAAGCTATATCAGAATGAAATTGGCATCTAATTCTGGGAATATCTAATCCTGGGGTACAGATTTCAATTAATTGCAAAGAGAATTCCAAGAGTGAAAAAAAAAAAGTGGGGGAGTGATATTTAAATTGTGTACTATTTAAATGATGTGACACCTGGAAGTATAATGAGAGAGACCCATTAGCAGCATGGTGGCTTCTTCCTTCTTATCAGGGAATGAAGAGAATGGAAAGTCATCTTTTTTGATTAGGAGAAAGGGGAAAGGATGTAGGGTTTTGTGTTGGGACATGCAGACCCTGGCCTTCCTCTCCTATTTTTCTACCCTTGCTTTGTAGAGAAGGATTGACCAGGGCACTTGGACCCCACAGCTGACCTCCTAATTCAGTTCATCTCTTTGTTTAAATTTACCAACTTAATGGAGACAAGGGAAAATGGTGAGCATCTGGGTAGTTGAGTCACAACTGCCAGAACTCTTTCTCTTGACAGGCCAACTAAATTCTGCAGTCATTCTATAAGGGGTTTGAGTCAAAGATGAGGATTTCAGGGGAATGAAAAGAACCATTCCAATCAAAACTGAGGATGAAAGAGAAGTCATGTGAAGCAGTGATGTGCACCAGTGTGGAATGAATGTGGTGCAAAGGGAAAACACTTCAGCAGAGAGCAGTGCAAGGGACTGTGAATCAGATGATATGAGCATGGGGGGAGGTTCTGGGAGAGTAGGAGAAAGAATAGCAGACTCACAGGTGATGTAAGGTTGTCTTCTGATGTCTGAGAGGTAGTCACATTAAGAGAGTGTAGATTCTTCCATAAAGCATAGATTTCTTGTAAGGCACAGAGCTGCACCCCTGGGTGAAAACCCAAAAGAAAAGGATTTCAACTCCTGCTAAAAGTGATCCAGGATTTGAAGCCCAAACCTGACCCCAGATCACTTGTCTTAACCACTATGCTATTTTAACTGGAGGGCTTGAATGTATACTATACAACTCAGATAGTTTAAAAAAACAAAACAAAAAACAAAATTTATTTCACTAACCTATTCCCCTGACCCCTAACCATGTTTGGGAGTAACAGAACAACAACAGAAATCAACTTGCTGGTTAAAGGTAGCTCAGTCGTCTTTTCTTGTTAATTTCACAGACTTTTCAGAGTTTTTTTTTTTTAAAAGATTTTATTTATTTATTTGACAGACAGAGATTACAAGTAAGCAGAGAGGCAGGCAGAGAGAGAGGGGGAAACAGGCTCCCTGCTGAGCAGAGAGCCCGATATGGGGCTCGATCCCAGGACGCTGGGATCATGACCTGAGCCGAAGGCAGAGGCTTTAACCCACTGAGCCACCCAGGCGCCCCGACTTTTCAGAGTTTTGATCGCATTCTCCTTCTTTTCTTCCTCCTAGATGCCATCTGGGTACAATGGGGTGCTGACATTATATGCTAGTAATGAGGAGGGGCTGCATGGGTCCTGTGCTGCCATTGGGTTACTCAGTGACCTTCACTCAGTCATCACCCCTTAATTACTCGACACACTCCTGGTATTTACTGAGGTATAGTGGCCACTGCCAGGTCTTCTTGGCTTCATATTGGCAGCAACTGTTGAGCATTGGCATTACCATTGCTCCATGCTAAGCCTGCCATACTCTGGGATGTACTATCACCAAGATTATTCCAGAACACCAGTCCCCTCAGCAGTTCTGTGTGGTGTTACAGAACCCTTGGAAATTCATGGATCTTCTATAGCCAAGTGGAGGCCATGGCAGATGGGTGACATTGACTCAGGCTTTCCCTTTGCAGAATCACACCAAGCCACCATTTCTGTGTCACAGTACTGCCATCTGTATTGGTATGTGAGGTTCCCCCCACCCCGGAGTTCCATATGGAAGTGGAACACATGTATGCTCTTCTTTCAGTCCCCCCTTCTTCCCGGCCTGAGAACTAGAGGGATGAACTGGGTCTCTTTTCTGTGATCCAGGCAACTTCCAAACCCTGGTCTCATTCCCTCAGAACCTTCTCTGTCATATCCTCAATCTTCTCTACAGTAAGGCCTCTAGTGGAACTTTATGTTCACCTTGCTGAGCTTTGCTAGATAAGAAAAGTTTTAAGAATTTGAAGGAGTGGAGTGGACTACTGAACAAAATCTGTTTTCCAAGACTTTGCCTCACTAATGTTTTTTAGGCTATTGAAACTCAAAACTGAGCACTGACCCTTCTAGTCTACGTGGTTTCTGACTTTCTAAAGAAGCTTGAATGTTCTTGATTCAATATAAAAGGAGCTGAAGGGCAACAAGATTTACAGAGAATGAAAGCTAAAATTGGTTACAGAGAATAAAAACTAAATTGGTTATTTCATGTATTCTTTTGTTTCAGTGAAATATTTTATAATAAAAAAATTTAAATACATTGGTTTAAGATTTTAAAATAATCATTCTCATTATACTCTACTGCCTTCTGTAGTGAAGAAAAATCAACCAAAGCCTGTTATCATAAGGCTTTATTCAAAAATACCAGGCAAGAAAATGTTCTGAAGGAGTGTTCTAACTTGGGGGAAGCAGGACAGAAGATTTTAATAGGGCTTTTAGCAGAAGGGGTTAGCTGAAGTTCAACTGGTTTCGGGAATAGCTGGATCAAGACAGTTCTCAGAAGAGGGAGGAATTGTACATGTGAGTTAGCAGCCGTTGTTTGGGCAATTTGATTTTATTAAGAGTAGAGAAGAACAGCTGTGGGAGACAAGGACATACTAAGGCCATAGTGGAAAATTCTCTGGCCTTAAATATCTCTTAATTTACAAAGTGGAAAAATATACCTGGTACTCTATTTAGCATGTGAAAGGCTGTTTTCTGAGCAACTATTCTAATGATATGGCCATAACCCATCTTGAGGATTCTGTCTCTCAATAACCAAATTTGCAAATTTGTTCTAAAAAAAATGATATGGTTCAAGAGACTTTGAACATCGCAGGCTTTTAATTCATGTCAGCTTGGCTGGCTTGAGAAGAGGCTCTGCCTTTGAAGAACTCACCAAGCAGCAAGTGAGACAGATACAAAACAAATTATCCTATGAGTATGTTCAGAGTTTTGAAATTTCAAGGAAGAAAGTGGCATTTCTGCAGAGGGAATGACATTTGGTTTATACCTGGGAGGATGATAATGATGATAAAAATAACATTAATATAAGCTATGGTTCACATAGCCCTATCATGTGCTAGCCACTCTCTATATACAGTATTTCAAATCTTCAAAGTCTCCTACCATCTTTATCCTTCAGGTACTAGAACAAAAGTACCATAGACTAGCTAGCTTATAAACAACATACATTAATTTCTCACACTTCTGGAGGCTAAAAGACCCAGTTTAAGGTACTAGCAGGTTTGGTATCAGATTTGGTGAGACCTACTTCCTGGTTCATAGATGGCTGCCTTTTCTTTGTGTCTTCCCATAGAGGAAGGTGTGAGGGATCTCTCTGAGGTCTCTTTTCCAAGGGCACTAATCCCATTCTGAAAGGCTCCATGCTTATGACCAAATCATTTCCCAAAGGCCCACCTCCAAATACTATTCCCTTTGGGGTTGAGGATTCAACACATGAATTTTGAGGAGGGATGGAAACATTCAGTCTATAATATCCACTGAGATAGATCTTTTCTTAAGAAAGATATCACCTCACACCAGTCAGAATGGCTAAAATCAACAAGTCAGGAAATGACAGATGCTGGCGAGGATGCGGAGAAAGGGGAACCCTCCTACACTGTTGGTGGGAATGCAAACTGGTGCAGCCACTCTGGAAAACAGCATGGAGGTTCCTCAAAATGTTGAAAATAGAACTGCCCTATGACCCAGCAATTGCACCATTGGGTATTTACCCTAAAGATACAAATGTAGTGATCCAAAGGGGCACATGCACCCGAATGTTTATAGCAGCAATGTCCACAATAGCCAAACTATGGAAAGAACCTAGATGTCCATCAACAGATGAATGGATCAAGAAGATGTGGTATATATACACAATGGAATACTATGCAGCCATCAAAAGAAATGAAATCTTGCCATTTGCGACAACATGGATGGAACTAGAGCGTATCATGCTTAGCGAAATAAGTCAAGCAGAGAAAGACAACTATCATATGATCTCCCTGATATGAGGAAGTGGTGATGCAACATGGAGGCTTAAGTGGGTAGGAGAAGAATAAATGAAACAAGATGGGATTGGGAGGGAGACAAACCATAAGTGACTCTTAATCTCACAAAACAAACTGAGGGTTGCTGGGGGGAGGGGGTTTGGGAGAAGGGGGTGGGATTATGGACATTGGGGAGGGTATGTGCTTTGGTGAGTGCTGTGAAGTGTATAAACCTGGTGATTCACAGACCTGTACCCCTGGGGATAAAAATATATGTTTATAAAAAATAAAAAATTAAAAAAAAAAAAAAAAAAGAAGGAGTAGAAAGCGCAGCTTACAGAGATCAAATGACTTGTCCAAAGCCAAACTTATAAATAGCACAGCTCTGATTTGAGCCCAGCATAGTCTGGCTCCAAAGCCTACCACTGTTCTGTACCAGTATATCCCAAAGTGTGGGGCAGGCAGCAGGTAAGGGGGTCCTCTCCCTAGAGTCCTCTCCCTAGAACACCTCTAGGTGTTCTGTGAAGATGATTAAGAATAAAAGCATGGTATGAGATTACATAACACTGAATCCCACAGTGGAGGAATTATTCTCATGTCACTGTTCTGTTAAAGTCTAAGAGAAAATTTCAGTTTGATGGAATATGTCCACACCCTTCTTAAATCTTGCCGATCTCCTATTTTACAAAGAGCCTCAGGCTCAGTGTTTTTGGTAGCTTTCTAGCTAGACTTTAATAATGTATTTTTTCATAGTACTTATTTTTATGGTTACTTCCTCACTCTAGAAAATGATGCTTTTTAAAAAATTTACATAGTTTGATACAAAGTTTCCAATGTATATAATTATTTAAGTTAAAAAGGAAGTAGTCTTTTTTAAATACTGGGAACATACTGGTAGAGATGTATGATGAATATGTGATAGTGGCATTCCCAAGTGACATTGGGACTCCAGAACCACACCTTACTGATGAGGTTTACACTAGACATGTGTGATCATGAGACAGAGCTGCTGGTGGTGAAGAGAAAGGAACACTCCAAAGAGAGGACATGACTCCTAAGATGAGAAGCATATCCAAATATGATGCATTTGGAAACAGTGACCAGTGTGGGCAGCTAAGGTGTGCATGATGAATATTGAGGCATGGAGCTGGCAATGTTATTATACACGAATCCTCTACCTCACTATTCCATAACAGAGATGTGACTGATAATAAACAGCATCCAATTGCCTTTTTTGTTATCTATGGTGAATTCTCTTCTTTTGAAGGAAGCTGCCATAAACTTGATTAAAAATTAGAAAAGCTTTTTCTATGTAAGTAGGTAAGAAATGAGGACTAAGGGAATCAGAATATGCTACCCCAAAATATGCCACTTGTTTGGGGCTGAAGGCAGTTAAGAGGCAGTAAAACACAGAAAGAACTGTCCGCCTCCCCCATTGGCCTAAAAGCAGGACATAATTTCTCTTTTTGAAGGATTCTCCTCCCCACTTCCATACCAGAAGGATGAAAAACTATGCTCATCACTGGAGACAGAAAGTCAGCACCAAGACAGGTTGGCACAAACAAACCTTACTAAAATAACCCTTACCTTCTATTAGATATAATAGTTTCCCCTACAGATTTACCTGCCCACAGTTTACCACTCCTAGAGTCCCAATATCCTTTTCCTTAGTCTTGCCACTTCACAAATCTATCAATCACCCTTTGTTAAAATGGTAAGTAACCTCTGAATCTCACTGCTTCTTTGGGTCTTTTCTTCTTTCCTATGAATATCTCTATGCATGTAAAAATTAAAATATTAACAGCAAATAAAATTTATATGCCACTTCTCCTGGTAATCTGTCTCTTTTTTATCAGCCTAATTTCACAGACTTCAGAAACAGAACCTAAGAGGAAAGAGGGAAAATTCTTTTCTTCTTCTACAAAGGTCTTTTAAGCAATTGAGCCTCATCACAAGTTTCTCAGAAGGAAAGTGAGAAAAGAATGAGGCTGTTTTTAGTTTGAAAAATACACTCCTATATTGAGATGTGCCTGTCTCCTTTGAGAAATGTATTTTTAGGATTGCCTGGGTGGCTCAGTTGGTTAAGTGTCTGCCTTCGCTCAGGTCATGATCTCAGGATTCTGGGATGGATCCCCAGGTCTGGCTCTCTGCTCCATGGGGAGTCTGCATCTCCCTCTTCCTCTGCCCCTCCCCCACCCCACACCCACTCTCTCAAATAAATAAATAAATAAATAAATAAAATATTTTTTTGAAAAAGAAAGAAATGTATTTTTTAGAAAATTTCTGACTTTTCCCAATCCTTTATCTCCAGTTATTTCAAGTAAAATAATAGTAAGAAAAATAGGTGAGAACTTATAAATGAAATTATACTCATTCCCAAGTCTATAAAGTAAATCGTTTCTGTGAAAGACCAAAAAAAAAAAAAAAAAAAAAAGTTGTGGTGACAGTCAAACATTCTTCTGCAGAAAGCAAAGCCTAAGAAGAGATTCTTAGGTTCCTGGGAACATACTGCTCTCTTTTGCTTTTTTAAATTTTTTTTTAAATTTTTTATTTTTTATAAACATTTATTTTTATCCCCAGGGGTACAGGTCTGTGAATCACCAGGTTTACACACTTCACAGCACTCACCAAAGCACATACCCTCCCCAATGTCCATAATCCCACCCCCTTCTCCCAAACCCCCTCTTTTGCTTTTGATTTGTATAGAAAAGAGGGAGAATCTTTGAGACTGGGGAGGTAGAAAAGACAATTGAGGCCCTCAAACACCTTGGGTTAATAATGATACTACTACATGCTATGTCACTGAGCTGGCCTTAGGGTGAAGGGAGAGGAGGGGAAATAAAGCCAAAGGCAAAGGTATGTCCTTTTCCCAGGGTGGAGGCTGCCTGTGCCCTCCTCATTTAATCATTAACAAATTGTCACTTACCAAAAATATACCTATAATATAAAACATTCTGCATCAAATAAACATCAGGCAATCATTCTCTTTCAAAGAAACTACTTTAGAACAACTTTTTAAAACAAAGAAGTGCTTGTGGTATAATTTGGCACCTTTCTTGCTGATGATAACTTTCCATGGAGCAACCCAAGATTCAGAGCAAACCATGTGACTTAAGGCATTCTGGTCAAGGCTTTGTCACACTACCACCATCTGGTAGCAACAGACCAAACTGCAATGGTTTTCTTAAGTGATTGGGTCATTAAATTATTAGAAACCTCTAGAAGAACTTGTATTCTTATAGAATATTTAAATTCTGTTTTCTGTCTTTGTCTTTCTCATTTTACAACCACAATATTTTGTGACTTTCTTTTTTATACTCTCCTTTGTAACACAGGAACCTTCTATTACTCATCCCTGTGCAGGTCTGGTCTTTTAGGTAGGAAGGCAAGACACCTGTCTAGATAAGTGCTTGGGGCTGCTGGCTTCCTTTCACAAATATCCACTAAATATCTTGAACACTAACTTTCCAGGATATCCCCAAAGCAACTTGGTTGATAAGGCAAACATGTTTAGTTCTTCTGGTAAAGAAACAATACTGTATACAGCATGTGAATTTGGTTAGAATTTGGTAGGAATCATGATAAAATAGGTTAATATTGCTGGACAGCCAGGTGGGGATTTTGAGGTGAGGGGTTCAAAGGAGCCTTGGGGTGTAAACTGTTCTTTGCTATTATCCATCAAAGGGTTGGTGGGCCTCCCAGCAAGTTCCTGGAATACATAATTAAATTATTTCCATATCTATCATAGTTGGGCAAGAATTTTGTGAAGTAGTAAAGTTATATTGAAGAAGACAGTAGCATAGTAAAGTTCTGTGTAAGTATAGATGGTTTGGGTTCATACCACCCAACTACCAATTCCTTATTTCTGTCCTTACATGGCTGAAGATTCATTCCAGTAAAGGCTTTTGGTCTTTAGGGTAGCACAGTGAAAACTGCCCAGGTTTTGGAACTAGTTGATTTTGCCTAGCCTGCTGCTTGGTAAGCATTCTCTCTCTCTCTCTCTCCACACTCCTTTTCCTCTCTGCTTTCAAAGGCTTCTGTTAAAATGTGAAGAAATTGGAACCCTCATACATTGCTGGTGGGAATGTAAAATGGTGCAGCCACTTTAGAAAGCTGTTTTGGAAAATGTTAAACATGGAGTTACCATATGCCCCTGCATTTCCACTCCTAGATATACACCCAAGAGAATTAAAAACATATGTCCACACAAAAGCTTGTACATGGATGTTCATAGCAGTATTACTCACACTAGCTAAAAAGTGGAAACAACCGAAATGTCCATCAACCGATGAATGGATAAATAAAATGTGATTTGTCAGTGCAATGGAATATTGTTTGGCAACAAAGGAAACAAATTATCGTACGTACTACAACATAGGTGACGCTGGAAAACATGAAGCTAAGTGAAAGAAGCCAGTCACAAAAGACCACATATCATATGATTACATTTATATGAAATGTCCAGAATAGACAAGCAGATAGACACAAAAAGTAGAAAAGTGACTGCCTGAGGCTGGCTGGTGGGAGGGAGGGGTAAGTGAGGGGAATGAGGAATAACTACTAACAGTCATAGGGGTTCCTTTTGGGGGCGTGTTGAAAATGTTCTAAAATTGAGTGTGGTGATGGTAGCACAGCTCTGTGAATATACTAAAAACCACTGGATGGTACACTTTAAATGGGCAAGTTGTGTGATATGTAAACTAGGTCTCCATAAAGCTGTTGTTTTTTTTTTTTTTAATGTTCCCATAAAGTCACAGTAAGAGTCATAGTATTAAAGAATACATTGATGATAAAAGAACTGATCGCTGAGAGCAAAATTCCAGGAAAGGCATTTGTGGCTGGTGCAGAACACATCGGGGACTGGGAAAGAACAAGACTGGAGAGCGGAAACGCCCCTGTTGTGATGCTCTAGCGGCGTGGACCTGGCCTGCTTCAGACCCTGCCTGGCTTTGCCCTAACAGAGGCCAAGTCACGCAGGGGTAGCCTCAGTGCATTTGGCACTCAGAAGGAGATCAGTTTTTAACATTCCCTTTCCTCAAAGTGATAGCTTTTTGTAGTGATAATCAGTAATAGCATTATTTTCTTGACTCCTTTTTTAGTATTAAAACAGTTGACAATTTAAGAGTGAATACATTTCTATTTTCAAGATGTTTCTATTCAAAGAGAGTGTTCAAATTCAGTAACAGATTTTAGTATGAGCTAGAATTTGCATTTGTCAAACAAGAATAGTGTACCTCATAAGTGGTATTCTGTTTTAATGTTTCAGTTTCAAACACAAAATCTCCAAGTGGTCACATAAAATGGCAGAATTGAAAATAACCCTAGTTCTGTTGTATCATTCTTAAGGTCACCAAGCAATCACTATTTATATAGAGCTGGTGGTTTAAATGTAGGTATATTCAGTACCACTGGGTGTGATATGGGAAGCACAGGCTGGAAAGAGAGCTCCCACAGTGGCGAGCAGCTTGAATTGTTACAAAGTTATTCTAGAAAGGAACATGTGTAGCCAACTCCATGTGTGTAGGGGACCCACTGAATAACTGGGAGTTCTCAGAATTAAGGTCCATGTAGAATACAGTTTTTAATGAACAGATATGTTCTGAAAATGTGCTAATTTGAAGCTTACACATATATTATTAAAACTTACCAGTAACCACTGTAGTTGTTTGGAAGTTAGACCAACAAAAAACTTTTTCAAGGAGGAGTATTTTATCACTGGCAATGTTTAGAATTGTTGGCACATGGTGGTAATAAAAAGCAGACTGACTTTTAGTCAGTTTTATTATTGTTTTTTAAATCTCTGCACGTAATGTACCCCCTCAATGCCTGTATCCAAGACAGACTGCCCCCCCCACCCTGCACATGGAACTCCACTGAAGTTATGTCACAAATTCTGTGTAGATTTAGCTGCATCCATGGTAACTGATTGTGTATATGTTCTAACAACTATCGTTACTCTGAATAAAATAGGTAAACTTAAGAGTAAAAAAATTCTATCATTTAAATCTAAATTTGCTAAAAGTTTTTAATATAATCCTAGAACTAGAATTGAAAAGTTAATTTATATTACACCTCTGAGCTCATGGAGGCTCTAAAGCCCACACTAATTTGCAATTAAGTTAAAGTAGATTTCTCAAGGTAAAAATTGATTTTATTTTTTGAGAAGAAAAAACTAAATTTTATAAACTACTTACAGCCAGATGGTGAGCTCATGGGGCATCCAAAACACATTTTGTTTTTAAGTGTTGAAAATCTTTTAATATAAAAAAAATGGGACACAAAAAGATGAATAATAACAAGCAAATAATTATAACAGTATTCTATGAAAGCATTTGAAACTGTAACTGATAATGGCATATTGTCTGAGTTCACCTCTGTTTCAACAAAGAGGTGGTATGAAATATAAGAGGAATATGGGGCACCTGGGTGGCTCAGTAGGTTAAAGCCTCTGCCTTCGGCTGGGGTCATGATCCCAGGGTCCTGGGACCCAGCCCCACATCGGGCTCTCTGGGATAAAGCCCCACATCAGGCTCTGCTCGGCAGGGAGCCTGCTTCCCTTCCTCTCTCTCTGCCTGCCTTTCTGCCTGCTTGGGATCTCTGTCTGTCAAGTAAATAAATTAAAAAAGAAATATAAGAGAAAGATCTACATATATACATATATATAAATATATACATATATACATATAAGAGAAATATACACATATATGTGTATATATATACATATAAGAGAAATATATACATATATACATTTATATATATATATAAAACAAGACCAGTTGACCCTATAATCTGAATCATTAGGAATTCTAAAGACATTTTATATAATTTCCTCATATGTTAGGAATCTGACATTTATTTGAAAAACTGAAATATTCCATCAAACTATCCATTTATTGTCTTTCCTTCCTGCCCGCCTGCCTTTCTGACTTTCTTGCCCCATTTTTTCTTGTTCTTCACTCAGTTTTTCTTATATTCCAGGCACTGTGCTAAGTAGTGGATTACAAAGTTGGATAAATTCTCGTTTCTGCCCTCAGAGATCTCTCAGTCTTGTGGCAAAGGCAGACACTTAAGCAACTTATTATAATTAGTGTGGTTAGTAACATCGTATAAGAATGCGCAGAGAGCTTCAGGAGCACCAGGAAGAGGCAAATCACTCTGTATGGATGGGGAGGAACTCTCTGCAGGAGGTGACATCAAACTGAGTTTGAAGGGCTTCAGGACTTCCCCAGGCAGTGATTCACATAGACGTGTGGGAGGCAGGGTGGAGCAGAGGGAAGACATTCTACAGGGAGAGCCCAACACTTGATTTACTTTGTTGTTCTTGTGTTCCTCAGCTTTAAATTAAGGTGCTTTAAAACTCATTCATTCTCAGTATTTTATTCAGCACTTCATACATATAACATTCAATTAATGGGAAATTCCAGGATTATTGACTGCTTACAAATCATGAATTGCTTTTTTGAACTGGTTGTCAAGTACACTTAAGTCCGATCTGCACACATTTGAATTCTAACCCTAAAATCTCCTTTTCTTTCTGCTTCGCTCTACATAAGAGTAAGCTGTGGACAAGCAGTACTTTATAACTTTTCCTCAGTTCCATTTTTCAGGTTTGAGAGGTCCTGTTAATTCTAATAGTCCATAACTTAGTTTACAAAACCTGCTTACCCTGGTTGATTCCCTTGAGAGCCAGTAGCCCTCCAGGACATGCTTTTTCCTCAGAAAGCTGTCTCAGGCTGAGAGGCATGTTCAGTCTCATTGAAAGAAACGCCATCAGGCCCATCCAAGGGCTACCTAAGTTACCTTGGTAGCCTAAGGGCTACCAAAGGCGCCCGAAGTTCCCAACCATAGCAAAATTAGACATTTAAGAAAAGGAGAGCTGCTTCTCAAAAACAGAGCTGTTCTCACACAGTCTTTGAGCAACAAAAATTCACTCAACACAAAACCTGGAAGCATGCTTGCACCTTATTGTTTTCCAATCTACCACAGCAATGACTCTCATCCCGTGTGTTCTTCTTTTTTTTTTTTTTTTTCTTCTTACTTTGTGACTTTGACATTCCCCCCTTAGAGGGAAAGGCTTTATGTTCCCTCTCCTTGAATCTGGGCAAGCCATTGTGACAGCCTTTACAAATAGAGCTCAGGAGGACATGCTATGTGATTTCTAAGACTGGTCTTTAAAAAAGAAGCACTCTGCCATGTTCTCTCAAGACACTTGGTCTTACATCCCAGCCTCCATGCTATGAGGAAGCCCAAACTGGCCTGCAAGGAAAGGTGTGCAGAGAAGTCCCATGTAAGTGTTCTAACCAATAGCCTATCTGAGGTCCCAATGAATAGCCAATATCAGCCACCAGATATATGAGTAAAAATGCATCCCCATGATTCTAGTCCCCATCCGATTCTAGTCCCCATCCTTTGAGTCCCTGTAATTGTTTTATCAACATTTTATTTTCTAGATTAGTCTGATACTTTTAACCTATAAATCTCTTTGACCTAGGATGCTAAAATAGCCTAGGACATGGATCTATCATGACAGATATTTTACTTCTAGGCTTGTGCTGGGTTAATTTAAGTAGGACACATGGTAATGGAAAATGTCACCTAAATTTTTTTCTTTATGCCTTTCTATTTATATCTAATGGGAAAAAAAGAAGTTGGTCTAGCTATTCTGCCCCCTCCTGAGATTATAACACTTTCATCATGGCTGGGAGTCTGAGAGCTATAGATGGAATCCAATGTGAATGATTAAAGTAACCCTGCCTGTCAGACCATCAGTCAGGATTTGACTTGTACACTCTTCTCTTCCTCCTGCTTCCCGACTCTACTCAGCAGGACACGGCATTTCATTTTCCACCTGGCTTCAACATAACTTCTGTGTTTCTTTTTGGTCATCCTAGGAGAGCGGGCCCAATACATAGAAGTTTCAGGAGCTTTGGAGAGAACGAATTGGCATTTCTACATTTCTGGCACTAATAACAACCTACCTCAGATTTGTCTACCTTTTACAGTTTCCAATGCTGTATATTGCCGAATACGATGCAGAGAAACTGGATCACATATTGTTGTGAAGTGGTGCAGCCACTCTGGAAAAACATTTGGTAGTTTCTTAAAAACTAAATACACGCCTACCATATAACCCAGCAACCGTACTCCTAGGCATTTATTCCAGAAAAATGAAAACTTACGTTCACATACAAACACATATGCTATTGTTCATAGCAGCTTTATTAGTAATAGTTAAAAGTATATTAACAAAATGTCTCTTAATAGGTGAATGGCTGAACTGTATTATATCCATGCCATGGAATACTACTTAGCTATAGAAAGTGAACTGTGGACACACCCAACAACTAGAATGGATTTCAAAAGCAGTATGCTAGGTGAAAAAGCCAATATCAAAAAGTCAAGTAATGTATAATTCATTTGTATAACATTCTTGAAACAACAAAATTATAGAGATGAAGAACAGATTTGTTGCCAGAGGTTAGAGAATGGGGGAAGGAGGGTGAGGATGACTATAAGGGGGTAGCATAATGGAGACTTCTGTGGTGGAATAGCTTTATATCTTGATCGTGGTGGTGGTACACAGAGGTACACATGGGATAAAATGGCATATAGTGACACACATAATCATACCTATGTCAGATTCCTTGTTTTTATATTGTACTATATTACATTAAAATGTAATCACTAAAGGAAGCTGGCTAAGGATACAGGAGACCTCTGTACTATCTTTGCAACTTCCTAAGAATCTCTAATAATTTGAAAATTAAAATTTTTTAAATAAGTTTTTTTCTCACTCTCAAAAATCCTTTCAGATATGTAAGCATTTGATATTTATCCTCTGTTTTCAGATGAAGAAACTAATCTTCAGAAAGGTTTTGACTTGTCTAATGTTGCATGGCTACAATGATTTTGGAACTGGTTATTCTGACTTTAGTTTCAGTTCTCTTTCATCCAGTTTGTAGCAAAACCACCTTAGTTCTAGAAGTCAGAAACTTAATGCTTCTGTTCTAGTTAATACTTCTTTGGGTTAGTTTCACATGGTTTATTCAATTGATTTTTTTTTTAACCACTTGGACTTAATAGATAGTGTATCATTTTATGGCATAGTATTTATAGTTCTATAAAATTTGTATGGTAGAAATGTTATATAACCAAGATAACATGAAGTACTTGAGTACTAAGGTTGAATTCAAGATCTTTTTAAAAGCCATATAGTTAATATTTTGGGAACTTTAGGGGTTACAAAATTTGAAGTCCCAAAATATTTTTGGAGTTTCCTTTTGCAAAACAGCAGGTCATAAGGTTTGCCACTCATCTTGTAGTCTCAGTATTTATATAACCGAAAAAAGAATACAAAAGTTGCTAGTCCAAAATGTACATAAGTCCTTTTCTCAAGTATCTTTAATATCTGGCTCTGCTTTAAAAAAAGGAAATTGGAAAAAGTCAAAAGGACTTTTCAAAAGTGTGGGACTAGAGTCCTTATACAATTTTATGATATTTTCCCCTGTTTTTGTCCACACCTAAATTGGGAGCAGTTTTCTTCTTGGTGGGCCTCTTCTATACCAAGTCTTTCCAAAACATTCAACTTTGTTTTCATGGAAATAACAACTCTCTTCATATTTTATTAGTTTGCATCATAAATTATATACATATGAAAATCAACCACCAATGGCATTACTAAATTTGGGGGGAAAACTGGAACTCTTCTTGATTGGTTTTCAATTCAGCTGATGGAACTAAGAATGTGGGCATACCAGTGAGTGGCGCAATAGCCATGAGCAAGCCATGAATTACTGTGCTTCTCAGAGGGACTGGAAAGTACCCATTCATCCAGTAAGTTCCTTGATGGAAGTCAGCTAAGAGGACCTCTAGTGTTTAATATTCAAAAATTGGAACAGCACACTATCTTATATACTAAAAAGGAAAACAATGAAGAAATAAAGACATCTTGGAAATGAAAAATATGATTTCCAAAATAATAATACTAATAACAATAACAACAACAGCAATAATAGAAAATGAAGTAGAAGAATCCCCATATATGGAGCAGAAAGTAAAAGAGACAGAAAAAATGAGATAAGACTTATGAGGTGGAGAGGACTAGAAGGCCCCAATTTCATGAGTAGGGTTCCAGTAAGACAGAACAAAGCAAATGGAAGAGAGGAAGTGGTCAAGGAAATAATGTAAGAAAATATCCTAAGCAAAGGAAACAGTCAACAAAACAAAGAGGCAACCCATGGAATGGGAGAAGATATTTGCAAATGACAGTACAGACAAAAGGCTAATATCCAGGATCTATAAAGATCTCCTCAAACTCAACACACACAAAACAGATAATCATGTCAAAAAATGGGCAGAAGACATGAACAGACACTTCTCCAATGAAGACATACAAATGGCTATCAGAAACATGAAAAAATGTTTATCATCACTAGTCATCAGGGAGATTAAAATCAAAACCATATTGAGATACCAACTTACACCAGTTAGAGTAGCCAAAACTAATAAGACGGTAAAAAACATGTGTTGGAGAGGATGTGGAGAAAGGGGAACCCTCTTACACTGTTGGTGGGAATGCAAGTTGGTGCAGCCACTTTGGAAAACAGCGTGGAGATTCCTTAAGAAATTAAAAATAGAGCTTTCCTATGACCCTGCAATTGCACTCCTGGGTATTTACCCCAAAGATACAGATGTAGTGAAAAGAAGGGCCATCTGTACCCCAGTGTTCATAGCAGCAATGGCCACAGTTGCCAAACTGTGGAAAGAACCAAGATGCCCTTCAACAGACGAATGGATAAGGAAGATGTGGTCCATATACACTATGGAGTATTATGCCTCCATCAGAAAGGATGAATACCCAACTTTTGTATCAACATGGACAGGACTAGAAGAGATTATGTTGAGTGAAATAAGTCAAGCAGAGAGATTTAATTATCATATGGTTTCACTTATTTGTGGAGCATAAGGAGTAACATGGAAGACATGGGGAGATGGAGAGGAGGAGGGAGTTGAGGGAAATTGGAGGGGGAGATGAACCATGAGAGACTATGGACTCTGAAAAACGATCTGAGGATTTTGAAAGGGCAGGGGGCGGGAAGTTGGGTGAGCCTGGTGGTGGGTATTATGGAGGGCACATATTGCATGGAGCACTGGGTGTGGTGCATAAACAATGAATTCTGGTATGCTGAAATTTAAAAAAATAAAAAAATTTTAAATTTTTAAAAATTAAAAGAAAGAAAGAAAACATCCTAGAAGTGAGTATGCCCCGACATGGAAGAGAAGTAAAATTGACATTTTAAAAGTCTAGAAAA
Organism: Mustela nivalis; assembly: GCF_964662115.1. NCBI lineage: Eukaryota > Metazoa > Chordata > Mammalia > Carnivora > Mustelidae > Mustela > Mustela nivalis. Next base: position 157,889,472 of record NC_139021.1, on the reverse strand, counting down.
TTCTGAGCAGAATGAAAGAAAAATTATCCACATCTATACACATCACTTAAAATTTTCACAAACCAAGAATAAGAAGAAAATACTAAAAGCTTCCAGAGGAAAAAGGGAACAAGGCTTAGATGGCATCAAATTTCTCATCAACAACACAGGAGGCCAAAATTCAATAAAGCAATTCCTTCAAAGTTCTAAGAAAAGATAGTGTTTAACTCAGAAATCTGTACCTCATCTCACTTTGAATCAAATGTGAGGACAAAATAGAGGAATTTTCAGACCTGAAAGTCCACAAAGCGCCAGCTGGGTAGCACATCTACAGAGCCGAAGGTCTAGATTGAGGTAGGAAGATGCAGGACTCCCAGAGGAGGGTTTCTGGGGAGAAAATAGCAATTTGATGAAGCAGGCAGTATGTTGGAGATTTTAGGGAAAAAAACTGAAACATGATAAAGCAACAGAGTTCAAGAATAACAGAAAGGCTTTTCAGACACTCTGAGGTGGAGAGGAAGAGTGGGGAGAGAGGAGAGAATTAAACAAGAAAGTAGAGATTCAAATATGAGCAAACTAAAAGCTGATATGAATTTCAGTGGTGGTTTTCAATATTTAGAGTACACCTTATACAAATAATGGAAAATAACCATGGTCATAGAATAGCCCATAAATATTATCAAAGCCTTGGAAAATTGAAGTAAATGTACAGCTGATAAAAATTGGGAGGTGGAAGGTTAGAGGAGAGGTGGAAGGAAAGACAGGAAATTAATGACCTTATTTTACAAAGTGAAATAATATCCTGTTAATATGGCAGAAAAAAATCAGAAAATTAATCTATTGATATGGCAAAGCTGAGTATATTGTCTGCCACAGTAATGGAGACCATTACTGTAGCAAGTTTTATTCTATCTTTGTTCTAAGATTCTTTGAAAATATGCACTGAGCTATGAATGGTCTGGCAATAGGACTCATTCCCATTTCAGATTTTGCTTGCATATTAAATCTGCTTAAAAGCCATTCACAAAAGTGAGAATAGAGCAACAGTCACCTCTGCTTCAGGATCTACCCTGAATGTTGCCTGAAAGTGTTAAAAAGTTTATCCTTGAAGTCTTAGATGGACTCATCCTTTCTTTACTTACAAATCTGAACTGGAGCTACCAATGTGATTCTGGTTCTTTTAAGTCATCCTTGGGGTCTTCCCATTCTGCTTTCTCCACCCAGATTTTTGCTTCTGACATTCCCACAAACGTTAAGAAATGGGTGTACATCTGGGAGCTCTGAATTATATACAACTAAACTATTCTAAATTTTTCTGCAAATTTGAATCTTTTGTAAAGTCTTTTCTCAATGACTTCTCTCAACTCAGATCAAGACCAGGAATCAAAAGCCAGAGGATTTCCCTGTTCTGAAAGGGGTTTAACTTTAAGGGGTAATTGAGCTTTGAGGATGTCTGGCCTGTCAGGAGAGAAGGGGAGATGGTGAAGAAGAAGAAGAGAGAAGCAGAGGGGCATGGAAGAGCATAGGATGGGGAAAGAGGAAAAATAAGATGAGGGCTATTTGTTTCAAGTCATGAGTTGTGAAGGTATCTAAAAAAAAGTTTTAAGGGTTTCACATGTTTCCTTTTCCTTGGCTGAAGACTCTCTTAATGAAATGATTTTGGAATTTAAATTTCTTTTGGATGCTTCTTCATGCCAATCAAAAAAATGGAGACCATTCGGTATTTATAAGCTTTTGCTCTAAGTTACTTCTCAAATGAGCATTTTGTTTCTATGTGAGAAATTCCATAATTCTAAATTATTCTTGGTGAAATTATGTCATTTAGAAAGTAGGCACATGAATTTGGACTTTGTATGAGTAATATAAGAAGGGAGTGTGGTGGGACGCCTGGGTGGCTCAGTTGGTTGGACGACTGCCTTCGGCTCAGGTCATGATCCTGGAGTCCCGGGATCGAGTCCCGCATCGGACTCCCAGCTCCACGGGGAGTCTGCTTCTCCCTCTGACCTTCTCCTCGCTCATGCTCTCTCTCACTGTCTCTCTCTCTCAAGTAAATAAATAAAATCTTTAAAAAAAAAAGAAGAAGAAGAAGAAGAAGGGAGTGTGGCCTGGAAGTTTCAATCATTAGACTCTGGCTGGGTCACACCCATCAGAGACTGTGGAAATGGTTAAACATGTGACTGTGCACCTACTGACTTCGGTCCCATCCTGATGGCTGGCTGTTTCCATTAGAAATTTTCCAGTTCCTGGGAGCCTGCTTCCCTCTCTCTCTCTGCCTGCCTCTCTGTCTATTTGTGATCTTTCTCTCTGTCAAATAAATAAATAAAATCTTTAAAAAAAAAAAAAAAAAAGAAAGAAAGAAATTTTCCAGTTCCCATGGGACAGAAGGTTTGGAGAGGAGATCTCTCCCAGAATCATAGTCTCACACACAAAGCAGCAAGAGTAATTAATGTTCTCAGAAGGACAAAGACAAAGTCAGGGTATATATGAGGCTTTTCTTGAGATGTGGCTTAAAGTAGGTCTTTCAGTGTATGGGCTTGATTAGGATTGGGTAAGTATGATGACAATGTGGTTTAGGATTGGTGGACATAGCAAAGGAAGGATTTTGAGGTGTGGGTTTCAAGGATTTAGAGAGTCATTGGATACTATATATTGAAAACTTGAGAAGTCAGATGTTCATTTTAGAAAGTTCCTGAAACAAACAGTAAACTTATTTTCAAGTTGCATCTTCCTGTACAAGAGCTGCCCAGAATAGTAAAGTCATGTTGATGAAGACAGTAAAATAATAAAGACAAGAAGCTGGTTTCCTTCCTCAGTAGAGTATCAATAGGTAATGTGTGTGGTTGCTAACAAAAGAATCAGAGGCTTAAACATGTTGTTTGAAATTGCAGAGGTGGACAATAGAGGAAGTAAAAATATAATTTAGTCCTGTTGTGGGAGAATGAAAGAGGAAATAGAAAGTGGGGGCTTTTAAAGAGCTAAATCCCCATCTTCCATATCAGAAAATCAGGGATATTTTCTAAACTTGATAATTAAGAAATAGTGTATTTGTTGGGAGAGGTAACACTCTTCATTATAAGACTTTGGTAGTTTAACCATGTGAATATATATTTCTTTGGTAATTTTTATTTATTTATTTTTTTCTTTGGTAATTTTTAAAAAAGAAGAAGGAAAGGCTGATGAGCAACTGAAAGTTCCAGACAAAGGCCATAAAGAACAAGGGCTGAGTGAGAGAAGGGGTCATTGATAATCTTCTCCAAGTTTCCTCAGAGTGGTGCGGAGGGGGGAGGCAGAGAAGGCATGGGGGAGGGGCAAAAGGGGGAGCAAAGGGAGTGCCTGGGAAGTTTAGGCAGCAAGGAAACAAAGAAATAGGATAGTCCTGAGGAGGGAATTCTGTGAGAGGGGCAGCCCCATGGAGACAGATGCAGAGGTGGCTGGGACCCTGCTGAGCCATCCTCCACTCTCTCCCCTGCACTCCCTCCCTCTCTGCTTCTCCTTTTCCTCTTACACTGGCTGTAACATGGGTCTGGAGTAGGTTTTATTATAATTTTTGGTGTATTTATTGACTGTAGTTTTATGTTTCCTGTTCATAATTGAAAAAGCAGATGAGTTAAATATTTCATGTTCCTCACACACAAAAAAATGTTAAACCAAATTGAGTTGCTTTTTATGTCTCTGTGGTCTTCAGTTGACTTGTTCTGTGGGTGAGTGGTCTTCAGTGACTTGTACCTCCCCCCTCTCTCCAGCCTACACTATTACCTTTGGTTAATATAATCCACCTGCTCAGATGCCAGAATTCTTATTGTTTCCGTGGTGATCTGTCCTCTTCTAAGACACCTTTGATTATTTTAACCTACTTTTATTATCTCTGATCATGAAGTGGTCACTTTGTAGCTTAATGTATAATATTCAAATTATTTCTAAACTCATTTTGACCTTTACATATATTTCTTCCAGTAAATAGTAAAGGAGAGCTTTCACTCTACTTAGAAACTCAGTAGTCAATTTCAATTTTTGAACGTGACCATAAACTCTTAGGTTATAAATGTTACCATGTCAGTTCGAGGTTCACACAGGATGAATAAAATCCTGCCAGATGATTATTTACTGAAATAACCTCTTGTTTTTATCAGATGAGTTTAGCTCAAATATACAATTAAAAATGACAAGAAAGGATTAAGAAGCCTATCTTCAATTTGGAAACTATAAGGAATTAAAGATTTCTGGGGTTGGAGGAGGCCTAGGGCAAGAAAGTCAAGAAAACGCATCATGGTTATATCAGACTAGAATCAGAAAACATGAGGTGTCTTTCTAGTCTCTTACTACTGTATGACATTAAGCAAATTAGTTAATCTCTCTGAAATACTATTTCTTTATCTGTAAAATGGGAATAATGGTAACATCTGCATCAAAAAGCTGTTGTGAGGATTTAGAAATAATGAATATGAAATGCTTAGCATAATGCTTGACACATAAATAAGCACTTAATAAATATTAACTCTTTTATCATCAATGTTTCTATGACTCTTGCCACTACAAATTCACCACTGGGTTTCATGCAAGTGACTATCTATTTGGGCGTCTGTTAGAATAGATGAGTTCTTTCTCATCTGTGTTTTTGTGACTCCCCAGTTCGGCTCTCTTCCACCTAAGATCTATCATGGACTTCCACAGCTATTGGGTGACCTAGCTTCTATCCCTAGATAGGTAGATGGCAAACATACCTTCTAAGGTTATAATTATATATACAAATTCAGTTATGCTTAGATCTTAAGTAACAACACAGTCTGTTGAAAACAAACCAAAATTCTTCTCATAATCCATAATTAGCTCTTTAAACTCAAGACCCTATCTGATGTCTTTTCCTTCCGGATCATCCCCTATGATTACAGGCTGTTGATTTCGTTTGCCCAGCTTCTTTTCCCTGCTATCTCAGAAAATAGTTTAAAAAAAAAAAAAAGAAAATAAAGAAATTTCCCTTTTCCTTTGTTTCAGGAGCTATTTCACTATTCTCTGTGTAGACACTAATGTCTATGGAGACTACTGAAGTTAGGGTAGTTCCCAGGTTTCTAGAAGGTGAATCTTGCTCTTGTGTAACCATCCTAGATAATGTAGTTCCTGTCTCTCTTCTAAATCCTGGATCCTGACAGTCTTTCTCGGTGATCACTATCCCCAGTCTTCCACTTCCCTTTGAATTAATAGGAAACTGAGCACAAAATTGGGATTATCCTATGGTTGAAGTAAACCCTGTCTGTGACTCTGTGACACAAAGGGCCTCATTCTTCCCTGGGCTTTGCTTTGTACCTAAATTTTATCCAAGGAATTGTTTGCACATCCAGTCAACTGGAGGGGTCTGTAATGCCTGAATGGTCCCACATGCTTTGGAAGCTCTCAGGGCACCTGGGACTTCCTGTCCAGCTTCCTTCTGGGGGCTTTCCAAGGAAAGCCTGCTTCCCTCTATCTCATTTCTGATGTTCTCTTTTTCAGTCTTTGTTCTCTTTGGTTCCTGGTTTTTGAGGATTCTGTGAGGTGACCCAATCAGGTGGAGGCTGGCTAAGAATTCACCTGAGACAACAAAGGGGATAGAAGTTTGTTGAATATATGGCAAGGTACCAGTGGGCAGGACAGCAAAGGAGAGGCTAGGCTGTCTGCCAAAAGACAGTGATGGGGGAGGGGGGCGCTGTAGTTAAGGGGGGAATGAGGAGGTATGAAACAAAAGGAATTTTCCTTTTTTGGTACCATGTCTGGTTGTAAGTAGCCCATTGGTCAGCTAGGGTTTATGGATGTTTTGAGGTGGGTCACCTAATGGGCCTGTGTGTGTTGTGAACTGCCATGTGTGGTTCTGATGCTTCCTTTGCCTCTTCAAATGGTGCTTATTTTACTTTAAGTAAGTCTTGTAATTTTTTCTTGCTAGCTGGACATGACATGCTGGGCAAAAAGGAACTACTATAAATAGTACTTTAGTAAGGTAGTGGTGAAGTGTGGGGCAGGGGAATCATTCTGTAGTGCTGTTTGGGTCTCAGTGAGCCTGTGCCTCTGGACTACCAATCTCTCAAATGTTTCTCTCCTTTATTTATTTTTTTAAAGATTTTATTTATTTATTTGACAGAGAGAGATCACAAGAAGGCAGAGAGGCAGAGAGAGGGGGAAGCAGGCTCCCTGCTGAACAGAGAGCCTGATGCAGGGCTTGATCCCAGGATCCTGAAATCACAACCTGAGCTGAAGGCAGAGGCTTAACCCACTGATCCACCCAGGCACCCCTCTCCTTTAAAAAAAAAAAAAAAGTTTCATTTATTTATTTTTGCGTGCATGAGAAAGAGCCCAAGCACAAGCAGGGGGCGTGTCAGAGAGAGAGGGAGAAGCAGGCTCCCCGCAGAGCAAGGATGCAGGATTGGATCCCATGGTGCTGAGATCATGACCTGAGCCAAAGGCAGATGCTTAAGGACTGAGCAACCCAGGTGCCCATCTCCTTTTCTTTTCTTTTCTTTTTTTTTTCCTTTATCCACTTTAAGTGAGACATGATGGCTACAGTGGGCTGGAGTTGGATATTTTCCTTCCCCAACTCAATCAGGCTCTGATAAAACCCTAGCAGTTTAGACTCTGGTCAACTAGTTTTCTCTGAGGGCAGGACTTAAGAACAGTGTTCTGTTGTATTTTAAAATTGTTCCTTCTCCCCTTCCCCTGCCAAAAGCCCAAGGAGATTTTTCTCTGATATTTACAGTGGGAACTTGATCGAGCTTCAGGAGGTAACTCTCACAGTATCGTGGGGCCCCTCTATGACTGGGTCCCCCTTGGAGTTTTTAACTCTCAGAGTCAATTACAGTTCAGGTTTCCCTAGAGGGCACTTGTGCCCACAACAGAGTCTGCTCCCAGGTCTCTGCTCCTGTAAGGGTCATATTCCCCTGTCTCCAGTCTTGAGAGCAGCTGTTTGCACCGTGTCCTCCCCTCACTTACAAAGAGGTGTAGGACAGGGTGGCTACTTCTAAGCACCTTACTGCTGGAACCAGAAACGTGAAGAATTTGTTCTCTTTTTAACTAATTTTTAATTTTAAAGTAATAAATGAATAAATTATCCTTGAAAAAAAATTAGTGAATTTCAAATAAGGAGAGTCTTCTTTGTATTCCATCCACAGCCTCATTCTTCTCTCCCCCTCCATGAGGTCTGTACTTTTATCATTTTATTGTTCATTCTTCTAGACTTTATATTTATATACATATATTGGAGACCTTTATTAACATATGTAGATTTACCTAATTATTTTAAAGATTTTATTTGTTTATTTGAGATAGAGAGAGTGGGAGAGAGCAAGCACAAGCTGGTGGGGGGCAGAGGGAGAGGAAGAAGCAGACTCCCCGCTGAGCGGAGAGCCCCAGGACCCTGAGATCATAACCTGAGCAAATGTTTAACTGACAGCCAGCCATGCACCCCAATTTACCTAATTTTTTTTAAAGTGCTGCAGTAATCCCCAGTATGGCTGCTCTTGGCTCTATTTAGCAACTCCCCTTTTGACAAATATTAAGGATACCTCTGTCTTCAGGAAATATAGTTGTGCTAAATGAAAGAAGCAGGGCCACAAAGGACCACATATTATACGATTCCATTTATATGAAATATCCCTAAATAAGCCAATCTATAGAGACAGAAAGTACATTAGTGGTTTCCTGGGCTGGGACAGGGGTGGGGGGAGACAGTGTTGAGGAGTGATGGCTGAGGGGCCCGGGGTTTCTTTTTTTAAAATATTCTAAAATTGATTGTGGTGATGGATGCACAACCCTGTGAATATACTAAAAGCCATTGAATTGTACATATTAATCAATTAATTGTATGGTACATGAACTATATCTCAATAAAGCTGTATAAAAGAGGAAGAAATATAGTAGTCATCTCATTAGGTAAGCTTCATCAGGACTAATTAAATTAGAAGCAGCCTCCAGGGACTACCTAATAGTGCTGGTGGTTTTTAACCTCAGCTCATCTACACAGATGGTATACTCTGTGACAAGCCTATTCTCTTTAGCAATTAAAGTTTTGCTAGGTTTTAGCCATGACCTTAAACTTAAGTAACTGTCCCAAGGTCATGCAGATCTGCTGCCCTAAAGTCAATGTCCTTTCTACTACATCATGCCATCTTCTATGTGTTTTAGCCTTGAGGACTCTCAAAGACCTGAGGGTTCTTTGTGGTCAGGGGCCTTAGTCACTTAATCTCTGTTGTGTTGGCCCCCCACAAGCAGGGTGCTTAGCACACAGTTTGTTCCTCATGCATGCTGGTAGAAACGCATTCTTAGAATTCCCTACTTTATCTGTTCAGGTCATGCCTGACCATGGCCCTGTACCACCTTAAGGCATCTGAGTTCCTGCGGGGCTGGGGGGAGAGGGGGCCAGGAACCCTTTGTCTAACTCCAAGAGGGGGATTTTCTTTTTAAAGAGGTTGTTAGGAAGAGTCTACAGGGAAATGCTAGGAAATTAAAATCTGTAGAATCAACATGAAGGCTGCTTACAGATTACATTAGTCATGGAAGGTGAATTCATTCTTGAGAAAGCAGAAAAGTGGAGAGATGGGGAGGATGCAGTTGGCAGGAAGAAATGACAGGTACAATAGTTAACAAAGTACCTTCAGAAGGAAGAAGCCCAGCCTCAGTCATCCCTAATGCACATAAGCACGTGTGGATCAGAGAAAATTTAGAGTAGTGGCCAAAGCAGAAAGAGGCACATTGAGATATGGCTATATGTTCATAGAAACAAATAAAGCTGACCTCTGGAACACACAGATGCTATCCCTAGACAAAAAATAAATCAACTACAGCATCTTCTCTCAGTGGAAGGGAAATATTATATCTGCAAAGCAGTTTGTTTTGAAATTAGAAGACCAGGTAAGAACAGAAAAGGAATAAAAGAATTCCTTTCTTCTGGATTAGAACTCTAGGACTTGGGAGTCCAGAATAGATGGACCAAAGTCCTTGTGAGACAGACCACTCCACAAATAAGCCTGGCCTAAGTGCCAGCGCCTGAAGTGACTCAGGTGCCTCTAAAGAGCCTCCAGTTCCTAGCAGTCACCTTGTGGGGATTTTATGGAACTTTGTTTTGGAGGCATCTTTGCAAGTCCTCAATTCTCTCTCTCTCTCTCTCTCTCTCTCTCTCTTTTTTTTTTTAAGATTCCATCTATTTATTTGAGAGAGAGAAAGAGATAGCAACAAAGATAGCAAGGAAGAGCAAGAAAGAGCAGAAGAGGGAAGGAGAGGGAGAAGCAGGCTTCCTGCTGAGCATGGAGCGAGATGTGGGGCTCCATCTCAGGACCAGGGGATCGTGACTTGAGCCGAAGGTGGATGCTTAACCGACTGAGCCACGCAGGTGTCCCACAATTTTTTTTTTTTAAAGATTTATTTATTTATTTGAGAGAGAGTGAGAGAGTACATGAGGGAGGCAGGAGGGGCTGAGGGAGAGACAGAGAAAGAAAGAGAGAGAGAGTCTCAAGCAGACTCTAAGCTAAGCATGCAGCCTGACATGGGGCTTGATCTCAAGACCCTGAGATCACCACCTGAGCTGAAATCAAGAGTTGGACACTCAACCGACTGCACCACCCAGGCGCTCCTGAATGTCCTCAATTCTGCTTGTCATTTCTTCATCTCGTGAGATAAATCAGTAGTCCATGCATCTCATAACTTAAAAATTGGAGTCTAATTTCTGAAGTAAGTAAATCTTGAATTCATTCATAGGTGTACTGTGGACATGTTAGGGAACACAAGTCGGTTACCAGTTTTTCTCTTCCTCCATTTCTCCCTTTGTAACAGAGATAATGTAGTTTTCTTAGTTATCTCAGAATAAATGCTTGCAAAAATGTGAAATTATTTTACTCCTTTGAGACCCATTTGACAATCATTCATTAAATATTGGTCTCCTTTGTGCAAGGTACAGGGCTTGAGTCTGTGCAACATGATCCCCATGCTTAATCCACAGGATTATTGTACCAGGCAGCAAATGAAGCAAGCACTGACATGCGTTAGGTCTTTTCTACTTTCTTTTCTAGAAATATCTCTCCTGGAATCAGACTCTGGAATTTCCTGACTTTTCCAAGTTTAGATAATAAATCTTCCATTGCACTAGTATAACTTAATGCCTTTATTTGCCTGAATTATATTTTAAAGAGAAAGTTATGCAGTCCCACTGCCCTCAGTGAGGCCACAACATATTCAAGCATATTTCATTAGATTTATACCCTTGAGGTTTTACACTGTACAGTACTAAGAACTTTAAACATACAATAATTAACGCTAAACAGTTGAAAACAGAATCTGAGAAGGAAGAATACTTTCTAAATTGGACAGGATTTATTTCAAGCCTTAAATTTAGAGTCAGAAGATGCAAGGTGCAGTTTGAAAGAAGGGGCTCCAGTTGACCTCTCCCGGTTTGTGGTCTACCCAGACCCTCAACCCCATCTGTGGCCATAAAGTCACAATGCACAAAAGGCTGCTTCTGTGGTAACCATCTGATGGCTCTGCATTACAGGAAAAGCAAGAGAATCAGTAGATGAGGGCTGAGCAGACAAAACAATGATTCCAACTACCAGGTCACCACTAACTGCTGTTTTTCTTATTCTAATGGCCAGGTCTGGTGAGCAGGGAGGAAGAGAGGTTCCCCAGTACCTAATGCAAAGACAATTAAGAGTTAATTAATTACTTTATTAACAGTTTATTATTATAAACAAAACAGTGGTGCCTGGGTGGCTTAGTTGGTTGAGCATCCTACTCTTGATTTCAGCTCAGGTCATGATCTGAGGGTTGAGAGCTGGAGACCTGTGTCAGGCTCTGCACTTAGCACAGCATCTGCTTGTCCCTCTTCTTCTGGACCTCCCCTCATTCCCTCTCTCAAATAAATAAATAAAATCCTTAAAAATAAGAAGAAGGAGAAGAAAGAAAAGAAGAAGAAGAAGAAAGTTCACATTAGCAGACATTCACTTGAGTACCTACTGGGTACAGTATAACAAACTATGTGATGTGGCCATAAAAGCAACGGAAGCCATGCCATGTAGATAGTACCAGTAAGGGCCAAATCATGGACCATGAGCTGAACAAAGAAAGATCAGGTAAATGTGGAATAAGGCTATTTAGAGAAAGAATTCCTTCAAGGATAAGGAATATTTGGATCTCAGGGTGCCTGGGTGACTCAGTGGGTTAAAGCCTCTGCCTTTGGCTGAGGTCATGACCCCATGGTCCTGGGATGGAGCCCCGAATCGGGCTCTCTGCTTGGCAGGGAGCCTGCTTCCCTTCCTCTCTCTCTGCCTGTCTCTCTACCTACTTGTGATCTCTGTCTGTCAAATAAATAAATAAAATCTCCCCCCACCCCCGCCAAAAAAAAGGAATGTTTGGATCTGGCTCTGGGAGGTGGTGAGGGACAAGGAAAGAGTAGATTTGGGAGAAGATTCCATCTGCCAGGAAGAACCCTTGCAGAGAGAGCAAGGGGGCATGTAGAGAATGGCGGGAGATGCCAGTGAGGTGTAAAACAGCTGGTCCAGAGAAGACCTCTTAGCACTTAGGTGGACTCAATAAGCAATTGGGATCATGTTGGGATCTCCTTAATTAGGAGAGGAGAATACACAGAAGTGGTGTATCAGGAAGTTTCTTTTGCAGAAGCTCTTTGGGGATCAGTGCAGCAAGGAGGATCCAGGAGGCAGGAAGGTCTTCTGGGCATCAGCCCTGGTCTGAGTCAGAGACTGGGAAGCTACCCTGGAAGAGATGAATGGGGAAGATTCCTAGGTAGATAAGACACCTGTGTAGTCCTGTTAGTATCTTCCTTTACCACCCCTCATCTTCATACCCTGAAGCCTGATTGCATGCAGAACAGACACATATAGCAAAGCACAGGCTTGATAAGTAATTAGAAAGAGGGCACTTGCTGGTGGAGACCAGGAAAGACTTCATGGGATAAATCTGGAAAGAGTATTGAATTTTGATGGGCACAATGGTACTTGGGAAGAGGAGAGAGAATGAGAAGGAATGTAGATTTGTAGGAAGAGGGGTAGTGTTTCATCTTGGTTCAAAATACTATGTGATATGTTATGGCTCTTTATAGTTTAATTAAATTTATACTTTATAATTTAAGTGTGTAATTTAAATTTATAATTAAATTATAATTTATATTTCAGTTAAAGCTAGAGAAGGACAGAAGAATGGAAAGCTAACTAAATAGTCTGACTTACTTTATTTATAACAGCTTTTTTGAGATATAAGTCATGTAACCATAAAATTCACTCTTTGAAAGTATACAATTCACTGGTTTTTAATGGATTCACTGAGTTGTGCAAACACCACCACTCTAATTTTAGAACATTTCCATCACCCCAAGAAGAAACCACATCCATAGTTTGCCAATAGTTTGACCTATTTTTAAATTTAAAACTCATAAATTCATGAGAATGGAGGCTCTGCCCACATCGGGCTCTCTGCTCAGCAGGGAGCCTGCTTCCTCCTCTCTCTGTCTGCCTCTCTGCCTACTTGTGATCTCTGTCTGTCAAATAAATAAATAAATCTTTAAAAAAAAAAAAAAAAAAAAAAGAATGGAGGTTCTGCCTGTCAGGAACTCTTGTCTTTCCTGGCTGGGTAGGAACCTTGAATAACTCTTAATTAATCTTTGAGTCCCATGTCCCTGCTGCTCCACAGAAAAACATCCTGATGTGGCTAGGCTGTGGGGATGTCCTCAAGGGATGGAAAGGGAGCAGTTGGGCCCAAGGGAAGGAGAACACAACCAGGGTCAGTGTGTAGAGCAGATAACAAGGCAGCTCTTCTCCTAGTAGCTCTGGGAATGTGAGAACTTCACAGGACAATCAGGCCTTCTGGGGCTTGACTAAGCAAGAAGTAATTCCCCCTTATCTGCCTTTCCTCCGTGGAGCAGTGGAGTATGATCTTCTCCCCCTCTCTGCCATGCGGCTGCTCAGTGCCAGATCCCGAGCTAGGGACTTTCTCTGCAGTGCCTCCCAGAGATCCTTTCATCCTCACACCAGCCCTAATGAGGTAGAAACAGCTATCCCTCTTTTTAAAGGAAGTTAAAGTAGCTTGCTTGGGATCATTTACCTGGTAACTGCTAGACTTGATTCCAAACCCAGGACTCCAACCAGGACTCATTTAGCATCTAGATCTTTACTGCCTCAGTGGGTTCAGCATCCTTCTGAATCCCTCCTGACACCCCAAAACAAAGAAGCAGGGTTGAAGAAATTCTATTGCTCAAGTCTGATAAAAGCACTATGGTGACTAAGGTTATAAAAATTTTTGAACCCTTCACTAATGTTTTTGAAAGCGATGTGGTCTTCCCAGCAGTGTCTTTTCTGTGTTAGCCCTTTGCACATCTGGCATGCTAGATCCCAGATGTGTGATTTTCATCCCATGCGGTGGGGGCCACAGTTCTGGGGATCCTGCCGGTTCAGCTGTTCTCGGGAAAGCCTGTTTCTTTGACGGGGCCTGCAGGAGGTGGCTAGTGGTGGTTTTGTAGCCCCTGATTTATTATTGTCTCTGGCCAGAGACAAGTGCTACGTAATTGGTACACACACACACGCACACATGCACATGCACACACACATAGACGTACCCCATCCATTTGGAGAGGAGCACGAAGAAGGAAACATTCACAAGGCATCACCATTGATTTCTCTTTTCTCCCAGATCAACTGGTCTGACTTCTCCCTGTTGCCTCCTTTGCCTGTGGTCTGTCAGCTGGAGGTGATGACAAGGAATATTTCAGACTCTTTCCCCATCTGCTCCAAACACCAGGAAGCTGCAGGCCTGCTTCCCTCCAGGCCAGCTTAGAAATCCTGGTGTCAGGATAGAACAGGCTTCCAAAAGCCAACCACAGAACATTTAATACCTGTGCAAACTCCACGTAGAATTCACATGCCATAGGGTCATGGCTTTCTGAGTGTTTCCATGACATGGTATTATTACACCCCAGATCTCTCACCTCATATGTCACTCAAGCATTCTCTGTCAGGAAACGAAGGATAAACATCCAAAAAGAAGATTAATATTAGAGAGACTAAGAGAGTAAAGTTCACCCAAACCATATGGTTCAGCTCAGAAGGGATGTGTGTCGGCCCTTTTCTCTATGCCTTCACCCCGCCTTCCACCTCATCTCGCCTCACACTCCAAACAGGAATCCCTGTACAGCAATGGTCGGGGCTACCTGCATCAGAGGCAGGAAACTTGTTAAAAAGGCAGGTTCCTGGGAATCATCATTTTTTGGACATGACCTGAGAAGCTCCATTTCACAAGCCCCGAAGAGATGTTTGTAAATGGCAGGTCCCCACGTGACCTCTCCAAGAAGCAAACCACCTACCCCTGTTTGAGTACGTTTTGTCATGTGGAACTCCCTACTTCCTTGGGCAGCTGAGTCTAGTGTAAGGTGATTGTAAGGAGGAGAAAGTTCTCATTTATTGGGCTGAATTTGACCTTCTGTTACCTCCCTTTCATGGAAGAGCCTTAGCTCAGACCTTTCTGTGTCCCAACTCAGGAAGCAGAAATCTGAATCCACCCACTGGACTGGCATAGGCAGTCAAGGCCGGGCACTGAACAACAACAAGGTTTTGACCAGCCATGGTCTTGCAGAAGGCCTGGAGCTGAGTGTCTTGGTTAAAAACCCAGCCTCTGGACCCCTGTCAGGGGCAAATCCTGGCTGTATACCTGTGGGCAAGATGTTCCATCTCTCTGTGACTTACTTCCTCATCTGCAGAGCAAGGACAGTGAGCTGAGATTTGTGAAGATGAAATAAAATAATACACATAAAGCATAAGAGTGCCTGTTATGTATTAAGTGCTCTCTAAGTATCATCATCATAATCATCACGTGACAGTCAGTGAGAAAAGGACAAGGAAAGAAATCCTTCAAGTTTTGCCTAATTCTTTTTTTTTCCATTCTAAACATCAACAAAAAAGTTAAAAGATATAAGGTTGTTACGTTGACCATGAGAACCAGTCGCTCTCTGCTGAGTACTAAGTAAAATAATGTGGCCAGCATTCAAAACAGCACTCATAACTAATTGCTATTCGTGGGGTGACTACGCATGCCGGCACTTTGCCCAGCATTGCCCCGCTTTGTTTCTGTGGTAATTATTAATACTCTCAAAGATCTCCGTTTGGACAACAAACTGTTGAGTTGCCCCAGACGTAAGATATTCAGAAGACTTTCAATATAGATTGGAAGCATTAAGCCAGGTTACTAAGAGAGTTTGTGAAATCTCTTCCTTGGAAATACTTAAAACATGCCCATCTGGCTGGGATGATTTAGAACAACTGCAAATAAGTACTCCTTTATAAACCCCCAAAATGCTTTGTTTGGTTTGGTTTAGCTAAACTGCCTTGCCCTGCCCCCAGGAGGCACGTAGGTAATAAAATTAATGGAAACAACATTCTTAACTACTCAAGTCGCCAAAGAAAAATTGCTTTGTGCTGTGGGCTAGTGGATGAGCAACCATTATGAGCTTAGAGCCAGTAACACTATGCCTTAGACTGTAGAAAAGAGATATGGGTGTGCAAGTTAACAAATGCTTGGGCAGCTAGAAGTTTGAAGTATGAATGTAGTCTACTACTTGGGTAAGAATATTGTAAGAATAGTTAACAGTGTACCGGGTACTGCATAGATAGTAACACATTTGAACTTACTGCTGTCAATAGACACATTTACAGATGAGAAAATGGAGTCACAGAGAGTTTAGGGAACTTGCTCAAGTAGGTGGCGGCATCACAGTTTGTCCCTGGCTGTTTGCATCCTGAGCCTGTGTTCGCCATTACTGTGCTACTCTGCTGCGTGTTCCCCAGGAAGAGAGAACACTTTAGTGTCAATGAGGTGGGGGCAGTCGCTCCGGTTAGTTTGATCTGAGGTAGCTACTGGTAAGGGCAGACTGCCTTGCAACTGAGGAAAACAAACTGGTCCTCACTGAGGAATGATTGAAGAAAAATAGTATTCTAGAACTTTACATTGAATCCTCATGATGTCCATGGAAGTTAGGTATCTCCATTTTCATTTCACTGCTCAGGAAAGTGAGGGCTTAGAGAGGTTAAGGAGTTTGCCCGGGACTCACTGTAAGTCAGAGGCAGAAGCAAGAATCTAACTCAGAAGTCCCACCTGACTAGGAAACTCTGCTCTTAGGATCTGTGGGAAATGGCTGCCATCACAACTATGCCAAGTACACAGATTACAAACTTGAATATAGAAAACGACCCTAGGAGTGTGTGTGTGTGTGTGTGTGTGTGTGTGTACACGTGCGCACAGAAAAAGGATAAGAAGAAAATACAGCAGAAATGTCAACAGTGGTTAGCTAAGGGTAGTAGAATTATAGGTAATTTGTTTCTTCTGTATGTATTTTCTAAATTTTGCTTAATGAATATGTATCTTTTTTAACAGCTTTATTGGGATATAATTTACACGCCAAATACTTTATCCAGTTAACACATACAGTCCAGTGGTTTTTAGTAGCTCCACAGAATTATGCAACCATCACTACAATCACTTTTAAACATTTTCATCACCCTAAAACAATTCCCACATCATTTGCAGTCACTCCCTGTTTGCCCCAGCCCCTCCAGCCCTGAGGAACCACTAATCGGCTTTCTGTCTCAATAGACGTACCCATTCTGGGCATTTCATATAAATCAAATCATGTAACATATGATATTTTGTTAACTGCTTCTTTCACTTAGTAATGTTTTCAAGACTCATCCAGGTTGTCACATGTATCAGTACTTTATTTCTATTATTGCCAAAGAATGTTCTATTATGTGAATATACCACATTGTGTTCATCCATTCATCAACTGATAAGCATTTGAGTTGTATCCATTTTTTGGCTATTAAGAATAATCATGCACCAGTTTTTGTGTGCATATATGTTTACATACATAAATGTATGTACCCATGAGTGGAATTGCTGGGTCATGTAGTAACTCTGTGTAACCTTTTGAGGAACATATGTATCTCTTTAAAAGTAATTTGTTTTAAAGCCAGCGCCCCAGGAAACATATGATAGTTGGAGCAGGAAAAACTATCTTAAAATTAGATGTTCCATGTCAGGCCTCTTATGAAGTCAAATCGTCCAAATAACAAAAAGAAAAATAGAATTAAAAATAAGAAGCTTAGTCCTCAAGAGAGATTGATATGTGTATTGAGTCATTTGTCTATTTATTCTACAAATATTTTTTGAGTATCTATTATATATAAGAAAGGATTTGAAGTCAGATCTAATCACTGTGTTTTCAGGCTCTCTCTCGAAGGGTGTATGTGAGGCTCCAATAGAACCACGTGTTTTGTACACTGTAAATGTCTATTCAGCTGTGAAGGAGTTGCAATAAGAAGGATCAGGGAGGCAAAATCCTCCTGAGATAGATCAAGAAAATGCATTCAGTGGAGAAGAAAATGCCCAAGAGGCAGAGAGGAAGGCGGTACTTTCTTACTTAGGTACTGGACCAGGCTTTGGTCTCAGGCTGCTCAGGTTTTATCAGGAGACTCTAAAGGGCCCACAACCATCTGTGAGGTACATGTCAGGGCAAAGACAAGTCCTGTGTGGCTTTGGTCCTTTTGTGGCTTTGCTCCTTTGTCCAGCTACTCTTTATCCTGATCAGATCTGGTTGGGAGAAAAAGGCAGTATATACAATCACACTTGAAGGAGAACTACAGGCTCACCAGCAAAGGAACAGAGAGAAAGAAGTAGGTTGTGACATCAGGCTTACTATCTACACAGCTGTCGTGGTTGAGTGAGATCTTCAAGGAGATTTGGGGATGTGACTGACAGTAATGGTAAGCATAAGGGGGCAGGGGAGGCCAGGGGATTTAGACAGAGTGGGTGAGGGAAGCATGGATGAAATGGGATTGTTTCCAGCTCTGCGCTCCCATTTTTCAAAACCTTTCAATAGTCTGTACTACTGTAAAGTGAAGCCCTTAGTGAGGTATCCGAGACCTCCATGGTCTGACCTCAGCTTAATTCTTCATCCTCATTTACCCCTGTTCCCTTTCAGTACATCCAGCCACGCCGAATTATTTACCCTCTCACAAATGCAACCAGAATTCAGGCTTTGTCTGGAATTACCTCCTTTACTCTCTGTATATCCAAAGTACTGCCAGTTCTTCAAAGTCCAGCTTCCAAACCATGTTTTCCACAAGGACTACCCAGAACCCGCACATCCCCCTCCCAGACAGAATTAGTCTCAGGAAGTGCCTAGGTGACTCAGTAGGTTAAAGTATCTAGATCTCAGCTCAGGTGTTGATATCAGGGTCATGAATTCAAGCCCCACACTGGAGTCCACACTGGGCATAAAGCCTACTTAAAAAAAAAAAAAAATTAGTCTCAGTCTTCATAGGATACATATAATGTTTAACCCATACAAGGCCACTCACATGTTGCCTTTACTTCTCATTAGAGGATAGGCCTCTCAAATTTACCTGCCCCTGATATAAAGTCTGGCTCATAATACATATTCAATAAATATTTGTTGGATCATTGAGTGCATGAATTAATGGAACAGAGGTGTGGACAAGGGAAGAGAAGGGTGGACTTGAGGGCTGTGGGGATAGACTCAGGTTAGTGCCAGTGCAGGAGAGAAGGCTTCATGGAGAGATGACTGCAGCTGTGCTGAGTGCAGTACAGTTGGATGGGAGTGGAGATGGGTGATGGGGTGTAAGAGCAGGCAGAAAGGAAGGGAATATACAGGGCAAAAAGTAAGCTCTACCTTAGGGGCTCAGACTTGAGCTAAAGAACAAATAGAGCTGGTTTATTCCCCGAAATGAACTCAGATGCCTACAGGGGCTAGCCATGGGGCACCAATGAGTAGGGAATAATGCATATCTGATGGTATAGCCTCAGCTCAGCTCCAGTGAATTCTTGGAGGTGGGGCACCATGGACAGGTCTTGAAATGTTTTCAGGAGAAGCCAGAAATATGTGTTTTTTGGTAAGATTTCCCCTCTGTGAAATAGTACAAGCTACTTTGGGCTTTAAAAACTTCACTGAAACGTAATATATATGGAGAAATGTATAGATATCCTAAGTGAATTTTCAATAAATTTTCACAATGTTCATGTAACCAATACTCTGATCGAGTATCAGAATGTCACCAGCAGTTAAGAAGCACCTCCCTGCACCCACAGGCTCCCCTCCAGTCTTTACTGTCTTCGCAGTAACCACTCTCGACTTCCTATATCAGAATAATTTTGCCACTTTTATAATCTATACAATGCAATCATGTAGTGCTTAATTTTTTATATGTCTAGATTTTTTCACTCAACATTATGTTTGTGAGAAACAGCCATATTGTTGGATGTAGTTATGGGATTGTTCATTTTCATTGCTGCATAGTATCCCACTGTATCAATATACACATTCTATACATTCATTCTACTGTTGGAGGACATTTAGTATTTACATTTTTACTATAACACACAGTGATGCTAGGAACATCTAATAGGTATCTTTTGGTGAACATATATGCCCATTTTTACTGAGGATACCTAGGAATAAAGTTGCAGAATCATAAAATACGTATATGTCCAGGTTTGGTAGATACTGCCAAAGTGTTTGTACAGATTTGCGTTCCCACCAGCAGTATATGAAAGTTCTGGTTTCCCTACAATATTGTCTACACTGATTTTTTTTTCATTTAAGGCATTCTTTTTTTTTTTAAGATTTTATTTATTTATTTGACAGAGAGAGATCACAAGTAGGCAGAGAGGCAGGCAGAGTTGGGGGTAAGCAGGCTCCCCACTCAGCAGAGAGCCTGATGCAGGGCTCGACCGCAGGACCCTGAGATCATGACCTGAGCCAAAGGCAGAGGCTCAACCCACTGAGCCACCCAGGCGGCCCCATTTTAAGGCATTCTTGTGGATGTGTAGTAGTACTATATGTTGTTTTGATTTATATTGACCTGATGAATAATGAAGCTGAACATCTTTCCTTTTGTTCATTGGCCATTTAGATAATCTCTTTTTTATATTAAAACTTTATCTTAGGGGCGCCTGGGTGGCTCAGTGGGTTAAGCCGCTGTCTTCGGCTCAGGTCATGATCTCAGGGTCCTGGGATCGAGTTCCGCATCAGGCCCTCTGCTCAGCAGGGAGCCTGCTTCCCTATCTCTCTCTCTGGCTGCCTCTCCATCTACTTGTGATTTCTCTCTGTCAAATTAATAAATAAAATCTTTTAAAAAAAAAACTTTATCTTATTTTTTCAGTGTTCCAAGATTCATTGTTTATGCACCACACCCAGTTCTCCATGAAATACATGCCCTCCATAATACCCACCGCCAGGCTCATCAAACCCCCTACCCTCTCAGATAATCTCTTTCATGAGGTGACCGTTCATGCTGTTTGCTCATTTTTCTATTAACTTGTCCATCCTTTCCTTAATATATTCTGGTTATGAAGCTTTTGATAGATACATGTACTATGACTATCTTCTATTCAGTCATCTGCCTTTTCATTCTATTAATGGTGCCTTTTGATAAACATAAGTTCTTAATTGTCCAATTGTCAATTTTTTTCTTTATAACCAGCATTCTTTGTGTTTTATTTGTATACTCCACTGTCATAAAGGTGTTCTCTTATGTGTTCTCTAGAAGCTTTATTGTTTTATCTTTCATATTTAGCTCTGCAATCCATCTGGAATTGCTTTATCATATAATATAAGGTATGGTCAATAAACATTTTTCCATATGGATATCCAATTGTCTCAACACCATTTATTGAAAAAGATCATCCTTTTCCCAGTGCTCTGCAATGTTGCCTTTGTCATAAAACAGCTTCTCAGAGATGTGAGGGTATGTTTCTGGATTCTGTATTACATTTCATTTGTTAGTTTGTCTATTCTTGCAGAATAGCAAGAGCAGTGTGCCTTCTTGGACAACCCTTAGTGTCTTAATTATTATATCTTTAAAATAAATCATCATACCTAGTGGTATCCACCAGTTCCAGCTTTGGTTTCTTCTTCAAAATTACATTGGATATTTTTGGCCTTTTGCACTTCCACATGAATTTTAAGACTAGCTTTTTAATTTCTGGAAAAGAACCCCCTGAAATTTTTATAGAAATTGCATTAAATCTATACTTTAATTTGGAAAGAACTTACATCTTTACAACTGTGTGTCTTCCATTCCATGAATATGCTAAATCTCTTCATTTATTTAGATTTCTCAGTTCCTCTCAATAATGTTTTGTGGTTTTCAGGATAGAGGTTAGGTCTTACCTACTTTTTATTAGATATATTTTATATTGTTGAAGTTATATATTTCTTTAAAGTTTTTTTTCTTTGTAGTTGTTGTTGGTATATAGCAATCAAATGGATTTTGTATGTTGACCTTATAATTTGTGATCTTGCTAATTTCACTTAATTCTAATAGTTTGTAGATACTTGTGGATTTTCTACATATACAATAATATTGTCAGCAAATAATTGTAATATTATTTCTCCTATTCTGATTATTACCGATCTTTGATTAGGGCCACCTATTTGCTAAAGAAGTATGTTTATAGAAGTGATCTACTATTTCCGTTAGAATTCGTTGTTCATACCTCCTTCTACCACATTTATATTCCTTTTGCTCTGGAATTATATATACTTCTTCCTCTGTTCTCTACATTCTAAGGGTCAGTGTAGCTCACAGTAAATTTCTTTAGACCCTCCGTTAAACTCACTTTTGGCAAACTCACTTTTCCTTTTATCTATACCACTCTGTTTTCACTAGAAGTGTATGTGATAAACAATAAAAGTGAGAAGTCAATATGATTTCTTGTTCAGCTCGGTCTTTTCTGTGGTATGGAGCTAAGTCTCTTCTAGGGACACTTTCCAATTCTCTGGTGGCCTACCTAGGCTCTTAGATTTCTTAGTGCCAACAAGAGTATGCTTTTAAGACTGACTTTATTTTACCTAAAACAAACAAGCCTAACATTTGGAAAGGATGCTAATTGTGGTGTATGGCGCTCATTATTGTATATTGTGGTTGTTTCCATGATAATGGACCTTCTTAATGCTGTTTCCATTCTTTTTGTTTTTGTCACTGGGTTTTGAAGGAGGAGAATAAAGTTAAAATGCGTTTATTACATCATCTGCAACCAGATGTCCCCTTTCACTTTTCCCCCTTCACATTTTAAAAAACTAAAATTTATAGTTCTTTATTATAAACATTATACATGGTCATTGTAGAAAGTATAGAAAACAAATGGAAATACACAGAAGAATCGTTAAGAATAGCACAGTATGGACTTATTTGCTTGAGGCAAGAGCAGCAGAGACTTTGGTATAACTGCGAGACAAGAGGTGTTAATGGACAAAAGAATCCCTGAGAGAGCCAGACTGTGCCAAAATATACAGCCCTCAAAGGGGAATTTAGTTAGACAAATCCACAGGACAAGCCGAGTGTGCAAACATAAACAGCCCTCAGAGGGGAGATCTGGTCAGGCAAACTCAGACAAGGCCCTGCAGGAAAGCCGAGGCTACAGAAAAGGCAGAATGTGCAAACAGCACCACTCAGAGGGGAGGCATAAAGAGGGTGGAATCCCAGGCATTAGAGGTGCTGGACGACTTATTAAGTTACATTTCGTTCCCTGGGGCTAATGTTGAATCATTCCCAGTTAAAGATTCATTGAATGCATTTTGCTAAATGGCTCAGAGGGGGCATGACTTCCCCAGAGAAGACAGAGCTATTATTGTTGGAAGGGCTCTCAGGGAGAGTCTAAGGCCAATATCTCCCAAAGCATGGCCCATGGGCCACAACTGGCATAGGAAGTTATTTTAATGGTACAGAGATTTTCTTTTTACTTTAATAGTTACATTTATTTTAATTTAGGTTAGAAAAAAATTATAACTGATACAGTAAAACCACAATTGCCCAGATATCCTTATTTAGGTTGAGGCTAAATTTGGTGGTAATGTAAGACCCAGACTAATTTAAAGAAAACTATTAGGCAAATAAAGTACAAGGTTGAGCAGATATTACAAAAATCAGGGTTTGGGAATTCTGTTCTAGGGCAACCCTCTCACCTCAACTCAAGAGAAGAGACATGATCCACCCACGGAGAACCAAGATAAAAGCAAGTCTCTTAATTCCTAGAGCAGTGTGCCTTCTTGGACAACTAACGAGGCTTCCTAGTTAATTTGACAGATTTCAAAGTTGGAAAAGTTTCTAGGTATTCAACTTACCTTTCGTGTTTAATTGAAAATAAACTCTGTCTCTATGTAGTCATTCATTTAATAAACATAACAAAGAATTGTGAGGAGTGATGTAAGGAATACTGAGATAAGGTGGTGGGGCCCCAGACCACAATGAACTTATAATTCTATGAGGAATTAGATGTTAAAGTACAAATAATTATTTAAGACACAATAAAGTAAGTGTTGATACAGTAATAAAAGAAAAGAATTGTAGAAGAACAGAGGAAGAAGCAATTTCCAGGTAGAGTCTGAGTGATTTCATGAAGTAGATGCTACTTGAGTTAGGTTTTGTTGAATGAATAGGATTTCAGTGTGTGAAATGAAGGAGAGGGTCTCAAAGAGATACACCTATATGTACACCTATGTTTAGGCATAATTCATAATAGCTAAAATGTGGAGGCAACCCAAGTGTGCATTGACAAATTAATAGATAAACAAAATGTGATATGTGTATACTACGGGCTATTACTCAGCCTTAAAAAAGAAGGAAATTGGGACACATGCAACAACATGAATTTTGAGAACATCATGCTAATTGAAATAAGCCAGTCCTAAAAAGACAAAAACTATGTGAATCCATTCATATGAAGTATTTCCAAGAATACAAAATCACAGAGACAAAAAGTAGCTGCCAGGGGCTGGGGGGAAGAGTAAATGGGGAGTTATTGTAGAGCTTCCATTTTGCAAAGTAAAAAGAGTACTACAGATGGATGGGGTGATGATAGCACATCAGTTTAAATGTACTTGGTACCTCTGAACTATACATTTAAAAATGGTTAAAAGAGGGGTGCCTGGGTGGCTCAGTCATTAAGCGTCTGCCTTCACATTGGGTCATAATCCCAGAGTCTTGGGATCAAGCCCTGCATCGGGCTTCCAGCTGGGCGGGAAGCCTGCTTCCCCCTCTCTCATTTGCCTGCTTGTGTTTCCTCTCTGGCTGTGTCTCTGTCAAATAAATAAACAAAATCTTTTTTAAAAATGGTTAAGAGAATAAGTTTTATGTTTATATATTTTACCACAATTTTTAAAATGGAGAAAAAAAGGAAGAAAGAAAGAAAATTCTAGGCTCAAGTAAAAAGCAGGAACAAGATTGAGAGGTGCCTGAGTATGTGGTGAGTTTGGATAATGGTGATTAGTCTCATCTGATTGGAGACCTGGGTAGAGGAAGCAGTGTGTAGGATGTTCTGAGAGGTAAAACTTTAAGAACAGATGAGTCTGAATCTTGGCATCTCTTTATAGGCAGATTACACATGTTATAAGGAAAGCTCATCTAGGATATCTTGGTGGATCAAAGAAGTAGTTTACACTTCCCATATCATTAAGTCTAAGATGTTGTCAATTGAATGACACACCATTATTTTACCCATCACAAAGGAAAAAAGAACTCTGAGTGTCAACTATGATATGTCATTGATTGTAAGAAGCATCCGTTTTCCAGAGATGTTAAAAACATTAAAAAAGCCATCTTAGAATTGATGAAATGTGGTAATTGAAGAATTTTGACAGGTTGAAATAAGAGAAAAGCCTAGCACACAGGGGTCCTTCTGCTTTTTATATACTATGTACTTTCTTTGATCATTCACATGACTTCAATCTCTGCCTCTAGGATAACTCATAAATCTTCATCTCCTGGCAGAATTTCTCCTCTCAAAAGAAGACCTTTATGTCCAGTTTTATTTCACTAGTTTATTTTACACTTATGCCATAACTGTCATGTGCCTGGCAGTATTCTGTTTTATATTAAGTGTCATAAAAACCCTGTGAATAAGTATTATTATTATTATTATTCCTATTTTGCATAGAGATTAAGTGACTTGCCCAAGTCACAGAACTAGTAAGTGACAGAACTAGGAAAGATGTTCATGAGAGACATTGCAAATCACAGGATTTGAATCTATAGTACCTGTCAACTGAAAGGGGATGGAAGCTGAGAAAGAAGTAAGGTTTTAAAAGGGAAATGATAGGGGCACCTGGGTGGCTCAGTGGGTTAAGCCTCTGCCTTCGGCTCAGGTCATGATCTCAGGGTCCTGGGACGGAGCTCCACATCTGACTCTCTGTTCAGCAGGGAGCCTGCTTCCTCCTCTCTCTCTGCCTACTTGTGATCTCTTTCTCCCTCTGTCAAATAAATAAATAAAATCTTAATAAA
Organism: Mustela nivalis; assembly: GCF_964662115.1. Classification (NCBI taxonomy): domain Eukaryota; kingdom Metazoa; phylum Chordata; class Mammalia; order Carnivora; family Mustelidae; genus Mustela; species Mustela nivalis. The sequence goes on along the minus strand of NC_139021.1, from coordinate 157,864,189 downwards.
TAAATAAATAAAAGGGAAATGATAGGAAGAATCACTGCCTTAGCTTAGGCTGTTATAACAAAATATCACAGGCTAAATACCACTGGCTTAAACAACAGAAATTTATTTCTCACAGAAGTCCAAGTGCCAGTAACTTCAGTTCCTGGTGAGAGGCCCTCTTCCTGGCTTGTAGATGACCACCTTCTCACTGTGTTTTCACATGGTGGAGAGGGAATGAGCTCTGCTTTCTCCTCTTCTTCTTCTTCTTTTAAGATTTTATTTATTTATTTCACAGAAAAAGATCACAAGTAGGCAGAGAGGCAGGCAGAGAGAGAGGAGGAAGCAGGCTCCCTGCTGAGCAGAGAGCCCAATACAGGGCTCTATCCCAGAATCCTGGGATGATGACCCGAGCCGAAGGCAGAGGCTTTAACCCACTGAGCCACCCAGGCACCCCTTCTCTTCTTCTTCTTCTTCTTCTTCTTTTTTTTAAGATTTTATTTATTTGTCAGAGAGAGAGGGAGAGAGAGCGAGCACAGGCAGACAGAATGGCAGGCAGAGGCAGAGGGAGAAGCAGGCTCCCTGCAGAGCAAGGAGCCCGATGTGGGACTAGATCCCAGGACACTGGGATCATGACCTGAGCCGAAGGCAGCTGCTTAACCAACTGAGCCACCCAGGCATCCCCCCTTCTCTTCTTCTTATAAGGACACTTATCCCCTCAGGGGACCCCACCCTCATGACCCCATCTAAACCCAACCACCTCCTATCTCCAAATACCATCACATTAGGGGTTAGGGTTTCAGCACATGAATTTGAGTGAGACACAAACAGTCTATAACAATCACCAGTAGGGATAAGGGTGTCAAATAAGAAAATTTCTTTTGGAAGGAAAATATTTAAACTTGGACAAGTTGAGCTTTTTAAATGCTTCAAGATAAGCAGGCCCAGATATCCTCTACTCAGTTGGAAACACTAGTGTTTAGATTTGGGCAGATACCAGGCCAGGGATACTGATTTGGTAGTCAGGTGAAGAGATGAACTGTGATAGTGGATGATATTCTGAGGAAGAGATCTAGTAGAAGCAAGCTAAGGACAATTGAAGAATAACCCGTGTCTAAGAGAGAAAGAAGAGAAGGCTCAGTCTGAGGTAGGAAGAGTTCAAAGCCTGGAGGGTCATCGAAGGTGAAGAAAAGAGTTTCAAGAAGGTGGAAGTTGTTGTTCAATGTTAAATTGCTACTGTTAAATGCAGAGGTGGAGTAGAGTGACTTACCTGAAGCCCTCACATTCTGTAAGGAGAAGCTCCCTGGAGATGGGAAAGCACACTTGCATCTGATTGACCACATGGAAACTAGTGGGTAGGTGACTTTGACAGAAGGCAGAATTGCAGGTAGTGTTTTCAAAAGTTCATCTGTGCTGTGAGGGAGAGCTACAGTCCTGTAGGAATGAGGAAAACAGGTTTTTAAAATGGAATTTTGAAGTAGTGAGGGAATGAACTTAGTGGAAAGAAGTCAGGATGTAAGAGGCAGATAATCAGAGAATCAACTTTTGAAGGAAGCCAAAGAAAGGGGAGTCCTTAACAAGTAGGGCACTTCATTCTCTGCATTGAAGGTATAATAATAATAACAATATCATTATTTTGGACTTTTGCTAAGTGTCAGGAACTATTCTAAGTAGTTTATAAGTAATTGATCTTATCAAAAATTCTGTAAAGTAAAACTATTGTTCTCCTCGTTTTATAAGATTAAAAAAATGAGGCTCAGTGTTATAAACAACTGATGTCTCAATGTCAGTAAGTGGTATAGGCGATATTTAATCCCAAGAATTAAATTACTGATTCTAGAATCTCCAGTTTAAACCAGTACACTGTAAAATAATAAAGATGTTGAGAGTGCTAAAATGGAAGCTTAGGATCCTTGTGTCAGATGGCCTAAAACTTTGTAGTAAAATAGAATTTGAGGTTGTCTGCTGTAGGTGAGCAAAAGAAGATAAGGTTGGGGATCTCTATGGGGACACAGATGATTCGAGACTCTACTGTAAGAAATTCAGTATGGAACTAGTAAGAGATGAATCAAAAGATCCATATCCTCCTTACCCGCCACAGTGAGAGAAATATGAATATTATGGTAAGATTACTGTGCTTTTTTTTCTTGACCCTTCCAAAATGTATCCAGATGCTGAAGTACTTGATTATTAATCAATTAAAGTACTTGATTATAGAATTAAAGCCTAATGTCTCAGCTTCTCAGTGGGCTGAATGGGATTCCTATAATGGTATGGCTATGGCACTGTTGAAAGGAGCTCTTATTAAAAATTTTAAGTATACATCTCTGAATCTCTGAAATTATACAGGAAGATACTTGAGAAGGGGATTTGTCCACTCATTGTGGACATTAGCTTTTTTTGTTGACATTCATTCACTAACCCAGAGAATCAAGATTATAGTCAAAGTTTTATAAGAGCTATTAGATGTGAGTAATACATACATTCTTTTTCTCTGTGACCTTAATGTTTATCTTCTTATGAAATCTATAACTTTCATTAGATCATAGTTTTTTGTGGGCATTTTTTTGTCTTCCTGTGAGTCTATCAGCTTTGGAATACAAGGACTATGTGTTGTCCTTATCTATTTTTCTAGTGTCTGGATTCCCCTCAGTGTGTAAATATGTCCTTACATTGAATTATTGTAGGGGAGAAAGAGCTCTTTTCCAACTTTTTGGAAATTATGTCTAGTTCAAATAATTCTGAATTTAAATGCATTCTTGGACATAAACAAGTCATTTTCAATATCTTCACATTAGTTTTTATTTAAGTGATTTGTGAAGACAATTGCAGTGTTTCAATAAATATAATGCTTCTGTGTAGTTTGGAATTTGACATATGCAGCACATTTCAGGGGAGTAGACTTCAACTTTGAAAAATTAAATTTTAATAATTAAACCCTGATGTAGTGGTATAAAGATACCCTAATATTCAAGACTTTTTAACTATAATTTAAAAGTAAAAAACTAATTTTTCTGAGTACAGTGGCTCTGAACACTTGTACCATACTAAATCATAACATTAAAACCCTGTTTTTAAAATTATGTGATGGGAACTAATGAAACATTCTCTACTGAGTCATCCGAATCCTAAATAAGAATTATTTCTAGGAGAACAGCTATTCCTCTTCTTCACATTGTCCTTTCTTTTCCCTTCTAATTTGATACAGTTTCTATTATAGTCCTCAAGTCTATATAGCCTTAAATTTAATTATCTTGATATTTCCTTTTTACATCTAGAATCCAATTATATCATGGTGGATGCATTTAAAATGGCTGTGCATTTCAAACTTTCCTAACTGGATTATAAGTCTTAATGTGCTATGGTTTAGTTGCTTTTGTTTACTTAATTTTCTTGCTGTTTAACTTTCCTTCTGTCTTGCAAACTGTATTTTCAGAGAGCAAACATTATCTATTTAAGTTATTTATGTGCTTTTGAAGGAGTTTATGTTTTATATTTTTGGCTTACTGCTTCAAGATCCTTTGGACTCTGTTTTTTATTCATGTAGTCTGTTTTCTTAATGCTTCTTTTGCTGTCTTCATATGCTCTTGATTTGCTCAAAAATGTGCTTAAGACACACTTGTAAATGATTTTAGAGAATGGTCAAGCCAACCATAATTGCATTTGGCCCACTATATCTTCATGGTCCAGTAATTGTCAAGGTCACAAGCCCTTTACCACATGGGCCAGTTTGTGTCACACTGCTTTACAGATCACAGACCTTGCTCGTGACCTTATTCAAAATTCACACAAATGTATATTTTTAAGCACAAGAGAAACTAGAATAAAACATATGCATAAATCCAGATCCAACCCCACTACTAAAAGAATGGTTTAATGTATGTGCCCTGTCATTGATGGCTTCTTCAACTAACACATGTTTTCATTACTCAATAAAAAATTACTGACTTTTTCTTATGTTCAATGTGCACTTTTAGTTCTCAGAGACACGCAGCAAACAAAAGAGACTATTCCAGCCCTCATGGAATTTTGATTATTTTAGACCCCCACCCCAAACATAGATAATTAACATAATAACTAAAAGATATGTAATATGTTGTCTAGAGAAAATGCCCAGGATTTTTAAAAAATCAATAGGAGGTATCTGAGAGAAGGTAAAATTTTACATAGAGTGGCATCTCTGCAAATATCTGTTGGGTGCCTGCTCTGTTCCATGTATATGGTAAAAAGCCAAACACAGTTCTTGCCTTCAGGGAGCTCATACTCCTATAGCTAAGACAGATACTGTATAAGCAATTACCAGTCTGATGAGTGATCTTAAAAGGTGAGAGTAGAGTACAATAAGGTATTTTAAGATGTCAATCTGAGAGTCAAGGAAAATCCCCTTGAATTTAGCTAGGTGACAGTGAGGAAGCTGAGTCAAAGTACAGTTTTAGTTATAGATTTCAGGGGGCCCTTAGACATCACTCTTCCCAAATTTGCCATTTCAGATATAGGAAAATTAAGTCCAAAAAATATAAAATTATTTGCCCAAGTTACTCAATGAGTTAGGGATAGGGTTAGGACTAGAAACCAGAACACTGAGGATGAAAGAAGCATCACAGGAAAGGGATTTTCATTTTTCTTCATTACCGTATTCTTAGTGCCTGGAACACTAAACATTGTTGAATCAAAGAATGAATAAATTGCCTGATTGGCTTGTCAGTGTTTTTTTTCTCCCACTCCATAACAAACCTCATACATAATACTGTATGAGGCCAAAAGGACTGAGTGTGATATGTGAAGTAAAAGAGTTTGTCACATTACACCAGAAGGTCTCCAACTCTTTGGTCTCACATACCCTCTACACTCTTAAAAAGTATTGAAGAACACAAAGATGTGTGGGTTATATATATCAATATTTACCTTATAGAGAAAAATAAAATATATATTAATACATTCAAAAATAACAATAAATCCCATTATATGTTAACATAAATAACAATTCTTATGAAAATAGTTAAATTTTCTAAAACAAAAAATAGTTAATGAGAAGAATGGCATTGACTTTTTTTATTTTTGCAAATCTCTTTGTGTCTGGTTTCAAAGAAGTCAGCCAAATTTTCATCTACTTCTGCATTCAGTTTGTTGCAATCTGCTGTGTTGGTACTATATGAAAAAAATCTGGGGAAAATAGAAGGGTATTCAATAGCCTTTTCAGATAATTCAGATATTCCTATTTGATACTACACCAAAAGTCAGTTGGTAGTAGTGATTTTTCAAAGGTTAATTGCAATGCAGAATCCAAAACTCTACCAATGAACTTTTCATAGTGTTATGTTAAAATCCAGGGTCTGCCTTATAATTTGAATGGATCTTTTTATTCATGATGATTTTGTAGCATCATTCAGTGGTCATCTGGAAAATACTGGCTCGCTAAACTATATAAATCTTCCAAATGTTATATTATTTCATTATATAATGATTTAAAAATCACCTTGTTGTTATCACTAGCAATCTCATGAGAAAAGTCATTTATTACTGAGAAGCTGTCAGTCTCACAGGGGTGGATTCAAGTTCCAAAATTCAAATTTTTCACTTGAAAGTTTAATTTTTTTATTATTGGCAGCAAATCCTGTCATTTCCCTTGAAGTGACTGACTCTGTTCATTTTGGAGGATATCTGCCAAAGTATCCAAGTCCGAATAATCATGGTTTGTCTGTTAGTCATTCACTCAAGCAGAAGTTATGCTCTAAGAAGAGAGCAGTAAATTTAGCTCATAACTCAATCACATAAATGCTTTTTCTTGAGATAATGATTGTACTTCAAGTGTCTGGTAGTGCTGAGAAACTGAAGGAGGCAGAGGAGTGAGAGACGGAGAAGGAAAGAAAAGGAAGTGGAGGGCAAGAGTGAAGGTGGGAGGTATGGGGGCAGAGAGAGCCAGGAGCAAAGAAAAGAGATACAGAGGTGACAAGGAAGAGGTGGGTGGAAAAGTTGCAGAAGTAAAATACCATCTACACTCTTCTAATAAAATGAGTAAAATGTTAAAAAATAGGATCATAGAAGCAGCTTTCTTTATTTTTATTTTTATTTATTTTTTTAATTTATTTTCCGTGTTCCAGAATTCATTGTTTATGCAAATAGCTTTCTTAACATGCTTTTTAAGGAAGGGTAGGCATCATGCCTTCACCTACCAGACTGTTAAATATTATGGAATTGATTTGTTGATAAGATGGTTTGACAAGAGACGATCAGAAACATTTCAATCTCTCCACCACTTTCTTGAGCCTAATATTAAGCAATTGCCTATTTCTTTCCCCATGTACTGAGTCAGTAGTGCTAGATAATGGTATCCTGGTTCTCTGTTTAGTGCAGCTGCCACAGAGCCAGTCTATGTCTGGCCATATTAGACATAGACAATTTGGATAAGATATTTCAAAGCACAGTACTTGGCAGTACATAAGAAATCACCTGCTGTGGCCCCACCAATGTCTTCTCTATCCCCACAAACAGGCATGCTCACTCCATTCACTTGCATTCCTCCAGAGCCTGCTCGAGCTTTTCACTTTTTTCGTTAAGTTAAACCAAGCAATTCTCTAGAGATAAATATATGTCCTTTATTAGGAAACAATAAGGCAAGATCAGAAGTCATCTTAATTAAGGTCAATTGTTCTCAATCTTGGCTACACATTTAAGATCACCTGGGGAGCTTTTAAAAATTCCAACTCCCAGACAACATTCTAGACCAATTAAACCAGAGTTTTGGAGGGTAGGACCCATTTATCAGTATATTTTAAAGCTCCCCAGATGATTCCGGTGTTTAGCCAAAGTTCAGAACCATTGACCTGAGCCTTCTTAATGAGATATACTGGGGGACATTACAGAGACCCAGAGAATTAATAATCTGCCTTGTTCACTCTCAGCTGCCTCAAGAAATTAATGTACAAAGGTAATAAATATATTTCAAAACCTACTGGTAATATTAGGTAACCAAGCTTTAGAAAAGTTCATGACTTTCAGGACCCATAGAAAGATGAAGAAAGCCCAGTGGAGAAGAAGGCTAATAGATGCTTGACTTTGAGACAGCATTTCTCTTGGCTTCCCACCTATTCCCCCAGCTATACTTCATTTCTCTTTGCAATCTCTTCTTCCTCTACCCATCCCCTAAATATGATATTCTTTAAGGTTCTTCCATAGGCTTACCTCTTTTCTTATTCTGAATATAGCCTATGTAATCTTCATCCTCCACATAGCTCCAATTACCATCTGTTCATCATTCATGTAGATATGTCTAGCCAATTTCTCTATCCTTTGAGCTTCCTACTAAATATGTCTGATTGGATGCTTCACAGGATGTCCAAATATAAACTCAACCCCTCAGTTTCCCTACCCCTCTATTTCTGTGCCATAAATTTGGAAGTCCTTTTCTGCCATATTTAAATGAATGGCACTACCATTGCCTGAGCTAGAAATCTTGACTTGTCCCTTCATCTCACTCCCTAAGTCTCCCTAATTTGTCTTGGCTCTTTTGCTATGCTTCTCTTCAATGCATTTTCTATACTGCAGCCAAAGAGTTTTTCTAAAACCCAATGCCTATTAACACCTACTAAAATAAACAAACAAACAAACAAACAAACAAAAAACACCTTTAACCCATTGCCTCCGGAATGAAATTCAGATTCGTTAAAATGATGCACAGAGGGGCGCCTGGGTGGCTCAGTGGTTTAAAGCCTCTGTCTTCGGCTCAGGTCATGATCCCTGGGTCCTGGGATCTAGCCCCGCATCGGGCTGTCCGCTCCGCGGATAACCTGCTTCCTCCGCTCTCTCTTTCTACCTGCCTCTCTGCCTACTTGTGATCTCTGTCTGTCAAATAAATAAATAAATAAAATCTTTAAAAAAAAAAAAATGATGCACAGAGTTCCACAAGATTTGATCTCCACCCACATCTCCAGCCCTATCTCCTGCCAAATTGAATTTTTTTAGTTCCTTAAATGCGGTTTATTTCTTTTTCATCTCTGGGTAAACTCTACCGTGTTCATTGCTGCAATCCCAGTGCCTTCCACAGTACCTGTACAGAGTAAGCACCCAAGAAGCAGTTGTGTGTGTGTGTGTGTGTGTGTGTGTGTGTGTGTGTTTGCTCACGTGTGCTTGAGAGACCAAATATGTTTCAGGCACTTAAAGCCTTAGATGTTTTTCTTTCTTATAATGGACTAATTCACCAGCACTAATTTATTGATTAGTTATTAGTTGTCAATTATTTATTTATTTTTATTTTATTTATTTGTCAGAGAGAGAGCAAGAGTAGAAGGCAGAGGGAGAAGCAGGCCATCTGCTTGATGTAGGACTCGCTCTCAAGACCCTGGGATCATAACCTGAGCCAAAGGCAGACGCTTAACTGACTGAGCCACACAGGCACCCCTGAAATAATTTTCTAATGACAAATTGAAACTATCCATTCAAGTTTCCTTTGGGTTTGATTCTCATTGAGTCTTTGTTTTTGTAACAAATGGAGCTTTTCTGTTGTCCATTTCAGCTAAGACCCCAAAGCTAAGGTCAATGAGTATAAAGAGCCACACATCTTAAAGAAAGGTTAGAGCTAGATATTCATTCAGGATCTCCTACAGGGTGGTCTCAAACCGGTTCTGGACCCAAACCGGATGGGACCCGTTGCCCACTTCCTGTCTGCATGTAAGAGAGGCTAGAAGGCTGATGAAAGAGATTTATGTCTGGGTCTGAAGAAATTTTTGTCAGCCTAGGAATAGGGACAGGAAGAAGCTTCTTTCTTTCTACCCCAAGCCAAGTGAGAGGGCTCCTCAGCCCTAGAAGTGTTCTAGGAAGAGTATAAGAGAGTTCTTAGAAAGATTTGACATGTGTCCCCTGTAGCTTGGCAGATACAGGGTCCAGAGCCTGGTCCTCACCTGGAAAAGTCTAATGAAGAGGCTGGCTGGAGCTGTGCCTAACAACTGAATGAGATGAAAGAGCTGGCCTAGTGTAGATACCACAGGAGGTAACCAAGTTTGAGCTGTCTTAGAAGATTCATATCCCAGCAGAAAAAGACTATGAGAGACATATCAACAGGGTAGAAGGTTAAAGGAATTCTAAGTAGTGATCCATAAAGCCTATTGTCTACAAAAGAGAACAGTAGAACACGGAGGGTCCCAGCAGGAAAGTACTAGAAGAAGCCATAAAAAATGTCCCAGAAGGGTCCATGATTTGGGCATCTCCCTCAGAGGGTACACCAAAGCCACAATGCAATGACATCGGTCAATAAGACATTTTTGCCCCCATCTTCCTTTCTTCTTCCCCTCCAAGTAAACAAACAAAATGTGTATCCCCTCCCTCCACTGCAGTTTTCTGATTTTATGTCAAACCTAAACTGGTTGAGATCTGAATCAAACTGGATGAAAATGAAAGTTTTGATATAAGATTGGGCTGGACTTTTAAATACCTGAAAATGAAATTATTGATTAATATTCAAAAGCTAAGAAATAAGCTTAGATATTTGAGATAATATTCAGGAATAGGAAAGTGGCTTTGAAAGGCAGTGATTTTAAGAAGTAGTATAAAGTTGTTTTCTCTGGGTACCCCCGCCATGGTGAGCCCTTTCAATAAATCACTGCGCTTGTACACCTGACGTCTAATGGGCGCAAGATGGAATGAAGTACCTCATAAGAAGTAAGCTCAGGGAATCACTTGCTAACTTTTTATCAAGCATGCCAGAGCTAATATATCCAAACGAAAGTTCTCTTCAAAAAGAGCCTCGGGGCATCTGGGTGGCTCAGTGGGTTAAGCCTCTACCTTTGGCTCAGGTCATGATCTCGGGGTCCTGGTATTAAGCTCTGCATCAGGCTCCCTGTTCAATGGGGAGCCTGCTTTCCCTTCTCTCTCTGCCTGCCTCTCTGCCTACTTGTGATCTCTGTCTGTCAAATAAATAAATAAAATCTTAAAAAAAAAAAAAAAGAGCCTCTTCAGGAAGTTCTACATTTCTTCTACTGATAGTGCCTTTGCTGAAAATATCTGTGAAACGTTTCTTTAGAGAGAGTTGCTTCCTGACTTTATGGCACATTCCTTCGTGTCTTATCTATTGTTAATCTTTATCCTGTAGTGGTAGATTGGATTTTTTGAAGGAGCTAAATGTTATTTGGAGCCAGGATGAATGAATAGAGCGGATAATTTAACTGAGACATTTCACTTGGGGTGAAAAAAAATCCCAGATTATGACTATGGAGTCGATTTCTACCATGACTTTTACTGGCTCAAAGGCAATTCCAATTTAGATATCCAAATGGTTGAGTCATGGCAGTGTTATTTGAAGCACCAAGCAACTGAATTGGTGTCCAGCTTTAAGAATCAAATTGTCCTCGGGGTGGGGAGGGGGGCGCCTGGGTGGCTCAGTGGGTTGAAGCCTCTGCCCCCCGCCCCTCTGCCTATTTGTGTTCTCTGTCAAATAAATTAAAAAAAAAAAAAAAAGGACTTTAAGAATCAAATTGTACTCAATCTCTCAGTAGGACAAAACAGGTGTACTTGTCAGATGTTCAGGGCATTTGCCACTCATATCCCACAGTGTCATGGCGGTTCTTCTAATTGTGATGTCTTATGTCTAACCGATATCTCTGTTACTTTTTAAATTATAAATTTCTTCTTGTCCTGTAAAGCTAAATCATCCCTCTTGCCTCCTTTTCTTCAGACAAAACAACAAGAACAGTTGTTGGACACCAACAAAGAGTCTGGTTAATTGCTCTCTGAGGACCAAGTGAAACTGTTTCACATCATTAGAAAAAAATGAAAATGGTCATTTTGAAATTCAGGATGACTATTAATGACCAACAAAATCAGTATGTTCTCCATCTGCATTTAAAGTCCCCACAAAAGGGTTCTGTTGGCTTTCGTTGTTCTGTCCAATTTTGAAATTTCCAGACCTTACCAAAGTCTGCCGGACAGCTTCCTAACTCCCTCCATTCCTCAGAGTGAACAATATTCACTGAACTATCCCAGGCCTTCATGCTTTGCTTCAGGAGGTACCTTTCTAATTCCTCTGCTCACCCTGTTGCTAGAGTGATCTAAGGATTTCTCCCCATCTTGAATACCAATCAGAACCATCTCTGAAAAATCAGAACCTAACTCTTTCATCAAAGAGTTAACTGGTGTTTGGAACCATACAGGTCTATTCAATATAAAAAACATATGTTTAAAATTGACATTTGGACCAATTTTTGCATCCATTAGATCCCAGATTTAGAAGAATTGCATGTGATTAACATTACGAAACATAAACACTGTGTTCCAGTGACTCAAAAGAAAGCCAGGAAATTTTGTATTAAGGCATTATTATATCTTTAGAATGTCCAATTGTGAGTCCTCTAAATACCTCCCCAAACCTACCTTCTTCTATAAAATTCTACTTTAGGCTACTTAAGCCATAAATTACTATGATACTGCTTGACATTACAGCTGCTTCATTTGCAGTCTAGCCCACTGGCTGCAATCTTTGCTGCCCACACTGCCCCTGAATGCATCCAGCTTTGTAACAGTCCTAGCTAAACACCCATGGGAAAGGGGTACCAGTTGAGATCTACAGACTCACAGAACATTGAAATTAGAAGGGACTTTAGAGATCATCCGGTTTCTGTAACGAGAATCTTGGGCTCCAAGAAGGGGCATATATGGTCCTACACCCTCAGCGAGTTTGCAGATACCAAAGAAGTATCTGCAGAAATGGAAATGGACACAGACCCTTGAAAGAAAAAAAGTCAGAGCAGCCCTGCTCCCAGAGAATCGGTAATGCCACCAGCAATAATACTCAAAAGAGACAAAAGGAAGCTTTTCCAGGGTCTGCAGTCTTTTCTCTGAATCCCAGAGAATAAGAAGTCTACAGTTCCACACTCTGAAAGGTAAGATGATAGGCTAAAGTCAGCTGATTAGACTTGGGAAGAATCTTTAAGATCATCTTCTCCTGATCCTTCATTCTATTAAAAAAGGGAACTAAGGCCTCATGAGGTTGTCTAATATCATAAAGATTATAATTGGCACAGCTGAACTAGAAATGTGCTATTTCAACTTCCAATCTGATCTTCTTTCCATTATGCTATAAGACTTAATATTACTGAGTACTTTTTAAGTACCAGGCACTATACTAACAATGTTTTACCCAAAATATATTATTTGATCCTCTGGACAAGCTCTTGAGATATGTACTTTTATCATCTCTATTTTTTTTCAGATAAGGAAAATGAGGCAAAGAGCAGTTAAGGTACATGCCCAGGATCACAAAGCAGAGGCAGCATCCAGACCCATGTGACTCAAGAGTCTGTGGACTTAACTATGACACATTCCCTTTAGAGGAAGGGGTAGTTCAAGACTTCTGTGTTGGTCATTTGTACTGTAAACTGTCCCCAAGGATAAGATGCACCTTCCCTATTCCTTGTAACCTTGCAACTCATAAACAATTTCAGAGAAGTATTGAAGATGTGCTAGAGACTCCCAAGATCTAGGAAAGAGAGTTTTCTTCCCACAAGCTCTCAAATATCTGAACTGCTCAGCCATAGGATTCATTAGGGGTCTTCCATGCTGAAGGGGCAAATACTGCACATGGCCCTTATGAAAGCCAGAATTAAAGATATGATAAAAGTGGAAATATGAGGGCCTTTGGGGCCTATTCACCTAAAAATACATTGGCTTGGCTAAGTGTCAATAGAAAAAAATAGCTAGTAGTTTGAGGGCTTACAGGTAATAACTCATTTCATTCCCATAACAATCCTATGAGTGAAAGTGTTATGATTCCCATTTATGCGTGAGGAAAACTGAGACACAGAGAGATACAGTAACTTGCTAAGTTTTGCATAATTAGGAGTTAGAAAGTGGAATAGAAGTTCAAAGTCAGTAGAAGGCTCTCTATGTTGCATTGTCAATAAGACACCCAGAAAAATCACTGCTCCCCTTCCTATGTCACAGGCTATAGGTAAAGAAGGGCCAACTTTCTGAAACGTTGATACATATTTGAAAATAGATGTGTAAGACTGAGTTTGTTGTCTTACATTTGAAAAACTGGACTTCTTTCACTTAAAGGGCCCTCTTTGGGGTTTTAAGCTAAAAATATTAGTAATCAGTAATTAAATCAGTAATTTTGTCTACATCGGAACTGAGTTTTTTAGGCCCAGAGTAAAACAGATCAAGGCAGCAGCTGGAAACTCAGGAGGCTGATGAATACCCCTGGAGGGCAAAGCTGGAGTGGGAGACACCCCATGTTCTTGATGGCACTAAGGAAAACCTTCAAAATACACTGCTTCCTCATCTCCTCCTCCCCAACTCCTGCAGCACAAAAATGCACTCTGCTGTGGAGAGATTCTAGTCGCTCTTCTATTCCCCAAAGCACAGACTTCCTGTTCTTCCAATTCTCCTCTTATGGCCTGAGGGAATGGCATCCCCTTTTCAGAGTCTCTAATTTCTTCAGTCAGAAGTAACTGTTCCTATTTCTGTGCTCTCTGTACTTCCACATACTTGGATTATAGCATTAAATGCTTTTGATCTTCTATGGTAACCACTAAGATGTCTGTCTGCTCCACTGGCATCTAAGTCATTTAAGAATGGCAGCCAGGTTTTCTGCATTTGTTGTCTCTGAAGTCCACAGTACAGTGCCCAGCACAGAGCACATATTCAGTTAATGTTGAGGCAGAAAGGAAAGAAGAACATGTGTGTTGGGTCGGTTAGGAACAAGAAAACAGAGAGACGAAATGAGCAGCTAACATATCAGGTCCTTCTCCCCAGGGCCCAGAGTCCTTCCTGCAACAACTCCCTGAAAAGTCTGTCTGCTGACTCTCCATTCTGCAACAGGAGGCCATCTTCCCTGGAAAGATGAGAGGCAACACAATGTTGGGTGGGGTGGGGAAGGCGAGGGGGTTTAGAACACAGGGATGCATCCTCTTCTGCACCTGACTCTCCAAAGTCCTGTTAGAGGTTACATATGTGCTGTGTACACACTGTAGGGTGGCAGTCTAGACCCCTGAACCCAGGCAGAGTAAAGGCATTCCAAAGGGCTATTTGCTGCCTGTCTATCTAAAGCTAGACATTACTGGAAGCTGGTCAGACAGCAAAGTTAAGGCTTTGGACTGAGCACTAGCAAAAGGATGGGTGCTCTCCTGAATGACCTCATGGCGCTTGTCTCAGAATCCCTATGCATGGGGAAAGGAGAGTCTGGGTTACTCCACTAAAGCAGTGATTCTCAAAATAGGGTCCCCAGACCACGTGCATTACCTGGGAATTTGTTAGAAATGCAAATTCTGAGGTCTACCCAAGTCTTATTGAATCAGAATCTCCAGGGACAAGGCACAGGAATCTAAGTTTTAACAAGACCTTCAGGTGATTCTTTATGCACTCTAAGATTTGAGAACCACTAGAAGATTGAAAGGCCTCTAAGTGAGGGATGGAACCCTCACTTCCCTAACTTAGAAGGAACAAAGTCAGTCTGGTTGGACTTAGTACCTTTGAGTGGGAGAGACCACCTATGCCCCCTTATCCCATCTGTACACATACACACCCTCCATTATGTCTGTCCATGAATACAAATATGGTGGCCAGAGGGAAACCTGAAGGAGCCAGTGGGCTCCAATGTGATCTGTGGGTTCTTTACCTCAGACATAGCCCTGGAATTTGGTGAGGATCAAAAGGGTCTGTGCCAGAGGCTTCAGGGATGTTTCTAATCCTCTAGCGATCCTAAGTAAAGGCAATTCTGTCTTGTTACTGTTTGCAGAGGAACAGTGGGGATGTTAACTGATATGTGATTTTTTAAAAAGAAATGTTATAAAGAGGTCAAATTTACTCTAGAAGATCAGTCTTCCTAGCTGCCCAGATTGAACTTTTTTTTTAATTAATTTTTTTTTATAAACATATATTTTTATCCCCAGGGGTACAGGTCTGTGAATCACCAGGTTTACACACTTCACAGCACTCACCAAAGCACATACCCTCCCCAATGTCCATAATCCCACTCCCTTCTCCCAAACCCCCTCCCCCCAGCAACCCTCAGTTTGTTTTGTGAGATTAAGAGTCACTTATGGTTTGTCTCCCTCCCAATCCCATCTTGTTTCATTGATTCTTCTCCTACCCACTTAAGCCCCCATGTTGCATCACCACTTCCTCATATCAGGGAGATCATATGATAGTTGTCTTTCTCTGCTTGACTTATTTCGCTAAGCATGATACGCTCTAGTTCCATCCATGTTGTCGCAAATGGCAAGATTTCATTTCTTTTGATGGCTGCATAGTATTCCATTGTGTATATATACCACATCTTCTTGATCCATTCATCTGTTGATGGACATCTAGGTTCTTTCCATAGTTTAGCTATTGTGGACATTGCTGCTATAAACATTCGGGTGCACGTGCCCCTTTGGATCACTACGTTTGTATCTTTAGGGTAAATACCCAATGGTGCAATTGCTGGGTTATAGGGCAGTTCTATTTTCAACATTTTGAGGAACCTCCATGCTGTTTTCCAGAGTGGCTGCACCAGTTTGCATTCCCACCAACAGTGTAGGAGGGTTCCCCTTACTCTGCATCCTCGCCAGCATCTGTAATTTCCTGACGTGTTGATTTTAGCCATTCTGACTGGTGTGAGGTGATATCTCATTGTGGTTTTGATTTGTATTTCCCTGATGCCGAGTGATATGGAGCACTTTTTCATGTGTCTGTTGGCCATTTGGGTGTCTTCTTTGCAGAAATGTCTGTTCATGTCCTCTGCCCATTTCTTGATTGGATTATTTGTTCTTTGGGTGTTGAGTTTGCTAAGTTCTTTATAGATTCTGGACACTAGTCCTTTATCTGATATGTCGTTTGCAAATATCTTCTCCCATTCTGTCAGTTGTCTTTTGATTTTGTTAACTGTTTCCTTTGCTGTGCAAAAGCTTTTGATCTTGATGAAATCCCAATAGTTCATTTTTGCCCTTGCTTCCCTTGCCTTTGGCGTTGTTCCTAGGAAGATGTTGCTGCGGCTGAGGTCGAAGAGGTTGCTGCCTGTGTTCTCCTCAAGGATTTTGATGGATTCCTTTCGCACATTGAGGTCCTTTATCCATTTTGAGTCTATTTTCGTGTGTGGTGTAAGGAAATGGTCCAATTTCATTTTTCTGCATGTGGCTGTCCAATTTTCCCAGCACCATTTATTGAAGAGGCTGTCTTTTTTCCATTGGACATTCTTTCCTGCTTTGTCAAAGATTAGTTGACTGTAGAGTTGAGGGTCTATTTCTGGGCTCTCTATTCTGTTCCATTGATCTATGTGTCTGTTTTTGTGCCAGTACCATGCTGTCTTGATGATGACAGCTTTGTAATAGAGCTTGAAGTCCGGAATTGTGATGCCACCAACGTTGGCTTTCTTTTTCAATATCCCTTTGGCTATTCGAGGTCTTTTCTGGTTCCATATAAATTTTAGCATTATTTGTTCCATTTCTTTGAAAAAGATGGATGGTACTTTGATAGGAATTGCATTAAATGTGTAGATTGCTTTAGGTAGCATAGACATTTTCACAATATTTATTCTTCCAATCCAGGAGCATGGAACATTTTTCCATTTCTTTGTGTCTTCCTCAATTTCTTTCATGAGTACTTTATAGTTTTCTGAGTATAGATTCTGTGCCTCTTTGGTTAGGTTTATTCCTAGGTATCTTATGGTTTTGGGTGCAATTGTAAATGGGATTGACTCCTTAATTTCTCTTCTGTCTTGCTGTTGGTGTAGAGAAATGCAACTGATTTCTGTGCATTGATTTTATATCCTGACACTTTACTGAATTCCTGTATAAGTTCTAGCAGTTTTGGAGTGGAGTCTTTTGGGTTTTCCACATATAGTATCATATCATCTGCGAAGAGTGATAATTTGACTTCTTCTTTGCCGATTTGGATGCCTTTAATTTCCTTTTGTTGTCTGATTGCTGAGTCTAGGACCTCTAGTACTATGTTGAATAGCAGTGGTGATAATGGACATCCCTCCCGTATTCCTGACCTTAGCGGAAAAGTTTTCAGTTTTTCTCCATTGAGGATGATATTTGCGGTGGGTTTTTCATAGATGGCTTTGATGATATTGAGGTATGTGCCCTCTATCCCTACACGTTGAAGAGTTTTGATCAGGAAGGGATGCTGTACTTTGTCAAATGCTTTTTCAGCATCTATTGAGAGTATCATATGGTTCTTGTTCTTTCTTTTATTGATGTGTTGTATCACATTGACTGATTTGTGGATGTTGAACCAACCTTGCATCCCTGGAATAAATCCCACTTGGTCGTGGTGAATAATCCTTTTAATGTACTGTTGAGTCCTATTGGCTAGTATTTTGTTGAGTATTTTCGCATCTGTATTCATCAAGGATATTGGTCTATAGCTCTCTTTTTTGATGGGATCCTTGTCTGGTTTTGGGATCAAGGTGATGCTGGCCTCATAAAATGAGTTGAACTTTTTAAAGCACAAAGTCTTTTATGACCTCCTAGTTCCTGTTCAGTTACAGGCAGACTACTCTTTCCCCATACAGGATCCTTCCTGATGTGGTTACAAATCTACATTTCTAATTGTCACATTCAACACAGTTGTTTATAACCACCTCAAGTTAATTTTTTGGAAAAAGGCACCATTAATTAATGAAAACGGTTATTTACATACCTGTTCTTTACCCCAATAGCTTCAAGTAAACATGGCCTAGTAAACCTTGGAGCAGAAATGCAACACATAGCTAAGTTTTTGCTAATTAATATATATTTGTATTATAATTTTCAGAAGATTTTAAATTATAAAAGTAACCCATGCAGCACCTGGGTGGCTCAGTTGGTTGGGTGACTGCCTTCGGCTCAGGTCATGATCCTGGAGTCCCAGGATCAAGTCCTGCATCGGGCTCCCTGCTTGGCAGGGAGTCTGCTTCTCTGGCTGACCTCTCTCCTCTAATGCTCTCTCTTTCTCAAATAAATAAATAAATAAATAAATCTTAAAAGAAAAAAAAAGTAACCCATAATTATGGTAAGAAAGTCAAGCTGTACGTGGGGACAAAAAGGATTCCCTCTAAACAGAAGTATTTGTCATTCACAGTTTTTCATATTAGTTTCAAGAACTTTCCTTGCATATGCTATAATATATTTAGGTGGGGCATAAGCCTTTTTAAATACCACATTGTGCAGCTTGCTTTTTTTATTATTATTATTTCATATATCTTGGATAGTTTTCTGTCTCTGTACAAATTGTTCTACCTCTTAGTATTCTAAGGATACGCCATCATTTATATAACCTTTCACTTATTAGTAGACATTAACATTGTTTATATTTTTGCTATTGTAACAATGCTATAGCTAACATTCTTATATTCATTTACTTGTTTACTCAAATATTCATCAGTATTTATTGATCTCTATGTGTGACATACTGTGGGAAGGTCTAATAATATCTGATAATATGTAAATAATATTCCCTGCCTTGTGGTACTTACAATCTAGTAGCCAAAATTTATAGAATAAATGAGGAAGTAAATAGATAATCACAAATTGTGATGAGCGCTATGAGGAAAATGAAGTACGCTAATATAAAGTTACCTGGGAACACTTACCTGGAGGACTTTTTGATTAACTGATATTTAAATTTGATCCCAAAGGTGGCAGAGAATTCCAGGCATATGGAAAAGCATTCGGAAAACCCTAGATAGAAACTTAGCCTTTTTATGGAATTAAAAAGAAACTGTGTCTAAAAGGTGATTGGTAAGGGAGAGTAGCATGAAATAAGATTGCAGAGGTAGACAGAGACCCGTCACAAAATATCTTGTAAGCCATGGTAAATAGTTTGGTTTTATCTGAAATGTTATGGGAAACCACTGGAAAATTTTATTCAGAGTAGTAATATGATTAGATACAGATATAAATATAGATATATATATATATATAGAGAGAGAGAGAGAGAGATACCAATATAGAAATAGATCTAGATATAAAAGACCACTCACATACTCTGAAGAATAAGTTGTAATGAGACAGAGTCAAGCCAGGAAGGAAACTCAGTAGTACAAGCAAGATGCTGATGGCTGGTTTGGGCCAGACTAGTGGCTATCAAGATAGACAGATTCCACACCCATCTCTTTAAACAGTAGAACTGACATGAATAATAGGAGTGGGTGTGGGAATCAAAGAAGAGAGACCTGGACAACTAATGTGTGGTGCAACCATTCCCTGTGTAAGGACGAGTAGGGGAAGAATAAGTTTGTAGGGAAGGATGAATCAAGAGTCCTCTTTGAACATGTTAAGTCTGAGACACTTAGGAGTCATCCACATATCAGGTATCAAGTATCAATCTATCAAGTATGTAGATTAATCATAAGTCTGGAACTCAAAAATGTTTGGACTGAAGATACAAATTTGTCAGGATATTTAAAGCCAGGTGAAAGTATGAGGATTGACAATGCAAGAGAGAAGGTGGTTTTGAGATGATAGAGAGAGGCTAACCTTCTTTAAGAGACAGCCCTTCTGACTTGTACAGGAAGAATGTAGGGTATAGAGGCAACCATGCACATATTGCACAATGGCAAGAAAAAGAAACTCCCAGATCATGGTTCCTTACATTGTTTGAAACATAATGCAGGATGATTGTCTGAGAGGAAGGCAAGTGAGTGGAGAAGAGGATTTGAGCAGAAAAGAAATGCACAAAATAGTCATCTCAGAGAGTAGAAAGGCAAGCTTGATGAAGAAACTACAGAAATGTCTTTGGATTACTGGTAGCGCCGAGAGTGCAAGTGAGATATGGGATCATATTCGAAGTGAAACCTGTCTGCCTGAGTGTGTGCTTTTCTACAGTTACATTCAGCTCCGTAAGAAAACAGAAAAGATGAATGCCTAAGGATGTCTTTGTGCAGTGTAGTAAGTCTCTAGTAAGAACATCTAGAGGGGCACCTGGGTGGCTCAGTGGGTTAAGCCTCTGCCTTCGGCTCAGGTCATGATCTCGGGATCCTGGGGTCGAGCCCCACATCAGACTCCCTGCTCAGTGTGGAGCCTGTTTCCCCCCTTTCTCTCTGCCTGCCTCTCTGCCTACTTGTGATCTCTGTCTGTCAAATAAGTAAATAAAATCTTTTTTAAAAATCTAGAATTAAAATTTCTAAGTCAAAGGGTATATGCATTTCAGTGTTGATAGGTATCACTACCAATCAGTATATTTGCAGATTTACCTGGGAAAAAATTTAAAAACCACTCTTTTCATCCTTCGTACTCTATTTCAACACAACAAAAACAAAAGCTCTAACTGGATGATAGTATTATTAAGACCAATAAGTTAGAAATTTCAAAAGAGAGAAGAATAGTGCAACTTAAGGAGAAAAGCAAAAAATTTACTTGTATAATTAATCTTGTATTATGAGGCTGTTTACTACAAATGTGCTGGTGAGTAAGTGTTTGGGAGTGTGTGTGTGTGTGTGTGTGTGTGTGTCTGAAAATGGAAGGTGACTGACCTTGTCCTAAATGGACCCAAAGACCTCATGATTGAGCCCAGAGGGTACCATACATGGTTTGCTGTTGTTACCACTGATTTTTCATAATGTCTTCCTACTGTGCAAGTCTCCGTCAGATAACAGAGTGGTTTGGCTAGAGATAGTTGGGATTTGCTGTGAGTGGGGTGGAACTGTCAGATTCATGTTTTTTTTTTCTTCTAAAAATATATATGGCCTTCTTTTCTCATTCACATTAACTGTGAAGCTCATTTGGGACTGTCATATCCCAACTGCTTGGCTCCCCAAATTCTGAAGAATGCATAGCACATCACTAAGGGGGACTGCACTTCCGGCTGATGTGTCAGATGGGAAATTCCCAGTAGTTTGGTCCCCAAATTCTTTCTGTGTGTCCACATTTCCATAGTTCTCTCCTTTCACTTACCAGTCAAAGGTTATTGTAACTAACTGGGTGTCTGTCCTCTACTGGCTCTCACAGGTTGATCAGCACACACTTAGCTCCACTGATGGAATCTCCATGTGTCTTGGGGAAAGAGTGTCGATCAGTGTACCGGCCATCCTCTTGCTCTCTTAACTCTTTCTTTCTTTCTTTCTTTCTTTCTTTCTTTCTTTCTTTCTTTCTTTCTTTCTTTCTCTCTTTCTTATTTTTTTTAATTCCAGCTCTGCCTCTGGAAATGTCCTCTAAAACTAGCATCATATGTTTTTTGTTTTTTGTTTTTTTTTTGTAAAATGACATGACTCAGAGAATGCATCTAGAATTATATCTCATAAAGCTCAGCTTTCAAAACTTAAGTGTGTTGAACCAAAGCCAGCCAAACGAACTAAAAGCTGGCTGGGGGAAGACAAACACAGGAGGGTGATGAGTGACTCTGGGCTGCACAGAGGGATGCCTGCTGGGAGGCTGTCAGGAAGGAGGAGCTGCTTCACTGTTGTCCTTATCCCTCACCACCATTCCCCATTGAGAAGGCAGATGTTAAGGCTACCTTAATGAGAATGTAGGTGATGCTAAATTTAGAGGCATTCTCTGAGGCATAGAAATGTAGGTGGAAAGTCCACAAAAGAAAAAATGTTCTTGCCAAAGCTGCTACTGCTGTGATAGAGGGCTCGGAGATCACCTGACCTTGTTCTATACCCACCTGCCCTGTCCCCAAAGGGCCTCCCCTAAGCAACAGCAGAACCTAAAGATATGTTTTGTATCATACCAAAAGTTACGTTTATCACCTCTGTAGCTACAGACAACTTCCCCAGAAATGACCATAGGATTCAGAGATCCAGTTTTAAAATATGCTAGCCACTGAAGTTGGACTTGTGACAGGAGATGGGTTTAGTTATTCACCCATTCTTACTGAGTGCCGGCTTTGCACTAACCCTCTGCTAGGTTCTGGCAGTATAGCTCTGATGGGAACAGACATGGCTTCTTGTTCTCAAGAAGTTCAGAGTCTATCCTGGGAAGAAACAAATAATACATAAGTAACCATATAAGTAAGATCATTACTAAGCATTGTGACAAGTGCAATAAAGGTTTGGAGAAACATGGTGAAAAGGCTATCTTAGATGAAGTGGCAAAGACAGGTCCCCAAGGTGGAACTTAAGCAGAGACCTGCAGGATGGAATGAGGTGGTTTCAAGCAGAGCTGTGGGCAGCACCTTTGTGCAGGGGCCTTAGATGGGAGTGGGTCCAGAAGGTTTAGAGTGGGGAGAAGAAAGCCGAGCAAGGCAGTGAGGTAGAAGAGGGACGTAAAGGGGGCTGGAGAGCTAAGCAGGAGCCAGATCGTGCAGAGCGTGAGGACCACCATGAGGAGCTCGAAAGAGCTTGGATTTTAGTCTAAGAGCAATGAGCAGCCACTGAGGGGAACTGCTATAATCTGACCTAAATATCGGGAGGGGGTCTTGAACTGCTCTGTGGAGAACAGATAGCAGAGAGCCCAGAGCTGGGGCAGAGAGCATGGAGAGACACTGTCGTGGACCTGATGGGAAACTGTGTTGGCTCACAGGAGGGCATTGGCAGTGGCAATGAAGAGGACAGAAGGGGACTGATGAGAGATACAGTAGGAGGCAGAAATGAAAGGCCATGTGGATGGATTGCATGGGAAGGAGGAGTAAGGACAAGAGAGGAACCTTTTTTTTTTCCTTTTACTCCTTTTATATAACCCCCAGGATAACACTATCCTAAATCATCACATCAACACTGTACAAACCCCAGAATGGGTTTGAACTCTCCTGAAAACATGTTTTCACCCCTTCCCAAGTGAGGGTGGACTGACAGAACATCTTTGCAAGGGACTCGAATTAATATTAGCACAGTTGGACACTGGGCCCTCTTCCAGAGTGCTAGGCCCCAGAAATTTATACCACCTTCATCTTCCTGAACCCCAGTGTGCCCCTATCCTAATCTAGACATGACCACATGAAGGCAGTCCCCCACCATCATTCACTTTTATGGTTAAGATTTTCTCTCCGAGCCTCTACCCTGCATTTATTCCTATTTGGAATTCCCAGCCCGCCCTTCTTCCCATTAGTGTCATCTGTAAACTTAATGATGACCATGTTCTGTATTTTAGCCCCCAGGTCCTTTAGAAACAATGTTCTCTGTATTTATTTTTGAAGTCTTGAGCAGATGGCCATGCTGCATGAACACAGGCACTGAAATTTGAACCAAGGAAATGTGATTTTGGAATGAGACTGGTTCCCCATGACTAGTGCTAAACTTTATGCTATAGAGTTTAATTTAATATTGGAGTTAGTGTTGTAATCAAAATAAAATTTACAGCAGAGTTGATCTGATACATCTAATAATGTGAATGCTATTATGCCGAGAGAAATGACATTTGTATAAATGACTTACACACATTACTATTTCACAGCCCCACCAAAGCCGTAGTTTTTGTATAAGAATTGTCAAAATTTTCCTTGTCACCCCTATGAATACAGGCTCACAGTGAAAGACAAAGATTCTATCTAGACCGTACTTCTTTTTTTTTTTAAATTTTCACAGTTCCAAGATTCATTGTTTATACACCACACCCAGTGCTCCATGCAATATGTGCCCTCCTTAATACCCACCACCAGGCTAACCCATCTCCCCACCCCTCCTCCCTTCCAAAACCGTCACTTTGTTTCTCTGAGCCCGTAGTCTCTCATGCTTCATCTCCATCTCTGGTTTACCCCCATTCACTTTTCCTTTCCTTCTCCTAATACCCTCCATGTTATTCCTTATGCTCCACAAGTAAGTGAAACCATATGATAATTGACTTTCTCTGCTTGACTTATTTCACTCAGCATAATCTCCTCCAGTGCAGCCACTTTGGAAAACAGTATGGAGATTCCTTAAGAAATTAAAAATAGAGTTACCCTATGACGCTGCAATTGCACTACTGGGTATTCACCCCAAAGATACAGATGTAGTGAAAAGAAGGGCCATATGTATCCCAATGTTCATAGGCCACAATCGCCAAATTGTGGAAAGAGCCAAGATGCCCTTCAGTAGACAAATGGATAAAGAAGATATGGTCCATATATACAATGGAATATTACACCTCTGTCAGAAAGGATAGACCTTACTTCTAGTCATTGTACTCACAGGGCTGAGATTTCCCTTTCTCCATGGAATTCTCTTCTACATCCCCCCCCCCACACACACACACCCAAGTCCTTAAGTAGAACACATTCTTGTTCCCACATCTAACTGTACTTGAAGGATAAAAACAGGGAAAAATCTAGCAGCTGAGGTTATGGTCTTTTTATCCAAGGTATGATGGCAATCAACACATCCCTGTTCTATGGGGCGACTGAGGGGTGTGTGATATTAGAAAGTACATCATAGACAAGGCATTCTTAGACAACTCTGCATGAGATTTCGCCTCACACTTGTGAAAGCATCCAACCTACAGAAGAGTTATACCAAAAATTTTAAGTTGAAACATTATTTGTGGTCAATGTCGAAAGATGCCAAACACCACCTCCCTTGTGCTGCCAAATTTGGAAATTCTTTCATAGAGGTAGAATATCAGTCTCATCCTTCTGCGTTTACATGCTCCTCACCCTAACCCCCCTCCGTGTCTCACTTCCTACCCTGCCAACGTCCAGAGGCCATGGCGGTACACGCAGCTCACTGCTGCAGCGCACAGGCCCGCTTTACTTTCTCTGAAGCGTCTGGGTCTCACCCATCAAATTCGATTTTCACCAGAGGAAAGTCCGTCTAGTTCCCTTAGTTAGCAACTTCCATCTCTTCTATGACTTTTCCTTTTATGGCCAACAACCACTTTGGGGCCTCCCTTAGGCCTATCTTCCCATCAGTCTCTCTCAGGTTTTTGGACTTGCACGCTGTTTTCTGGTATATGCCTATGAAATATACAGGACGGGGATACTGCAGAGCTGCAGAATTGTTAGGAAAAGTGAGGACAGATCCTGCCACCTTACATAATTTGCGGGAGCCTGTGCAGAATGAAAATGTGGAATCTCAGCTTTGTAAAGCACCATTAAGCATATTCCAAAATGTAAAGCTTTTTTTTTTCCTTTCTGCCAGTCTCTCTTCTGATTTACGGTGTTTTCTTATTTGCTATTTAAGCTTTTTTAAGTAAGGAACAATTAAAATTTTATAGAATTAATATGGGTTTGCCATTCACCTTTCTATTATGTATGTGAGACTTCAGTGCTAATATAAGAGCATTTAAATTGCACACAAATTACCAAAATTATACAGTTTGTATTTCATAGTTTGTATAAGCATATGTATTTTTGTTCTTTTGGAACAATGGAAACATTGCTTTAAACACTCACCTGGCACTCACTTTGCCTCATTGAACACTCATGCATCATGAATCCACCAGAATTCTGTGTTCATTGGACATTGTAAACACTATGTCACTTGGGTAGCAAAGAACTACAAATGTGCATATTGTGCATATCTCCTCTCCTCAGCTGCACGCTCCATTGTCTCATTAGATTTCGCTTACAAAATATAAATTCAAAAGCAAAACTAAGAATTTCAGGACAGTAGCAGCAGAACATGAAGTCTTACACAGGGCTCTTTTGAGCTCAGGGCCCTTCTGAGCATGGGGTCTTGTGCATTTGCTTAGGTTACATGCCCATGAAGCTGACTCGGGACTGAGGAGGGGTTATAGGACTGGGTAGTTAGGAGAAAGCAGATGGAACTGAGTCTTGAAACTGCCAAAAGAAATCCATTGTTATGTTATGAAAGTTCCCTAGCCTATTGGATTTCTGGTTCAGTTTTTGTCAATAACACCTGAAATTTTTATTTATATCTTTGGCTGTGGGGTTAGAGAAGATAGGAGGGAGTTCTGCCAAGTTTTTCATTATAGTTGACATAGAAACTTCACTGAGGTAGAAGGAAGAGATTGGAGAGTGAACTTATATGACATAGTCTTTAATTCCTAATCATACGGGAAACTTGCAAATGCATTTTCAGTGTCCCACTTACACTTCTAAAACAACTGCTGTCACTTAAAACTGAAGAATAGTAATCAGAGCAAAATAGAATAAAATTTTCCATCAAGTTTATTTTGTGTGGAGAATTCGTGCAATTCAAGACTTAAGTCAGTGTGCTTTTGCAAATGTCAGAATTATCAAATTATGTAATGAGATTTATAATAATGTTTTCATTCAGGGTTCAATAAGCTGTTTTCCAGCTGGCCATTTTCTGGAATTGGACTTTCCTTTGAACTGTGAAAATTTTGCACATTTCAGAGAGTCCATATTCTATTTCTTACTGGATTTCTGTGCCAAGGTTGCTATTCTTTCCAGCTTCTCCATCAACTAATCCTTCTTTATGCAAAGTCCATAAAACCTCATAAATGAAGCTCTTCAGGTTTATAATGATTGATTTCCAATATGTGGGAGTTGTGTATGAAAACATCAGATAGTTACTGAGTTGGTACTGTGGCTTCCCATTTGCACTTATTAAAATAGTAATACATAGCAGCCGAGTTCCTGGTGCAAAGTGTTCCTGCCCTACCCCTCAACTGTTCCCTGAATAGTATGGATGAGGTAATGGCTGAGGATAAGAACTTCTTCTAGTCATTCTGTGCTATGCCCATGCAAGAGAACTGCTTGTTGTCCCTGGTCATAGGGGAGTATCCAGATAGGAAGCATTGAGCCAGAATGAGTATGGATGACCACTTTGGCGGATTTTGTTTCTAGTGTATTTTCTGCTGAGAATCATCCAGTTTGGCAACATAGGTTTTCCAGTTAATTATCAGTTCTCTGTGGTTACCGTAATGAGAACTATACTCAAGGCATGGGATAGATGCAGATCTCCTACCTTTTCTGTCTATTGCCTGTGTCCCCCCCCTCTCTAGATTCCGATGGCAGTGGGCTTTATGCCACAAGACCTATTTTCTCACATCCTGAAACTGCCCCACATACCTCATACACTGCCTTTCATAAACAGCAAAGTACCTACCAGCTTCCAGTATCAGGTATGGAGTACAACAAAGACTGTCCCTCCCCAGCTTGACTCTTTATCTTGTTCATATTTCTACACATAGGCCCTGACTTTAGGGTACAGTAAATACACTTTGGTGACTGCAAAGTTAAGTATTCTTTTAAAATCACATCAAGCCTGATATCAATGGAGATACCCTAAAAGGCATTAGATATACAGTTTCTTCTTAAAGGACAGCTCCTACCCTGAACCTTGAAGCTCCCTTTGTTGGGAGATTTGGATCCAATAAGTATGGGCCTTTTAGAGCAGGGTCTGAAGTTCAGACCCCTGAGGACCCCATAAAAGCAAAGAGAGCATATTCTACACTTAAAAAAGTAAAACATGAGGTCATTTGGGACTCTATCCCGAAAATCAGTTCTTAAATTTCTCTGTACGTGGCCTGAGGGTCTAAAACCTGTGGCCCATCTAGCAATTTAACTTTGCTCAGGAGCAAGGGGAGAGATGAAGGTCCTGAACTTAGAAGTGCCTCAAGCCTAGAAAACCCTTCTTCCATGCTCCGAAAAAGTAAGCAGAGCTAGCCCCTTCTCGTCCTGCTGGCTGAGTGGGGGGTGTATTTGTCCTGTGGAGCATGGGTTGATAGACAAAACGGCTTCGGTCATGCTTTCCCACCAGTTACACATTGTAGCCATTTCAGGTTCAGCCATGCGTGCCAGATTGAATTAAATGCTTTTTTAAAAGTCTCCAAAGCAGGAAAACATCTTTCTCTGACTGTTTTTTTTTTTTTAACATATTTGTTAATGAGTGTCTGCACAATGAAGATGTGGTCTGTAGCTTGTTTTCCAAGGAGAAATCCAATTTGGCGCTCATGGATGTTGCTGCTACTCAGATATAGTTTAATTCTTTAACTAAAGCAGCTGCAGAAGAGCTTGTGGACAATGCAGTGTTCCTCCACAGTGTTTCCTGGCACTGTCTGGGTGCAGACCACCTTCACTTTTGTGTTCCGCATCTCCAGAGCCTGTCAGAGTGGCTATCAAAAGAATGTCTTCTGCTTGACCCTGCTGTTGGCCTGTGGAACGTGGTTGAGTCTGTGACTGACTTCACAGGCTTGATTCTTCTCTTTGTAGTCACAACAGTGGTGGCAGGGTTCCACCCAGCACAAAGGAGAAAACCAACCTTTCTCCAAATGTCCTTCTAGAAATCTCTCCACTGGCTCAGCTTCTGCCTAGAAGGCAATGTATTCTTCTGAAAGCCTCTTCTATAAGCACCTCAATGCACTTAACATTCCTGACTTGTACAAATACATTGGGTACAGAAAACCTTTGGTGGCAAAAGGGCACACGTTTGGGGAGAGGGAAAGAATCTGTTCAGGGCCACCAGGGGTTGAATCCTTCTGCCAAGGATGAGGCAATTAAGAAAGAAGTGAGACCTCTGAGTTAGCTCAGAAAGTTTACTTAGAGACCAGGTAAATCATGAGCTCTTCAAGGTGTGACACTGTCTTCATTATTTGTTTGTCCACATGCTCTGTAAATATTGCCTAATGATGATAGCAAGACAAAAAGCCCTTCTACTACCTGTCCATTCATTTCTAGTGAAGGCAGGACCTTGTGTCTGGCCTGACTCTCTAAGCCTTTGGAGCAGACAGCTGCCCAATCCCTAGCTTTTACATTAGAGTGTCACTATTCACTTTTTAAAAAATTAACATACAATTAATTATTTGCTTCAGAGGTATAGGTCTGATTCCTCAGTCTTACACAATTCACAGTGCTCACCATAGAACATACCCTCCCCAGGGTCCATTACCCAGCTACTGCCTCCCTCCCACTCACCTCCACTCCAGCAACCCTCAGTTTGTTTCCTGAAGATTAAGAGTCTCTTACAATCTGTCTCCCTCTCTGGTTTCATCCCATTTTTCCTCTCTTCCCGCATGATCCTCTGCCTTGATTCTTAAATTCCTCATATCAGCAAGATCATATGGTAATTGTCTTTCTCTGACTGACTTAATTCACATAGCATAATACCCTCTAGTTCCATCCACATCATTGCAAATTGCAAGATTTCATTTTTTATGGCTGACTAATATTCCATTTTTTATATATACCACATCTTCTTTATCCATTCATCTGTCAGTGGATATCTAGGGTCTTTCCATAGTTTGACTATTGTGGGCATTGCTGCTATAAACATTGGGGTGCACGTGCCCCTTCAGATCATGATATTTGTATCTTTGGAGTAAATACCCAGTAGAGCAATTGCTAGGTTGTCGGTAGCTCTATTTTCAACTTTTTGAGGAACCTCCATACTATTTTCCAGAGTAGCTGTGCCAGCTTGCATTCCCACCAACGTTGGCATTCCCTTTCTTCACATCCTCGCCAACATTTGTCATTTGCTGAGTTGTTAATTTTAACCATTCTGAGGGGTGTGAGGTGGTATCTCATTGCGGTTTTGATTTCTATTTCCCTGATGCCAAGTGATGTTGAGTACTTTTTCATGTGTCTGTTGGCCATTTGGATATCTTCTTTGCAGAAATATCTGTTCAGGTCTTCTGCCCAGGTCTTGATTGGATGATTTGTTTTTTGGGTGTTGAGTTTGATAAGTTCTTTATAGATTTTGGATACTAGCCCTTTACCTGATACATCATTTGCAAATATCTTACCCTATTCTGTCAGTTGTCTTTTGGTTTTGTTGACTGTTTCCTTTGCTGTGCAAAAGGCTTTATCTTGAAGAAGTCCCAGTAGTTCATTTTTGCCCTTGCTTTCCTTGCCTTTGGTGATGTGTCTAGGAAGAAGTTGCTGCAGCTGAGGTTGAAGAGGTTGTTGCCTGTGTTCTTCTCAAGGATTTTTGACAGATTCCTGTCTCACATATAGGTTCTTCATCCACTGAGTCTATTTTTGTGTGTGGTATAAGGAAGTTGTCCAGTTTCATTCTTCTGCCTGTGGCTGGCCAACACCATTTGTTGAAGGATTGTCTTTTTTCCATTGGACATTATTTCTTGCTTTGTCACAGATTAGTTGACCATAGAGTTGAGGGTCCATTTCTGAGCTCTTTATTCTGTTCCACTGATCTATGTGTCTGTTTTTGTGCCACTACCACACTGTCCTGATGATTGCAGCTTTGCAATAGAGTTTGAAGTCCGGAATTGTGATGCTACCAGCTTTGCTTTTCTTTTTCAACATTCTTCTGGCTATTTGCAGTCTTTTTTGGTTGAATATAAATTTTAGAATTATTTGTTCCATTTATGTAAGAAAAGTTGATGGTATCACGATAGGAATTGCAGGAAATGTGTAGATTGCTCTAGGTAGCATAGATTTTCATAGTATATGTTCTTCCAATCCATGAGCATGGAAAGTTTTTCCATTTCTTTGTGTCTTCCTCAACTTCTTTCATGAGTATTCTATAGTTTTCTGAGTATAGATTCTTTGCCCCTTTGGTTAGGTTTATTCCTAGGTATCTTATGGTTTGGGGTGCAATTGTAAATAGGATCAAATCCTTAATTTCTCTTTCTTCTGTCTTGTTGTTGGTGTATAGAAATGCAACTGATTTCTGAACATTGATTTTATATCCTTCAACTTTACTGAATTCCTGTATGAGTTCTAGCAGTTTTGGAGTAGAGTTTTTGGTTTTCCACATAAAGTATCTTATCATCTGCAAAGAATGAGAATTTGACTTTTTCTTTGCTGATTCAGATGCCTTTTATTCTTTTTGTTGTCTGATTGCTGAGGCTAGGACTTCTAATACTGTGTTGAATAGCAGTGGTGATAGTGGGCATCCCTGTTATGTTCCTGCCCTTAGGGGGAAGCTCTCAGCTTTTCCCCATTGAGAATGATATTTGATGTGGGTTTTTTATAGATGACTTTTATGATATTGAGGTAGGTACTCTCTATCCCTACACCATGAGGAGTTTTAATCAAGGAAGTTTGTTGTACTTTGTCAAGTGCTTTTTCTGCATCTATTGAGAGTATCAGTGATTCTTGTCCTTTCTTTTATTAATGTAGTATATATCACATTGATTGCTTTGCAGATGTTGAACCATCCTGCAGCCTAGGAATGAACCCCACTTGGTCATGGTGAATAATCCTTTTACTGGACTGTTGGATGCTATTAGGTAGTATTTTGGTGAGAATTTTTGCATCCATGTTAATCGTGGACATTGGCCTGCAATTATTTTTGATGGGGTCTTTGTCTGGCTTTGGGATCAAGATAATGTTGGCCTCAAAATGAGTTTGGAAATTTCCCTTCCATTTCTATTTTTGGAAGAATTTCCGGAGAATAGGTATTAATTCTTCTTTAAATGTTTGTTAGAATTCCCCTGAGAAGCCGTTGGGCCCTGGACTCTTGTTTTTTGGGAGATATTTGATTACTGTTTCAATTTCCTTGCTGGCTATGGGTCTGTTCAGGTTTTCTGTTTCTTCCTGGTTCAGTTTTGGTAGTTTATATGTCTCTAGGAATGCATCTATTTCTTCCAGATTGTCTAATTTGTTGGCATATAGTTGTTCAGAATATGTTCTTAAAATTGTTTGTATTTCTTTGGTGTTGGTTGTGATCTCTCCTCTTTAATTCATGATTTTATTTATTTGGGTTCTTTCTCTTTTCTTTTTGATAAGTCTGGTCAGGGATTTATCAATTTTATTAATTCTTTCAAAGAACCAGCTCCTAGTTTTGTTGTTCTGTTCTACTGTTCTTTTGGTTTCCATTTCATTGATTTCCACTCTGATCTTTATTATTTATCTTTTCCTGCTGGGCTTAGGCTTTATTTGCTGTTCTTTCTCCAGCTCCTCTAGGTGTAAGGTAGGTTGTATATTTGTCATGTTTCTTGTTTCTTGAGAAAGGCTAGTATTGGGGGTCCTGGGTGGCTCAATGGATTAACCCTCTGCCTTCAGCTCAGGTCATGATCTCAGGGTCCTGGGATCGAGCCCCACATCGGGCTCTCTGCTCAGCAGGGAGCCTGCTTCCCCTTCTAGCTCTGCCTCTCTGCCTACTTGTGGTCTCTGTCTGTCAAATAAATAAATAAAATCTTAAAAAAAAAAAAAAAGAAAGGCTAGTATTGTTATATACTCTCCTCTTAGGACCTCCTTTGCTGCATCCCAAAGATTATGAATAGTTGTGTTTTCATTTTCATTTGTTTCCATGAATTTTTTTAATTCTTCTTTAATTTCCTGGTTGACCCATTCATTCCTTAGTAGGATGTTCTTTAGCCTCCATGTATTTGAGTTCTTTCCAACTTTCCTCTTGTGACTGGGTTTCAGTTTCAAAGCATTGTGGTCTGAAAATATGCAAGAAATGATCTCAGTCTTGGTACTGGTTGAAACCTGATTTGTGAGCCAGGATGTGATCTATTCTGGAGAATGTTCCATGTGCACTAGAGAAGAATGTGTATTCTGTTGCTTTTGGGATGGAATGTTCTGGATATATCTGTGAAGTCCATCTGGTCCAGTGTATCATTTAAAGCCCTTTTTCCTTGTTGATCATTTGTTTGGATGATCTGTCCATTTCAGTGAGGGGGTGTTAATACAATACTATTATTGTATTATTGTAGATGTGCTTCTTTGATTTTGTTATTAGTTGGTTTATATAGTTGGCTGCTCCCGTGTTAGGGGCATAAATATTTACAAGTGTTAGATCTTTTTGTTGTATAGACCCTTTAATTATGATACAGTGTCCTTCCTCATCTCTTATTATAGTCTTTAGTTTAAAATCTAATTTGTCTGATATGAGGATTGCCACCCCAGCTTTCTTTTGATGTCAATGGTTTTCCATCATTCATCCTTTCTAGAGTACATTCAATATAAGAGATACAAGCACAGGTATTTACAGTAGAAGATTATTCATAGTAATATCAGCTAATATTTTTCATTGTCTACAACTGACTAGGCACTGAGCCAATCCCATTACATACATTAGTTTTATTAATCCTCACAACATCCTTAATACGTAGGTGCAAGTATCATCCTATTTTATAGATTATGATCCTAAGGCTTAGAGAACAAGTAACTTGTCCAAGATGGTGGTATCACCTAGGAAGTAGTAAAGTTAAACTAGAACCCAAGTCTGACTTCAGTTGCTGCCACCCCCATTATAGCTTGCAAAATGCCATTGAAGAAGCCTCCTGAGTGAAACAAAACTTCTGTAGCCACAACCCTCTCACCCTGTGAGGACACCCTCCCTGATAAAGCCCTACCTGCTCAAGCCCAGTCTCCACTTACTGTCTCCCAAGCTGCTTCTGACCAGTCCAGGTCAGAGCTCTAAGTTAACTCAGGAGTCTTCCCTAATTATCCCAGCATGGCTTTGCCACCTGCCAGCACTGTGCTTTGAGAAGAGCTGAAGGAATATTCTGGGGCACTAAACCTGAGGTGGAAGCTTTTTCTTACTCTTATTCCCTGCACAGTAATCCAAGACCAAGGGAATGAGTAGAAACTGGTTCTGCCTGCTGGTACTGGGTCAGGAACTGTCCTATCCCTCATCTCATCTTGAATGTTCACAATGATCAAGCAAGGAAGGTTCTTGCAGCTTAGACCAGTTGAGTGACATACAATGAGTTCTAACTGGAATTCCAGTCCAGGGTGCCTAACTCCAAAGCATAAGCTTTTCTGCCCCTGCTAGAAGCATACACAAATGTCCAGAAATCCAGAGTGGTGCAGGGAGGCAGCTCTGTGATGGAGGCAAAGATTGTAGGCCATGGTTTCCATGCTTGGAAACCATTTGAGTGGGGTGAATGGAAGGAAAGTTTTTTTTTTAAAAGATTTTATTTATTTATTTGACAGAGAGAGAGAGTGAGAGAGAGAGAGAGAGAGAGAGAATACAAGCAGGGGGAGTGGGAGAGGGTGAAGCAAGCTGCCTGCCAAGCAGGGAGCCCGATGCAAGGCTTGATCCGAGGACCCGGGGATCATGACCTAAGCCAAAGTCAGACACTTAACAACTGAGCCACCCAGGCACCCCTGAAAGGAAAGCTCTTCTTTTTTTTTTTTTTTAGTTAACATATAATCTATTATTAGCCCCAGGGGTACAGGTCTATGAATCGCCAGGTTTACACACTTCATAGCACTCACTATAGCACATACCTTCCCCAATGTCCATAATCCCACCACCTTCACCCAATCCCCCTCCCCACCCCCCAGCAACCCTCATTTTGCTTTATGAGAATAAGAGTCTCTTATGGTTTCTCTCCTTCCCGATCCTATCTTGTTTCATTTATTCTTTTCCTGCCCCCCAAGCCCCCCACATTGCATCTCCACTTCCTCATATCAGGGAGATCATATGATAATTGTCTTTCTCCAACTGACTTATTTCACTAAGCATACTACCCACTAGTTCCATCCATGTTTTCGCAAATGGCAAGATTTCATTTCTTTTGATGGCTGCATACTATTCCATTGTGTGTGTGTGTGTGTGTGTGTGTCTGTGTGTGTGTGTGTGTGTGTGTCTGTGTGTGTGTGTGTGTATACCACATATTCTTTATCCATTCATCTGTTGGTGGACATCTACGTTCTTTCCATAGTTTGGCTATTGTGGACACTGCTGCTATAAACATTTGGGTACACATGCCCCTTCGGATTACTACATTTGTATCTTTAGAGTAAATACCTAGTAGTGCAATTTCTGGGTCATAGGGTAGTTCTATTTTCAACTTTTTGAGGAACCTCCATACTGTTTTCTAGAGTGGTTGCACCAGCTTGCATTCCCACCAACAGTGTAGGAGGGTTCCCCTTTCTCCGCATCAGCATCTGTCATTTCCTGACTTGTTAATTTTAGCCATTTTGACTGGTGTGAGGTGGTATCTCATTGTGGTTTTGATTTGTATTTGCCTGATGCCAAGTGATGTGGAGCACTTTTTAGTGGGTCTGTTGGCCATCTGATGTCTTCTTTGCAGAACTGTCTGTTCATGTCCTCTACCCATTTCTTGATTGGATTATTTGTTCTTTGGGTGTTCAATTTGATAAGTTCTTTATAGAAATTGGATACTAGCCCTTTATCTGATATGTCATTTGCAAATATATTCTCCCATTCTGTCAGTTGTTTTTTGGTTTTGTTAACTGTTTCCTTTGTTGTGCAAAAGCTTTTGATCTTGATGAAGTCCCAATAGTTCATTTTTGCCCTTGCTTCCCTTGCCTTTGGTGATGTTCCTAGGAAAAAGTTGCTGCGGCTGAGGTCAAAGAGGTTGCTGCCTGTGTTCTCCTCAAGGACTTTGATGGATTCCTGTTTCACATTTAGGTCCTTCATCCATTTGGAGTCTATTTTTGTGTGTGGTGTAAGGAAATGGTCCAGTTTTTCTGCATGTGGCTGTCCAATTTTCCCAACACCATTTGTTGAAGAGACTGTCTTTTTTCCATTGGACATTCTTTTCTGCTTTGTCGAAGATGAGTTGACCATAGAGTTGAGGGTCTATTTCTGGGCTCTCTACTCTGTTCCATTGATCTATGTGTCTGTTTTTGTGCCAACTATACTGTCTTGATGATGACAGCTTTGTAATAGAGCTTGAAGCCTGGAATTGTGATGCCACCAACTTTGGCTTTCTTTTTCAATATTCCTTGGGCTGGTTCCATATAAATTTTAGGATTATTTGTTCCATTTATTTGAAAAAAATGGATGGGATTTTGATGGGGATTCCATTAAATGTGTAGACTGCTTTAGGTAGCATACACATTTTCACAATATTTGTTCTTCCAATCCATGAGCATGGAAATTTTTTCCATTTCTTTCATGAGTACTTTATAGTTTCCTGAGTATAGATTCTTTGCCTCTTTGGTTAGGTTTACTCCTAGGTATCTTGTGGTTTTGGGTACAATTATAAATGGGATTGACTCTTTAATTTCTCTTTCTTCTGTCTTGCTGGTGTAAAGAAATGCAACTTATTTCTATGCATTGATTTTATATCCTGACACTTTACTGAATTCCTGTACAAGTTCTAACAGATTTGGAGTGGAGCCTTTTGGGTTTTCCACATAATGTATCATATCATCTGCAAAGAGTGATAGTTTGACTTCTTCTTTGCCGATTTGGATACCTTTAATTTTTTTTGTTGTCTGATTGCTGAGGCTAGGACTTCTAGTACTATGTTGAAGAGCAGTGGTGATAATGGACATCCCTGCCATGTTCCTGACCTTAGTGGAAAAGCTCTCAGTTTTTCTCCATTGAGATGGTATACGCGGTGGGTTTTTCATAGATGGCTTTGATGATATTGAGGTATGTACACTCTATTCCTACACTTTGGAGAGTTTTGATCAGGAAAGGCAGCTGTACTTTGTCAAATGCTTTTTCAGCATCTATTGAGAGTATCATATGGTTCTTGTTCTTTCTTTTATTGATGTATTGTATCATATTGAATGATTTGCAGCTATTGAACCAGCCTTGCAGCCCTGGAATAAATCCCACTTGGTCGTGGTGAATAATCCTTTTAATGTACTCTTGGATCCTATGGCTATTATTTTGGTGAGAATTTTCCCATCTGTGTTCATCAAGGATATTGGTCTGTAATTCTCTTTTTTGATGGGATCCTTGTCTGGTTTTGGGATCAAGGTAAGACTGGCCTCATAAATGAGTTTGGAAGTTTTCCTTCCATTTCTATTTTTTGGAAGAGTTTCAGAAGAATAGGAATTAATTCTTCTTTAAATGTTTGGTAGATTCCCTGGGATGCTGTCTGGCCCTGAGCTCTTGTTTGTTGGGAGATTTTTGATGACTGCTTCAATCTTCTTACTGGTTATGGGTTGTTCAGGCTTTCTGTTTCTTCCTGGTTCAGTTGTGATAGTTGATCTGTCTCTAGGAATGCATCCATTTCTTCCAGATTGTTAAATTTGCTGGCATATATTTGCTCATAATATGTTCTTATAATTCTTTGTATTTCTTTGGTGTTGGTTGTGATCTCTCCTCTTTCATTCATGATTTTATTTATTTGGGTCCTTTCTCTTTTCTTTTTGATAAGTCTGGCCAGGGGTTTATCAATATTATTAATTCCTTCAAAGAACAAGCTCTATTGTTCTTTTGGGTTTTTTGTTTGTTTGTTTGTTTTCTATTTCATTGATTTCTGCTCTGATCTCTTTTCCTGCTGGGTTTAGGCTTTCTCTGCTATTCTTTCTCCAGCTCCTTTAGGTGTAGGGTTAGGTTGTGTATTTGAGACCTTTCTTGTTTCTTGAGAAAGGCTTGTATCACTATATATTTTCCTCTCAGGACTGCTTTTGCTGTGTCCCACAGATTTTGAACAGTTGTGTTTTCATTATTATTTGTTTCCATGATTTTTTTTCAATTCTTCTTTAATTTCCTGGTTGACCCATTCATTTTTTAGAAGGATGCTGTTTAGTCTCCATGTATTTGGGTTCTTTCCAAATTTCCTCTTGTGACTGAGTTCTAGCTTCAGAGCATTGTGGTCTGAACATATGCAGGGAATGATCTCAATCTTTTGATACCGGTTGAGACCTGATTTATGACCCAAGATGTGGTCTATTCTGGAGAATGTTCCATGTGCACTAGAGAAGAATGTGTATTCTGTTATATTGGGATGGAATGTCCTGAATATATCTGTGATGTCCATCTGATCCAGTGTGTCATTTAAGGCCTTTATTTTCTTGTTGACCTTTTGCTTAGATGATCTGTCCATTTTAGTGAGGGGAGTGTTAAAGTCCCCTACTATTATTGTATTATTCTTGATGTATTTCTTTGATTTTGTTATTAATTGGTTTATATAGTTGGCTGCTCCCATGTTAGGGGCATAGATATTTAAAATTGTTAGGTCTTCTTGTTGGACAGACCCTTTGAGTATGATATCATATCCTTCCTCATCTCTTATTATAGTCTTTGGCTTAAAATCTAATTGATCTGATATGAGAATTGCCACCCCAGCTTTCTTTTGATGCCTATTAGCATGGTAAATTGTTTTCCACCCCCTCACTTTAAATCTGGAGGTGTCTTTGGGTCTAAAATGAGTTTTTTGTAGACAGCATATTGATGGGTTTTGTTTTTTATCCATTCTTATACACTTTTGATTGGGGCATTTAGCCCATTTACATTCAGGGTAACTACTGAGAGATATGAATTTAGTGCCATTGTATTGCCTGTAAGGTGACTATTACAGTGTATTGTCTCTGTTGCTTTCTGATCTACTACTTTTAGTGTCTCTCTTTGCTTAGATGACCCCTTTCAATATTTCATGTTGAGCTGGTTTAGTGTTTACAAATTCTTTTAGTTTTTGTTTTTCCTGGAAGCTTTCTATCTCTCCTATTTTCAGTTACAGCCTAGCTGGATATAGTATTCTTGGCTGCATGTTTTTCTCGCTTAGTGCTCTGAATATATCATACCAGTTCTTTCTGGCCTGCCAGGTCTCTGTGGATAAGTCTCCTGCCAATCTAATATTTTTACCATTGTATGTTACAGACTTCTTGTCCTGGGTTGCTTTCAAGATTTTCTCTTTGTTACTAAGACGTATAAATTTTACTATTAGATAATGGGTTGTGAATCTATTCTTATTGAAATTGAAGGAGGTTCTCTGTGTCTCCTGGATATTGATGCTGGTTCCCTTTGCCTTATTAGGGAAATTCTCTCCAATATACATTCTGCTCCCCTCTCTCTTTCTTCTTCTTCCGGAATACCAATTATTCTAATGTTGTTTTGTCTTATGGTATCACTTATCTCTCAAATTCTCCCTTTGTGGTCCAGTAATTTTTTGTCTCTCTTTTGCTCAGCTTCTTTGTTCTCTGTCATTTGGTCTTCTATATCACTAATTCTTTCTTCTGCCTCATGTATCCTAGCAGTAAGAGCCTCCATTAAAAAAATTTTTTTTAATTTATTTTCAGCATAACAGTATTCATTGTTTTTGCACCACACCCAGTGCTCCATGCAATCCGTGCCCTCTCCAATACCCACAACCTGGTTCTCCCAACCTCCCACCCCTTACCACTTCAAAACCCTCAGATTGTTTTTCATAGTCCATAGTCTCTCATGGTTCACCTCCCTTTCCAATTTCCCTCAAATCCCTTCTTCTCTCCATTTTCCCTTGTCCTCCATGCTATTTGTTATGCTCCACAAATAAGTGAAACCATATGATAATTGACTCTCTCTGCTTGACTTTTTTCACTCAGCATAATCTCTTCCAGTCCTGTCCATGTTACTACAAAAGTTGGGTATTCATCCTTTCTGATGGAGGCATAATACTCCATAGTGTATATGGACCACATCTTTCTTATCCATTCGTCCACTGAAGGGCATCTTGGTTCTTTCCACAGTTTGGCAACTGTGGCCATTGCTGCTATAAACATTGGGGTACAGATGGCCCTTCTTTTCACATCTGTATCTTTGGGGTAAATAAGACCCTCCATTTTTTATTGCACCTCATTAATAGCTTTTTTTATTTCAAGTTGGTTAGATTTTAGTTCTTTTATTTCTCCAGAAAGGGCTTTTATTTCTTCAGAGAGGGTTTCTCTAATATCTTCCATGCCTTTTTCAAGCCCGTCTAGCACCTTGAGAATCATCATTCTGAACTCTAAATCTGACATATTACCAATGTCTGTATTGATTAGGTCCCTAGCCTTCAGTACTGCCTCTTGTTCTTTTCTCTTTTTTTGTGGTGAGTTTTTCTGCCTTGTCATTTTATCCAGATAAGAATATTTGAAGGAGTGAATAAAACACTAAAGAGGTGGCAAAGACCCCAGGAAAATGTGCTTTAACCAAATCAGAAGAGATTCCAAATCGTGGGAGGAAGAAAGGAGGTAAAAAGAAGTTCAGTAATAAAAATTAGAAAAAGAAAAAATATAAAAAAGAAAATATATATATTAGGCTGGTGAATTGAACAGGGTCACTGACTTAATTTTGGGAGTATTTTGATCTCTTAGAAGAAACTACCTCCCAAAATTTTTAAAAATGAAAAAATATATAAGGGTAAACATAATGAAGGGATGGAATATGACTATAAAAATGAAATTTTTTTAAAAAAATTTATATAAAAGGAGTTGATAAGATAAGTTGGTTGGGAGAATAAAGAAAAAGAAAGTGGAGAGAATTTGCCCAGGCTGGAGACTAGAACAAAGCCCTGTGC
The DNA here is from genome assembly GCF_964662115.1 of Mustela nivalis. Lineage (NCBI taxonomy): Eukaryota > Metazoa > Chordata > Mammalia > Carnivora > Mustelidae > Mustela > Mustela nivalis. The sequence continues at coordinate 157,824,371 of NC_139021.1, read as the reverse complement.
TAGATTTAGGGTATATTTTGATCTATTAGAAGAAATTGTAACTCAAAATTTTTAGACGAAAAAATCCTATGTGTATAAAAAAAAAAATAAAGTTAGACAACTTCATAAAATATGACTATAATAATGAAGGTTCAAAAAAGATTTTTTTATGAAAGGTATTGTTAAGATAAACTAGTTTAAAAATGTTAAAAAAAAAGAAAGAATAAATGTTAAAAAAAAGTTTAGCATAAGAAAAAAAAATAAAGAGAAAGCCATGAATTCCATGCTTTGCTTTCTCCTCCTCTGGAATTCCGCTGTTCTCCTTGGTAAGTGAACTTGGTCTTGGCTGGATGTTCTTGCTGATCTCCTGGGGGAGGGGGCTGTTGTAGTGATTCTCAAGTGTCTTTGCCTGAGGTGGAATTGCACTGCCCTTACCAGGAGCCAGGCTAAGTAATCCGCTCAATTTCTTTTTGGGGAGCTTTTGTTCCCTGAATGCTTTCTGTAGAGTTTCAGAGGACAGGAATGAAAACGGCAGTCTCCCAATCTCCAGCCTGGAGGACCGGAGAACTTGGGGCCCCACTCTTCAGTGCACCCTCAGAGAAAAGTGCTCAATCACTCCCATCTCCATGGCCTCCAGTTGCACTCTGAGCTCACACAACTTATAACCAAGTGTCTCTGTCTCTGGCACACAGCCCTGCCTGGAGTCTCCAAACCCTGCAGAGTCCTGCACTCTTTGAAGGGGTGTCTCCCTGGATCTTGTGGGGTCCCTGCTCACAAAGCAGTAATTTAAGGTAACCCCAAGTTGAGAGCTCACTCCTCTGTTCTGTCTCTGTAGCCGGCTTCCCCACTCTAATACCTGCGAGCTCTGTGACACTCAGACACTCCTGATCCTTCTGTGACCCCATGGGACCTGAGACCACACTGTCCCCGCATGGGCTTCAACCCAGCTTAGCCTCTGGAGCTATGTCCCTCAGTAGAGCAGACTTTCAAAAGTTCTGATTTTGTGCTCCGTTGCTCCATTACTTGCCACGAGCTGGCACCTCCCCCCGTGGTCTATCTTCCTGTCGCTTTGGATTCACTTCTCCGCCGGTCCTACCTTTCAGAAAGTCGTCGATTTTCTGTTTCTAGAGTTGCTGATCTTCTTCTGTTCAATCTCCTGTTGGATTTGTAAGTGTTCAGAATGGTTTGATAAGCTATCTAGCTGATCTCATGCTACCTGATGTCATCTCAGCCTGCTACTTCTCTGCCATCTTGAATCCTCTCCTGGAAGGAAAGTTCTTAAATGATCCTTAACAAGCTACTAGACATCCTTACATACCAGCATCATTCATAAAATGTAAGGTTAATGGGATGCTACATACTTCCACACCGCACACATAAAAAAGAAGGATGAGTGTGTCCACAATATATTTATGAGATAGCCTATGAAGTTTAGGGATACACCAATGTTTTCCACTTGCTACAATCTAGGTCCGTGCTTTGCCAAATGGGGGAAGGTGATTTGAACCCTGTAGGGAGATTTGGCAATATCTGGAGGCATATTTGTTTGTCACAACTGGAGGAAGGGGGTGCTGCTGGCATCCAGTAGTTCCAGGCTTGGGATGCTGCTAAATCTCCTACACAATGCAGGGCAGCCTGTCCCAAGAGAATGACCAGGCCCACGCTACCACTAGTGCAAAGGCTGGATGACCATGCTCTCAGGTTTAGGGTCAGGGGAAATGGTATAATTCCTGCCAGGTCTCTAGAAACTTGCAGCATGGATTATTCCTAATACATTCCCTGCATCTTGGATAAAAAGTGACTGACTAGAACTAGCTCAGACTCTGTTTTTTTTTTCCTTTACTTGCACATTCTGCCACACTCTAATACTTCTAACCCCAGACAGGTGTGGGTTGTTTTTTTCCCCCCTCATACCGATCAGTTGTTCGACACCATCTCAGTGTCCTACAGTTCAGTTTAGTTCTGAAACTGTCTACCTGGAGTAGCATCGGGTCCCACCAGGGCTCAGTCCCACAAGACTGCCCCCACCTTGGACACCAGTCACAAATCCCAGGCTGTCCCTTGTACTTCCCTTGTACCAACAACCTGCTATATATAAGTCAGGGTTTCCATGACTCCCCGTTCAGGTCTGATAATTGGCTAGAACAGCTCACAGAACTCAGGAAATACTTACTTAGGTTCACTCATTTATTATGTAATAAAGAATATGATAAAGGATACAGATGAACAGCCAGATGAAAAGATATGTAGGGTGAAGTTCAGAAGCGTCCTGAGCATAGGAATGGTGTCCCTGGAGTATACTACCCTCCTGGCACATGGCTATGTTCACCAACCCAGAAGCAATCCAAACCCTGTGCTTTGGGGATATTTATGGAGTCGACATTGTGTAGGTATGAGCAATTATTAACCCAATTACCAGCCCTCCTCTCCTTTCTAGAGAATGGGTGAGGGGATGCTGAAAGTTTTAAGCTCCTAATCATGCTTTATCTTTCTGGGGGCCAGACCCCACCCAGGGCCCCAACAAGAGTAGCTTCATTAGAACAAATAGATGCTCCTATCACCCAGGAAATTACAAGGGACTTAGGAGCTCTGTGTCAGGAAATGTGGTCAAAGACCAAATATTAGCAGAAAACAAGGGTAGAGATAAATACATGTATATGTATTTTTTTCATAGAATCTCTCAGAGAATCAGGGAGAACCCAGTGAATTTAGGAAACTTAACAATCCCACTGAAAATCAGGAGAGTTCTTATCACTTACTTTTCTGTTTGCTGGATCCCAACTTAAAATTGACATTTTGGCAGCCTGCAACTTTCCTCTTCAGTGCAACACTCTATTGATTATCACATTTGCCCAGGTTAGTTCTTTATACTCCTGGAATATTTTTCACATCTATGTTCAAGCCCTGTGCAAGCTCTTCTAGTGCAGGGAGAGGAGTACTGGCATTGGTGGCCACTCCAGGTAAGGAGGAGTGTGTTTTCCTCTTGCCTTGCCCAGTACCTAATTTAGCCAGTGAAATGTGGCTGCTAGTTTTCTAATTCTCACAGAAGCCCTCAGAGGAGGAGAAAAGATGGGATTGATTTTTATCTCTACTCTGACTCTGAATTTTAAAGGGAGCTTCACAGTGAAATCACTAATCAGTAAGGTAAAATGTTTTCCCCCTTTGGCTGTATACTGATATCTTACCCATTTAATCAGGCTGGCACTTTATTTTTTTTTAAGATTTTATTTATTTATTTGAGAGAGAGAGAGTACATGAGCGGAGGAGAGAGTCAGAAGGAGAGGGATAAGCAAGGCTTGATCCCAGGACCCTGAGATCATGAATTGAGCCAAAGACAGACGCTTAACTGACTAAGCCACCCCAGCACCCCTGGGGCTGACATTTTAAATTCTAATAACACTTTTTAATTATATATTCAGAGAGCTGCAATAGTGAGATTTTCTACATAATTTTTGTGCATTCATTCATTAATTCAATAAGTATTTATCAAGCACTTACTATATACCTAGATACTATGCTAGGGGTTATAGCTATAGTTCCATTGCTTAGGTACATTGCTTTATATCTGTAAGCTCAACATCCTCACCTATAAAAAGGAAAAATAATAGTGCTTCGTCATAGGATTCATTGACAAATTCAAGAATACATATGAAACATATATTAAACACTCAAGAAATGTTCATTGGCCTTGTTATGAAAAACATGGACCCTGATCTCACCAAAGGGTCTAGTATACAACACATACAGATCAGTAGGCAATTAGTGTTCATTGTGAAAACTGCTATCAGGGGAACTGCAGGATTCTCAGGATCACATACAAGAGAAAACCTAAGCTGGACTCAGGGCTTCAGAGAGGTTTCCAAGAGGAAATTTCATTTAGATAGAGACCTGAAGAATGTGAAGTGTTAGCCAGGCAGGGGCATGGGAGGAAGAAGTACTTCAGATGATGAACAGTGTTTCTAAAGGCCCAGAGGTATGAAAGAATGAGGCTTTCAAGGAACTGGATGAAGAAAAGTAGTACTACTCAGAGATAAGTACTGTTTCCATTTAGGTGTATGTACTTCAAGTTTAACTCCACAGAGATACTTAATTCCCCTCAAAAATAGGATGACCCTATTTTAGACCCTGCTGGGTTTTTTTTCCAACTTTTTATTTAAATTCCAGTTAGTGAAAATACAGTGTAATATTAGTTTCAGATGTAGAATTTAGTGATTCAACACTTACGTATGTGCAAATGGCCAAGAGATTCATGAAAAGATGCTCAATATCACTCATCATCAAGGAAATGCAAATCAAAACTACATTGAGATAAATCACCTCATGCTGCTCAAGAGGGCTAAAATCAATCAGTACAGGAAACAATAGGAGAAAGGGGAACCCTCCTGCAATGTTGGTGGGAATGCAGTCTGATGCAGCCACTCAGGAAAACAGTATGAAGGTTCCTCAAAAGTTAAAAACAGAGCTACCCAGAGCACCTGGGTGGCTCAGTTGGTTAAGCAACTGCCTTCAGCTCAGGTCATGATCCCGGAGTCCTGGGATCAAGCCCTGTGTCGGGCTCCTTGCTCGGCAGGGAGCTTGCTTCTCCCTCTCCCTTTGTCTGCTACTCTCCTTGCTTGTACTCTCTCTCTGTCAAATAAATAAATAAAATTTAAAAAAATAGAACTACCCTGTGACCCAGCAATTATACTACTAGGTATTTACCCAAATGATACAAACATACTAATCCAAAAGGTTACATGCACCTGATGTTTACAGCAGCGTTATTTACAATAACCACATTATGGAAAGAGCCCAAATGTCCATCAACTGATGGATGGATAAAGAAGATATGGTATATAAATATGCACAATGAAATATTGTTGTGCCATAAAAAGAATGAAATCTTGCCATTTGCAATGGTGTGGTTGGAACCAGAGGGTATTATGCTAAACCAAGAAAGTCACTCAGAGAAAGATAGATACCATATGATTTCACTCATATGTGGAATTTAAGAAACAAAGCAAACAAACATGGGGGAAAAAGAGAGGAAAACCAAGAAACAGACTCTTAACTAAGAGAACAAACTGATGGTTACCAGAGGGCGGTGGGTGGGGGTGGGTGAAATAGGTAATGGGGATTAATTAGGGCACTTATGATGAGCACCAGGTGTTTTGAATGGAAGTGTTGAGCCTCCTCTTTTTCTAGACAGTATAATGAACATCTTTTAACATCATTAATTATTCTTCTAAAACATAATTTTTAGGGACTGCAAAATATCCAGTTAGGTCTACTATAATTTGTTTATCCAATACTTTATTTTTTAACTTTTCATTGTTTTCAGGTTTTTTTCCCCATTAAAAATAATGCTGTGATGACCATTGAACCAATTAAGATTCTTTAGTCATAGGAAAAAGAGGGAGGGAAGACATCTAGGGATCTTAAGCAGAGAAGAAATGAGGTAGTTGAAAAGCTAAAGCGCACAGCTTAGAAAGGATAGAATCCAGGGCAGCATGGAACCCAGGGGACAGCACCATGACAGTCAGCTCAAAGTGCCACTCCATAGAATAAATCTATTCCAGCCACTCTTCTTGCACTTGTCCATACCATTCAGTTTCCAGATTTCCATGGAGAGAAACCCCAACTAGCCTAATAAGATCACTTAGTCTACTGAAGGGAGATCACAATTATGGCTGAATCATTTCCTAGTAGAAATCCAGATGCTATAATCAGGAGGAGGAATTTAGGGCACAAAACCAATAATAACCAAAGCAAACATCTTGGAGATGAATCTTTGCACATCTATGATTATTTCTTTGGGATAAATTATGAGACGTGGAATTGTTGGGTCCAAGAGTAGGTGGGAATTTAAGACTTAGATGCATATTACCAAGTTATTCTCAAGAAAGTTTATTTCTGGCAATTTCTTTTTTCTTTTTTTTAATTCAGGTAAAATACATAGAACATAAAATTTGCTAATTTAACTATTTTTAAGTATACAATTCAGTGACATTAAGTACATTCACAATAATTGCAACCATCTCTGCTAGTTCCAAAATTTTTCATTGCTTGGAATAGAAACCTGTACCCATTAAGCAGTAATTCTCTATTCTCTCCTCCCCCACCCTCTCATAACCTCTATTCTACTTTCTGTATCTGAATTTACTTACTCTACATGTTTCATGTAAGTGAAATCATACAATATTTGTCCTTTGTGTCTGGCTTCTTTCACTTATATAGTGTTTTCAGAGTTCATCCATATTGTAGCATATGTCAGAACTTCTTTCCTTTGTTGACTGAGTAAGATTCCACTGTATGGATAAACCACATTTAAACGCTTAGGCTGTTTTCACCTTTTGGCTATTGTGAACAATGCTATAATGAACATTCACGTACAAGTGTCTGTTTGAGTCCCTGATTTCAGTTCTTTGGGGTATATTCCTAGGAGTGAAATTGCTGTGTTGGGGGTAATTCTATGTTTAACTTTTTGAGGAACTGCCAAACTGTTTTCCACAGTGGCTATATCATTTGGCAATTCATTCTTAATATTCAGCACTAGGAAATGTTTCAATGACACGCTAGATCTTCATGATCTGAATATCAAAGTTGTTGAAATAAGAACAGATAATGCATATTTGCCAAAAATAACTCTCACTGAAAGCATATAACTTGGCTTCATTTTACAGCAAACCTCTCAGTTCTGCCCCCAGCATTTTGGAGCCAGACAACATCACCTACCTTGTCTCAGTGAACAGTTTAAAGGCAGGTCTTTGTAATTCTTTGTGCAAGCCTGTGATTGCTTTCACTTACAGTATTCCTGGAATTCTCGGTCATACCACAGTACTTCTGGTGCCCCTTGAGCAATCACCGTCTGGGCTGCATTTCCAGGTTGCAAGTTTTCCTGGATCTTAATTCCACTCAGTTCTCTGGTTTGGGCATCATCCCCATTGTCCTGAGCTAGAAGTTCCTCGCTTTTCCCTCTGACTGCATCACAGAGCCCCAGAGGAGCTAGTGCTTCCTCCCACCCTTACTTAGGGCTGGGATTGATGGAGCTGAGTACAGAAAAACTTTGTAATTTGTTTCAAAGTAGATAGCCCAAAATCCAGTTGTTGTTAAGACTGAGTAAGAGGAGCAAGGGCAGGAGGCCAGATTAAGGGGAAAATGAGTACCTTTAGGCCCTGCTAGTACTGCCTCTTTATCAAGCACCTTTATGTTCTAGGTGCTGTGTCAGACTCAGGCACACAGCTCTGAGAAAACAGTCCCACCATGATGGAAGTCATAGCGTAGAAGAGAAGAGAACTGTGAACCAGAAATCCTACCCATAAATGTGTAAATACAAACCAAATCAGGCTTCCTACGAGAAACTATTTCTGCTGTTCTATGAGAACATGTAACACAGAAAAGTGACTTAGCCTAGGCAGGGAATGGGGGTGGTCCAGGAAGGCTTCCTTGGGAAAATTACCCTAAAGCTAACATCTGGGCTAAGAGTTAACAAAGCATATGTGTGTGCCCTAGTGATCCTACATACTGGGGGAGGGGTGTGTAGGATGGGGTTGGGGGTTAATTAGAGAAACTGGAAGGCCCTAACTGAGGTTGAGAGAGAGAGAAAATAAAAAAAATCAATGCCCCTGAGCATAAAAGGCCAGGTTGGAAAGGCAGGGTGGTAAGGGGCCAATTCATGTTAAAAACCACTAGTTTTAGCCCCTGGTCTCTAGCCTACAAGCAACAGGAAACCATTTGATAGTTGTGAGTAAGGTGGTAAAAAAAAATTGATAGGCAGGGATTTCATCCCCTCTAGGGAGGGCAGCAGGGAAAATTGTAGATTTTAGTATTTCCAAAGATACTTTAGTCACATGGAAATTGTGTGGATCTTCCCTGCAGCTCCCTTTCCGTGGAGGAAGTTGGAGCCGCGGGGTTCTTGTCCTCACATGTGAGCTCTGGCATACCGCCACGTCTAGTGCAAAACTCCACGGCGATGTTCCACTTCATTTCTTCTTGGCTCTCTGAGGTCAGATATCTAGATGAAGGTGGCTGTTGGTGTAGCATTTGTGACCATAGAATGTAACTAAGTTTTTGTGACTTTGGAAGCCAGGCAAGAAGTTCTGTGAAGGAAAAATATTTGTCATTTTGCTGCCCATTCCAGTGCATTTATACATCTCACAAGAGGGAAACATTGAGATTAGACAAGATTAGGCAGCTGCAACAAGGCCTGTCAATCCTTAGGAAAACTATAACCTTTGAATCTTGCAAAGTTATCGTTTCACTTCCATTCAGCCCTAGATGCCCTCCCATCATCTTCAGGAGGGGAATCTTCATTTAATCATTCATTCAATCAAACATTTATTGAGTGCCAATATCTATGTTCACAGGCACTGGGGCTGCAAAAGTAAGCCTTGATCTCAAGGAGGTTCCTTCCAACCATCCTTAATCTCCCAACACAGGCACACATGTATACATACACACACACACACACACACACCCATGCGCACGCACACACACACACACACACACACATGCACACCCCCCCCACACACACACACATACCAGTTATGTTTATGTTTCCAGGGAAACTTGCAACAGAGCTATGTACATACTGGAATGTAACTATTTTCAGGAGGCTAAAAAAGTATTTCAAGGAAAAAAGAGAAGAATAAACAACATGTATTAAATATTTTATTAACCAGGCATCATGACAGATGTTTCCAGATATATTATCTCATTAAACCCCGACAAGGAGACTGAAGTTTAGAGAGAATAAATCGCTTTCCAGCATTTGAATGTGTATCTTTCAACTCTAAGCAAATTATTTCTCCACTTTCGTTTCTCTGTGAAGCTTTCCCTGAATCTCCTCGTCATAAATAATCATTTCCTCTTCTGAATTCCCAAAGTACTACAAGTGGTTTCTGTTCATGTGGAGTTTACTTTAGTCAGCCTTGTTTTACAGAGAATTGTTTACATGTATCTTGACCACTAAGTTCCTAGAGGATGGGAAGATGTCTTGTTCATCTTTGTATCACCCAGACTCAACAGGATACTTTGCAGGCCACTGATATGTGCTCAGGAAATGCTTGTAGAAGGAAAGAATGTATTCATAGCTCCCTCACCAAGCACCTAAGACCATAGGTCAGCACCCCTCCCACCCTGAGTATATAATCAAGAGTGTCATGGCCATGCAGTGTAGATAACCCAGTCTCTAAGCCCTGTTCATACCTCCATAATCAGCTACCCCCTGATGCCATTTCAGCCTAGTAGTGCACACCTCTGAACTACTGTCCACTCTTAGGAAACTGGATTCCAGGTTGAAGTCTATGTTATGAAGTCCTGAAGTCCCGACAATAAGCTAGGGAATTCTGGGGCCATGGAGACTCAGAACATGGTCTAGAAAAAAGGATGGGCCTTTGGCTCTGTGGACTTCTTACCCCATGGAGAGGGGTGCTGCTGAAGGAAAACCAGAGCTTAGCTTTCTAACACGCAAGGGTCCCCTTGCCCAGCTCTAGAGTAGTGGAATAATAAATGTGAGAAGTAGTGAGTGAAGTAAGTGAGTAAAGACAAACATTTCAAAACTATGCATTGGATTTGTATGTACCAAAAATAAAAAGAAACTTCAGAACTAAATTTCAGGGACACATTAGGAAATATCTATGCAGTGTACATTTATTAGGTATCACTATCGTTCTGTGATTGTTTTCTCTCAGGTATGTTCTGTGCTTGTTCCTGGAAGAACTTGATCTTAGTAAGTTTTTGCAGGCTGGGGTTGGGTTAGGAGGAAGTGTGGCTGAGAATTTAAGGGACACACTGCTCTTGTCTTGCCATAGCCATCCCATCCTCTGGAATTAAGGATGTGAGCATTGAAAAAGCTCCAAATCCGGGTTTCATGCTCATTCTCTGTATCCAATCAATCACCATGTCCAATCAATTTTATCTCCTAAATATTTCTCAAATCCCTCCTCTTCCCTCTAATTTAACTTCCTCACCTTAATCAAATGAGCATCATTTTTCTTCTAAACTAACTTCCTAAATGGTTTTCTCCAATCCATTTTCTGCACAGCTGTGAAAGTCAACTTGCTAAATGTAAATTGAATAATGTCAGTTATTCTGTTAAAATTCTACAGTGGCTTCCCATTTATTTTAAGACAAATTCTACAATCCTGTGGTCTACAAGAACTGGCCCTGCCATCCTCATCTTGTCTTTGCGCTGAGCTGGTCTGCTTTCAGACTCTCAAGCATTCCAGACTCCTCCTCATCTCAGAGACTTTGCATAAGTCTCTTGATCAAAACACTTTCTATCCCCTCCCCTCCTTTCCTCAAATCTTAAATGAAGTCTCTCACTGCATGAAAGATTTCTTTCCTCACCTACCATCCCTCTGCCCCTACCTAGATGGGGTCATAAGTTCTATTAGATAACAGTCTCATAGATTTCTCCATTACCATTACATGATTGAAATTAATTAATTGCTTAACTCCTTGGCTTAAGGAGTGTTCTTCTTGATAAATATAAGCCTCAAAATAGCAAGAACTTGTGTGTCTTATTCACCACTCTATCCCTAATGCCTAGCATGAAACCTTAAACATAGTACACATTCCACAATTTAATTCTAACCACACCAGAAAGCCAGGAGCTCTACTAGGCATGGACTATGGCAATGGGTAAGTTGTCTTTGACCTCGAGGAGCACACAGTTCTGTGATTAACCCAGTAAATTTTGCAAAATTGTGTCAGTTTCTTTCTCTTTTCCCATTTATTTTGGTTCAACTTACTCCATATACAGCATTGTCTAGCTTTCAGACAACAATTGACTTTTTGATAAATAGTAAGGAGAAAGAAAAGATTTAAAACCTCTGTCTTTTTAGTGTCATCTGTTATTAGTTTTCCCTCTCCAGCTAATAAATGGACACTATTTTTCTTCCACCTCCTCTTATGTCTGATACACTTAAAAAATTTCTGTTTGTGTCTCCCTTTGTCCCTTAAAAATTGCAGTGTGTTCCTTGATTTAGATTTTTTTTTATTATTGACATAAAAAGCCATTATATTAGCCTTCCTTCTTGTTGACCCTTACTGTCTGAAAACATCTATTTATATTCCATCCTTCTTTCATATAATGTCCTGTTGTTAGGTATGTATGAGCATTCTTTATTTTTTCCTATCTGTTCTATGCATAGAGGTCATCTTTTCTACATTTTCATGTCATTTCCTTAAGAGATAATTAAGGGATCATTTCATTTGCTAAATTTTATTTATGATTATACAAATGGAACATATTCATAGGAAAATAAAAGAAAGAGGAGAAAGGGAGGGAGAAATGATCAGGGGGAGGCAGGTGGGGAATATAATTTGATTCTGCTGAGAGCTGGTGTAAATGAAGGAGAGATAAGGACAGAGAGGCAGGGACGGTGGAATTTTTAAAAAGAGGTAAGGTAAATAAGGGAACTGAGAAGAACAAGGGTAAGAGAGGAGTCTGAAAACGGTACATGGAACTAAGTAAAGGTGAAATTTTCACATTCACCTTGACTTTTAACCTACCATCAACTGACACCAACTCAAATCCTCCATTCCCCTGAGGGAAGAGATGATGAACTAACAGCTTATCACTGTAAACCCATCTCTCTTTGGGCAAAACATTTCAAAGAAATGCCAGCCTATGTGTGGATTGACAATGTCATCTTCAGAAGGGAAACTCTGGTAAACAAATGCATACATAATTTTCCTTTATTATCTTCTTAATATTTTATTTGACATGTTCAAAAAATTATCAAGGCCTACATGTTACTTTGAAAGCAAAACAGTAACAATCAGCACCTGTGACTCCTCTACCACACAACCCCAAATCTAAGATAGTACCATCAGCCTCTACATTCTCCTATTATGCCATTCCCCTGATTCCTCCTGCCCCACTCAAGGTGACCATTATCCTAAGTTTCATGTTTATCAACCTATTTCGTATACAACTGCATATATACACAATGTTATCACAAATGTATGTGCACTTAAACAATATGTCTATGAGCTGTCAACATTTTTTTCTTAAAAGCAAACATTTGCCTACAGCATCTGAGAAACACACAACTATTGCCTAGATCACATGCTTTACCTGAGCACTCTATCCGTGAATTCAAGGAGGTGGGGTGGGATGTGGTGGGGTGGGAGGTGAGAAAATGAAGGCTTTTGTAGATCCATGGACACTTTTGGAACTAGAATTAACGAGATCATCACAAATAGTTTGCACAGAATACCAAAAGGAAAAGCAGAAAAAAAAAGGGAGAGAAGAAGTATAGAAGCACTTTGAAAGTACTTACTCTAGAAATGGAAAAATCAGTGAATGTGCCAACAGAACAAGTTTGGGGTTTAACACTAGATTCTCCTTATTGCTTATGCTTACTACTAAATGGTTAACTAAAACTCCTAAAAATAAAATACTTCCTGATTTCAGTCTCTGAACAGAAAACATTTCCATGTTTTCTCTTCCTTTCAAGATTTGTTTTCATTGTGAAAGATCTAGGATACTTTCTTAATAGAAAAAAAATTGAAAGAAACAAACAAATAAACAAGAAACAAAGAAAGAGAAAAGATTCCTTGACTGTAAGAAGTTTACTTTTCACTGCCTTCTGTATTTATGAGAGAAGACTCAATATTATAAAAATGTAAACTCTTCTCATTTGAGCTATAAATTCATTGAAATTCCCAAGTCCCAGCAGATTTTGTTTAGATATTTAAGAATCTGATTCTGAAATGTCTGTGCCTGAGTAAAGGCCCAAGATTAGCAAAACCATTCCTGAAGAATAAGATAGGAGATGTTGCTCTACCAGATTTTAAGACATATGTAAAACAATGGTAATTAAAACAGTGCAGCAGTGATACAGGACAGCACAGTGGGACAGAATAGAGAGCCCTGAAACAAACCCATGAACATATGGAAGTTTGACAGATGACATAGAGGACACTACACACTGCTACAGAAAGAAGAGACTAGTTAGTAAATGATGCTGGTATAACTAACTATGCACATGGAAAAATAGGAAGTTAGATACCTACCTCACACACCACACCAGCAGATTAATTCCAGATTGATTAAAGATTTAATGATTAGAGGGGGATAAAACCGTCAAAATTATTAAAGAATATAAAATATCTATGAATTGGACCTGAGGAAGGACTTCTTATACAACACACAAAAAGAGCTAGACATTTTATGCCCACTGGCTTGGCAAGAATTCAGTCAGAAAATAACAGGTGTTGGTTAGTAGAGGGAACTCATGCAGATGCTGCTGGAGGAACTGTAAGATGGAATAATTGAAATCACTTTGGAAAAGAGTTTGGCCTTATCCTGAAGTTGAGTCTTTGTCTACTTGGGTATGACACAGCAATTCCACCCTTAGGTATGTACTCTGGTAGAACAGTGCTTCTTTAACTTTCATGAGCATCAGAATTACCTAAAGAGCCACACAATTTGGGGTCCCCACCCCTTGGAGATTCTGATTCAGTAGGTCTGGGATAAAGTGGGATAAAGTCTATGAATGTGTATTTCTGAGAAACACCCTGCTGCTGAGGCTGCACCTGGTTTCCAATCACAGTTGGAGCAATGCTTCTCCAGATTTCTTCATTTGTGTCTTGGGAAATAGGAATAAGAATATTCAAAGTCATATTGTTCAAAACAGAAAAGATGTGGACACAACCCAAATATCTATCAGCAGAAGAATGGATAAACAAATTGTAGCATGTTCACACAATAAAGTATCATACAGTATTGAAAATGAATGAACAATAAGTACAGATAACAACCTGGATGAATCTTAGAAGCACAATGTTAAGTGAAAAAAGTAACTCACAGAAAATGACATCCAGCATGATACCACTTTTATAAAGCTAACATTTAATAACATATTTCTTAAGAGCATATGTATGGATAAAACTAAAATATGAACTAAAATGTGAATAGAAAACACAAAATGGGGAAAGGGAAGAATCACCTAAGAAGATGCCACTGCCTGGGTGTTAAGGTAGCTTTTCAGGTGGGTGGCAGGTTCTCATATGCTTCAGAACTCTCATGTAAGTTATATGTACATGAAAATTTTTTAATAAATATTTGTCATATATTACGGAAAACATATACACAATACACATAAAATGGAAAACAATTTTTAAATCAGTGCCAGACAATCAGGTAAGCTAAATGAGACAAGATTACAAGGAAAGGAAAATTGTCATAACAATTAAAATACTCATTAGACTTGGTAAATGACAGAAATGATCCTGGAGGAAATGTAGAGGACAAACTTGAGATGTCCTGTTGCAGAGGGAAAACAAAAAGATTAAAAAGTGATGAGAAAGGTGATAATAGATGTGCAGGCCCAGGATGGAGGGCTCACAACAATGGTTTTAGGAGTCTTCCTAAAACCATGAGTGGAGCAAACAGAGAGAAAAAAGTCAAAGCTATATTTAAAGAAAATCCTCATAGGTTTAAAAAAAAAAAAAAAAGCCTTAGTCTTTCTTTCTTTTTTTTTTTTTTTGAAATTTGATGTTTTGTCTCTTTTATTTTAAAGATTTTATTTATTTATTTGACAGAGAGAAATCACAAGTAGGCAGAGAGGAGGAAGCATGCTCCCGCGGAGCAGAGAGCCCAACATGGGGCTCGATCTCAGGACCCTGGGATCATGACCTGAGCCGAAGGCAGAGGCTTTAACCCACTGAGCCACCCAGGTGCCCCAGACCTTAGTCTTTCTGATCAAAAGTACTCTCCAAATATCAGCAAATTAATGCAGAAAACCACATTGACACATTTCAAATATCAAGGATAAAACATGACTTCTATAAGCATTCTGGCAGAATACAAAAGATAGAAAATAAATGAGCTAATCAAACAGAATAAAATTCACCCTAGCCTCAAATTTCTGTGCAACAAACAAGACAAAAAGATTTCAAAGTTCATTTGGAAAAATAAATGGATATGACTAATTAAAGAAAGTTTGAACAAAGAAAAATTATAAATGAAATGAACTTGAACCTCTAGATATTAAGATGTTAACTGTAATAATGAAAATGATATAAAACTGATGTTATATTGCATATTATAATGTTATAATATATATTATAGATATATTTATGTTTTTACATATATATAAAACTTGGTACGTGATCAAGATGTGTTCAAGAACAGGTTATCAACTGTATGATTCTACAGCTAGTTGTAAATAGTTTAGAAAATAATTAGTACCATACAGCTAATAGTTTTCAATGAATTAAGAGGCTATACTTTTTTATATAAATTTTTTAATTTTTTTAATTGCTTTTCAGTGTACTAGAATTCCTTGTTTATGCACCACACCCAGTGCTCCATGCAATACATGCCCTCCACAATACCCACTACTAGGCTGGCCCAACTTCCCACCCCACAAGAGGTTACACTTCTAAATGATTATATAAAAAGAACTATAAGAAATAACAGTGAAGATTGATCTGATCTTTGTGTGAGAAAGGACTTTGTAAGAATGAAAGAAGTGAAATAAATCAAAAGAAATAAATGGATATATTTATCTAAAATTTTCTTGAAAGATTTTCCATGTCAAAAAAATCATAAACATTGATAAAAAGTAAGCTACAAACTTGAATGGAATATATTTGTTCAATATACATTCTAAAGACTCTTTTTTTTTTTCATTCTAAAGACTCTTACCAATAATATTAAAAGATGTATTGCAAATCAATTAGAAAAAGGTGGATATCCCATTGAAAACAGGGATGATTGTGATAATCACTTCACAAAGTTTACTGCAAATTAAAAATACGGAAATTGCCATCAAATAAGAGCAAATAGAACCAATGAGTTTTTTTCATTTATATGATTGATGGTGATAAAATATTTGGCATTTTAAATATTAGGAGACCATATTTAGCAGCCATTCTGAGGACACTTAGAGTTAACTAAGGTAGGTGGTTAAGCAAGTCTTATAACTCACTACTCAGAGCAGACATAGAGCTATTCTGCCAGCAAAGGGACTTTGAGACTTTGTTCTGATTTATGCAATTCAACAGACATTTTTAAGCAGCTGATATTATAGAAGACCACACAAGGGGGAAAAAAAAAGAAGAAGATCATTAAAAGATTTGTGCCTGGAAAGATGAAGACTGAGAAAACATGCATGATGTCTTTAAGACCTTGAGTAGCATGTCCACACTGAATGGCATGGTTCTGGAAATCCAGAATTATGGGGAGGGAGGAAGCCTCCAAACAAATTAGGGAGCCCTTTTTTACATGGGGAGTTATAAACACTGAAGTCATTACCTCATAATTGGATATAAGAGCAAATCCAATTACAAAATATAAAATATATCTTGTATCAAGTATAAAAACAAAATGTGATAATAGCAAATACCATAGAAATTAAGGTGGCAGTGAAGAGGCTTTGTAAGTTCAAATACATGTGTGGATCACAGATTGAATATTTATTAATCAGTTACAAATGGATGTCAGAATGGTCAAAAACATCACATTCTGTTAGTTTAGAATTATTCTTTTTATTTCAGAATTATTGAGGATGACCAAGAAGTAGCACCATGGTTTGTAAACATTCTTCTGTTTGCATTTCTGATTCTGGAATCCAGGACCCTGTTGTCTTGCCTGGAGGACTTTCATCTCCCTCCCACCACACTAATAGTGTTTAGTAACAATATTGGGAGGATGACATTTGGATTCTTATACTGATGACAATCTTAAAGATTGGAAATCTTCTACTCTACAGTTAATCATAAGTCATAAACCAGTGCAAAAGTCAAGTCATAGGAAAAGAAAGTTGAAAATGTAAGGCCCCAAAAGGTTATTATTTCGTATGTGAAAAACTTTGATTCATTTGTTTTGCATGCCTGTCTGGGTCCACCCCACTTAAATTTCCCCAAATTCATTTAGTCAGTTGAAAAGGTCACTTTAGACAGTGCCCATTTCATGATCAACCCAAGGTGAGCACTTAATTGAGTTGACATGCTTAGAGGATTAGGGTCTCTTTAGTCATGATTCACTGTACCCCTGGTAAGAAGTGGTTTCTGGCCTATGTATTGATATGTTTACTCATGACAGTCAACATGCTTCTTTCTCTAACCCTCCACCTCTCTATTCTCCTCAGGACTACTGGCTCTCTCTCCTTTACAAGCGCCTGATCGGCCCCAAAGTCTTGGCTGTGCATGTGGCTGGGCTCCAACGGAAGCCACGGCCAGGCCGAGTGATCCGGGACAAACTAAGGATATATGCTCACTGCACAAACCATCACAAGTAAGTCTTCAGAGACATGTCACAGAAAGCCACTCCCGAGGGGCTTCAGGCTTCAGGCTGCTCTTAGAATTCCATACCATTCGGGACCCCTAAAAGACTAACTGTAAACTGCTTCTGGAGTCATTATACCTGCTCTTTGCAGGTTTCAAAGGACCTCTGATAAATAGCTTTTTCCCCAGGTAAAACCATTTTCCCACTCTCAAAGGATTGATACACAAAAAGTTCATAAAAACACATGCCATTTGTTCATTTACTTTTTCATCCAACAAATTTTTATTGAACATTTTCTCTCTTCCAGTTGATAAGGCCCACGAGGCTTTTTGTGTGTATCTACACCTGAACCAAAGCTAGAGACACAAAATGTGTTCCTATGATCCAGCAGCAGAGCTTGAGGAAATAAGTCTACATTTCTAAGGTGCACGCTAGAAAGCTCTCCCATTAGAAATCTAGCCCTAGACCTGTGTGTCCCAAGCTGGAAAGCCCAAAGGAAGTTATGCCAGCTTTAGAACCATTTTCAGAATTTCAGAAATCTTTCCAACTATTTTAAATCATAGGAGGTTAAATAAAGATTAGACTTTCTTTTTTTTTACTGGGCTGGACTTAGAACAATCAGTGTGGTACAGTGTGTCTATCCTTCTCTTTTTGATCAGAAGCACTGGTTGTCATTGAAGTTGTCTGTAAATAAACAGGAAAAATAATTATCAGTAAATAAATAAAGTAAGGCAGATAGAATTTTAAAACATGAGGATCGGAATGTAAAAACTGAAAACAGATCCTAAAGCCAAACCCATCTGACCATATTTGGCTCTTCTACATCACTTCCTATTTAAGGAGCAGAGTAGGCAACTCTGAAAAAGAACTCTTTCTCTTAATGCCAGTGGAGGATGGGAGGAGGAAGCCAGTGCCTCCAGCCAGAACTTTATTCCGGTGGGCCTATCAGGGGCTGATCATGGGCAGTGGATAGCACAAAGAGCTCCAGTGGTCAGGTTACAATAGACGTTCCTTCTCCTTCCTTGATGAGAGAGGAGCCAAGTCAATTAATTTATCATGATAAGATTTTTCAAAGAATCACTCTGAACATAGTGGGGCCAGGGGCCAGTTGTCTTGTCTGTAGATACAAGTGCCTATTGTGGATGAGAGGAGGCTGGTTTGGGCCCAGGCCAGAGGCTTTCAACGTGCCTTTTGCTCAACAGGAAGCTCAATCCAATACCTGACAGAGAGTGACTGCTTTATGGCTCTGGCTGGAGTTATCTGATCACCACACAAGGATACATTGTACTCCTTGTCTCCACCCTGGCCCTGAGGTAACCACTCAAAAGGAGGATCCCCAGCTTCAAGAGAGAAATATTACCCTTGGCACTTTTTGTCTCCTTTGGGAAACACATCAGTTGTGCCCTTTATACTATTGGTCTGAGGAACCAGGGGGGAAATGTCAGTGGTGGTGGGCTTAGCAGGATTTCCATGTCCTCAGAGAGGGCTCCTCACATAGTCTCATCCCAGTGCTCATCCTCACATTCTTTAACATGCTTGTAGGGAGTTGTCACTAATATTCTAAATATACTATGAACTCAGGGCCAGTGTCTCATTCATTTTTGTATTCTTGGTGTCTAATATGGTAAACTGGCATGAAGACCTCAGGAAATGTTTGATGAATGAATGAACGCATGCATGCAGAATCAGGGCATCAAGACATCATGGATGATTTACATCTTCCCCTTTGATATCAGCATATCATCCAGAACGCAGTGGTGTACTAGAATGGCTAAGAATTCTACCATTCACTAGCAGGAGACCTCAAACCAGTCACTAAAATCATCTGGATTTCATATTCTCTCTAATCACCAGCTCTCCTCTGCTTTCTGTGGGAATCCACTTCAGAACCTCTCTGGGGAAACAGTGCCACTGTGCTTCTGTCAGTACCGCCCCTCTTCCCCATTAAAAAAGGAAGATGAGGTTTGAGTGATCTCTTGCACATATGGCTGCAATGAGAATAACAGGGTGGAAGGTCTTTTTGTTCCTATTAGAAAGTAAGCCCACGATGGATGCACAAGATGGCTGGGTTTGTAGATATCCTCCATGTCTGTGGGTGTCAGGTACCCCAGATAGGTAAGCACAAAGGTAGGACAAGTGTGTCTGCTCCTTCTCCCTGGGAAGCCATGTACCGTGCCTGCGCCCCTCATATTCCACGACAGTCATGAGGAAGCACTACTGATTCACTTGGTTTATTCATGGTCAACAACTCAAGGTCACAGAAATGTCCCAGAGTGGGCATGTTCACACTAGTCACTCCTGACCAATACTCTGAAAATATACATCCTTGGTCAAAACAGGGATTGGGTGAGAAAGTATAAACTTAGCAGTAGAACAATCCAGAGAGACATTGAAACAACTCCTGCACTCCAGTGTAGACTGGGCACTTGCTGTGTGCCAAGCATCTTGCCAGATATCTGCACTTATATTATCAGACTGAATTCCAGAAGTCTTATGGTATCACCCCTCTATGCAAATAATAATACCATTAATAATGCAAAGAATTTTACACTTGGGAAGAACCCTCAGAGATCTTTGGGCCCAATGTCCTGTACAGCAGAATTTCCTTTTGCAACCTCCTTGGCAGTTTTGCAACCTCTATTTGAATACCTCACTGCCTTTCATGGCACTCTCTTACATTGTGGTTTTTTTCTGACCTAGGAGAGTGGTGTGTTTTATGATCAGTTGAGAACCAAAAGTTCCATATGCACACCAATACCAGCAGGTGCTCTGCTGCCTTCTGTTCTAGAGTCAATAGATCAGGAGCCCCGCAGTATGGCAGTTCTCACCTTAGATCTTCTTGTTCAGAGAACAAATACATTTTGACTGGGAAACGTTGTTTTTTTATAAACCATTCGGCTGAAACAATGTATGTTTCTGGGGAGGAGTTGAGGTCTTAAGCCAAGTTCAGAACCAATTGGAACCTGGTGGATATTGAAGCAAAATTGAGCCTTTTGGGGTTCAAGTTTGTTTATTATTGGCAAAACATGACTTCCTGTTTTTTAGAAGAAACTTTTTTAAAGGCTCATAAAAAAGGTTCCTGAGGCTTCTTGGACATCAAATGACTCTTACAAAACAATATTTTGATGAGTTAAGTGTAAATGAATCAGAAACATGTGGATTAAATTTCCCTTAAAATACACAGGGGCTTTGAAATTAGGGGAAAAAAATGTTTGGCAAAACATGGCCTGACTTTTACCGAACCCAAAAACTTTGAGTTAGATTTGGAGTCAATGGACCAACCCGGTTCTCAAACACATGGACTTTCACTGGAAATAACCATGGAGTCCAAAGCACCATCTTCTCTTTCCTTTTCTTGCCTCCCAGCTTCACTGGAGACATTTCTAGAACAGTGACTATTTTTTATCTGGAAGTCAAAATGCACCTCTCCCTATGATGTCCCCCACCTCTTACATTGAGGATACCCCACTTTGAGCCTCCCTTCCCTGATTCACTTCCTCTTACCCCCATGGCATCACAGAGAAGATGTCAAGCAGCAAAGGAACAGCCAGAAAGATGAACTCCAGATGCATGGATTCCCTGCTGAGGAAGAAGTCTCACCATGAGAGAGACATGGGGTAAAGTAGATGTTCTACCAAGCAGAAAAGGACATTCACTAAGAGAACCAAAAGCCACCAGTCAGACCCTATCTTCATGGGCAATAGATACTCCTCCAGATTATTTTTCTGTGGGCAGAGAATATATATTCTTTAGGACTCTGGATTCTCGACACAGTACTTTCAGGTTGGTGCTACACTCCCCAGCCAAGAATGTATTTTCACAGCCAAATGACCTCTGCTTAAATCCCTGCCCCTCAGCCAAGCAGAAGGGATGGCTGAGGCAGTCTTCAATGCTAGTTCCTACCTGAGGACGTTCCATGGATTCTGTGAAAGCCTCTGCTCAGGGGTCTCTGGGCTGGCTTTCGGTACTGCTTTGTCTCCCCCAGGGGAACTATGTAAATGGAAATCAGACCATTGCCAAGCAGCTTGAAAAGACAGCTTTCCCTGCAGCAATGCTGTGATTTCAGGTCTCCCTCCAACCCACCATTTCCCAGCATCCCACCCTTCTCTTCAGTCTCCAAGGGCTCATCCTGCCCCAGCTCTGCAGAGGAAAAACTCGTAAATGCAAGCATGAGGCTCTCCCTCCTCCACTGATGGCCTTTGAGGTTATCTGATGGTAGTTAGCAAAAGAGTTTACCACAGTCTGGCAAAACTGGTGCCCAGGCATGCCTACTTTTGCTCACACTGAGGCCCCGAGTACCTGTAGTTAATGGTGTTTCACTCAATTTCTTCAGCAAAGCTAAGCTTAAAGCCCACCAATGGAATATAGTTCGTGTTCTTTTAATGACAGCAAATGCAGGACGCCAGCTAGCAGCATCTTCTGAGCTCCAGTGACACAAGTCTGCACAGTAAATGGGCATTCTTTTCTGACCTAACTCAGCTGGCTCCAAAAACTACTTCACATGCTTCAGAAGATTAAGAAGCACCAGAGAAGGAACCAGGGAGAAAAGTCATATAATAATTTATCAGAGTATCAGTGCAGGCGTTCAGAAAGCCTTCGAACATAGTAATGTGCCCTCCTACAGATGTAAGGAAAATTATCTGACACAAAGTCAATGGAATATACTTTGGGAATTCTTCTTCTAACCTTAATGGATTGTTCTAGGCAAATGGTTCCCAAACTCAATTATCTGCCAAATATCCTAGAAAGACTTATACACACACACAACACACACACACACACATTCTTAGCTTCCATCACAAACAGATGGAATCAAAGTCTTCAGGATGAGCCCTAGCAACTGTTTTATTAAAAAACAGAAACAACCCAAGTTATCACGTTGACCTGTCCTTAGTCACTCTACTCTTAATTAGCACCTTTAGAAGCAGAGGTGAGTGACCAGAGGCTAAGGGATGCTGTTTCTGCAAAGAATGATATTTTCCTCTGGGCAAAGTTGACTTAGAGTTTCTCTAAACTCCTCCTTTGAAGGCAGGACTGGGTCATTTCTTCTGTTTCCTCTCATTAACCCATCCAGATGGGGCCCTAGGGGACCCCTTAGAAACAAAGTCTTTTTTCCTACAAGAAAGAAGGAAATCATTATAGTTTTGTTGATACATGCTGAAAGGCTCTTGCATGTAGGCATATAGTTCTTCCAGGCTTCTGAACATCCTGTGCTGGTTTAAAAGGATTCCAAAATGTGAATAGTTTTATAATTTTGGTGTAGGTAAAACAGCAAAAGCTGAAATCAAAAAGATCAATACATTTGGCTATCTAAGAGTTTTAAAGTTTCATACATCAAAATACAATGTCAACAAACTGAAGTGATCAAAGAAACCTGGGGGAAATTTTGCAACATACATGCAGACAAAAGATCACTATCTTTAATAAATAGTTTTTATAAATCAATAAGAAAATGGGCAAAGGACATGAATAGCCAGTTCACAAAAGAAGAGATAAAATGGCAAACAGGCAAATGAAAACAATGCTGCCCCTCAGTATGAATTTTTTTAAAAATGCAAATTAGTACAACACAAAATCCTACTATCACCTCTTAGATTGATAAGAGTATTTTAAAAGGTTAATATCCTTTACTCTTTTTTTAAATTTAATTTAATTTATCTTTTTTTCAGTGTTCCAAAATTCACTGTTTATGTACCACACCCAGTGCTCCATGCAATACGTGCCCTACTTAATACCCACCACTGGACTTACCCAATCCCCCCACTTGCCTTCCCTCCAAAACCCTCAGTTTGTTTCTCAGAATCCACAGTCTCTCATGGTTTGTCTTCCCCTCCAATTTCCCCAAACTCACTTCTCCTCTCCATCTCCCAATGTCCTCTGTGTTATTCCTTATGCTCCACAAGTAAGTATAGCCATATGATAATTGACTCTCTCTGCTTGACTATTTCACTCAGCATAATCTCTTCCAGTCCTATCCATCCTATCCTGTCCAAGAAGTCACTTCTTTCAAGACATGTTCCCAAAGGCAAAAGAAATATCCATTATTCTTAAGGGTATGAGGAAATGGGTGCTCTTGTAGGTAGTTGAACAGAGCAAATTGGTACAAGCTTTCTAGGCAGTTAACATCAGTGTTAGCAAGGATAGGTGAGGTTATGCCATGATAATGGAGGACCAACAAATCTCCATGGCTTTCAATAAAAAAGTGTATTTCTCATGCATACTACCTGTCTGTCATGGCTCAACTGTGGCTCTGCTCTACATCATCTTCATTCTGGGCTGCAGGTCAATAGAGTAGCCTCTCTTGAGAACATCGTTGGTCTTCTGGCACAAGGAAAAGAGACATGGCAAAACACAGGCTGCCTTATAAAACTTCTGCACAGAAATTTGAACACATCTACCCACATTTCATTGGCCAAAACCAATCGTGTGAACCCTAGGGTTCAACACAGTAGGGACAGAAAATCTTCCCACAAGGAGAGGCTTCACTGGGAATGAACCAGAAGATTTGGTTAGGAATCATGCCATGTGCCTTCCCCTAGTCTTAATGTGTCCAGCTTCCAGGACTTTATTTGAAATAATGGTGACATGCAAAAAATGTATATACTAGCATATGTAATTTTGTTATGGCAAATTTTGAAAAAATGTAAGTCCCCAAAGGTAGGGGGTTAACTAAATAAATTATGGTACATTTATATAAGTGAAGAATTTAGCATTCTTCTGTAAGTAGAAGAAAATATACTAACATAATAAGATGGGAATATGTTTAAGATGTTCATGAACTGAAAAAACAATGTGGTCTCAATTAGATGAAAACTGGGAAATATATATATATATATATATGTATATATACATATATATATATATATGTCAAAGTACTCAGTAAATACGTGAATTAATGTTGAATTAATAAACAAAAAATACTGGAAGGATGTTTACCAAAATTTTATCATATCTCAAGATACTTGGATTATAGGAGAATTCTTTTTCTTTGTATTTCTCTGTATTTTTCCCTTTTTTCCCCATGCAGTCAGCATGTTTTATTTTCATTCTCAGAAAAAGATATTTTGTTTTCTAAATTCATTGTAATATATTTAAACAAAAACGAAAGGAGTGTGGTGGGAACCGGGTATCTTCTCTGCAAGAAACCACAAACAATAACAAGGCCTTCTATCTTTGATGCTCATGGGTGGTCAAGAATCATAAAATAAGTGTCCTTTCCTGGGGCAGTCCTGTTTGGTGCAGTCTATAAATTATTGAGCAGCATCTGAATGACCACCTTATTTCCATCTTACCCTTCTCCTTCTCCATCTCAGCCACAACTATGTTCGAGGGTCTATTACACTTTTTATCATCAACCTGCACCGATCAAGAAAGAAAATCAAACTGGCTGGGACTCTCAGGGACAAGCTCGTGCACCAGTATCTGCTGCAGCCCTATGGACAGGAGGGGCTCAAGTCCAAGTAAGTGCTGACCTAGAAATAGCTTAAGAGCAAGTGCAGCAGGAATTGGAAAGGGAAGGATCTAGCACTGTCATTTTCCTGCTGCTATTTCACTCAGGGTCTCAGTGGGATGGAGTCAGGGGACTGCTGACTCGCTCTGGGACCCTTGTCAAGCCTGTTCCTGTCTCTAGGCTTAGATTCCTCAACTGTAAAGTCAAATGGTAGACAAAATATTTCTCAACAAGGGCATTTTTTGTTATCTGGGCAAGACAATTCGTTATGAAGGATGATCTCATTTCAAGTTACTTATTCACATCCTGGGCCCCTGCCTACTAAATGCCAATAGCACCCCCTAGTCACGTGATAAGTAAAAACCCTGGGGCTTGAGAGCCATGCCCCTTTCAGCTGTAATGAATAGGTAATGCTAGAACTCCCTTGTTGTGGGCATCTATGAACCTCATGAGGACAACGGGTCAAAATTTCAGAGATCAAGAGTTTGTTCTGCCCCTAAACTTATAACTTTGGACACATCACCTCTTGGATCTCAAGTTTCCTTATCAGAATGTTAGGAGAGACATTATATTCTGGGGCTCTGTGATTCCCTCAAACTCTAAAAATATATGATTCTGTGATACTCCCTACCTCCCTTCGACTCTACCAGAGACTGTTGCCAACCCTGACCTCCACCAAAAGAAAGCAGCTCTAGGCCACAGGGAGAAGAGCCTCGTCGAAGACAAGGCCACCTCAGCTCCCTGAGTAAGGCCTCCCAGGAAGAGTATGGGATGCTGTACAGACTGGGAGCATTCCTATTACATTTTTAATGTTTACCAAGTTTAACAAAGCTGTAAACTTGGAGCAGGTGGCTTGCACTCCCACAGCTGCCCACAACTATTTGCGCTATAATTGTTCGCTGTTTCACTGCAACCTTGGTGGCTTGCATTTGGCTTCCAACTGTATGTGCAATGGGAACAAAACACAATCTGGGAAGTCACTTACTGAGTCTCTTTAGCCCACCCTAGATCTGTATTTTCAATTTTGGTTCATATACGGGCTCTTTTCTCCAGCTACATGTACATTGCTTCTACTTTTCTTTCCTCGCAATCCTACCTGTATTAGGAGACACTCAAGTATTTTATCCCTTCTCTTTCTATTTCCCAGTCATTCATGACTAGTATGCTGAATTCCTG
Source organism: Mustela nivalis (assembly GCF_964662115.1). Taxonomy (NCBI): domain Eukaryota; kingdom Metazoa; phylum Chordata; class Mammalia; order Carnivora; family Mustelidae; genus Mustela; species Mustela nivalis. The sequence continues at coordinate 157,798,542 of NC_139021.1, read as the reverse complement.
GTCTTTATCCTAGGCAGGAAAATGAGTTTTTATCCCAGAGTCTGACAAATTAACTGACCTTGGCCAATCAGTTAATCCTAATTCTTTGGCCTCAGTGTTCTCATCTGCAAAATTCAAGAGTTGCTGTATGTTTGGTAAGGTCTCTTCCAGCTCTAAAGTTCTCATCCTGGGGCTGATTTTCTGAGGATCATGAGTGTGTTCAAGTTTCCACTGCCATTCACTAGTGACCTGCAAAGTCGCTTCTTGCAGAAAGGCTGACACCTCAAGCAGTGATTGTGATTGTGATCATTCCTGGTCCTCTGGAGACCAGAGTATGGAGCTCCAGGTTAGGAGCTGAGCCTGCCCCAAACTGGGAAAACCATGTGTACTGCATGGAAGGAACTAGCCAAATGCCTAAGTCTAATAGGCCATTTGCTGACTGTGTCCTTAAGCAAGTTATGTAATTTCTATAATATGGTCTCGGTTTCTTCATCTCATGGGGAGAGGAGTAAACACAGGAGTCTGTGTAAAGTTCCTGCCACATAGGAGGTGTGTGGGAAATACCCATTGCCTTCTTTTTCCTCAGCTCGGGACTCTAGCTGGCTGGGACAAAGGAAACAATTGCTCTCTTTCTAACATCTCTAAAATGTTCTTCCAAAGCAGAGTCTTCTCGGATTTTGAAGATAATGTGTTGCTAAGATGCTTGTTAAGATTATAATAAAGATGGTATAAATGCAAAACCATGGAACAAGAGGAAATGTAGTCAGAGCATAGCATCATTTTATGAGTTTGTTTCCCCCATCAACCAAGGATATGGGCCTCCAACCCTGTTTACTCCAGGATTATTCCCGATGCTTGAACCTGGCCACAACTCGGACCCTCCTGCCTATACCTGTCCTGCAGAATGACTGAGGTGACTCCCATTTGCTACTGATGTGCTCTGTGCTCCTGTTATGCTTTCTTGTACCTCACCTCGTCACCATCTCAGTGACAATTTGTGTTAGGGGTTTTGTTGAGAATGTTAGAGGGGGACAGGGTAAAAGAGAATTTCATTCCATGGGGGTCCTGAAGAGGGATTCAGTAATGGACACTGAGATCAAACTAACAATGTTACGCAGTCAGAAGAGGAGGGAGCTAGAATCAGAAGGCCTAGCTATGAATCCAGTTGCTACCATTTACTCGTGTGGGCAAACCTCGGCTCCCATACCTGTCAGATGGGGTGATTGTGAGAACCAGGTTAGAGCATGTGGGGGAGCTAGAGCATGTGAGCTCTCTACAAATGAAAATTTCGCACACCCATGCATACACATCTGTACAGAAGTATAGAAATACAGTCAGGCACATATGATTTTACGTATATCATTTTAAAGAGAGTTTTGGATTTGAAGTCAGGAGAACTGGATTCCAGCCCTAATCCTGCCATTACTTCACTGTGGAGCTTTGAGCCCTTCACTTAATTCTCTAAGCCTATTTCTCTCCTGTAAACTACTGCTAATTTGACACCTCTCCCGTTCTTGACCTCAGTGACTCTGACCCTGTGCCCCGCCATCTTGGACTGTTAGCTGCCAGCAGGGGCTGTCGTGTATATGTTCAGTGCCCCCAGGGCTCTGCTCAGTAACTACTAATGCATGCAGGAGCCCTCCGTGGTTCTGAGATGGGGGTCTTACAGGAAGGGTGTGGTTTTGGTGAAGCAGACTCTGCAGGAAAGGATGAAAGGAAATGCAAGGAAGTGATTTCAGCCTTTGGTGTCTCCTTCTCTGTTTTATAAGCCTCTGGGGCCAGATTCTGTGTTCTGTGTCTGCTAATTCCTTGCTGCAGCCTGGAGCCATATTAATTCAGAAAAAAATGGAAAGCTCTGGGAGCTGAGGAACCTGTAATTGCTCTTGTCTGGAGGAACCAGAAAGAGGATACAGAGCAAGTCAGTGTGCCATTCAAGCCACCAGTTAGGCGCTGTAGCCTGGCGTTTCAGGAGTAGAGAGATGCCAGCAAACATTTATGACTGGTTGAGAACAAGGAGGTAATTCTCATTCTCTTGGAGTGGTCAGCAGGGCTGGGTATATTTGAAATCTCTGGAAAGGGATCTCCATGAGATCCTGGGGCTTAAGAATGTCAGGCTTTGCACATGAAGCCTCCCTAAGGGGCTAATCAGGCACAGTCTGGGAATCCGAGTCCACAAATGAAGGTTCCTGTTTGTCATTTCAGTGAGTGAGCCCATCATAAGACCCACCCGTCAAGTCTCAACTCTCTATGTGAGAAATAGTTCTCATTCTTGGAATCAGACAAAAGGTGGGTGCCCTATACCCTATAGGATAGGAGAATGGAAGTTTCAAAAACTATAGTGTATACAAGAGGAGGGGGTTCTGTGTCTAGAATACATATTCTGTAAGGATGGCTGAAGGAAATAGGGAGATTTCATTCCGAGAGGAAAAATAACACAAATCATAAGGACTTTCTTTAGATACTCAGGGACTGTGAAGTGAAAGAAAACAGATTTAGCCTAGAATCCTCTAAAGTGATGGCAAACCAGGGAGTATAATTTAAAAGAGAAAGATTTCACCACAAAAAGAGCTCATTTTCCAAAGACTCATCTGGTGTGACTGAGGACAGGGTTGTTAGGAGGTAGCCTATTATTCAGAGAATGAGCGGCCATGGCCAACCCAGAGGGGCTCCAAGATTCTCACTCAGTGGGAGGGTGAGCTAAAAGAGTTCTGCTTCCCATTGAACTGTAAAATTCGATTTTTCTCTTCTATTCTCCATCCCCCACTTCCACTTCACTTTTGGAGCCGATGGTCACCAGCCAAGTAGCTTCTTCAGGCCACTAAAAGGCCACACAAAGAGGCTGTGCTGTAAGAGGATGTGGCAGTAATATTGGGCTAGTTTTTCTCCAGAAAATCTCCAAGCTGCAGGTCCATTCTCTGTCCTGTTCCCTGGTTTCTCACCTGTCTGGGAGGAAGACTGACCATTTATATCCAAGACAATAATAGTTCCCATTCTGGAGAAGTCAAAGAGAACATTGTTGAGTACCCTGATACTCTTCACATTCATTCTGTGAAAAGCTTATGATGAAATGAAAGCAGACAGTATCGTGATAGCGTTCAGTGATCCGTACTGTATGTTTGTCAATATGTCACTATAATTTTATATTGCTGGACTACTGGGGTAGCACAGTGGGGGCATCTCTGTATCCACAAAGGAAAGAATCTTCCCAATGCCTGATGCAATCACAAATCAGTGAGCATTGTCCTCTAGGGAATCGATTCCATCCAAGACATAAATATCTCCAGTGTCTTTCAACAAACAGGGAAACAACAGGAAGCTGGGCCAAAGAAGTCAACTTACATAAAAAAAACAGAACTCACGTTTTTAGGGAAAAGTCAAACCAAGAGCAGGTGTTTGCTCACATCCCAGTGTCCTGCCCTATATGTCTAATTCAATTCCATTTGAAGGGAAAGCTATCCAAAAATTAGAAAAGAAGGAAACAACCTTCATCACACTGACTGTTCTATTCTGACACAGTAACTCGAGGGAATGAGCAGCTACTAAGAATCCCAGGGCAGAATGACATTTTGAAGTGATCTGCTTCATTCTCCCTACCCTTAAATAGTCTACGGCAAAGCCATCTGGACTAGACGATGCTCTAGGTTTAAAGACCTCTGGGGAATGAGTGCCCACAATTTCAATCTTGTCCAAACACTCAATTTTATAAGAACACTGTGACCCACTGTGGCTGGGACTTTATAGATAATAAAGGACTTTAAGAGCCATTATCTCATTTGACCCTCTGAATAGCACCAAGAAGAAAGTAGAACAATCCCTGCCTCCCTCACACTTTAGAGTTGGAGAAACGAAATCTTAGAGCATTAAGTGACTTCCTCAAGAGTCACACAACTATTAAGTGATAGAGTTAGAAAGTATCTAGCACCCAATTTTCCTGGCCCCAAATCCAGTGCACTCTCCTCAACACTGTGCTACCCCAGTAGTCCAGCAATATAAAATTATAGTGACATATTGACAAACATACAGTACGGATCACTGAACGCTATCACGATACTGTCTGCTTTCATTTCATCATAAGCTTTTCACAGAATGAATGTGAAGAGTATCAGGGTACTCAGCAATGTTCTCTCCTCTACGCCAACTCACCTCTGTTCCATTAACTTTTCTTCAGAAGTCCTAATTCCAGATCCTTCTTAAAAAGTCTTCTGTGAACTGCTTCTAAGATTCTTTTTCCCAGTCATATAGAATGTTAATAGAAAGGTTTTTTTCTTTGCAAAATTGGTGTTTTCCCTTCTGTTTCTTCTATGCTCTTCTTGGACAAAAGGATTATTCAATGCCAGCACTTACTATAAATTGGTTTAATTTGAAACCTATAAAAATCAATTTTGACATAGGACATTCTGACCTTATACACATAAGCACTGCTAGCTAACTCTCCTTCCCTTACTGGAGCTCAAGCCCAGAGTTACATCTCTGAGGGAAAGATGCTGGCACATGAGCCGTCTCATATTTCTTCATCCATTCATCACCTTTTATTGAGATTCTACTTTGTGCCAGACATGACTTGTTCCCCTTCAGCAGTCTATTGTGCAGTGGCCAGTAACGCAGCTGAAATTTTCAATGAACTATAGTCCAGTAACTACAAAGAGCTCAGGAATCCCAAGTAGATAAACTAGGGGAAAATGTCTGAACATGAAGTTCAATGTGAATGCTTCATCTCAGAATGTCTCTTGATCTTCCTCATGCCAACCCACGCCATCAATAGCCTTCAAAAGCTATTCAGTATAGAGTATTTAGGGGAAAGGGGGAACGGGATTCTGAGGTCCCTGTCCTCGAGGAGTTCATCTGCTATTAGAAACAAACAGCTAACAGGAAGTGGCTTGTGGATGGTACATGAGAGAGGTGTGGAGAATTTCTGCTTCAGGGCTAATAGGTTCCATATTAAATGTTTGTATTTCATATCTGTATGATGCATATTCATATTCATATCTGTATCTTCATATTCATATCTGCATAGCTGTCGTGATGTTAGCTGAAAGAAACTTAATGTTCCTATGAACCTAGAATCTTATTGCCTGTTCTGTGAAGAAATGAACATATTTTTTTCTTTTCTGAATACTGCTTATTTTTTCCATCTCTCTGGGATATGACTTTTGCTTTGATTTCATATTCATTAAATCCTATATCAAAGAAAAACAGTGGCATCTAACTGCATGCCTTTAGAAGGGTGTCATTTGATGTTAGCCAAACAGAATAGTTCTGAAAATACACAAGTTAACACCCAGGTGCTAAGAGTTTAAAAATATCTTCATGACCCTGTTGGAATAGACCACATTATGATACTTCATCTCCAGATTCAGAGTTTGGAGAGTGTGAGGGCAGAACTGGCCACCACCTGACCTACCACAGCCTCTAAAGATGACTAGAAGTGCCACATTTATTTTGGGGCATGGACAGATCTGGGAAAAGGAACTTGGGGAAAAGTCTTAACCCTCAGAATTCTATACCAAGACATCTCACTCACACACTTAGAAACAACTTACCTCAGTAGACTCCAGACACGTAAGTGTGTAAGTTCTCCACTGCTGATACTAGCTTCTGATGATGATGGTGGGGTTTCTGAATTCCGTGTGACCAGACCCACTCTGTGCAGGTTTCCATTCTCTCATTTGTCTGGGATCATTTAAATTAGTTTCTTCTTAAAATAAACCATGTTATAAAAGTTCTGTAGTTATTAAAAGATGACTTTATAGAGGAGAAATAAGTTTGAGAGTACTCTTAGCAATCAAGAAGTTTCCTCTAGGGGCACCTGGGTGGGCTCAGTGGGTTAAGCCTCTCTGCCTTCAGCTTGGGTCATGCTCCCAGGGTCCTGGGATCGAGCCCCATGTCGGGCTCTCTGCTCAGTGGGGAGCCTGCTTCCTCCTCTCTCTCTGCCTGCCTCTCTGCCTACTTGTGATCTCTGTCTGTCAAATAAATAAATAAAATATTAAAAAAAAAAAAGAAGAAGAAGAAGAAGTTTCCTCTAGAGCATCCCTGATAGAAAGCCTGTCAGCTTCTGTTTGATGAAACTGCTTCTGTCCTGAGTCAGCCCACTCTGGGACTTGACAGCTCTGATGGTAGGAAAGAGCCTCCTTGTATGTGGCCAAAGGGTGTTTTCTTCCATTTCTCCCCTTGCTTTAGGAAAATTAAGCAGAGTAAATCTATACCTTCTTCATAATAATTTTTCAGTGTCTCCCTGTAGAGTTGTACTCTCCAAGCTAAACACTTAACTCCTTCAGCCATTCCTCAAATGGCCTGGTTTCCAGATTGCTCACTATTCTGTTCACCTTGGAATCCACTGAGCTATAGAACCTTATCTCCTATGATTAACTGCTCAATTTTCTCACCTCAGACAAGCTCAGTGGTGGAGGTCTGAGAAGGAGTAGGAAGTGTGAGCATTTCCTTATTTCAGTTTGCCTCATCACACAGAAACGTAACATTTTTAAATCTCTGCCAACTTCATAATGAAAAATAATGCTGTCATCTTAATTTGTATTCTTTGAGTATTGGTGAGGTTGAAAATTTTTTCATGTCTCTTAGTATTGCTTTTAGGCATTTTCTATGTCTTTTGCTTATTTTTCAATTGGGTTGTTATCTGTTTTCTTAATGATTTGTAAGTTTTTTCTAACATGAGGTAATTTCTGCTTTGCTACCTATCAGATGTGTTAAAATATTTTCCCCAGTATTTTATTTGCTGTTTTTCCAACTGTTTCATTTTTAGGATATTATCTTGACATACAGAAGTATTCCCTTTTTATATAAGATATAAAATAAGGTGTGTATATATATATATATATATATATATATGATAAATAAGATATAGTTAAGTTTATATATCTTTTTTATTAATTTTTTTTAAAGATTTTATTTGACAGAGCAGGAGAAATCACAAGTAGGCAGAGAGGCAGAGAGGAGGAAGCATGCTCCCCACGGAGCAGAGAGCCTGACATGGGGCTCCATCCCAGGACTCTGGGATCATGACCTGAGCCAAAGGCAGAGGCTTTAACCCACTGAGCCACCCAGGCGCCCCAAGTCTATATATCTTTTGCTTTGTGGTTTCTTCCATCCCACTCATATATCTATGTATTTATAGTCCTGAAATCTGATAAATATGTATCTTTATTTTCTTCTAGTTTCCTTTTTGTTTCATTTTTTATGTTTATTTCTTCAGTGCCTCTGGAATGCGTTTTGATATTCTGTAAGAGGTAAGGGCTGTCCGTAGTACTATTGGAGCTGAAAGTGGGTGCGGAAGTTGTCCATCCATACAGGGCATCAGGTGCTGGTTCTAAAAAGTCAGGAAAAAGAGGATCCTTTTTTTTTTTTTTAAGATTTTATTTATTTATTTGACAGAGATCACAGGTAGGCAGGGAGGCAGGCAGAATGAGAGGAGGAAGCAGGTTCCCCGCTGAGCAGAGAGCCCGATGCAGGGATGCAGGGCTCCATCCCAAGACCCCAGGATCATGACCCAAGCCAAAGGCAGAGAGGCTTTAACCCACTGAGCCACCCAGGCACCCCAAGAGGATCCCTTTTTTTAAAAGCAGACATTAGAATGGAGACCTCTTTTACCTGGAGGTAAAGGCCCTGCTGTGCCGATGCCACCACCTCATCAGCAGCCCTGTTAGGGCACTTGAGAGCCCTCCAGGAGGAAAGACGAGCCAGAGACCCGGTGGCAAGTGAGCGGGATGGTCATACTTAGGCTCACAGCAGCGTTCAAGCTAGAGTTCCTGGTGAGAAAGTCTGAAACGGACACTGTGAAAGTAGAAATGTAAATATATATGAGTATGCATATTTATAAAAATACTTGCACAAGGCTCTGAGTCAATCTGTAGAAAAACTACAAAGAAGTAACTACACAGAGATGAGCCTTACACATTTCTGGTTAATGTAAGCTTAACTACTCATTGAGACATAGATAATTTGGACTCTTTTCACCCTTGTGCTCATTTCAAGGTGTTCTGTGGTTCTGTGGTTCGAAAAGAGACAGTAGCCAGAACCAACGTATACAGGGTGATCTGAGTAAATAATTATAGACCTATCTGGAAAATGCCGTGAAAGTACTGAATGACATATTTAATCCTCTTGGGTGTCTCTTGCTTGGAAAGAGCTTGAACCACCTTTGGTTTGTAGGGAACTCTGTGCCACAGCCTGTGACCTGAGAGAAACTGAAATGTCTTTGAGAACTTGCTCTTCAAAAAAAGCACCGAGTTTTCCTTTTTAATGTTAAAGAAATGCAGAGTTCATTATCTATGCAAATACTTCATCCAGATTTAAGATTCGAGTCTTAATTCCTCCTGGGATGTGCTACACACATGCTTGCCTGTAGGGGCTGAGGAGAATGCTTATCTCCCTGGTGGACGAATGGGAGGGGAGGCATGAAGGGAAGCAGTTCTCTTGAAAGAGCAAAAATGCTCACTTCAGACTAGCCAAAAAAAACTTGCCTTTGGAAAGTTCACATCTTACTTTTAGATTTTAAAAAAAAAGTGGCCTCTTGACATGGTACTCCAAAACAGAGAGAAAGGCTCTTTTTATTCAAAATGACTTCAGAATGTGATGGTTAGAAAGCTGCTTGCATCTCCTCTTACCCAACTGCGAACACCTTCCCACTCCCTCTCCTACCCCTGGGGCTCAACCATGGCTTCGAGATGAATCACCTGGGACCTTTAAAAAGCCCCGTGCCCAAGCCACACCCCAGACCAATTAAACCAAAATTCTCCAGGCTGGGACCAGGCACCAGTATTTTTAAAGCTCCCCAGGTGATTCAAATATGTGGCCAAGGTTGCGAACAACTGTGGCTCCAGAAAATGCTGGAACAATATCCCAGCTGATTTTCTGATTTTCATCTTCTGTTTCACCCGGATCCTAACCTTCATTTAGGCACTAAGCCATTTTGCCAAAGGTGCGAACATGCCATGAGCCCCTGGGCCTTCTCTATGACTAAGTGGAAGGATGTGTACAGCTCCTCAAAGGGTTTATTGTTGTTTTGTTTTAACTCCCAGATTAGTAATGTACAGATCGCTGAGCAGATTAGAGGATTATAAAATGCTTTTATACTTTACAGAGACTTGACATCTTAAACCAAGATGTTTAGGAATTCAGGGTTTTCACTCTGCACTCAGGGTTGTTTTCTGAGAGTTTTTCATTTGCTCTCGGCTTTGGAATACATTTCCTTGCAGCTCGCTCCAGCAGCTGGAATCTCTCTGCACAGCTGTCCATCAAGGCTGTGGTCTCCCCTCCCTCCCTTCATTCACTCACTTGGGGACTCTCGCTGCAGGCAGAGATTTCCATTCTGTTCCAGATCGCCCTGATGAAACACTGGTAAATGGGCACCTAAGGCTAAAGCTCACGGGCTTCACAGCAGTTACTCTAAACTGAAGGGCAAGGACGCAGAATACGTGGCTCTGCAGGACTGGGAAGAAATGGCCCTTGTCTTCTTCCTCCTCCACACCCTCCCGAGGCTGTTGCCATCCATAGACGCTGGAAGAGAGCCTGTGCCACCTGGGATGTCTTACTTTTCACTTTTGAAGGTGCACCAGTGCACCTGGTATCACAGGGAGCACTTTCTCAAAATCCTGTAAAACCGAGATGTTTATCCCTTTCATTTAACATATTTGAATAGGTGTCCGGGGAACCATGACTTTAAAATGAAAGAGCTAATTTTGGGTGTGGTTTCTGGACTTTATCTCATACTTTTACACACGGAAAACCCATCTGCACACCTGTCCATGTGCGTGCATGCACACACTCCTACCCTTGTGCCGGACTCTCTTCATCCCACCTGCAGACTGCCCATAAAAAAAATGTTTCTTTAAAAAAAATTTTTTTTAAGTTTTTATTTATTTATTTGACAGAGAAAGAGACAGCAAGAGAGGGAACACAAGCTGGGGGAGTAGGAGAGGGAGAAGTAGGCTTCCTGCCAAGCAGGGAGCCTGATGTTGGGCTGGATATCAAGACCTGAGCCGAAGGAAGATGCTTAACAACTGAGCTACCCAGGCGCCCCAGGGAGATGCTTCTCAACCCACACTGCATCTTCCAGCCCCACACAGTTAGGGCTGGGGACCTGATCTCTCATCACGGAGGATACCTGAAGACAAGACAAGACAGACTACAGAAGGTATATATGGGAGAAGGGAGTGTAAGGAGGGAAGAGATGAATTCTAACCTGGGAGTCTGGGAGGTCCTTGGGCTGAAGGCCATTGAGCAGGAGCTGGAAGCATGAGAGATACACCTAGGAAACGCTAGACCAAAGGAGATTCTAGGCAGTGGGATGAGCTTACTGAGTGTTCAGAAGCACAAAAGTTCAAGGAGGGAGTGAGTAGTGGCAAATCATTTTACATGATTGGAATATAAGATGCTTTGTAGGGTGAGGGGGAAAGGCCACAAAAATATACTAGAGCCAGAACAGAAGACCTCAAAATTCAGGCTGAGAGTTGTGATTTTCCTTTTGTCTCTCTCTTTGTGTAATTTTAATTATACTGTGTCTGACCACACATTTCCGTGTTTCTGGGTTTCTGTCTACATGGGTAAGGACTGCTACAACTGAGTTTGTACAACACAAAGAATAGGAGGAATATGAGTAATGCCCCTTCTACACCACTCATGAGTGCTGGAGAGCACGGCACCAAGTCTTTACAATGGGAAGGGAGCAGAGTTAACCACATGTTAAAGTCTCTCCATGGTTTTTATAGCTGGTTCCTATTGTGTCCTGTGGTTTGAGTGTGATATGCCTATGACATGGAGCTTTGAGATGGTCACAGAATCAAATTTTCTTCCCAAACTGCCCCCAGATGATTTCCTCATCTGTTGGGAATTAACAATATCAGTATAAATCCAGGTTCCGTAGCTGGGCTCTCATCTTGTCTGCCAAATGTGCTAAGTTACTTTAAGCCATTAGAGACACATGATAGAATCCCATTATGGCTTGGACCATTATTACACCACTTGGCTAGAACACAGATCAAATCATGACCCCAAACCTAACTGCAAACAGGAAAAGTCTATATCTCTAACAACTTGCCTATAAAATCCCCCCAGCTCTGCTTGGATGAAGGAATCCTAGGGTTTGCTCCGTGATACAGAAGCTAGATCAAAACTCCTCATTGTTTCAATATGCCCCTCAAAGAATAGGATGAAGGGCATATGATCTTATCAGCCTCAAAGGGTATCCATGGCCAGGAACCTCACACATGATGTGGGCTCCCGGAGGAGAGAGGGGACCAGGAAGCCTTCATCTCCGTTTGCCCTCTCTTGCACAGTCTCTTCCCTTTAACAACAGAGGAAGGGGTCAGAGTATCCAATCAGGAGAAGTCCTAGCGAGGTTGACCAACATTAATTAGAATTAGTCTCGAAAGAAAGAAGGGACCGAACCGCATGCTCTTGAAAATTAAGAAATGCAAACAGTTTGGTTTAGCAGGCAAAATGACTCCAGCGCACAGATAAAATAAAGCTGAGCAGGACCGGTGCTAACTAAAGGGGGAGCTGCGGCTAATATGCTTGCCTTCCAGCTGGGGCTATCCGATAAGACCCTGTGAAGGAGGCCACAGGGGCCTGGAGGGAAGGGGAGACTTTTTGACAGAATCTACCAGATTCCAGGAAAGCTTCAGGGCACACCTGGAAGTCATCCTCCCCACAACCCCAGAGGCAGGAGTACCCCTGAGAGGGTAATGAGCATCCTTAAGCCTCTGGTCCAGCTAGGCTAGTGAGAAGGGTTAGGGGCCACTCCAAAGGGGCCCTGGTCAGCGGGATGGCGATCACTCCTGGCCATTTCAAAGGAATTTCCTTTCTAAGCTACCCCAGAAGCACAGCTTCTCCCGGAGCAGGGGAGAGGAGGAAGGCCCCTCTGTCCTCAAACCCTCCAGGCTCTAACCTGCCCCTGACCTGGCGAAGGGCAGGGCAGCTGCAGAGACCGGCTTCCTAACTCAGCGAGGGGGCCACACGGGGCAGCGGGGCCTGGAGGGCCTGTAAAGCGTACACAGGTGCGCGGCCGGCGCGGAGGATTGGGAGGCCGGGTCGCGCGGGCGCCGCCAGCCCCGCACCTGCGCCGACCCCCTCCCTGCACGCGGGCCAAGAAGCCCGCACCCCGGCGGGAATCGAAGCCGGGCTGCGCTCCTTTCCTTAATATTGGCCACATTTGGGGCGGGGGGGCGGGCGGGGGTGCTGCCAAGTGTACCGCAAGGCCGTTTTGCTGGGCTCTGAATGACCCTTAGGTCTGTTCCTCCGGGAGGCCGAGCACAGTGCAGTGTGGCGGGGACCGAGTGCGGGTGTGGGGACGGCGCACGCGCTCTGGCTTCCTGGGAGCCCGCGCCGGAGGGGTCGCGGGGTGGGGCGGGGCGGGGCGGGGCGGGGCGGGGGGGGGGGAGTGGAAAATGCTGTCCCGTGCTGTTGTGTAGAACAAGAGTGCCCTCTAGTGGCGCACGGGACAACACTCTGGAATGAGAGAGCTGGATGTGTGGGATTACAAGGAGCAAAGGGAGCTGACGCCCCTTCCCCAACACACACACTCAGATTCTTAGACATTCTCCTTCCTCCCTCCGCTGCCTCCCTTCTTCTCCCCCTCTCATGGTTTAACCATACACAAACGACACTAGAACAGACGGGTGTCATGTCCAGGCCAGCACATTTCATGTTGGGAGTCTGGACTAAAACTCAAGTCTCTGGACTTCCAGTCCAGTGTCTTTCCTTCTGGATTCATCTCCCTGCATATTTATAACCAGTTCTCCTCTTATTGCTCACCTGCTATGTGAGTTGGTGGAGGGAGAGTGCAAGAATGAACAAGACAGACACATGGTCTTCCTGCCTAGTGAAGACACAGACAGTAGGTCAGCAATGCCAGTACCCGGTGATGAGTGCAGAGATCTCAGAAGTGTAGGGTAATATGGAAACACTTTGGAGGGGCATCTGACCTATAGGACAGATAGGAGTTAGCCAGGGAAAGGAAGCTGGAAGGGGGAGGGAATGTGGAGAAGGTTCCAAGCAGCAGGAACATGTACAAAAACTCTGGGGTCAGAGATTGCGCTTGGCGACACTGTAGCATGGAATGGGAGGAGGTGGTGAGTAGTGGGGTGCAGGAATGGACAGGAACTAGGGTGAGCCTCTAGAGGGCTGGAGACATAGGTAAGAAGGCTTTGCCTATTGGGTCTTGTAAAGGCTTTGGACAGTGTTCTAAGATCAGCAGGGAGCGACTGAACATTAGGTAGGTGAATATTGTGATCAGATTCTTGTTTGTGCAGGATGACTCTTGAGTTTGGCATTAAATGCCTCAAGTTAGTTGTTAGACTTTGGACAACCCACTTAAAAAATGTTCAGGACAGAAGGACTCTGAGGTTTCATCTAGCCTGTTTTACACATAGAGAAACCCAAGTTCAGAGAACGCAAATCACTTCCTCAAAGTAGCTGAGGCGGAGTGATTATCTCTAAGTCCCTTTACCTCCCACTCAAGGTCCCAAATATGCCAGCCTGAAGCAGACAGAGCTCCTAGGACTTCTCCCAATAATACGGTCTTCCCCAGCCTCTGCCCCACAAAAATCCACCCAGGGCCAGACCAGAGTCCAGCAAATTATCTTCAAGATTGGCAAAGAGTATGCGCGCTACACCTGCTTCTCTGAGCCCTCAGGATAGTCGAAAGCTTGCTTCAGGATCCACGGCTAGCAAGAACCAGGGTAAACCATGAGGACCAGAGACTGTAGACAGGTGGTGGGGGAAGGAGGGTGACCTAGGCAAGGGGGTCCCATAGAGACCAGGAGAACAGAAGGCTTGACTCCACACTGACACATTGAATCTCATTTCAGATAGCATGCAAAATAAAGAAAACAAGTTTAGGAATTGAAAAATTAACTCAGACTTTGTAAAAACAGATGGTGATAAAATGCAGTTGTCCTAATATTTGGACAATTTAAATGCTCCCAGCAGCTAGGGATTTAAAAGAAATAGTTCAACATAGGCTGGATCATTTAGCATTTGGTGTGAAAAGTCATAGTAAGTAAGGAGGTCCCAAAATATGATGGAAATATGATTAGGAAGGGTTTTAAAATAAAGAAACACAATCCTGGTGAGTGCCATCTGGAATTGGAGAATAACATAAATAGTAGAAAGAGGTGTCAGAAAGGACTGAATTCAAGACCCAGCTAAGCCATCTATTAGCTGTGTGACCTTGCCCAGACCACTTAACCTCTCTGACCTCATCTCAGTAGTAAAGTTACAAAAATAATAATAATAATCACCTCATTTACCTCACAGGCCTCTTTAGCGATCATAAGGGAGGCCAGACAGGACCATGGTGAAGGGCAGTGTTGCAAATCTCACCCATATCACTTACTGGCTGTGTGACTTAGGTGAGACCCCTCTAAACTTTGATTTCCTCATCCGTAATATAGGGTTGCTAAGCCCTGCCTCCGCTGGTTGTTGGAAGGACTAAATGCGATAGTCAAATGAAATCATTACAAAATGCCTTTGTGTACAAAATAGTCATCGCCATTACTAATCAATGATTTTTATCATCAGTGTGACTGACTATGTTTTCAAACTTACAAATTGTTCATAAAAATGAAAGACTATTGTAATATTTAGCATGATATGACTTTACTGGGTAACAGGATGAATATTAAAATAAAAATGTAAGCAGAAAAATAGAATGGAGGTGGTGAAGTATGTGGCCTGTCTATAATGGAGGGAATTTATAGGTGAGGATGTGTGGAGACTCAGGGTCTCCCTGAATTAACTCATGTTGGCTTAGTTAAGAGATGATCAAATGGATCTTTTTTTTAGGAAGAAAAATACTATCCGTAATCAATGGCCTCGTGTCAGATTGGGATAAGGTATCTGGTAAGTGACTGAGAATCAGCAATAATTCAGGTCTTATCTCATATCTCCAGAGCCACTGAGAGCAAGAGAGTAATTGGTAGGTTAATGAAATCCGTAAAGACACTCAGCGAACCTCCGGGGAGCCTCTCCGAAGCTGGAGAAACTCCACCTCAAAGATAAGAAGTAGTGCAAAAGAACCTCAAAGCTCATTCACTTGTTCAAAGATATTTCATCCCTCCTCCAGGCCGAGCACTTTGTTAGGCACCGAGGAGTTAGGGATGAAAGACATGATCCCTTTCCTGATCAAGCTCACAGCCCAGTGAGGGGGATAGTGAGTAAGTCACTACAATTCAGTGAGGTAGTCATAGATAAGTTTGGGATACAAGAGAATCCAGAGTTGGAGCTCCTAGCCCAGCCCAGAGATCAGAGAAGTTTCCCCAGAGAGAACAACACCTGAGCAGATTCTGCAAGGACACAGTGTGGTTAGTCCGACAGGGGAGGAGGGTGAGTTGTGAAGTGGAACTGCACGTTATTTACTTTGGCCCTGCAGGGCAAGGGGGCCAGGCCTGTAAAAGGACCAGGGTTCCTTAGTGATATCAGCTTATGTCACCATCCTCCCACATTGCAGTAATTGTCCTTTTAAAATCTCTTGCTTGAGGGCACCTGGGTGGCTCAGTTGGTTAGGAGACTGCCTTTGGCTCAGGTCGGGATCCCAGAGTTCTGGGATTGAGTCCCGCATCAGGCTTCCAACTCCATGGGGAGTCTGTTTCTCCCTCTGACCTTCTGCCCTCTCATGCTCTCTCTCTCTCTCTCTCTCTTTCTCTCTCAAATAAATAAAATCTTTTAAAAAAAAATCTCTTGTTTGAGGGGCACTTGGGTGGCTCAGTCAGTTAAGTGTCTGACTCTTGGTTTCAGCTCAGGGCATGATTTCAGGGTCCTGAGGTTGAGCACCCGGCCCCATGTCAGGCTCTGGTCCTCCCACCTCTGCTCGCTCTCTCGATCTCTCTCTATCTCTCTCAAATAAATAAATAAATCTTTAAAATCTCTTGCTTGAAAAATGCACATGATGCCCTTCTCCTCCCAAAAAAGCTATTAGGAATTTTATAACAGTTTTAAGTGAACTTGTGTCTTATTAATCCCAACAGTGTCTACTGGTACTTGAAAAATATTTACTATACTTTTAAATGAACTTTCATACTTCATTTCCAACAATATCTACTTACGTTGTCATTTGAGAACTATTTATTTCATTTATCAGCAAGATTTAACTAGCTTTTCATTGTGAAATAATCTTTGTTTGTGCATATGTTGGTGATGACCTGAAAAGAACAGCCAATCAGCCCAAGCTCACCCCCAGAGGCCAGGGAGCCGTAGTTAGCATTGGGGTCGGGGGTACTGGCAGGACCCAAGACTGGAGAGCTAGCCAGAATGGGGCTTCACTGACCATGTGAAAGTGGAAGCATGGGGAGATGCTGAAGAGTTAAAAGCAGTGACAGAAATTGATTGCTCTGTCAGCAGTGTGGCAAGCA
Source organism: Mustela nivalis (assembly GCF_964662115.1). Taxonomy (NCBI): domain Eukaryota; kingdom Metazoa; phylum Chordata; class Mammalia; order Carnivora; family Mustelidae; genus Mustela; species Mustela nivalis. The sequence goes on along the minus strand of NC_139021.1, from coordinate 157,782,202 downwards.
GCAGGAGGAAGGCAAGGCAGGGGGCGAAGAGATCGGTTACATGGCAAGTTCTGAACTAAGGTAGTAGCAGTAGTAGAGAGAAAGACGCAGATATGAAAAATATTAAAAGGTAGAATTGACTTTGTGACACCCGATGTGGGCATTGAGGGAGAAGTCCCAGATGGCCAGCTTTCTGGCTTAGGTCATTGGGTAGATGGTGATCCCCACACAGAAAAGGCTAAGAAAAGGACAGGGTTTGAGGAGACCATTTTTACTTTGGACATAGTGGCTTTGTAGTTCCTGTGGGACAGCCAAGTGGAGATGACATTAGTTAGAAGAAGGATTTAGGCTATGTTTGAGGAGAATTGACATGGATAACAAAGTTCTGGGTGTGGGTGACAGCACTCAGTGGGAGTATGGAGTGGGAGAAGAGGTCCAAGGACAAGGCACCAAGAACCCCAATATATGAGACAGGTAGAAGCGAACAGTCCCTCTTAACAGGCAACCACTTGCAGAAATGAAGGAGGAGGAGAATGGGGGTGAGAGAGAGACAGAGACACCACGGGAACCAAGGGAAGAGAGGACTGAAACTTGTCAGTCCCGAGAGCATCCAAGTACAAGGACCAGTAAGTTTACCCGCAGCTATGGTGAAAAGAATTAATAACAAAACCCCATCTCCTACTTACGGGACTGGTTATGCTGTCAGAGCGTCCCATGCTTTGTACTTCACATCCCTGGTCCTGGAGCCTATAGCAATTGCATAGACAGGAAAGCTCTGGAAGGGAGGTGACTGTCTAAGTGAGTGAGTGACTGGAATTAGAGATCTGTCCCCAGAATCTCAACCATGCTCCCTGGCTCAACCCACACTTGGGTTAGCTTTTTACAAATAACCAACAAGGAAAGCAGAATGGGTCCTATTAGAGAATAACAATATAGGCATTCAAAGGCTTGCTTATCACACTTCCCAGAACCCAGACATAGAGCAATGCTCTGGGATGGTGTGATGCTAAAAGGACATTACCTCATTCCTTATGGGGAGGGCTTGCTCGCAGTTCCGTATGCAAGAGGGATCATTGAAGGTCTTCAAGTAGAGCAGTGATATTACCTGAGGATGCATTGGAAAGATTAATTAGTATTATTGAACTTGTATTTGATGGTGCATGTATATGTCTGGTTGTTGGATATTCACACCACCTGAAACAAAATAATGATAGTACGCCTTGAAGACCTGTTCTGGCTTTTTTTTTTTTTTTTTTGTCTTTTGCAATTGGATCCCTTCTCCTACCCTACCTCCTACTCCAGTGAATAGGCTCTCTTCACCAGAGGTAGTCACTTAAATTTGGAGCAAAAGCTCCTTCCAGGTTTGATAAGGTCAATACTTACCAGATCTCAATTCTCCTACTTCTATACTTTTCCAGAGGCAGGTCTGGCTCTCCACACAGGTGTCCCCTGCTCACTCTGTCATTCCTTAGTCGCACCAATAAGAGGAGGGCGGCTGTCCCTCTGGCCTGTTGGATCTGGATCAGACCCAAACTTATCCATGTGGGACCAGGCCTGAACCTGCCTCCCTGCCTTGCCCTCTGTTGGGAGCAACTCACAGCTCACTTATCTCTGGGAATTCTCTGGTCTGCTGTGCTGACCACCTCTCTCCAAACCTGGTTACCACTCACAGAACAGCAGGAACACGGAACAAAGACCTTTATATCAGTGTGTAACACTTCATTCTCTTTACAGCTCAGATAATATCACTGCATTGTCATCACATTGGAGGTCGGGCAGGACCCCAAAATAGTCATCACTATGCAACATTGATTTTCTGAGGGTGACTCACGGCCTTGTTTCTAGGGTGGTCTGGCTCTGGCCTTTTCTTCTGACCCAGAAAACTGAGCTTCAATCTGGATACATGGCTGTACAAGTCATTCCAGGAACAGCTGGGAAGTTTTTTGGATTCTGTACCACAGGCCAAGGATGGGTGATGAGCTACTTCCCTTTCTCCTCAGTGTACTCTGTATGTGGCCCTCTTCTCAGGATTGAAGACGGCTGGTACACAGGAAGAAGAAAAGCAAGCAGGATGGGTGAGCAGGAGTTAGAAAACCCCTACTTTATCACCTACTCCACCATGTTGCTGGAACATAAACATCCTTAAACTACGAGATATAAAGGACACCTAAGTGGCTTAGTCAGTAGAGAGTCCAACTCTTAATCATGATCTCAGGGTCATGAGATCGAGCCCCGAGTTGGTCTCCACACTGGTTATGGAGCCTGCTTAAGATTCCCTCTCCCCTTCTCCCTTCGACCCTCCACCCCCGCTCGCAATCTCTCTCTCCTTAAAAAAAAAAAAAAAAAAAAAAAAAAGATTTGAAAACTCATTCTCAGAAAAAGGAGAATCATTAAGTGTCTCTCTCCTCCTTCAGAACAAACCTAGACAAGTTACATGATGTTCATTTTCAAATCTCTCAAATAAATTAAAGAGATCTTTTAAAAAGAAGACTTCTGAAATCATCTTAAGCCTGTGCATCACTCCACAGGGAAAAATTCTTCAGGTATACAATCAAACCGAACTGCTATTATGATTTTAAAAAGTAGGTGTAATACACTTCTCAGCTTCTGCATCATACTTTTCACTTGTCTAAATGATGTGTCTCTGGAACTAGACAGCCTGTGTTCAAATCCTGGCTCCCAGACCCACAAGCTGGACCTTGGACCGGTCACTTAGCCACTCTAGGTAAAATGGAATGATGGCAATTTCTTTTTTGGAACATGGCTGGTGCTTTTTAATGAGTTTTTCAAAAGTAAAACACAGAGCTGAGAGTTTGGGCATAGGAAGTGTCAGTAAGGGCCAGTCCCAGACAGACTGGCAGGCAGTCCAGGGCTGCCGAGGCTTGGCTGTGATGAGGCACTGACAAGTCCCACGCTATTTGTCTTTGCTGTAGGTCAGTGCAGCTGAACGGCCAACCCTTAGTGATGGTGGACGATGGGACCCTCCCCGAACTGAAGCCCCGCCCCCTGCGGGCCGGCCGGACATTGGTCATCCCTCCAGTCACCATGGGCTTCTATGTGGTCAAGAATGTCAACGCCTTGGCCTGCCGCTACCGATAAACCACCCTCACGCCCACAAGCCACCCGCAGGCCTGCTGGACTGCTTTCCACTCTCCTGCCCTAATCGTATCCTGATCTTTCAGACATCTTCTTAGCAACAAACCAGTCTGCTGCCCCATCCTGCTGGAATCAGCACAGACTTGCTCTCTAAAGAGACAAATGCCATAGCACGAGCTTTGCCTAGGGAGGCCACATGCACCCCAAAGGAAAGTGTACCCATCACCTGTGCCTATATAAGGATGAAGGTATGTGTGTGGAGCCGTATGTACCCATGTGCACACACCAGGAAGAGAAGCCGGCGGTGCGCTCGCAGGACCCATGAAACAGCTCTCCATCATCCGGGTCACACAGCAGTGTCACTATAGACCTTAGCCTGGGACTGCTTCCCGCAGTACGAGATGAGGAAGGAAACCACCAAGTGGGCCTTCAGGAGCCCAGTCCTCTTCAAACTCCTCTCCTTGTCTGTTCCCTGCTGTTGCCCCGGGTTTCCTGTCACCTCTCTTCTCACCGGGGAGCAAGTGGGTGGGTCAGCACCGGCCTGCTGGGTGAGCTGTTTATGTCATTTCCTGGCTGATGTATGAGTGTGTGCATCTGGGTTTCTGGCAGTGGCATCAATCACTGGCTATTCCTCTGGGAGACGGGTGCTTCAGAAGTAAAATTGTAATTGTACTCCAGATTTGTAAGAGGGTTCTATTCCTCTGTGAATCCGGATTCCCCTTGGGTTGGAATGGGAGTCAGGTAACAATATTCATGGAGTGGAGAACAATGTATTAGGCACCACAAAAAGCAATCATCATCCGTCATGTGGCTGGGAGGGAGAGCGTTTCAGCACAAAGAGAAAGCACACTGAACCACCAAAGGAACGCAGACACACACACACACACACACGCACACACACACACACACCCCAACCGAACAAGCAAATAATCAGACTTGCATCAAATCTGAAGGAATCTTAAGGGCTTGTCAGTCAGGCCCCTAATGGCTTGTTTGACCAAAGTTATTAAAAAAAAAAAAGTGTAAATCGAAAGTCATCCCTGTAAGACACAACCGAATCTAGCAGTCCTTCCTGTTCCCCAAGGAGCTGTGTGCTTCTCCAGGCATTTACTAGGCAGAAATCTAATGTGGTAGTGAAAGCTGACCAGGTCCGCGCTTTCCCAGACCAGCCAGTGTGAGCCCAGAACAAAGCTTTCCATGTACTGCCTGGGGGATGGGGGAGTCTGGAAACAGGTCTGATGGAGAACTGTGGGGTGGTAGGTGGGAAGTCCCTGAATCGGGCAGGGCGGAGTGGACTGATTTAAAGATTATGATAAACCTGTATGATTCGAGGGGTAAGAGACAAGCTACCGCTGAAAAGACTCTCCCGTGGGGTTGATTTTCTTTCTCAGGATAAAGGACATGAAGGACAGGGCCTAAGGACAGGGCCGGGTGTGAGGTGAGACACAGGAGGAAGATGAGGTAAGGGAGGAAGTTCCGGACTCCGCATGGAGAACAGGGAATCAGGAAGAGGGAAGCCAGCAGCTCCGCTCTGTGCTTGAGGAAGAGAGCGGACTCGGTTTTGCTGTGTGGGTCAGCGGGTCCGGAGGTGTGTGCTATGGTCAGCAAAAGGCGGGGGCAAGGACTGGGCTGGACCTGGTCAGTGGGCATGCCCAGCCTGGAGGTTTATGGAGAGAGGGGCGCAGACCCCCAGCACCACCACGCCCCAGGCTACCCAGGCGGCCTCCTCGGGAAGCTGGGAAGCCCGGAGCTCCTGCTGAAGCCTCAGCTCTGCAAGGCGAGGAGTAAAGCCTCAGCTCTGCGAGGCAAGGAGTAAGAAGTGCCCAGACTGGGGTAGAAAGCAGGGAGAGAAGTGGCAGAGGACAGCCCACGTGAGGAAGAGAGAGGAAAAGAGAGACAATGAAGTTGTCTCCCCAGACTTCGAAAAAGGCGTGCAGATAGCAAAATCTCCTCTCTACAGAGGTGCAGGCAGAGCTGCAGGCCCCCGATGAGAACACAAGTAGGCAGTGGTCCCGCTGACCTGACCCAGGCCAATTTGCTTCCCCATGAAGGAGTCGCTGGTTCTACCCCCGCCTTCCTGAGAGGCGGGGAGAGGGTTCGGAGCTCGCCCAGCGTCACCCAGGGCAGTGGGCGCCTGAGCGTGGAATAATCCAGTGCCTGTTCATTTAACCACCAAGCCCAGGGTTGCCCACTTCCCAGCCTCACCCCCTCCCCTGCTGCTTGAGTGCCACCCAGCCTTCAGAGCTCCGTGCAAGCACGCTTCTTGTACACAAGTGCTGGTTCTTCCCTAAGCTTCCCAGCCCGCAGAAGATAGGCCGTATCTGCTTCTTTGATCTTTCTTTCTGTATTAAATGCTCCCAAGAGGTTTAAGGTTTTGTTTGTTTGTTTGTTTTTAATTTTTTATTTTTTGTTAGTTAATAAAAAGGGAGGAGAGGGAATCATTGAAATTTATATTTGGGGTCCTGCAGTTCTAACTTTGCAACTGTCTCATGAAAGAAATAGTTGCATTATTCAAAGGATACTGAGAAACTCATGATAATATCACATTCTTTAGGGATTTGGGTGCCAGGTATCTGTCCTAGCTTTTTCATTTTGGGGTGGATGATAATTACTGAATCAGTAGGGACCACTTCCTGCGAGGGATTCCCCTATCGCACTCCCCACCCAAGACAGCCGGTGGCAAAACAGCCTCACAGTGCACACCAGGGGCGTGGATTGCCAGGCTGGGCCCTGGGACAAAAGAGTTCATCCACCAGCTTCCCACGAGACTTTTCCTCCCAAGACAAGACATGGCTGAGATCATCTAAGACTTTTGAGCCACTTTACTTTAAACTGAAGAATGGACTTGCAAAAATGCTTATTTGAAAGCATAATAAGGTATAATGAGAAGTCTGTGCCTTTTCTTGAGACAATTTTCTGTTTTTCCTGCCTCTAGGAATGATTTTCTTTCTCCTTTCTTATCACAAAGGCTCAGAACAAATTCTCATTGTTATTTGAAGAAAAAGTCTCAATTCTTCTCGTGCCCTGAAAAAGCTGCCACTGTGAGATATTAGCTTATCTCTTGATGGAGAAAAGCTTGAAAATTCCAAAACTGAGCTACAATGAGACTAAGGCCTGAGACCCCTAGAACCGCAATTGCTTATGGCCCATCACCCTGGTAGCCCCATCCCCTCCCCAGCAGTTGGGCCCAAGCCCTGCACCATCTAAAATGGCAGAGCTTGTTGGTGGATTCCACATGGCCCTGAGCACCAGGAGGTGCTGAGGCCTCCTTGAGGCAGCCCGGGGAAGGACCCAGAGGGGCTATGAACTGATGAGGGGCTAGAATGGGGCTAGAATGGTCCTGGCCACGCCCCACACCTGCAGGTGTGCTCCTCAAGTGCACTGCAGGCCCATGTTTGGGAGGGCTGCTGCTGCTGGATTTACCTTGGAAATCCACTGAGAGTGGCTTTATTTCTGAAAACAAAAGGGCAGTGTCTAAACTCTACAGAAGCCGAGATGAACCAGTCTGCAGTAAAGTGGACTAGCTGTTCTGATGAGTTGTGAATAGGGTTGTGACCAACCAACTTTGGCTGTAACATTTGGAATCCAGCCTCCCCTGGGCCCACCAGTGACCCTCCTGGCCATTCGTTCCTGTGTTCTTCTGTAGAATAATTTAAAGGACCCCTCCTACCACCCACCACAGGTGATGAGTCTTGACATTTCCAAGTTCTGGAGAGCCAGGCAGCACCCAGGCATGCATTGGCTCTGAGGGCACTGCTCCTCCTGTCCCCACCACTAACAGATCTGGAAGTTTCTCTTTGTCTTCCAGACTAAATAATAAATCCATTAACTATTGCCAGAGAGGCAGTATTTTGCAAAGATCACTCTAAAACAGAAAAGCTAAAATATAAGAAATTCTATTTCTTTTATACCTCTTTGGCACCTACTTCCTTCCAAACACCAGAGCAGCCCCCCAGCACTCAGGAGGAGCAGAACAAGTTCCTAATGATGGCTCACAAATAAATCCCACTATCCTATGCACTCAGCAGAGAAAAGGGGATGAACTACTCTTCTAATTATTATTCATGAAAATATCCTAGGATCCTTTTTCAAGTTGTAAATGTTATATAATAAATTATATTTTGGGAAGCAGCAAAAAGAAACCCAAGCTTTATTCATCTGAAGTTGGCAAAATGAGTACAGGAACACCTCCCAGGGAAAGTCTCTTCTCTGCAGAGGATTTGAACAGGTGTTAATATTTGCTTCCAAAATCAGATCATATTAAGGTTTATATGAGCTTGGCAATTGCAGAGAGTTAGAGCCCATGAGGTAGTTTATATTTTGAGGTAACATTCTGTAAGTAATAAAATGTGAATATTCTAACTTTCTGTTCTCAGGGTGTTCTGTGGAGGATGGGGGCCACCGTTGTCCACACTACACTTTGACCCGATGAACTAATACATGGTGGGGATCGTTGATTTTGTGATGTGCTGCCCTCTCCCTCTTTCCTCTTCCCCACAAGCTTTGCCTCCAGCACTCTAATCGGAAATTAAATGTTATTATTCAAGTTAGAGGTCATTGACTATGTTAAAGTAACTGTTAACTGCAATAACAGATAAACCCCAGAATCTCGATGGCCTAACATAATCAATATTTATTTCTTGCTAACAGATCATGCAAAGTTCAGTTCGTGGTCCATGGAGAAGTGGTTCCATTCTCCATAGCCCTTCAGGGACCCAGACTGGTAGGTGGTCTGCCATTTCAGCACTTGGCCTCCAAGGTTGCTATGGGCTGGCAGACAAGGACAGAGAGTGTGCAGAACCGTATGTGGTAGTGTAGGGGCTCACCTAGAACTGGCATGAATTCCTTTCACTCAATTCCACCAGCCATAAGTCAGTCACGTGGTGCCATCTAGATGCAGGGGTTTCAGAAATGAAGTCCATGGTGGGACAGTCACTTCTCAACAATTACATTTCATTGCTCTAAATGGAATGTCTTTGATCTCCGCCCCCACCACCACCAGATTCATACCTTCAAACCTAACACTATGTGATGGATTCCCAGTGTGACAGTGTTTGGAGGTGGGGCCTTTGACAGTGATGAGATCATGAGGGAGGAGCATGATCCCTTCTTGGATGGGATTAGAAAAGAGACTGTAAGGGCTCCTTGGCCCCTTCCACCCTGTGAGGACACAACTGAAAGGTTCTTATGAGCAAGAAAGTGGGCTCTCATCAGACACTGAAGCTGCCTGAACCTCAATCTTGGGACTTCTCAGCTTCTAGAACTGTGAGGAATAAATTTCTTTTGTTTGTAAAGTATTCTGGCTATGATATTTTTATATAGTAGCCTGAACAAACTAAGACATTCATGAAAAAGGAACACAAAACATTGATGGACAGCTAGGAGACCAGAAAATGTATCAATGATATTGGGTCTCTCTTTAATTTGACAAGTGAGTGTTAGAAACAGATCGTGTGTGGTGATATCTAAATTCCAAGGATTGTTTTTACATACTTCAGAATGACCTCAAGGAGCTTTATTCTGCCCCTTTCCCTTCCCTTAAGTCCTGCCACTCCTGGTACTTAACTGAATTTTAGCAAAAAACAATCTTTGTGTTGTTCCACTGCTGTCCAGTTAGGAAGCATCTAGTACTGGACACTCACTGTACCCTCTACCAGACACATCTAAAATCTAATTGATAACATCAAATAACAAAGTGGTTTAACAGATTGCTAGAAAATCCTAGAGCCAATGGCTACAGACCAAATGGGTACCCACACCTGGAGATAACATGATTTCACTGGTTGACTGCACCTGGGGGGGTGGGCAGAAGACTATACTTTTAGGCAGTTGAAGGAGGCTGCTCTGTCCAGAGACCTTGATTCTAGTCCTGACTCTCCATCCACTGTGTGATGTTATACCAGTCATTGAGTCTCCCTGGAGCTCAGAGCCCTTATCTCTACAATGAGAGCTTTGGATTAAGTGAGCTCTAGCATCACCTGAGACTCTCCACTGTCTGAGCCTGTATCAGATGGTCCATAAACACACACACACACACTTAGATACACCTTTTAGATAAGTTTCAAAGTTAGCCTCAAATTTTTTGTCACTGTTTCTACATAAATGCAATGTGCCTTTCAGGATGCATGCACACAAAAATTAACACAGACAACACAATTTGGCGATTTTTGTTTCTAGAGGTGATGTCATGGTTTTCTTTGAGTTAATGACTTGACTATTCCCATCCAAATGTCTTCCAAGCAGCGATTTAGAGCAAATTTAATGTAAATGAAGCATGCCTTGAAGTATATCCACCTTGTTATTGGGTTTTTGAAAGAAAAAAAAACCTCACTTTTGAGAAATTAAATTGAACTTTAAGACATGTACATGGCATTGCTACAGCAGCATCTGAAATGTAACACAGCAGAATTTTATCATGCATACACCCGATATCCTAGAAATCCACTATTTATAGGTGGGGTGGGCCATGGAGAGGTGAAGAAATTGAAGGGGCAATGAAAGACGGGGGGTGGACAGCAAAAAGAATGAATAATCAAAATAATGCTAAGGGAATTGCAGGAAAGAAGAGCAACACAAATGGTAAATATATGGGAAAATTAAATAAATATAAAACAATAATAATGTCTCACAATTAGAAATGCATTACAATAGTATACATTTTAAAAGCAGACAAATGGAAAGTATTCTAATATCCTTCCATTTTCAAGGAAGAGGCAAAAGTACCAATTTATATTAAACTTTGATAAGTCAGGGATGAATGTCTTAATCTCTAGGGTAACCGCTAAAAGAATATTAAAAGTGTATTATTTCTAAGTGAGTGGGGGCAGGGGAGTGAGTGGAATCATAATTGATCTAAAAGAAAGCTAGAAAGAAAAGAAAGATAACAAAGAATGTGTAGGACGAATAGAAAGAGAAGTGTAAGATGATAGATTTGAACACAAATTTATTTGTAATGTTATAAAATGAAAACAGAACGCTCCAATTAAAATACAAAGATTGTCAGATGAGATAAAAAGAAACAAAGCCCAACTGAATGCCATTTAAAAAGAAACATCTAAAATATTAAACGGTTAAGGATTAAAAAAAGATATGCCATGCAACAAAAGGTAATGTTAATAAGAGATAATAAATACTTTTGTAGAACAAAAAGCACTGTGAATAATGGAGAGGGAATTTCATAAAGAATTTTTAACAGTAAAACTTCTAAATTTCCATGCACCTAATGACAAACCCAATCTGTAAAGTAAAGCCTCACAGAAATAAAAGGGGAAAGGAGAAATTCACAATTGTAATAGGAGATTCTAAATACTTTTCTTTCAGAAAATGACAGAAAAGGCAGCCCAAATCAGAAAGAAGAGAAAATTTCAGGAGACTAGAAAATCAACAAATTTCACCTAAATGAAATTTGATAGATAAATTTTAAAATGACATTTTAATCATATATATATGAAGCAGGAAACTGTGACCTACAGTCAGTAATAATGTTATGCCAAGCTATACTGGAGCCTGAGGCCAAAAGAAAAATCAGAAATACTGACATGTTTATTATTGAAAACTTTGATATTCTGTTCATTACAGATTTTTTGCATTAGTTTTGACTTTTAAAAACACTAATTAAAATAGTGTTGATTACCAAGTTTTTTGACATCCCTTTAAACTCTACACTCAAGATGAGTATCTCATCCACCCCCACCCCAGTCCTGGTCCTGAAGCCATAAAGAAGATAAAAAGGAATCAAAGAAGTACCCAATACATGTTTTTAGAGGCATAAAAAGAGAAATAAAGGGACAAAGAAAAGATAGGACAAATGCAAAACAAATAGCAAGATAATGACTGATAGACTTTAAACCATAATAATCAGCACATTACACCTGAGTTGTTCACACACGATCTGACAATTCCATCTGGCACAGATTGTCAGTCTGGATAAAAAATCAGACCCAACTGTATGCTGCCTACAAAAAAAAAAAAAAAAAAAAAGTGTTTTACATATGAAGACTCAAGTGGGTTAAGAGAAAGGATGAAAGATTAAATATGCAGGGGAAGTAATATGTCTCCTCGACCCTCTCGGGCTTTCCAGCTAAGGCTGATACAAAACAGAGTCACTGGAGAAAAGCACAGAGATTTTATTTAGTAATTTTTAACAAGTCCAGGGGAACCCCCACAAGAATGAAGATCCAAAGAACTGGCCAGGCCTAAGTACTTTCATACTAGGTTAAAGAAAGAGTGGCGATTGTGGAAAAGCAACTGAACCATATGGGGAGACTACAGAAAGAGAAGTTATTTTAACCCAGTCTATTTGTACAGATTTCGCTCTGCCTAGACTCCTCTTCTCTGGAGAAGAAAGTTCCTTTCCTCTTAGAAAAGGGAGGGCATTTTTCCCATGGGAGTTTCATCTCCCGCTTGCAGAAAGAAAAGGGAAGGTCAGCAGGCCCTTCTTGCGCCCGCTGTGTTTCAGGTGCCTTGGCTCACAATAATCAATACGCCAAAGTGGCGTATTTTGGGGTTGCATGTCCTGAACTCTTCCGCATGCCATGTTAACTAATCAAAATAAAGCTGTAGTGGTGACACTGTTCTCAAAGTAGAGTCAATGCAATGAATAGGGTCAAAGATTAAAAGATAATTTTATAATGACATAGGTGCTAATTCATTAAGAGAATATAACAATCATAATGTTTATGCAGCAAATAACAGAGCTTCAAAATTTATGAAGCAAAACCTGGCAGAACCATGAAGAGAACTAGTCAAATTCAAAATTACAGTTAGGGAATTCAATATCACTATCTCAATATTTGATAGGATAGTACACAGAAATTCATGAAGAAGAGAAGACTAAAATGTGGGTATCAATCAACTTGGCCTCATTGACATTTATAGATCACTCAACCCACCAAAAGAAAAATATATATTATTTTCAAGTACCCCTGGAACATTCACCAAGATTGACCATATCCTAGACCATCAATAAATATAAAAGGACTCAAGCCACACAAAGCATATTCTCTGGCCAACAGGCAGTGAAATAGAAACAAATTACAGGAAGATACCTGGAAAACCATCAAATAGTTGGAAATTAATACCATATTTCTAAATAATCCATAGGTCAAGAAATGATCAAAGGAAAAATTAGAAAGCATTTTGAACTCACTGAAAATGAAAATACAACATATCAAAAGTTATGGGTCCTGAAAAACCAGTACCTTGCGGGAATTTATAGCAGCAAGTCCCTTGTTAGGGAAAAAAAAAAAGGCAAAAGGTCTCAAATCAATGGGTCAGTTTCTACCTTAAGAAACCAAAAACAAACAAACAAAAAAAAGAGCAAATTAAATCCAAAGTAAACAGAAGGAAATAGTAAATAGTGCAGAAACTGGTGAAGTAAAAAAACAGAAAAACCAGTGAAAATTATCGAAACCAAAAGCTGTTTGAGAAAATCAATAAAATCCTTACTGTGACCTGAATCCTTCTAAATTTATTGAACAGAATGGAGAATCCAGAAATAGATCCACTTACTTATAGTCAATTTATTCGAGACAAATGTGTCAAAGAAATTCAATGAAGGAAGGATCTTTTTTTCAACAAATGGTGCTAGAAAAATTAGATATCTATATGCAAAAAAAGAAACATTTCTCTCACACTTTCTACAAACATCAAATGAAATGGATCATAGACTTAAAGTGTAAAACAAACTATAAAACTTTTGGAGGGAAACAGGAGGAAATCCTCGTGACCCTGAGTTTAGGCAAAAATGATTTAGGCAATGGCACAAAAAGCACAAAAATTTCTGTTCTTCAAAAGTCATTGTAAAGAAAATGAAAAGACAAAGCCACAGGCTGGCCAAAAAAAAAAAAAAAAGGAAAAAGATACCTGTTAAAGAAACCATATAAGTGATAACAACTAAAAAATCCCAATTTTAAAATGGGTAAATGATTTGAACACTTTACACATGGCATATAACAACATGAAAAGAAGTTCGACGGGGCGCCTGGGTGGCTCAGTGGGTTAGGCCGCTGCCTTCGGCTCGGGTCATGATCTCGGGGTCCTGGGATCGAGTCCCATGTCGGGCTCTCTGCTCAGCAGGGAGCCTGCTTCTCTCTCTCTCTGCCTGCCTCTCTATTTGTGATCTCTCTGTCAAATAAATAAATAAATAAATCTTTAAAAAAAAAAAAAAAAGAAGTTCGACGTCATTAGGAAAATGAACATTCAAACCCCAGGGGGATACTACAACAGACGTACTAGAATGTCTAAAATTATAAAAGGACGTAAGTGCTAAGGAGGCTATAGGGCAGCAAAAATTCTCAGTGCTGGGGAGGTGGGGGGATAGGTGCAGGCACTTTACCCTACAGCTCATACCATAGAGCTACCTCTCATACAGCCCCACTCTCTTACTCCTAAATATTTACCCAAGGAAAATAAAAACTTATGTTGATACAAAAGCCTGGATAGAATTATAAATGGGTATATTGGGTTAAATTATAATTGAAAACAATTGTGCCAGAAGTGATACCATTTAGAGAGCAAAAAACCAAACCACATAATGGAAGAAAAAATTTGTAAACCATAGATCTACTAAAGGACTTGTATCCAGAGTATATAAAGAACTCTTACAATTTGATAATAAAAAGACAATTAATTTAAAATGGACAAATGAATTGAATGGCTGTTTCTTTAAAGAAGATATACAAATGGCCAAAAAGCACATGAACAGATGCTGAACACGATAGGTCCTTAGGAAAACACAAATCGAAATCAGGAGCTATCACTTCACACTCACTAGGATGGCTAAATAGAAACAGACAATAACAAGTGTTGGCGCAGATGTGGAGCCTTGGGACCTTCCTACTATGATGGTGGGAACTGGCAACTACTAGCAGTCGGAGGGAAGAATGGCGGCATACCCATCTGATGGAATTTATTCAACCACTGAAAACTCGTGCTTATGAAGAGTCCGACAGAGGAAGCAAGGTGAATGAAAACATCAGGATGAAGAGCGGACAGACAGACCAATCACAAGTGTGGGCTGCAGAGAGCGATGCCTACAGCAGGCGTGTGGAGCAGATGGGTCCTTGGAAGGTGAGCCCTAAGGGAGGGAGGGACCAGTTGGAGGGGGGAAGGGAAGGGTTGCTTGCTTTGTCTGCAGGTGGTGGGGGCATGAATTCTGGGACCCCGGTCTTTCCCCAGGGGGTGTGCAATCTGCCGGGTCCCACCAGTCCCCACAACTCATCCCCTGCTGAGCCTCGCCCAAAGCCCCCAGGCAGCACCAAGTCACCAAGGGGGTGACCTGGGAGGGAATCTACTCCCTTCCATGTCCTTCATCAGCAACCCCACACTTCAGCCACTCTAAATAACACAATTTAAAGAAAATCTTTAAAGCACAGGTTCTAAACAAAGGCCCTAATGTGCAGCCCGCCTCCCAGATGGATTGAGAATCTTTATAGAGAATTCCAGCGTTGGCACTGTGGGGCCAAGCCGGCCCTTCTGCGGGCTGTCTTCTCCCCAGGCCACAGAAATCAAGTCACCTTGGGGCAGCTCTCGAAGGGGAACTGCGGTTCAGCAGGTAAAGCCAAAGGGTGGGAAAGAGCCCGGGTTCTGATTCCGGCTCGGGCCCTCTGCAAATTATTTCCTCTTCCTGGGCCTTACTTTCCCACTGTGTGAAGCGCGGTGAAAACCGACATGTCCCTAGAGCCTCGGTGAGGAATCGCCGGCGTCGTGGCTGAGGGGAGGTGGGGGTGGAGCCCAGGCAGGTGTCCCTGACCGCTGCGGGTAGCAGCCCCCAACTCCACAGGCTTCCGCGAGCTCCTGGACCACCGGAAGAATGCGGCCGAGGAACTGCAGGAGCCCCTGCTCACAGGGCCGGGAGGTCGAGCGGAGCGAAGGGCCCCCGTGGGAACGCGCGACGCCGGGCAGAGGCTGGGCTCGAACCCGCGGACCGCGCACCCGCTTCCAGCCCCTCCCCGGGCGGGGCGGTGACGCGAGAGGTCACGTGATCGCACCCGGAAGCGCTCCCGGGGCACAAGCTGCTGGGGGGTGTGCTGCTGCCGCCGGTACGTGGTCCTCGCCCTCTTTCCGAGCGCGGCTCCCCGCGGCCCCTCCGTGGGCGGCGGGACTTCTTGAGCACCGCCCCGGCCCGCGCGGCCCTCCGGAAAGTGGAGGCCGACCACACCCCGGCCGCACGGACCCCGCCCTTCTGGCCTGGGTCCCGCCGCCTCACCTCTCGGAGCCTAAGTTTCTGCAGCCATGGAGTGGGGCGTGCACCCCCAGCCCGGCCCGCTTCCCAGGGCAGCTGTGAGCTTTGCGGGGGCTAGCGGGGGGCTGCAGACACTGTGGAGTGCGGGGCGCACGGAAGGCTGCCGTTGCGCGGGCGCCCCGCGGAGTCTCTCCCGGGTCCTCCAGCCCAGCAGGGGCCACGCGGGTCCCGGTCGGAGGGGAGCACCCCGGGACAGAGCTGCTGGGAGACCGGCGCGGCGGCTCGAGGGCGGTTTGCTGGGGAAGGCGGTGAAAATGGGGCCGGGGCTCTTCCCCACATTGGGCCCGCGCCATCTGGAGCTCCAGTGAGGCCTGTGTTACCACTTCGGAGCAGCATAGAAAGGGGAACAGGGAAAGCACGAAATGACACCGGCGAGGTTCGCTTTCCAAGACTCATTTGGAATAAAACAGTAGAACCTCATGTCCGCTGAAAAGCATTTCCACTTTTCTGTGAATTGTCATTAAGGCCAGTTATGCCGGTGATGTAGCAAGTCTCAGTTACGCTCCAGAAGAAGCTGAGTTCCCGCTTTCCTTTCTTGCCTCTTACTTGCTTACAGTGTTCAGTTTCCTAGTTAGTTTACAGCTTTATGCTGTTCTGCCTTTCATCATCCCAATGTGAATAATTCTGGAGCCAGTTTAGTTCACCCTGTTATTTGACAAAGGGAAGCTGGGGAACAAGGGAAGGGAAGCCCACTTCATGTAAGAAAGCAGAGTTTGCTAAGGGCTTCCAGCCTGGTTATTCTGTCTTCCCCTACAACCTTGTAGGGAGGTAGAGCAGGGAGGGGTTTGAGACGCAGGCGTTTAAGTGCCTCGGCCAACTCAAAACTAGAACCAGGTCTCTGGTGCCTTCTGTTTTGGTTTACTTCATAATCCCAGGGTGTCCCCTCCCTTCTCCTGGGACCGCTTCCCTGTGGGGCTGGATGTGCTGTGCGGTCTCCAGTCGCTCCTGGCAAGCCCCTTGGGACTGCTCAGAGTGGGTTTGCAGACCACACCAGAGGTCTCAGTGACCCGTGGTAAAATGAGAGTGCCTAGAAGGAAACAGTAGGCAGGAATTAATGGTTGTGGGTCCCTGCGATGCCCAGAGGACTGTGCTGGCCGGGTTTGTGTTCTCAGTGGCGAGAGGATGGGGGTGGATGGGATACAGGGCACCCCGCACCTCCTGGCTGTGGAGTGTATGTTCTGAGGAGACTCCCTAGGGGCCAGAGAGAGACGTTTGACCTCTGAGCCCTTCACCAGCTTGTCCTCCCAGAAATGGACAGCAGGCAGATGAGAGGCTCTGCTGGCCCTCATGACTTCTGTGTGTTATAAGCATTTGCAGGACCCCAGATGCTGCGCTGCTCTGCGTGAGCTGGTCATCGAGTCTGCTGCGGCCCTTTCAGAACCTCTGGCTGGCTGGGGGCTTTGCGGTGCTTCTTGCCAAGGTAGGTGATCCTGCCTGACCTGAGGGCAGAACGGAGGCAGACAGTACCCCCTCCGGGGCTGCTTGGGGGCAGCAGGCGGTACCCACCAGAGCAGGCAGTAGACCGCTTCACACTCCGCTGCTCTCCCCCTTCTCCGCCTGGGGTTTAGCGGTTCCATGGGAACAGGCTGCATTCTTTGTTCAGTGTGGAGGAACCACCTTGAGGCCAGGGGCTCAGAGTAGAGTTGATAAACCCACAGGAAACTGGGGAGGAATTCAGTAAGTGCCACCAAGCTGGGAGCTAGGGGATTCTGAAGAGTGTCACTGAGTCCAAGACCTCAAGATGCTATGATCCTGCTTGAAACTGGGCATCCACTCATGGGGCAGTCGGAGCAGAGTTTTCGGGTCATGGTCACATCTGGGCACACATACAACGTGATCTTGTCCACGTGGTACACCAAGGGGCATGCGAAGATGAGAAGCCCCTGCCTGCCCTTTATTTGGCTACAAGCAGATGGCTGGAGAGCTCTGGCCTCCCCTGGCTTGGCCAGGCTTCCCCAGGGTTGAGAGGATGGATGTCCTGCCGGCCCCCGAAATGAAAAGCACAGTGTGGGACACTCTGGCTCAAGAAGCTCCCCAATGAGGAATAATGAAACACATTTTGTATAATCAGGCATTAATATGTGTGACACAGAACGTGTGGGTGGTGGGACGGGCAGTTTTGGGGGGCCAAAGGCACTGGTGGGTGTGGCTGAGGAAGCAGCAGCTACGGGAGTGTGAGAAGGAGCTGTGGACAAGGTTAGGCAGCCTGTTCCCCCCAGAGCAGAAGGAGCTCACGAAGGAAGTTATGACATGCTGAACCCACTCCTGGGGGCTTTGAAGCTTGTCTTCTGGGGCTGTTTTTGCCTCGAGGAGAAACACATTTCTGAACTGCCCAAAGGGAGGTGTGCTAGCCTCCCTCCTTCTAGACCAGGCACCGACGGCCACGAGCCACCACACTGCCTGTCCTCCTGGGCGGTTGATCCTCCGTCCCAGTCAGGAGTGGGGTCCTTCCGTAGGTTTGGTGCAGGTAGGCCCGTATGCATCTGACGCTCTGGCGAGAGGTGCGGGAAAACACAGAAGCAAGAGCCCCAGCCTTAGGCCTGGTTTTCGATCCCAGGGGCTCTGAGCTGTGCTGAGTCCTGCTCTAGAAAGTGGGAGTAACTAAAGATTCCTACATCCTTAGGTCGTTCTGAGGGTGTGATAAAATAACAGCAGGAAGGCCCCTGCTGTGGGACCTGGTGCCCTGCGAGGGCTCAGTGGGTACTGGCTGGGGTTCTCCTCTCTTCGTTACTCAGGCTGAGCTTCTGGATAAAGAGGCTGGGAGGTGACCTTGCCTTTGCTTCTCCCTGGCAGATGAAGTGTGTCTTGGTGGCCACAGAAGGTGCAGAGGTCCTCTTCTACTGGACAGATGAGGGGTTTGCAGACAGTCTGCGGCGGAAGTTTGGGTTTGAGGGCGAGGAGGTGAGTGCTGGGCCAACGGGGCATGGGAGGGAACAACAGCCCAGAAGTACCAGGTGGCAGGAGAACCTGCCCCTCCCCCGGGGCTGTACGTGAGGTCCGGGCTCCTGCACATCCAGCTGCTCATCGTCAGCAGTTGGCCTCTTGGTCCTCTTGAGTTGGTGACCTCACCCCTACTCTACCAGGGCTCCTCGGGCTAAATGAGAGCCGGAGGAGGGGATAGAGTATTAATCACCCAACAGAGAAATTTGGTGTCCTCATTTCCTCTCCCTAAAAAGTGTAGCATAAACTTAACCCATCAGTTAATGGACTTACTGTACACCGAATGCTCTCACAGGGCAGTTGGAGATAAGTGCGTGCACATGCGCTTGCGGACACACACACACACACATCTGTGATTCTGTCACAATAAAGTATGCATATTGGTCATCACAGAAGTTTGTGACCACACTCTCACCTCCCCCAGCCTGGGCCATCACCAGTGTGCTTTCTGTCCCAATGGAGGAGTTTGTGTTCTGTAGGTTTTTATGTAAATGAAGTCATGTAGTATTTACTCCAAGTGGTTTTGGGGTGGCTTCTTTCTGTCAGCATAATTTTGAGATTTACCCATGTTGTAGCGTGTGTCGGTAGTGTGGTCCTTCTGACTGTTGAGCAGGGGGCCGTTGGGTATCGACAAGCCATGGCTTGTGTATCTGGATACCTGTTGATGGTAACTGTGTCCCACTTTTGACTTTTCCCAATAAAGCAGGTGTGAACATTCATGTGCAGTCTCTCTATGGACTTCACCTTTCACTTTTCTTAGGGAAATACCTAGCACAGAAGGACTAGATCATGGAGGTGCATGTGAAACTTTGTAAGAAACTGCCAGATTTTGCCAGAGGGGTCGCAGCACATCAGAGCCCACTACTCAGTATGAGAGTTCTACTTCCATATCCTTGCTAACACTTGCTGTGGTCTTTATAATTTTAGCCATTTTAATAGGCATCTCCTGGGTCTCGTCATAATTTTCATGTCCTGTTGGCTGATGATTTTGACATCATTTCATGTACTTACTTTCCCTCTATGTCTTCTTGAGTTGAAGTTGGTTCACATTTTGCCCGTCTTTTTATTGGGTATGTTATTTCTTACTATTCTTAATGAGTTTTGAGAGTGTTACGTAGTTTGGGTGCAAGTCCTTTATTCAGTAAGTATTTTACAAATATTTTTTTCCAGTCTGTGTGTTGTCTTCACATCCATTAGCCAGTATTTTATAAAGAGCAGATGTTTTTCATTCTGATAATCTTTATCCAACCCAAGATCCGAGAGTTTTCTCTGTATTTTCTTCTAGAAGTTACATACATATATATATACATATATATGTATATATATATGTATATATATATGCTTTTTTTAAGCTTTCTTTTTTATATTAGGTCTCCTTTTTTTAGCTTTTATATTAGGTCTAATGATCTGCTTTGAATTTTTGTATATGATGTCAAGTGTGGATTAAGGTTTATCTTCTGCATGGAGACATCCAGGGTAATCCTGAAATATTACAGCATGGAGATAGTTGTCATTTTCACTCATAATTTCTACTCTACATTTGAAAGGAGTGATTTATTTTGAAAACTTTTTCCAGATGAATATGGGGTTAAACATATTTGCAGGGAAAGCAGTAGAGAGCATCCCAGCACTTCTGCAGCAGCCCCGACAGGTGGCTTGCCTGGCCCCTTCTCGCTCTGCTGGGCGTAATCACCGCTCAGCCAGTTCCACTTCAGCAGCTTAATCCGCCCAACATCCCCACTATTCTTGTCCCCGTCTTTAGGAATAAAGATATCAGAGATCATGATGTTTTAGTGGTTTCCTTTAAGCTAAAAAACTGGTCTATTAGGCTCTTTTATTTTTAGCAGTCAATATGTACAGTATTTTCTTTTTTGAAGAGAGAGAGAATGCAGGTCGGGAGGAGACAGAGGGAGAGGAAGATGGAGAGAATCTCAGGCAGAGCCTGACAGGGGGCTCGATCTCAGGACCCTGAGATCATGATCTGAGCCGAAATCAAGAGTCAAACGCTTAACCAACTGAGCCACCCAGGTGCCCCAATGCATATAGTTTTTTAAAGAATTTTTAAATATTTTTGTTCTTAACCTACTATTTCAGTCAGGTTAGCTGAAGAAGCCAGCTGTCAATAGGCCTCTGTATCCCCAGAACCTGCCGTAACATGAACAGAAAGGCACTTGGTATATCAGTGAATGAATGGATAAAACAAAAGAAGCAAGTTATCTGATTGTGTTTATCTTCCTCTTTATTTAAAACCTCGTAAGGGAACAAAATCCTAATTTTTTTTCACTTCCTAAGTGATTACTGTAAAGAAAAAAATGCCTTTAAAGTTTCATTTTTATGTACACAACGCTATTTTTTTCCTGATTCTATAAATAACATGAATTAATTGTAGGAAATTTGGAAATACAGAGAAATCGTTTTTAAATGACCCATAATTCTAGTACCAGAGCCATTAGCTCTTCTATATATTTCCTTTGGGTCTTTATCTTTTATATGTAGTTGGGATCATACCACATTTACAGTTTTATTTTCTGTTTTTCCACTTTCCGTTACATCAAAAGCATTATTCTTTTTTGTTAAATATTCTCAAAAGCACAAATCTTAGTGGAAGCATTATATCCCAGTATATAAATAAATGTATCATTTATCCGACCATTTTTCCCATACTGGGCATGTATATTGCTTCTAGTTGGCTAAAACTGTTGCTGCAGGGAACACTTATGCTTGAATTTGATCCCACATCTCATTATTTCCTTCAGATAATTTCCTATAAATAGAAACGTTGATTCAAAAGCCATTCAAAGATAATAATGCACCACTTTATAATTCCAAGTAATAGTAATTCCTTTGCACTCTGCCTACACCAAGTATTTTTGTCTTCCCCAACCTTTAAAAAAAAAAAATCTCACAACACCTGCAGGAAAAGCCACTCCTTTAAAAACGAGTTGCTTTACACAATCCAGATTTTTAAGCAACTTTCTCTTACCATAATCTCTTCGTGGCAGTTCAAGAAAATTGTGGCACATGAGTAATTCAACAAACGTTTGGCTCTGTGGAGGGATACTCATTCAACGAATATTAATTGAGAACCTACTATGCGCCGGCCTCTTGGGGTGAAGCAGTGAACACAGCGACAGGATCCTGCTCTCGTGGAAGTTAGGGCTACAGAGGGAGGACAGAGAGTGAACGGGGTGCAAAGAAACACATGAGTTCAGGGAATGTTAAATGCACCAAAGAAGTTAGACCATGTGGGGTGAGAAGTGATAGGGGCAGGGTGGCCAAGATGGTCAGAAAAGGGGCCATCTGAGCTGGGGCCCACGAACCACCGCTAGCGGGACCCACCTCTGCTCCTGAGCAGAGCTGCCTCCCGCTCCTGTTTGTAAATGCTGCTCATTGCCCGTGGTTAGGTGCCTGTTTTTCTTTTCAAAGCAAGGTCTTACTTCCTCTCCTTTCTTTCTTTCTTTTTTTTTTTTAATTTTTTTTTTATTTTCTTATAAACATATAATGTATTATTAGCCCCAGGGGTGCAGGTCTGTGAATCAGCAGGTTTACACTTCACAGCCCTCACCATAGCACATACCCCCGCCCCCAATGTCCATCACCACACCCCCTCATCACCCTCTCCACACCCCCCTCCCCCTGGCCACCCTCAGTTTGTTTTGTGAGATGAAGAGTCTCTTGTGGTTTGTCTCCATCCCGATCCCATCTTGTTTCCTTTATTCTTTTCCTGCCCCCCAAGCCCCCCACGTTGCATCTCCACGTCCTCATGTCAGACTCTTCTCCTTTCAGATTTCACAAGCTCAAAGTCAGGATTTGGCACTCTCCGTGTTTCGGTCAAGTCTGCGCAGATCAGCGTGGGGAAGGGCAGCTGTTCTCCTTTCTTCCCCTTCCAGTGAGGAGGGTTTGGGGGTGCCCATTCTGCTGGCTTTATGCCAGTTTTATCTGCAGATTTTCAGCAGCTGTGTCCAGTTTCTCTTTGGCTCTCTTTGTTTTGCTCCTGATTTTGGAGGGCAGAGAAAATGGCTGGAGGAAGAGCTTGGAAAAGTGAAGGCTGGCTTGTTTTGGAATACGGGACGGTACAGAAGCATAAAAAATGGGGGAGGGGGGTCTCTCCTACTCTCTCGGCCAGAAGGAATACCTTTAACAGCGTTACACTGACTTTTTAAATATTTTTTCAATACTTTGTTTTTTCTATGTGTTTTAAAATACTGTCCTCAGCGATTTTTTTTTTTTTTAAGGTAACATCAGAGGAATTTTCCATGTCCTTGAAACTTCCAGTATTTTAGGTGGCTTCACATTCTTCCTTCATTTAGCTGAGCTGTTACTTATTTAACTGTTTCCCTGGCACTGGGCATTTCCGGTTCTTACAGTCACTTGCTGCTGTAAATTATGCTGTAGTGAGCATCTTTGTGCGCTTGCCTTTGCCCTATCCCTGATTGTTGTCCTTAGGATATGTTCCCCCGAGGTCGACCAAGTGTAACAAAAAGCACGGACTCAGGGACACATAGGGAACTTCCTCAGAGTTGGTCAGTTCTCCATTAAATGCCCCCCGCATTGCACTGTGGAGATGGCTGAGTCCTTAATGTTTCCTTCTGGATTCAGAGCCAGAAGGGCACAGGTACCTGGTTGACCCTTCCCAGCCTCTTCTAACTAGCACCAGGGTGCTGGGGGCAGTCTCCTCTTGCCCCGCTTCCCTGTCAGGATGGTGGTACCTTCCAGCAGGTCTAAAACAAGGGACACCCTTGCTAACGAGGCCTGGGTCTTGTCCATTCCTTTTGTCGCCAGGGTCTGGCACTCTAAGAGGTGTTACTTTCTGCCCTCTTGCAGCTTCCCGCCTTGGAGGACCAGCTCAGCACCCTCCTGGCCCCAATCATCATCTCCTCCATGACCATGCTGGAGAAGCTCTCAGATACATACACCTGCTTTTCGACGGAAAATGGCAACTATCTGTACGTCCTTCACCTGGTGAGTGTGTAGCCCCGGGGCCCATGTTCCTCTTCCCTCAGTGCCACGGGCCATCCATGAGCCTTTCCCTTGAACTTCAGATTCTCTTAGAAAGCAGAAACCACCCTGTCAGATTCCCCAGGGATCTAGGCCTCCCCTCGCTCTCCTCCGGGATCAGGCCAGGTGAGGGGTCTCCAGAGCTGGCTGACCCCAGCCCCCTTGGCCTGCAGTTTGGAGAATGCCTTTTCATTGCCATCAACGGAGACCGCACGGAGGGCGAGGGCGACCTGCGGCAGAAGCTGTGTGTGCTCAAGTACCTGTTCGAGGTGCACTTCGGGCTGGTCACCGTGGACGGCCAGCTCATCCGAAAGGAGTGAGTCCACTCTGGCTGACTTTGTGTCCTGTGTCCATGTGTGAGGGAAATCGAGACGTGTAGTGGTTTACTCGGGCACCTGCCTCCCGGTTCTGTGCCCGTCCCACTCCAGGGCCACGGCACTGCCTGGACCAGTCCTTCCATGCTCAGAGGGCTCTCCCACTTGTCGTCTCGAGTGGCAGGTGCCTGCCCAGCCCTGGTGGTAACTCTGCTCCTTTGGTGGATGGTGGGCACGGGCAGCTTTCTCAGGGTCTCTCCTGCTCCGCCCCCAGGCTGCGGCCCCCTGACCTTGAGCAGCGAGTCCGGGTGTGGGAGCACTTCCAGAGCCTGCTGTGGACATACGGGCGCCTGCGGGAGCAGGAGCAGTGCTTCGCCGTGGAGGTGACTACTGGGCGCGGGAGGCCTCAGGCCCCAGGGGTGCCGGGTCAGAGGGCAGAGGAGACACACCACCGCCCCACCATGAGTGAGGTCATGACAGACCCTCAGACTCTTACCTTTAGAAGGTTGCTGTCTGTGGCCGCATGGTGGGTTAGATGCTCTGGTGGGGTTCTCTACAATAAAACAGACATTTTAACACAATTTGGGGTCACAGTAAATTATGGAAATTCTGAAGCTAGCTCCCTCCATTCTGACCGCCCCCTCCTCCCCAAGAAATTACATTGAACCGAAA
This sequence comes from Mustela nivalis, assembly GCF_964662115.1. Classification (NCBI taxonomy): domain Eukaryota; kingdom Metazoa; phylum Chordata; class Mammalia; order Carnivora; family Mustelidae; genus Mustela; species Mustela nivalis. The sequence continues at coordinate 157,757,959 of NC_139021.1, read as the reverse complement.
CTAGCATGGAAAGTAGTGAAAAAGAAACAGCCCTACAGGGAAGATGGCCCAAGTGCAGATGGTGGTAACACCGCCACCAGAACACTGACTTAGGCCCTCAGCAGCTGCGGAGCTGAGCCGGAGACTCCCAGGTCAAGCTCCCACGGAGGAGCTCAAGGGGTCCCTGCAGTACCTGTGTTTCCTACACAGCACTTAACTAGAGTTGACGTTTCTCTTGTCTCTTTCCTTGCATATTGTCTGTCTCACCCCCTAGAGTCTAGTGACCGGACCATATGCCCAGGAAGGCTGACCCGAGTCACCCTATCCCCTAGTGTCTGGCACGTAGTGTGCGTTCAGCATGGACGGAGTGAGGAGACCCACCAGCCCGGGCCTGGAGCAGGGGTGGATGGTCAGTGACATGGCTTCCTTTCCCTGCCCTCTAGGCTGTGGAACGGCTGATTCATCCTCAGCTCTGTGAGCTGTGCATAGAGGCCCTGGAACGGCATGTCATCCAGGCTGTCAACTCCAGCCCCGAGAGGGCCGGCGAGGAGGCCCTGCACGCCTTTCTGCTCGTGCACTCCAAGCTGCTGGCCTTCTACTCCAGGTGATCCCTGGTCCTGGCAGCAGAGGCCCAGAACCCTAACTTTCCCCCAACCCCCAGCTGAAAAAGCACCACCTCCCCAGCCAAGAAGAACTTCAAGATGTGTCTCTTCCCTGAAGCCTCCTTAACTCTTTCGTTCTTAGCCCTCTCAGCTCATTCCCTTCTCTGAGTTAGGTCTTCCTGGAACACCGTCTCCGAATCTGAATTCCAGAACTTCCCCATGGGCTGTAACTGGTCCCAGGTGGTTTCTCATGGGTGGTTTTTTTTCTTTAACACAAGTTTTATTTAAAAAAATAATGAACTGATTAATTTTATTTGTACCTTGCCTTTCTTCAAGAAGGATGAAGCCAGCTGACACGTTCATAAATTCCTTGAGAGCAGGGACTCTGCTCCAAACTCCCTTAACCTGCCTGCCCCGCGCCCACTATTACCTGCAGGGGGCGCCAGTGTGCGCTGACAGCCGCCTGCTCTCTCTGTAGCCACAGTGCCAGCTCCCTGCGCCCGGCTGACCTTCTTGCCCTCATCCTCCTGGTCCAGGATCTCTACCCCAGCGAGAGCACAGCGGACGATGATGACCCTCAGGTCTTGGGCCGGCTCACGGGGGAAGCTCCCAAACCCAGTCTGGAGTGTGCTGGGCAGGCCACCTGGGGAGGCTATGTTTCTGCATCACAGTTCTGGGCCAGCGGGGGTGCTATAGGCCTTGACTTCCTGCTGTTTTCAGGTGTAAGAGGAATTCTAGAATGATGTGGTTTAGTCAGTGAAAAGAACAGACTTTTGGAGTCCTTGCCGCTCTAGACCTGAATTCCCTTCTCTGTGCACTGGGACAAGGGTTGTTTGGAGGAGTAAAGGGGACAGCTTACCTAGAGCCCAGCCGTGCCTGGGGTGCTTGGAGGGTGCTAGCCACTGTCCTCGCCCACGCTGACCCCACTGTCAGTGGCAGTTTGGTTACCACTGTGTTGGAAGTTCGGACATTTCAGTGGTTCTGGAGAAAGACTAGGCCACCTGGAACTGAAACCTCAGTGGGAAGTGAGGACGCCCACCCATGGATGCGTGGTGGCGGGAGGCACCAGGGTGGGAGGGCTGCGGGTGGAAGAGCTGGGCTCCGACGGGGGAGGGGAGGAGCAGATCAGAGGGGCTCTAACTAGGTTTCCCTTGCCTATGGCAGCCTTCTCCCCGGAAGCCCAGGAGCAGCCAGAGCATCCCCATGCAGCAGGCCAGGAGCCCTGCCTCCACAGCCCAGGCCAGGAGGAGCTCTGCGGCAACTGTGTGTGCTGTCCGCCTGCTGCGTGGAGGGGTGGGGGGCCCAGGGTCGAGCCCCTCAGGAGAGGCTCTCCCAGCCCTCAGCCCAAGATGCCCTCTTCTCCCTTCCAGGAGACCGACAGCTTCTCCCTCCCTGAGGAGTACTTCACGCCCGCACCTTCTCCCGGAGAGCAGAGCTCAGGTGAGACCTGGGGAGGAGCAGGAAGGCGGCAGGGGTGGGTGGGAGGAGCCCAGACACAGACACCGGGATTCCCAGAGCGCAGGGTGCTGCCCTGCACCACTCCCAGCTCCAGCCTGGATGAAAGCGCGGCCACGGAAATGATTCTGTGTGACAAGCAGATTTCATTTAAAATTTCATCTCCCGTAAGTGTAATTTCTGCCCCTTTTTTGGTAATTAATTAATAGTAACTAAAATTAATAATCATTTCCTTTCAAGTATAATGATTTAAAATGTACATATTCAATTTCTATACCTTACTTGTTTTTCCGGAAGATGTGAGTGGGTAAACAGTAAAAAGAAACGGAAAATATTCAAAATCTTGCTAATGAATAGGCAACATTGCCAAGAACAAAGATAAGCCAGAATCTGTACCGTTGACGTCCATCTGGGTGAGCATCACGTTGACCTCTGAAGTTCTTAGGGAGAAGGAAGGATCCCATCACCTAACAGAGGAAGGCCAAGATTTTAGAAGACACTTCTCGGGGACTGAGTTTTGAAAGGAGTTTACTGTGTGGCGTCCTTAAGCCAGTTCTTAACCCTGGCTACATGTGGGAGCCCACCAGGTGGCTTCAGCCAGAACGGTGAAGCTACAGTCTGCAGGCTGGGACCCAGGTGTGAATGCTTCTAGAAACTGGCCCCGTGAGGCCGGCGAGCATCAGAGTGGGAACCGACCCTGTGCACAGATTCAGGTTAGCACAGTGGTTCGAAGCCCTGTTACACTGTGGGCTTACTTAGGGATCTTTAAAAACTACTGAAACCAGGCCTGCCAGTGCCAGGGATTTGGACTTAATTGATCTGGAATGTGGCTTGGGCATCAGGATTTTCAAAAGGTCTCATGTGCCGCCATAGCTCGAAACTAGTGGGTTAGATGTTCCTAACTGTAATTCCATGGATGGGCTTCAAGCAGCCCGGGATCCCCGAGAGCCCACACTAGCTCCTGTTGCCTTGCACATTCCTCTGGGCCCAGGGTCCATAGCTACCCTCTGGTCTCTAAATTCCCCGTGAGTCCAGAACACATCAGGAGACACCGCTTTGGGGTCGTCACCAAAGTTCCTTTTTCTTGTAACTACTCGCTCTCCTCATCCATCACAATCTTCCTCCTGGCCTCTTTCTCAGTGGTTAGTTTCTATGCCTCCGAGCTGTAAATAATGCCATTTCACAGTGCCTGGAACTCCCCACTTACAAATGGCTTGAGTTGGACTCGTTCATTTGTAAATCGGGTGTTCAAAACATGGAAACGGCCTTCCCTACAGAAACATGATTACAAATGATAGCTATCTGCAATGAAATATAAGGGAGCACTGTATTATTACAAACAGGTAATATTTCAGATCCGTAGTGGGCTCAGTAGGTTTTCTGGGAAAGGGAGGCTGCTGCGTTCCCTGCGCATAGTGGGTGCTCAGTAGAAGTTTGCTGATTGAGTAAGTGTGCTGCCTCTTGGGGAAGAGGCACTGTGGTAGACGGGAAGAAACGGAAGGCGTGAGAGGGTATTCAGGGGGGCCAAGAAGGGCCATGCCCCCCCCCCCGCCCCTGCCGGGTACATCGTCAGGAGCCCACACCCAGCAGCTGGCCTTGGGGGGAGCGTGTCTTCCACAGGCTGCTCGGGGATTGCAGAGCACACCCTGCACTTCCAGCCTGGGGTCCGATGAGCAGGGCAGTGCGGCTCCAGCCACGTTCTCTGCTGCACCCTCCCCTTCTGACCCGCTGCTGAGCCATTGTTCAGACGTTCACGGTATTTATGTTCTCTTATGGCCCGTGTCCTGTAGGTAGCACTGTCTGGCTGGATGAGGGCACCCCACCCACGGATGCTCTCCAGGTCCAGGTGAGCTTCTCCTGCGAGAGGGAGGGTCCATAGGCACCAGCTGATTTGAGACGCTGTGGTGGGCCCTGGGGACTCCGAGGTGTCTCCTCCCTGTAACTCCACACAGGGCCAGCCCTCCTGCTGCCACCTCGGGGCTGGTCAGTGTGGGGACAGAGCTCATCCCAGAGGCTGGGGCTGGGTGGTGGGCGGCCCCGGAGGGGCAGGTGGTGGGCGAAAGGTGACCTCAACTCCAGAGGACTCCCACCCTCCTCACTGTTGCTGGGACTGAAAGTCCAGCTTAATTGGTGATGACTTTTTCAATTAGAAAGTAAGTATATTCGTTGTAGAAAAATTGGGAAATATGAAAGTATGAAAAGCAATGAAAATAACTCAATCAGTCTTAATCCTTCATTCAGATGTTAATTTCTATTAATATTTTGGGATGTTTCCTTCTGTCTTCCCTCTGACTTTATGTTCACATATGAACATATACACGTGTGTATGTATATTTACACACTACATGGTTGGTTTTTTTTCTTTTACCAAGTTTGAATCCTAATGTCCTTCATTACACTGTTTTCATTAAGCGTTTTCCCGTTTACTCCGTGCTGGTCTTCAAGGGTTAAGAGTCCGTCACGTGCCTCTATTAATTATTTTAGTGGATTCCCAAACAACTAGTACATTGTTGCTAGGTTTTGGGCTATTCTAGAATAGTAAGACTGCAGTGCCAAGTTCTCGTGGCATCTCTGGTGATTTCCTCAGTTCTCTACTTTTTCCCACTAAAGCCTTTCTTACTTATTTAGTAAGGCTGGATTCTTGCTCAGTTAGTCCTCTCACGCCTCAGTCTCCCCCCGAGACCAGCAGTCCAGATACTCTGAGGATGGGTCGAATGACGGCGTTATTGACAGGCCTTCGCCCCAGTGAAGGCCTGGGAGGGAGCTCCCCCCACCCCCAATCGTTCCTGCCCTTTTAGTCTCTTTTCTGCCTCCCACTCCAGGTCCTGTTCCCCACGGCCCCTGCTTGCCATCCAGTCCTGACTCTGGGTTGAATGGCTCCGAGGACACAGGGAGACCAGGTCCTAGAGCTGCTGGGGCCGTGGTAACAGAGCACAGGGGTTGAAGAGCTGGGTCTCTTGGAGTGAAAGTGTCTACCCCCATGATTCACAGGGAAGACAACAAATGGGCAGCTATGGTGGGTGCATGAGGCAGAGGCTGAGTGGCCCCCCCGACTGGAGCCCTCCCACAAACAGCTCTTCTTCTTCTGCACAGATAGCTGAAGACACCCTCCAGGTGCTGGACTCACCCTCCCCAGTCGCTTCTGGTCCCAGAAGGATCTTTCTGGATGCCAGCATCAAGGAGAGCCACTGCCCCATGGTGCCCCACACTGCATACTTTCTGCCCCTGTGGCCAGGCATCAACATGGTGCTCCTGACCAAGGTGGGAGTGACCCTCACCTCCCTCAGCAGTGCCGCAGCCGGGACACCTCACCGCAGGCTTCCACTGTTCATCCCGCTCTGTGCTGCTTCCCGTAGGGCCCCAGCACCCCCCTGGCTCTTGTCCTATACCAGCTGCTGGAGGGGTTTTCCCTGCTGGAGAAGAAGCTCAAGGAGGCGCAGGAGGCCGGGAGCACCCTGCGGTCCCACCCCCTCATGGGGGACCTGCGTCAGAGGATGGACAAGTTTGTCAAGAATCGTGGGGGGCAGGAGATTCAGGTGAGACCTGGGTCCCAGGTATGGTGGCCTCTGGGAGAGGAGGCAGGGCCGGGGCGGCAGGGTCTGTTCTGCTCACACTGGGAAGGGAGCCCCACCGTGGGCCCGTGATCCTTGTTTTCCCCATCAGGAACTGATAACAGAAACGTGACAGTATTTTCAGAGCATTTTGATGTGAGTTTGGTAGAACACGAGTTGGATTTCCTGTGCTTTATGTGAGGAAACCAGAGCTGAGGTTACTGGCAGGCAGATGGCAGGACCAGAGCCTGACTCTAGGCCACCGTGAAGGCCAGCGGCCTGTCCCCGGCGTCCCTCCTGTGTGGCAGCTCATGCCGGCGTGCGGGACGCCCACCCCCACCTCAGGTGGGAGATGAGACCGGGAGAGGCCTAGATGGTAGAAACGCCCAGTCTCTGCCGGGAGCCTAGCAGGAGTTCAGGAGGGGTGGGTCACCTGGGAAGCAGCTGGTGGTGCTTGGGTCCGTCTGAGGACCCGAAATTCACTGTGGCTGCCGTACATGGGCGTCTGAAAATGAGAAGAAGGGTTGGAGGAGATGGAGGAAGTGAGTGAAGCTCAGACCCAGATGGACCCAGACTGTGCAGTGAGCGTGGGGGTGGGGTGCACAGTCCCCCTTTACGGCGCTCGCCAGGGCCTCATCTTCACTCGCCAGTGCCTGCCCCATGTCCGCTCCTGTTCAGGGCGCTCGCCTGTCCCCTGACAGCTTTAGTTCATGTGTCTGTGCCACTAGGCAGTGAGCCCCTGCTTGCCGCACAGAAACTGCTCTTTAAAGAAATGCCCACTGGTGTGTATGGTAGGGCGCAGAGAGCTGGGGGACTTGCCGGAGAGCCAGCTCGGACTGTGTGAGGGCAGCTGCATGCTGAGACTAAATACTGAAGCAGATGAGAGGTGTGGGTCCTTCCCAGAGCCCGACATCACAGGCTTCTCCCCGAGACCTCACTATGGGGCCGTCAGCGCGAAGCCAACATGTCCCATGTCCTACAGAGCACCTGGCTGGAGTTCAAGAGCAAGGCTTTCTCCAGGAGCGAACCCGGATCGTCCCGGGAGTGAGTGGTGGGCCCTGAGGATGGTGGGGTGGGGGAGTCATTTGGCCAGAGGGGCAGGTTCCTCCAGGCCAAGAGGGAAAGGATGCTCAGGAAGGTGCTCAGGAGGGCCAGGGGCCTCCCAGAGAGCAGAGTCCCGCCTGCAGACACTGGAGAGGGGCTGGGAGGCAGGGGGGCTGCAGGTGGAAGAGGGGGCCTTGAGGACTTAACGTGGGATAGGGGCTTAAGTTCCCACCCAGCCTCAGCCCTGAAGGGTGCACTTTCCCTCATTTCCCTGTAAAATAAACCGTTGGTGGGGAGGGGCAAGATTTCAGGAGCTTCCACCCAAGTACTGTATCCCATGGTGGGGGAAAACCGGGAAGCTTCCTCCTCAATCTCTGAGGGCAAGGGTGTGCTTCAGCAGCTGTGTCTGTCATCGGTCAGGTGACCCTGACCCAGAGGATGAAGTCCAGTGGGTTGTAGGGGTGTGTCTTCAGCACACATGCAGACAGCCCCCCTCCAGGGCCCTTCCCACTGTCATGCTCTCTTCTCCTGGCACCAGGCTGCTCCAGGCCTGCGGCAAGGTGAAGCGACAGCTCTGTGCCATCTACCGTCTCAGCTTCCTGAACACGGCTCCAGGCCGGGGGGGCCCCCATCTGCCCCACCAACTACAGGACCAGGTCCAGACCATCATGCAGTAAGTGTGGGCACCCTCCCCTGCCCCCGTAGCTGGACCAGGAGCCACACCACACCCACCTCCCTGCTTCCCTGACAGAGAGAAGCTGATGGACTGGAAGGACTTCTTGTTGGTGAAGAGTAGGAGGAACGTCACCATGGTGTCATATCCTCCTGCCTAAGCCTCTCGTGTCCGTCTGTCCCCCGCACCTGCCCACTCTGTCAGAGTGCGGGCTTTCAGGAAGTAACAGATATGTTCCACCAGCTCAGCATCTTTTCTCTGAAGAATAGGAGTCTGTCATGGGTATCTTGTCCGTAGGAATGCTCCAGGACTGAAAGTTCCCAAATCCCTGCTGTCCCACAGGGACTTCCTAAAGGCTTTGGAGATTGTTTATGTTGACATTGTCTGGCCAGCAAAGTGGTAACAGGAGGGGCAGGGGTCCTGGGACATTCCAGGAGGGTCAGGGGTCCTGGGATCAGGAGAGGCAAGGTTCCTGGGGTAAGGTGGGTTAGAGAGTCCATGTCCTCCTTAGGAGTCACAGAACACAGTGGGACGTGAAGGCTCTGAGAAGGCCTGCACCAAAAATGTTTATCTGTTTAAAAACCACTGTCCAAGACCTATCTGACTATTTACCGTGTAATACTAGTTCTGTTGAATACTGATTTTCCCTGCAGCTTTTTATAAAGCAGCTTTTCCTGTGTGGAGAGGCCAGTATGCAGGTGAAAGGGTAATAGAGGCCCTCTTTAGCCACCACCCTGCCCTGTTGGCTGCTCCCTCTCCAGTGGGAACCTTCCAGGTTCACGAGGTGAAGTGTGGAGAGAGGAACAAAACCACGCCTGGGCGGTCAGCTAGGCTCATTTATCAGAGGGGTAGCTCTGCTGCCCCACCAGCCTCACCTTTTATGTGATGTAAACTCATCTCTCGTGAAAATGATAAAATAGGAACACTCACTATGCCTATTGGGTCTAGAAACCCACAGGTTAGATGTGCTAGTGTGGGGATCCATTGTACTTGCTTCATAGAATTTCACAGTGTTGGGGGTTCAGAGGTAAAGAGGTCTGGGAAAACAGGGACCCTAGGGGGTTGGCTGGCATGGCAGCTGTGGGGACAGGTGGGCACAGCAGGCCTGCCCTCCGGACTCCACTGCTTAGCCTTGCCAGAAGCCTAGGTGGAGGGCAGAGTTACCCCTGCCCCGGTCCCTGGCTTTCACCTTAACCCCGACCTTCACCTACCTAGAAGACTTCCCAGGCTTGGTACATTTCATCTACGTGGACCGCACGACTGGCCAGATGGTGGCCCCTTCCCTTAGCAGCAGTAAGAGGATTTCGTCGGAGCTGGGCAAGGGGCCGTTGGCCACGTTCATCAGAACCAAGGTAACCATTGCCTGGCCCAGGTAACTCTTCACCCCTGTCAGACAAGATGTGCTGGTCTGACCCCTATCCAGAAGAGACTGATGCCACCCCCCCAGGGGCTCCCCTGAGGCCTTGGGCCCACCCCACCTTAACCCTTACTGTACTCTTCTGTCGGTGTCTGCACCCAGCTGGTCTGCAGGCTCCTGCCTTGGCACCCAGGGCCACATGGGCCTCAGTCGGTGTGGGGGCACCTTCCTGGGTGTCTTCTAATGTGCCCGAAGGAGCGTGTCTGGGTAGTGAGGTCAGTTGGGGCAGCAGCCAGGCCCTGACATTGTGCTTGGTATAAATAAATCCCAATAAGTTTTTGCTGAATGAATTCAAATGGAAAGAAGAAATGCAAGGTCATTCAGTTTGGATATAGGATTTAACACTCGGTGGTTCGCACTAAAGAAACATTCTCTGGGGGTTCTTGTATTCTCTTTAACAGACTCTTTCATGGCAAACTAGTGTATTTCTATGTAGTAGGTAGCATGGTATAAACATAAATTAGATAGATTCATCTCGATAAAGCATATGCTAATAGGTAAAGTCAGGAGGAAGACAGAAGGTGGGTTGGGCTCTGCCGTTCCCTGGCCGTGTGGCCCGGGGCATTATGTGGTCTGAGTGTCCGTGTGCTCATCTGTGAAGGAGGCTACTGACACTGTTGACGTCCACACGTGGCAATGATTACAGACGCGCGAGATGCTGCGGATTAAATACTCAGCTCGGTACGTGGCACAGAAGAGAGACAGAACTCCGGGAACAGTTGCTGGTACCCGCCTCCCAGCCATCTGTCGGGAGATCCTTGTGGTTCTCTGGCTGCATTTCTTTGCATTGTTTTTCGGTGCGGTTTTTTGCCATCGGTCATAGTCATGGATCATTCCGTAGGTGCAATTGTGTTTACCCACGTTTTTGCTTTCTATCTGATGCATTTCCTCATGTCATTAATTCTTTATCAACGTGATTTTTAACAAGTCCACAATAGTCCATCATGTGGCTGTAACATAATTTCCTTAGCCATTTCCCCAATGTTGGACAGTTAGAGTGTTTCCAGGCTCTCGCAGTCATAAATAATTCTGCAGCACATACCTTCGTGCATCCATCTTTGTCCTCGTCTGATTATTTTCTCAATATGGATTCCCAGAAATGGAATTACTAAGTCAAATGGGAGGAATGTTTCCAAGGTTATTGATACACATTGTCAGATTGTTTTCCTGAAAATACAGCAAATCCCCAAACGTGTTTGCAGATGTAATTAGACATGACGCTGTGGTCAGGTTGGCTGTGAATCATGCATGCTTTCCACAAAGCTCTTTGGTACGAGAGCTCATCAGGCCTTTTCCAGTCTGGGAAATGGAGGAGTCAGGCTGTCCCCGCTGTCCTCCCTTGGGCAGGTCACAGGTGGCACCAGGAAGTCCTTGATTAGGCAAGAGAATGTCACCCAGGGGATCCAACGCACATGGTCCCTCGGTCACTGTGCTTCTGTCGGATCTCTTGGTGAGTCCTGGTTGGGACTTTACCCTGGAGCAGAGGACATGCCTGGCTTAGGCTCCTCTGTGTTCACATGCCCCGCAGCACCTTCCTGGCATAGAAGCTATGCCAGATGCCCGGCCCTGGAGGGGACCAGGTGGGCAGGTGGTCCTGGACAGCAGGAAGGGTTTCCAGGTGGCCACACCCTCGTCTCCTGTTAACTAACCACATGCTTGGCTGTTTTCTGGGCTGAATGATCAGCTTACTAGTTTGTGGCTTCTGTGCATGGTAAAGTTAAGTGAAGTATTTTTACGTATATTTTATTGTCGTAGTAACGGTGGCAGGGGGAGCGGGTAGTCCACCCACCCACCCGATAATGAGTTGTTTTTGAGCTCGCACTCTTGATCTAGGCCGTGCCCCTGCACTAAGGAAACAGGCGAGCCGGAGCAGCCGCTGGCCTTCCAGAAGCTCCTCCTGAGTGCTTTTCTTCCCGCGGCAGGAGCCTGAGCCCCGGGCCCACTGTGAAGAGAGAGCCAACCCCGCAGGCCCGGGGAGGCTGTCGGGGCTGCCACGAGCACATTGTCCCCCTGTCCCCAGGTCTGGGCTCTGATCCGGCTGGCACGCAGATACCTGCAGAAAGGCTACACCACGCTGCTCTTCCGGGAGGGCGACTTCTGCTTCTCCTACTTCCTGTGGTTCGAGAACGAGATGGTGGGTGCAGCCAGGTCCTGAGGCAGGACTTTCCCGAAATGCTTTCCTCTCTGTTCACTCCAGGATCCCTTTCTTCTGCACTGTGTTCAATCTGCCTCTTCATCTCTTCTCATCCCTAGTGGAGCTGACAGGGAGCCACAGCCGTTGGGACCCAGACTCAGAGGTCCCGTGTTCAGGGGCGCTGTGTGACCCTCCAGCAGCTGTCTGAATGACTCATGCTGTCACTCAAGGCAGCGTCCAGGTCGCACATGAACACATGGACGTGTGCCCGGTGAGAATGGCTGCTCACGCATGCTTCCGGCCACCCTTACGGAGCATGGCATGCTGTCGCTCCCGCTGGAGAGGCCAATAAACCGGGGTTCAGAGCAGTTAAGCAACCTGCCCAAGGTGAAGAGGACAGTCCGGCCTCCTGGCCCAGTACTTCCCTCCCTAGCCCTCACAGTTACCCCAGTGTAAGCACAGGACTATTTCTCTCTCTCCCTCTCTCTTCTCTTTCTTTCCTGTTTCTCTTTGATGTCTCCTCACTGGTCACTCGGAGTCAGTGTTCCAGCTCTCCCCATTCCTTCTGCCCCTCACGCCCCTCCACCCCCACTGGACCCTGCCCTCTCCCACTCCTGGCACCAGCCCTTCTTCACTCTGCCATGAGAGTGACAGCCAGCACCTTCGAGAGTGCAGGCTGCTTCCTGGGTCTTTCACAACCTCCCGTCCCCCCAGCCCGTGCTGTGGTTGGGTTATTAGCCCCATTTTACAGAGAGAGACACTGATGCGTGGAGATCAAACTCCATGGCCAGGGCCACCAAGGCCATAGATGAAACAGCCAGAACTCAAGCTCAGCTCTCCTGGCCGACAGGCCCATCTGTGCTCCAAGCCTGGGATGTGTGTACAACCTTTACCTTAGCTTCTGTGTGTGTGGCTGGCCCGACGGAGGGACAGACTGAAGTAGGGCTATGGGGGACAGAGCCAGCTGTGGAGGCTGCCTGCACCTGTGCCATCCTGGGCAGCCACCAGGTGCTCTGAGCACACCTTCTCACCTGCAGGACGGGCCCCGCGGTGCCCACGTGAGCGTGGAGACGATTCCATGACTGTGCCCAACACACAGTGGCTGCCCAGTGCATCTTAATTCCCTTCTCCTCCTCATCCTTTTTTTAAGATTATATTTATTTGTTTGAGAGAGAGTAGAGTGAGAGGGAGCAGAGCAAGAGAGCATAAATGGGGGTGGGGTGCAGAGGGGAAGCAGAGTCCCCACTGAGCAGGGAGCCCGATGTGGGGCTTAATTCCAGGACCCTGGGATCATGACCTGAGCTGAAGGCAGACGCTTAATGACTGAGCCCCCCAGGTGCTACCTTCTCCTCCTCATCCTGCCCTGGAGACTATGGTCACTTTCACAGCACAGACTTGGGCCTTTTGACAATGCCTAGCCCTTCAAAACCCTGCAAGGCCACCTCCCAGGGTCACGCTCCCAGTAGCCATCCCGAGCTCGTGCAGGTCCCTGACTTAGGTCCACGCACTGAGGGGAGTGAGAGCCTCCCCACGTGCACTGGCCAGGACACTCAGAACTTGACATACGTCACCTCCAGTATCCGCCGGGAGGTTACTCTTAGTCCCACTTCACAGATGAGAAAACGAGGTAGGAAGAGGCCCAAGCAGCAAGCAGCCACCATGCGGGCTGAGCCAGGCTTTGAACTTCGTGTCCAGCTCGGGCTCGTGATCTGTGCAGCACACTACCACCGCCCCGCGTAAGAGCTTCCTCCTCTCCCGCAGGGGTACAAACTGCAGCTGATAGAGGTGCCCGTCCTCTCGGATGACTCGGCGTCCTTCGGCGTGCTGGGAGGAGACTACTACAGGTGACCGCGGTTCACAAGGCAGCGGGGAACGGGGGGTACCCCGACGAGTGCCCCTCCCCTACTGGGGAGCAGCTCATCCTTCAGGAAAGCCCCCCAGGAAGCCCTAGGTGGGAGCTCTTTGCTGCCCAGCCCCGTGTTCAGCGAGAGTGGGTGGGTGGGCGCACACCCTGTTTCTACCTGTCTCTGGCCGCCACACTGTTGGCAGCACCCGCCGGCGTTCGTGCTGGGCCTTCAGCCTTCCCCACCGCCTCTGTGGCTTCCCGTGGCTCAGACATGGCCGTCGGCAGACCCTGCGCAGGACTGGGAACCCAGAGGGGTGGAGTGTGCAGCCCCGGGGCCATGCCTCGTGCAGTTGGGTGGGAAGGCTTCCCTGGCCAGGTGCTGGGGCCTCGCCAGGTGACAGTGCCCATGCTGGGCCAGAGGGTGTGGGAGACGCCTGTGTCCAGGAAGGCTGCTGTGGCCTCGTTCCTGAGTCCTGTTCCCCCTTTCTCTAGGAAGCTCCTGCGCTACTATAGCAAGGGACACCCTGCTGAGGCCGTCAAGTGCCACGAGCTGCTGGCCCTGCACCTGTCGGTCATCCCCACGGACGTGCTGGTGCAGCAGGCTGGCGAGCTGGCCCGGCGCCTGTGGGAGACCTCCCGCCTCCCTGTGCTGTAGGCTGGTGCAGCCCGGGTGTGCACCCCTGGTCCCCACGCAGAACAGCCACCAGGGGTGGGACAGCCCCCTGGGTCTCTTAAAGAAACCACCTAGACTAAGGCTCCCCTCCAGGTACCAAACCCCCAAATTCTCTTTGGAGGAGCTGGGAGGTGGGAAGGGTCCTTTGTTCTCCTTAAAACAACAGTGGCTGTGAAGGTAGACCTGGGGCACCTGCTTTCAGAGCTGCCTCTCCCCGTATCGCCAGGAGACGGGGAGTCCCCGGTGCCTGCAGGTGTCCGAAGATCCCTCCTTTAGGCTCCTTGGAATGGAGAAAGAGCTTCCTCAGGAAGCCGGTTCCCTCCCCAAATGCAGGGTGCTGCCTTGGCTGGATGGGAGCTCCCACTGGGCCCCTTCCTCTCTGCAGTTCGGGGTGGGTTTCCTACACCTGCACCCCATTCCCCGCCTTCGGAGGGGTAGCACCGACCTCTCAGCATGGCTGGGTGGGCGGCCCGGGCCATGGTGTGAGCTCAATAAACGCCCCCCGTGGTTGTTGCTGTTCAGCCGAACATGCCTGGTCTCCTGGGCTCTTCCTGATGCGCAGAAGTCCTGGCCCCTTCACATCCCGCTCCATCCGGCTTCCGGCCTCAGCCCCACCTCAGAGAGTCGTGTCCCTCGTGTCACTGGGTCCTCTGCATCCCAGGCAGTGGTTTATAAACCTTATATCCCAGCCGATCCCTGTGTGCCCTGGGTTGAGAACTGCTGCCGAGGAGGGCGGCCCCTCTCCTGTCACCTGGAAGCTCCCACCCCAGGACAGGAGAGCACCTGAGCCCTGGGACTGGGGCACGTCACCGCGGGGAGGAGAGAAGCGCCCCATCAGGGAGAGGCCCCCGGGCAGCGTTCCTGACCTGCTGACTGCAGCCGGGCCTTCCATGTCTTCAGTCTTGAGCCAAAATTCAAGCAAAGACTCTTCTTTCCTGTTAAGGAAACAGCTAGTGGAGGCGAAAGGGGGGCAGAACCACACCTCACACGAATGTCCTCAGAGGTGGCAGTGAGGGGGAGTCACCTGAGGTGACGGGGACTGCATTCCCCCTTAATATCTTGACTTGATGAGTGGAAATTTAACCTCAATTGGGAAAAACACAGGAGAGCACAAAGGAGGAGGGGAGTAAGTCTAGAAGCCCACTGCCGCTTCTGTCACCTAGTACTCTAGTATTCTGTCACTTAGTATTGTCCCTTAATTTTTAGTAGCTGCATAATGTTGACATGTCTAGGTGAGCCAGTCCCCCCAGTTCTTCAATGCTGTGACACCGGGGCAAACACCCTGCCTCAGACTCTAGCACAGATTCACACGGTGCAACCCTGGCGAGCGTGGGGTGTCTCGGTCCCCAGGAGGAGGATCCGCGGAAGGCTCTCCCGCTCGGACATGGATACTCTCTGCATACTCTCCCAGTGTTAAGGTGCATTTCTAATGGCGGGTTTCTAGAACATGGACCCATGTCATGGCACCACAGAAACTCAACTCTTGGGTGCTTTTTTCCTCCAACAAGAGGAATGGCCTGCTAGCTAATGGGTAGAGAACAAAAGGGCTGCTAACTCAAGGCAGGCTGGAGGATGGCAAGAAAGTGTGGTAGCTGAAGATGTGACTGGCAGATGTGATCTTTAATCCTTGAGCATTCTGAGGAAATGGGAAAGGCGCCAAAGTCAGAAGAGGGATGTCTAGGGCTTCAAAAGAAGGCAGCGAACCCCAAGTTCCCCAGCCCTTGCAGTCTCCCATGGCCTCTTGAGTGCAAGGTGCTTCAGGGTCTGGGGGAGCACGAGCAGCTCTCCAGGGGCCACAGCGATAGATGTGTCTTCCCCCACGGCGTAGTTTTGCAGAGGCCCCAGTCATGGCAACCCTGTGGGGTATAGAGCCGCTCACCGTTCTGCTGGCAGAAGGATAGGGAGCTAGTACAGGGTCTGACCAGTTTGTCCTCAGGATTTGCTCCCTGCACACCCCCCGGCAGTAAACTCCCTGATAAGAGGCAGGACAGAGCTGGGGAAGGGGGCCCTACCAGCATGCTCACAGGCTGCCTGACCTCCCCGCTCCCTTCTCTGAGCTCTCATCCTTGAAATGGGAGTTCTGGGGCCCCCGTGAGCATAGCGCCTCGCACGTGGGAGCCCTAGAGTGACCAGCACAGTGGCTGTCCTCTGCGGCCTGGAGGGGACCCGACTTACGCCTAGTGAACTGGCGGCCTCCTGAGACTCTGTCCCGTGTGGACTCTGCGAGCTGCCTGTCCTCATGGCCCAAAGCCAAGTACAGCAGCTGGACTGCTGCTCCTCCTCTCTTCCGGTTTGCTCTGCCCCTCCCCCTGCCTGGGCAGCACAAAGCTGACTAGAAGCAAATTCCTGGCCTGGTGCTGGGCAGGAATGGCTGCAAGGGGCCCAGGTCTCAGCAGGGCCTTGGGTGCTTCTCCCTGCCCGGCTTGGAGGCGAGCTCACTGGGGAGCCAAGGGACGCCTGAAGCCTGAGTACGATGCCGTGGTGATAGGAGCAGGTAACAGGGCTGTGCCCGAGCTGAGGGGCGGGGAGGGCAGCCCTGCTCTGAGTCCCGGGGACAGGGGGGAGGGGTATTCCCAGGCCCCACACTTCCCTCTGCTCTGGGCACAAGCTGGTCTGGATTTGGGCCAGAGCAGGGGTGGTGGTGGAAAGTCTGCTTAGTCTGTGAGCAGGCACTAAGGTTGTGGGCTGGCTCTGCCATCAACTTGCTCCGTGGTCTGGGGCAGTTTCTTGCCCTCTCCAGGCTTGGATCTTCCCTTCTAGAATGACCAGGGAGGAATAGGTGAGCTCAAGAGTTCCCACGTATCTCTTGCAAAATTAGCTAGTTGCCACCACATTCTTGGAAAGCAGAAGGTACACAAGGGTTGGGAACAAAGAGCCTTAGCATAAAAGACCCATGAAATCCCGCCACCCTGAGTGCCCTGAGTTCTGGTTACCACCACCTCCCCCCTAGGACTACCCATTCCCTGAGGAAACTGGGAGATTCCTTAAAGAGGAGTTAGGAAAAAATAGAAATGAGTTGCAGGGTTACTAGCACATGTCTGGGGAGGGTGACAACCCCTGTTGTCTTGGATATCGGGCATGTAGGGTCCTGTTGCCTTTGCTCACCCCCAGGCTGCGGGTGTCCAATTCTGCCCCGTGACTGTGGGAGGCCAAAGGGCCTGGACCAGGTTGTCTTTGCTCAGAGCCTTTCATTCACACTCCTGGGCCCCAAATGTCACCTTCTGGCATTCTCTCCCATTGGGCTTAGACAGACAGACAATGGCAGGATCGAAAGAAGATGCTCATCACTGTTATAAAGCTGCGTCCTATCCTGCCAGATCTTTATATGTGCTCTGAGAGCAGTCACGGCCAGAGAACATTCCAGTGGCCCCTCCAGGGAAAAATGTCTGTGAACATACATAGGGAAGCTCATGATAAATACTGAAATAAAAGACGTAGAGCAGACACATTTACAAATAAGATACATAGTACCCTTAAGTTCCAGGTAGCCAACTGGCTCTCACCAAATTTCTGTGCTTTTTGCTAAACATAGCAGCAAACCTGTGGTTACCCTCTACCAATCCGGCCAGCTTGGAAAGGAACAAGGCTTGCCGTTTGCACTGAATTTAAAAGAGTAGAACCGACAGGAAGCAACAGTCCTTTCTGAACTTCACTCGTGCAGTAATGGGAGGGGCTTAGCTCCATCAGATGACCTTTCTCCTGCACTGAGAGAACATTCTTTCGAGGTCTGTGCTGTTCGCTGCAGAGCAGTGGCAACCACAGGCACACAGCCGGGTTTCATCCACACTGTTAGTGTTTTCTCCATCACTTTCTCGCGTGGATCCGCCAACAGAGTCACACCGCCCAGCCCCGAGGTGGACGGTCGTCTGGCTTCCCTGGTGCAAGGGCTCCCATCACGGCCTTTTGCAAGTTGCCACCGTGAGGGGCTGGCTGTGTGTGCCCCTGGGAAGGAGGCACGGCCGCTCACGGCTGCTCAGAGGTAAAGAACCACTAGAACGAAGGTAATTGTAAACTGTGGCGAAATGATGAGGAAGTGACAAGTTTTGAGTATCGATTACCTTTGTTTTCAATATAATGTATTTCACTGTAAGTTTATAATAATCTCAGTTTTAACAACGGTGGCCTTTGACGACCATCACAAACATCCCAGCTGGGGAAAGCCAGCTCCAGACTTCAGTGACTGGACTGGGCTCCGTACCTGGAAGGTGTTCCCCCCACCCCCTGCTTTCCTGCCCTTGGTGACAACACAACCCCGATGTCTCCTGACAGGGAGGGTTGACTCCGGGTCACCAGAGGCCTGAGTAACTGGCCCGCACGTCTGTGAGCCTCAGGTGTGAGTTTTTCCTTGACATTGTTTCTGCCATTGCTAAGCATTCAGGGCAGCCTGGTTTAATTAAGGGAATTTGGGAATCAAGTGAGGAACAGAGTGGCACCTTCGGAGAGAAGGGTTAGCTCTGCTCCCTGAGGTCACACCAGTATCCAGGGGCCTTGAAGATGAGCCCTGATTAGTCCCTTGACTAAATATGCCCAAGAATGACCCAAGGAGCTTATTAAAATGCAGTTCCTGGCCCCTGTCCCTGGTGATTAAGATTCAGGGAAAGTCAACACATCCGGCCAGAATTTAGAGCGGGTTGGGTGCAGGGGGCTGCAGGCCACACTTGAGGACCCACGTGCCTGGCTGTCTGTGGATCCCTGGAGTCAGGCTGGAGACAGTCAGAGCCTGCAGCTTCAGACCCCCTCAGGAGGAAAGGACAGATCACTGGAAGCCCAAGGAGGGCTCAGGCAGGACTAGGGATGGGGTGGTGGAGGGCCAAGGGTCCTGAGCTGCTGGAATCTTGACCTTTGTCATTTAAGGTCTGTTTGTGCCTTTGTGGGCTCATGTGGGATGATGGAACTGGACCCAGTTGCCTGGAAGCCTTCATTTTCCAAGATTTATGATCAGCATATTTAAGAGACGAATAGCTACCATTTATCGCGGGGCTGCTGAGGGTCAGGTGCTCTGCATATATTACTGGTTATTCTCGCCCCAACACTGCAAGAAGCCTGAAGCTCATGGCCCATTAGAAAGACTCTCTGAGAGCCACGTCTTATAAATAGGAACCAGCTTGAGCCCGGGATGGTCGGCCTTTAATTTGATAAATGTATTTGAGAGCAGGGCTTTCCAAACCCACGAGTCCATCCAGCAAAGCTTCTAAACCAGAGCCCTGGGTGTGGGGCATAAACAATGAGTCTTGGAGCACTGAAAAAATAAAAATCAAATTTAAAAAAAAGAAAAAAAACTTTTCAAAAATACATAAAAATAGCATATTAACCATTCCCTTTTAAAGGAAATATAATCAAATAGATCACCACCTGCTTATCACATGGTGAGTTAATATGAGTTCGTGAAACTTTTGTTTCTATGGATACATGTGTATGTGGGGTGGGGGCCAGGTCGTGGAGTAAGACACGCTCTCCCTGTGGCTTGTGCTCAAAGAGGATTGAACCACTGATTCGGAGATTCCTTCAATGGAAGAGAAGTTGGCTCAATGACCTCTAAAATTCTGGGTGTCTCCGTGTGGAAAATGTTAAACAAAGTCAGCTCAGCCATGAAGAAATCCATCATGTGGGTCATCGCTGCCTCCTATTTATGGATGTTTGTCAAATTAATGGCTGAAAGTTTGATTTGAGTGAGCGCCGGGTTCAGGCTGGTGCTCCGAGAACATAGTCTTCTACTGACATCTTTGAAGACTCAGAGTGACCTTCTGTCACCAAGGAGAAACACGTGCCGCGTGTTGCAGATGAGACCCGTCCCCATTACCTGAAAACAACCCAGGCCTGCTGTCCGCCCCGTAAGGGCTTTCTCATAAGCAGCTACATTTATCCTGAGAGTGAGGCAAGAGACTCCCAGCCCCTGGCCGTGCTAGACCCACCTGCATCAGAATGACCCCTCGGGCTTGTGAGAAATCCATCCCCTGTCCCTGCCCAGCAGACTCTGGGGAAGGGTTTTGAATCCTCGTTCCCACAAGTTCTCGGATGTCCTAAAGCTTCTCAGAGCAGGAGAGGCACTAGTGTGCAACCTGAACCCTCAAGTCAAGTTCAGGGGTCCCAACCCAGGGGCGGCCCTCCTAAGATTTTGGAAAAGAAACACGTAGAAGACAGATAAATTCGCCTAGTCAGCCGGCACCCCTTTAGCACATGCTGAAGCCGTATGTGTTTAATGACTTCCTTTGAACTGTTCTTATTCGGGGAACATTGGTGACTGACAAAGACAAAGCCATGTGCCTGAAGCCCTCTGGGACACTAGAGCGGAGCACACTTGGGCAGAAGCAGCTGTGTTTGCTGGCAGCCGTCCGCGCACCCAGCATAGCCCCTAGACGGGGAATCTGTCCCAGTGAGGGGGTCCAGCCCCAGCGTAGCAGCCAAGGAAACTGTGACGCACTCTCCACCCATCACCTGCTTGTTCCCAAGTGACGGAAGTCCAGCAACGCAAGGCTTCATGAGATAGCTTTTGTCCGATGACTGTGGGTTTCTCCTGTCCCTCACTCCAGCCTAGAGCCACAGGCCAGGCCAGCTTTTTTTCAAGCTAGGGCAAGAGCCAGGGTTTTCTACACACAGACCAGGTGACTTATGGCATCAAACAAGATGCTGTTAACACATCCAGGTACAGGAGGTAGAACTCCCTGCTACTTCCGCAGAATCGTCACAAGCATGGGGACAGGGGTGGGTGACCCCAAGGAGCGTGTCTATGTGCCCACTGACCACTGTTGCTTTCCTCCTCCCCCTTGTCTCATTGCAGGACACAACGGGCTCGTGGCTGTGAGTACCCACCCCCCGCGCCCGGCTTCCCTAGCCCCTGCACACGTGGCTGCTAGCCAGACGCAAGGAAGCTGGCACCGAGAAAGCCTGCAAGGTGCCGGCCGGGGAGAGGAGCCCAGCCAGCTTGTCTCCTCTCCCTGGCCCCCACAAGTGGCTTTCGAATGGGTATCCACAGTAGTTAAGGAGGCTAGCAGGGGCTCCCTTTCCTTTCCTTAATGTATGTGCATTTCCCCCATGACTTTGGGAGAGTCAGGGGGCTTTCAGAAACAAGACGATGACAGGGTGGGAAAGTATGTAACTGGCAGAACCAGGGAGACAGGTTAGAGCCTCGGATGCTGGGGCCAGGTGGGGCCCTCTGACTACAGATTATGGGCAGCCCCCGTGCTCCCCAGCTGGGTCAAGGCTGAAGTGCCCAGCAGCTACATGGCCCCAAGTGCATCCCGGAGAAAGCAAGGAAGCCAGCCTAGCAGAGGAGGCAGGGCCCTGCTCCCAACACCAATGGCTCCTCCAACCAAAGCTGAGCCAGGCCAGGCAGGGGTAGCCTAAGGCTGTGCTTCTCAAACTCTGGTCCCGGCACCCCTCCGAGGCCACTATGTGTGCCAGAGGATGTTCACAAGACAAACTTGGAGCATCTCCCTGAAGCAACAGCTGCTCCAGGATATCGATACAGGGGAACTCAGCATGTTGGGGAGGGTGGGCTAGGAGACCGGTGATCAATCTGAACACTTCCCTGACATACTAGTTTTACGTGAACGTTTTACAGGGAGCATTATGTAACTCAACCGATCAGTAATTTAAAACATGGATTCTATGCTAATAGAAACACAGGTTCGTCCTCCAGCTCTGCCACTTCCTATCTGTGAAGGTCAAGGCAAGTTGTTCAGGCTCTCTGAGCCATGGTAGGATGGGAAAAAAAAAAAAAAACAGCCTATCTCAGAGTTGCTGTGAAGCGATCAGAGGACATGCTTCAAGGACCTGCTATCCAAGGTCTCCCAGATGGGGACTCAGTCCAGGGGAGGCTGGTGTCTGTGCCCCCAGCCCAAGACCCAGGGCCCCCCAAGCACAGCCCTGCAGTTCATGGAGTCAGGGGGTGACTGGCTGTGGGGGCTTGGAGGTAGGGGGGCCGTGAGGCAGCTCAGGAAGGAGGGGGTTGGATGAACCTGTTCTAGAATTTGACCTCTGGTTGGATGACTAGGGGGACAGTGTGAGGATGCAGGGTCTGCTCTAGATTGGAAAGTGGAAACACCCCCGTGGCTGGGCATCTCGATGAATCTTACCTATCAGGGAGGGGGGCCTATAGGAGGAGAGGGTGCCTGGTAAGGAAGTAGCAGCCACTTATTCTGGCTGAAAGAGGTGTAAGGTATTTTGTGGGTGACTAAGAGCCCTTGTGTGTACTCAGACAGAATCATGAAGTGGTCTTGCTCTGCCTAATCTTCAGTGGTCTCAGAACCTGCTTGTCCAAGGTGCCATCATTCTGGGAGGCTGTTCGTAGCTAATGTGAGAACAACACAGCCTACCTTTGAGGGTCAGGCTGTGTCCCAGTACCAGGGCGATTCTGCTTTCTTCCTCACTGGGATGGGTCAGGAGTATAGGTCCTCGGTCCAGACCCTCTGGGTTCAATTCCCAACACCTCTCCTCAGGAGCTCCATGAGCCTGAGGCAAGCTGTTAACCTCCTTGGGCCTCCATTTCTTTATCTGTGAGATGGGGAGAACCATGGTGCCCACCTCTAGGGTTGTGAGCTGGATTAAACAGTGTCTGGCAGTGAACTTTTATTAATTTACTTTTTAAAGATTTTGTTTATTTGACAGAGAGAATGAGCACCAGCAGGGGGGAGCAGGAGGCAGAGCGAGAGGGAGAAGCAGGCGCCCAGTGTGGGCCTGGATCCCAGGCCCCTGTGGTCATGACCGAAGGCAGATGCTTAACCAACTGAGCCACCCGGGTGCTCCTGCCTCTCCGTGCTTGTGAGGAGGCATGAGGCTTGCCCCAACCTGGGGGAGCTGGGCAGCCCGGGCAGGGCTGGGCACGGTGCAGTAGGACTTCACAGAACCAGGCCATGCAGGAGGGAAGGTCACCGCTGGGACACGGAGGGGCAGGAATAGTCACGTCGCGTCTCCCAAGACATCTGGGCAAGTGGGAATTCATGGAGGAAGCAAGGGAATGGCATTCCCAGAGGCAGGAACAGCATGAGCCTAGGGCCAGCAGGCCGGCCCTATAGCGGGACCCCTGAGCCAGCAAGTTGGTCCCCGGGATGAAAGGAGGGCCCTGTGTGCCCTTCAGGCGGCATACCTGCAGAGACTGGGGGTAGACACAGCGGTCTTCGAGAGACGTCCTGTGATCGGGGGTGCAGCTGTCACAGAGGAGATCATCCCAGGTAAGCCCTGAAAGGTGATGTGGGGGTGGCAGAGGGAACCGCTGGTGACTGCTGGTGACTGTCTTCACTGGATTCTGTTTCAGGGTTTAAGTTCTCTCGAGCATCCTACCTTCTCAGCCTGCTGAGGCCGCAGATTTACACTGACCTGGAGCTGAAGGTACAGCCCCCCAGGGCCCAAAGATGGGGGGGGGCAGCTCCAGCTTCCCAACCTGGGTGAGGCCTCCCTATTTTGTGCCCACATGGTTCCCTGCACCTGGGGTGTCTCTTCCATTGGAGGGTCTGTCCGCCCCACATGCTCTCCTCAGTGCGGGCCCACAGATGGGCTTTGTCTAGCCCACCCAGGGTCTTACAAATGGGAAATTTCACAGAAAAAAATGGATGTCTTTTGAAGAACGAGACTTTGTGTCTTGCATGGGACTGGGGTTCCAGCTCTGCCGGGCCCCATCACTGCCTGGCGTCTCGCCTGGCCCTCGCTGATGACCTGCCTGAACCCTTGGGCCTCCGACAAAAGCCTGATCTCTGCCCTCATTCAACTTTATGTCCTGTTACCACCGTGGGCAGCTTGAGCCCAAAGCTGGCCCCCAGGGACTTTCACCTCCTCTGACTCCCGGGCTGCTCTGAGGGAGTCCCGAGAATGCTCAGTGCCCCTTGCCGACTTCTAGTCAGCTTAACCTCGGTCCACAGGCTGGCCCAGCTCGGCCCTGTCCTTTCAGATTCCTGCCACCCCTGCTGCCTCTTTCGGAAGCTGGGCGACCACATCCCTGGGGCCCTCTTAGCCTCTCTCCGCTGGGTGTCTCTGTCACCTCCACTCGGGAAGAAGGGTCCTGTGTGTCATCCGTGTGAGAAGCTGTGAGCATGTGAGCACCAACTTTGCTCTAAACTGAAAGTTTGAAGTTAATAAGACATTCAGCCACCGTTGCCTACTGGGAGAGAAATTGAGAGAGAGCGCGTGAGCGAGCCGCTCGCCAGGCAGGACAGGATGAAGTCCAGCCAAGGCCCGGGAAAGGGTCTCGGTCTTCAGCCCATGTCAGACCACAGTTGAAGACAGCTTGCAAACACACCAGTTACACACAGTGGCAGACGTGGCTGCGGGTGGGGACTGTGGGTACACCCTCTTTGTTTAAAAATATAACTTACAAAAACTCAGGATCACAGAATAGAAATTTTTACGTGCATATTCTCTTTATAAAAATAAGTTACTCACTTGAGTGGCGCCTGGGTGGCTCAGTCGGTTAAGCGTCTCCCTTCAGCTTAGGTCATGATCCCAGGGTCCTCGGATCGAGCCCCGTGTCGGGCTCTCTGCTCACTGGGGAGTCTGCTTCTTCCTCTTCCTCTGCCCCTGCTCGTGTGTTCTCTCTCTCTCTTGCTCACTGTCTCTCTCCCTCAAATACATAAACAAAATCTTAAAAAAAAAAAAAAAAAGTTACTCCTTTGAAAATGGCTTCTTCCATAGGGTTTCTTTAACTAGGAACCCCCCCCCCACCACCGAAATGAGTATATGCTTTGACCTGCTGCCTTGGGCGGCATTAATAGGAGCATGGTGCTCAAATCAAGGGAGAAAACAGTCCTACTTCATGGTACACAGAACTAACTCTATGTGGAGTACGGAGCACCTTCTCTAATAGGACACTGGCAGGCTGGACAGCATTTCTAGGAGGGCAGCTAAACTCTGGGAATGTTCTGTTTCCAAACAACAGTAAAGAACAGTTATTTCAGCAGTGTACAACTCGGGCTACGAGCTCTAAGGCTCTAGCTACTGGTCTTCACCTATGAGGCAGGAATGTTAGTGTCCCATTCTATGACGAGGGAACTAAGGTTCTGGGATGTTAGGTTCACACACTAGGAAACGATAGAGAACTTGAACCGGCCTGGCTGCCTCCCGCTGCCTGTTCTTGGGCTCCCACGTTCCAGCACAGGCATCCTAGAGCCATCCTGCTCAGCCCCACACCTTCCAGCACATTGCAGTTTGCAGGGGACAAGGTCACAGATGGGAGCTTCCCGTGCAGCCCAGCCTGAGCTCACAGACTCTGAGACCTAACGGGCCAACTTGAATCCCTCCTGATGGTTTTATTAGCTGCCACATGGTGCCTCGTCTTCCTCGTCAGCAAGATGAGGATGGTAAGACTATTGTGGCGGTTAATAGGTTTGTCTGGGGCATGCTGTGTACCCCAAAATTGCCAGCTAGCATTATGACTCCCGTGTCACATTTGAGAACCTGAGGTTCCAGAAAGATAAGACAGCATCCCTGGGGCCTCTCCCCAGTTAGACCAAGTCCTCACCTGAAGTGTGAGTCTTGGCTTTGGTGCCACTGCCTCTCTTGCCACCCTTGAGCCAGAGGATGGTTTCCCCCACCCACATGGGGCCTCCATGGGGCCTGTCTCCTGGGTCTTGGTTTCCATTGCTGTCACCGAGAGCATCAGATTCGATCACCTCCTGGTTCTGTCCACTAGATAATGGGTTTGCTTTAAAAATGGCCCCACATTAATTAGTGGACTCCAGGCTGGGAGGGTGGAGTTCTGCCCTGGTGGGGTCTTTCCTCGCACGTCAGCACGCAGCCACCTTGTCCAGCTCTTCCTGGGCCAGCCTGGACCTCGTTCAAGTGGCAACCCCTTGTCTTCCCTTCCCTTCACTAATAATCTTCTGGGTCTCAGCCAGATCGCTGTGCTCCTGCTTTACTCCCAGAAACCTAAGTCAGGGCTCTCCAACTTTCAAGTCTATCAGTACAGCCTGGGAAATTGATGGGACCCTGACCCAAGAGCTGATTCTGCAGGACTGTGGAGGGGCTGAGGACCACAGCTTTGGGATCTCTCTGGTCCCTCGTATATACCTTTCCCCTTCCTAGCAATTTCCACCCAGCTGAGAATGCTCCTGGGGGAATCAGAAGAAGGGTTCTGTTGTTATAAGAGGAAAACTACATGATCTAAGCAAATCTAATGGGGATTTAACATCTCTCTTCTTATTCTGACATCACATAGCTAAAACCATCAAGAATGACAAAGGTCAGGGTACATGGGTGGCTCAGTGGGTTAAAGCCTTTGCCTTTGGCTCAGGTCATGATCCCAGGACCCTGGGATTGAGCCCCACATCGGGCTCTCTGCTCAGCAGGGAGCCTGCTTCCCTTCCTCTCTCTCTGCCTACTTGTGATCTCTCTCTGTCAAATAAATAAATAAAATCTTAAAAAAAAAATAATGACAAAGGTCCAATTTATGAGAAAGTCCTGGAATTAGATGAAAAAATTACTCCTATTCAATTAGTTATACTGGAAGCCAATCTTGGGTCCCTTATTTGGGATGGGCTATTGATTTGTTCATTCAGTAAATGCTTCTGAGGCCCTGACTTGCGTCCCTCGCTGGGAGAAGCCCTTGGGGATACCATGGTGAGGGAAGGAGCAAGGCTTCTGCCCTTAGTAAGAGGACTTCAGGTAGAGCAAGTAGTACCCGAAGAAAGGAAAACAAGACAATATCATAGTGAGGGACCAGAGGTCCAGCCTGGGTTGCCTGACCAAGACAGATTTCCTGAGGAGGTGACATTTAAGCTGACACGCAAACACTAAGGAGTTACCGGCCTTGTGGTCACCTGAGCAGAGGGTGTTCCAGTCAGAGGGAGGTAGAGATGGACAGGCCCATGGTGGAAGAAAGCAGACAAGGGACGGGGCGGCAGATGGTGTGAGAGAGGGGCCGGGACCAGCTGAGATAGGGCTTTGTAGGGTGTGAGGGAGGGACTGCAATTTATCCTGAGCACCACGGACAGAGGAAAAGGAGAGATGGGATTTGTAATGTTGCGAAAGGTCAGTCCACCTGTTGGGTGCTGTGGAATGTGGTGGAAGCAGCTGTGGTCACAAGGAGACGGGCGAGGCAGCAGCTGCAGGGGTCTACAGGATGGTGGCTTGGGCTGAGGGGCGGTGGAGGCGGAGAGAAGCACGCGACTTCCGGAGAGACTGGGCCAGTGAGACGTGGTGATGGATGGTCTGAAGAGGAAGGAAACGGAGACACTAAGGATGCTTCCTGGGTGAGAAGGAGTTGACTGAGTCGAGAGAGCGAAACCAAGCTGGAACTTCCTCCAGCTTAGATCAGAGACATTTCCCCAAAGTGGAGTGAGGAAGGACCCTGGAGGACCCTGGAGGTCTCCCAGCCCAAACCCCTACCAACGTTTGGATTCACCTCCACAGTGTGCTCCATCTGTGGCGATCCCACCATCTGGAATATCTCCGGCTTGGGTAATCGTCAGTTGTAACTGTTGTAGAGGGCTTTTGGTTTCTTTGTATTTTCTAGAATTTCTCCTCACAGCTCTTGTTTCTGCTCTGGACAGGTCCCCTGTCTGAAACATGGCATTCATTTATTCAATCAACAGAATACATGTTCATTGTAGTACCTCAGGGGCTGGGGATAGAGCCCTGAGCAAAGGGACTATAACCCTGAGCCCACAGAGCTTACAGTCTACGGGGGGCGGGGCGGGGTGGGGGAGACATGGGGAAACTAAGTATGCGGTTAGCCAGGTGACAGAGAGTGTTTCAGAGACAAAGCAGGCTGAGGGGACCGGAAGTGAGGGGTGTGGAAGGGAGGTCTTGCCTGTCGGGTGATAGCAGTCCCTGGGAGAGGGAGCTGGCCACATGTCTGGGAAAGAAGTCTCTAGATGCCAGATTCACCAGGTTAAACATGTTAAAGACGTACAGCTTTCAGTATGCTGATCATCCCTCAATAGAGTGGTTTCAGAAAAAAGGCGTCTCTGGTGGGAAGAGTAAGTCTTATTTGTGGGGATAGCACAGGTCCCTTTTGTATTATCTATACTCCATCAAAAAAATAGCTGTGCTCTTGGAAAGTTCTGTTTGCCAGTCAAATATTTGTAAATCAAATCATATTTTAAATACTTTGAGGGAACTTCCCTTTAAAGTGACCCTGGAGTAAATGAGTCTGCAAAGTAAATAAAATTTTTGGATGTGAATAATTTATCTACCTTATAAGTATGGATTTTCACATAACCATTACTTTCTTGTGTCTTTCTACATTTTAATTATTTATTTCTGAAGTGGGGGTAGTTATAGACCAGTGCTGAGAGACAAAGCTTTGGAGTCACAGAGATGTGGTTTTGAAATCTAGACCCACCTCCCAAGGTGACCTTGGCCAACTTCCTCCTCTGCTCTGAGCCTCTGTTGTTGTATTTGTGCAATGAGGACCATTAACTTCATTGTTATTGTGAGGTGATCGTTGTAAACCCCAGGACAGTCACTGGCACAGGGTAGCATGGTGTGCTACGATGTGGCATGGCGGGGTTCGGTGTGGCGTGGTATGGTGTGGTGTGGTAGGGTATGATGTGGCCTGCCAAAGGATGCTTGGGCGAGAGCGCTTTTGTATACTTGCATTAAAAAATAAGAAGCAGCAACACCTGCCTTGGGGAACCGTACTCAGGTACCCAAAAGGCTGCAAACAATCAGCGAAGGGTCAAGGGCAGAGGACACAGACCCCTTCAACTGTTGCTATGCTGTGTGTGTTCTGCAGAAACACGGGCTGAAGGTTCATCTTCGAGACCCCTACTCCTTCACCCCAATGCTGGAAGAGGGCTTGGGGAACAAGGTGCCCAGGTCCCTTCTTTTGGGCATGGACATGGCGGAAAACCAGAAGCAGATTGCCCAGTTCTCACGAAAAGATGCCCAGGTAGGGAACAGGACCAGCGACGGATCTCCTCCTCCCTCGCCAGCCTGTAGGTGGCTCTTGAAAGGAATTGGGCCTGGTTGGATCATCCTAGAACATGTTGTCCAAAGACCATGAGGGCTTGGACAGGCCATCTCTCCTGCCCTCGGAGGGCTCCAGTCTGCAGCAGCCTCTGATCTCAGATTTTTCAAAGAGGAGGGGATGGAGAACACGGATTACGACCAGTGGGCACTGGGGACACCTGGGTGGCTCAGTGGGTTAACCATCTTCCTTCATCTCAGGTCATGATCCCAGGGTCCTGAGCAGGGAGCCTGCTTCTCCCTCTACCCCTCCCCATCCACTCATGGTCACTTTCTATCAAATAAATAAAATCTTTAAAAAAGAAAAAAAAAGACCAGTGGACACTGGACAACCTCAAACCTGTGTGTTCAGTATGAGGCCACTGTTAGGTGGTCTCTGCCAGCAGAATTTCAAAAGGGAACCCGCTGGTATGTACTTATACTGCATGTGCTTTCCATCTCGCTTGCCTTTGGAAAGAACTGCAGGTGCTTATCAGTGTTAAAGCCCATGAAAGCCAAAAAGAAGGATGAAGGGAGGATCAGAGACAATTAAGGATGGAATGAACTGGATCAGGTATTTAGGACAAGAGAGTTATAATAAATATTCATTGGATTTGGCATCACTCCCCTGGCAGCCCAAGGCAAGAAATTGTCCAGGATGCCTTCCAGCAGACATACGTCTGAAGGAGAATGCACACTTTCTTCCTGGGAGTGCATCATAAGGAACTTGTTGGGTAGCTTCACGTATGCGAACCATGGAATAATGTTATGGGCCTGGTGTGCCTTTGAAGGAACAGATATTAGTACCAAGTCTAGGTATGACCTGACGGCATAGCATGAAGTCCTGTCTCACTGAGGACTTTTCCAGAAGAAGACCTAGATTAACACAATCCACCTGTGTTGCTTTTTGTACTCTGGTATTGGGTAAAACCAAGAGAACCACTGATACTCAGTATCTCTCCTAAGCCCGTGATGATCCAAATCACCTGGGGGGCCTGCTTTCTTAAAGCGCTTCTTTTCTGTGCAGTGGGTCAGGGACCAGAGCCTCCAGCTCCTCCTCCAAACCCTGACCATCTCAGCTGCCCTAGAGAGGAGCACAGGACGAGGCTATGTCGCTGGGCCTAGAGGACAGTGGCTGTGGCCTGGCCTGCTAGTGACCACAGGAGGAGGAGGCAGGGGCCACCTCCCACTGTGGAAAGTAAGGAAATATTTCTGGCTTTGTCTTCTCGCATTGTCTCATTGAAGGCGTGCTGTAGAGAAGGCTATTTAAGATCATTTGTACCAACACTTCTCAAACGTACTTCAGTGCAGAGCTTTTCTTTCTGCAACCTAATTAAAATTCCATGGATGTATTCATGAGTGTAGAGGAATGAAAAATTGAAAGCTGGGGTCTGAGGATCAAGTTAGGGCCCCCCAGGGCACAGGCATCCATCCCTGCTCCTGTCGCCCACCCAATGAAGGAACGAGGTGTGTCCTAACCACACTATTGAAATGGATTCTGAAGGGAGGGAGGGAAGGAGAAAAAGAAGAAACAAAGAAGGAAGGAAGGAGGAGAAAAGAAATGGATTCTGTTATTGGGGTTTGTGGGGTGAAGCGGTGTAGGCTTCTATTTCTGCATATGTCAAGAGAACAGAGGAGATCTGCAGACCAGGAAAGAACAGTCATCGTGCTGCTATACAGGGGGGAGAGATCTTACTCTCACCAGCAATATAAGGAAAGACAGGACAGAGAGAAGAAACCTTGCAGTGGTTTTCTGGTTTATCATGGAGCCCACAGGCTAGGACACTCGCCAGTTTTCTGTGGCTGACAGCTGGTCTCAGCCAGCACAACCCCTTGTCCCTCCCAGCACCCTGGTGGCTCGTGTGCTTGGGATCTCTCTGGCCTCCCCCAGTGCTGACATCAGCTCGCAGGCCTGGAACTGGGAGTAATTTACCACGGCCCAACTGAGCCAAGGCTGGGCGTGAGGCCTGAGAAGCCACGGAGGCTCAGCTAGGAGCCGCAGGCCACGTGGGGGTGGGATGGAGGCCGGAGTGTGGGGGCAGTGTCCCTGTGGGATGCTAAGCAAGGGGGTCTTGACTCAGAGCTCTCTGTTCCAGGCCTTTCCCAAATATGAGGTGTTCATGAATCGCATGGCATTAGCCATTGAACCTCTGCTGGACGCAGCCCCCGTGGACACGGAGGCCTTCCACAGAGGTTCCGTGCTGCAAAGGCTCCAGGCGCTCTCCACGCTCAAGCCCCTGCTGCAGGCAGGTAAGTCCAAGGTGCAGGCATCAGGTCTAATGAGTGACCTTTGGGGAGTTGAGCCCATTTTCTGGATGATTGGACATGAGCTTGAACCTTTAGGCACCTGCCCACTACCAGCAGTGGATAGGGGCTGCCCGGAGCACTGTGCCGAGCCGGTACTAGCCTCGCTGCCCGAGATAGAAAGCCTGAGACGGAGGCTGGTGTTTACACAGTTCATCTGGAAGGGGACCCCAAGGGGAAGGGCGGGTGCGGAAGGAGGGAGTCCATCACGGGGGGTGCTACTGTTGCTGTGGTCACCACCGCAGGCGACGGGTGCTAGCTCTTAGGGGGACCACCCACGCAGCCTCACAAGGGGTACCTCAAGACCATTCCCAAGAGAAAAGGGGACACATTGGTCCAACAGGTTCACGCCCCCACTGGTCCCAGAATGCTCCACGGGGCTTAACTCCCTCCTGGAGCATTAACTTCTGCCAAGTGGGTTCTCCTGTGTGTCCTGTCATGGTGCCAGAGACCGCCCCCCCCCCCCGGGATGAGATGAAGAGACACATCCTATAGATCTGAGGTGAGATGCTGTCGGGTTTGACGGCGTAAAGCTGACTTAAAGCCTGCATGGAGCTTGTAACCACAGTCTTGGCTAGAATGAGAGACAGGGGCCAAGGGAGTTTGAAGGGATGTCCCCATACACGAAGGATGCTAGATTTGGGCTCAGCAAGAAGAAATTCTGTGATGAACTAGTGATGTCTGCCACAGGTTTGAGAAGGGACGTTTCACCAAACATGCTGCTATTTTCTACCATTCCTCCACCATATGAAGGCCAGGTTAGCTCCTGCATTCTGGAAAAGCCCTGAATGAGTTAGCTCATACAAAATTGCTATGTAGCAGCTACAAAACTCAAGTAGCACATAAAAATAAACATCTGTTTCTCACGTGTCCATGCAGTCTGGTCTGGACTAGTCTCACATGTGGGTTTATGACTGGGGCACATCAGTCAACCTGCCTCCAGGGGCTTCCCACCCTCTTCCTGGAAACAGTCAGTTGGTCCAGGCCTGGCCATCTGACATCAATGGCAGAAGCATAGAGGTCAAGGGTGCAGGAGCAGGCCAGTTTTAAGCATCTGTTTGCATCCCGTTTGCAAACATCCCATTGGCCCAAGTAAATCACGTGGGTGAGCCCAGAGTCAAGGAACAGGGCAGATCAGCCCAGCTGCAGTTGGAGGCGCTGTGGAGCTGCAAGAAAAAGTGTGTGGCTATGGGAAGGATCTGAGCCAGTAGAATCTATCACGAAATATAAAAGTCGACATTGCCTTTCAGAAGACCTGTCCAAAGAGCCTCATGTGGTGAAATTTATTAAGCAAGTTCTAGTGCCAGACACTAAGCCAGGCACTGGGGCTGAAATTGCTAGAGATCACAATCTGTGCCCTGGGGGCCTTACTGTCAAGTTAGTCCCTGAGCTGGTGTGAATCAGCTTCTGAGCAGTGGACCCGCCAAGCTGGCAACCTCCCTGGGGTGGGCCTTAAAGAGTTCAAAGTAAGAGACTAAGGTACAAGTTAACACTTTGCAAAAATAATTCCAAGCACTAAAATGTATTCATGCCCGTGAACTTGCAAACACTGTACATATGTCATTTATTCCTTACAGTAGCCCTTGGGGATATGAAATATCACTCCCATTTTGCAGATAAAGAAATAGGAACAGAGATATTGTGGATGGGAAGGACTCCTTGACTGTCTCGATTTCTGTTTTACGGGTCTTCTCTTTTAGGTCGCGTGCTGGGAGCCCAGCTGCCCCAGTATTACCAGGTCCTCACAGCTCCAATTACAAAGGTAAGGGGCTCCCCAGCCTCAGGCTGGACCTCACAGGGAGGGAGACGCTCCCCCTGAGGCCCCTCTGCCCTTCTCCTTGACATTTTGCTGTCCCAGGTGCTGGATCAGTGGTTTGAGTCCGAGCCCCTAAAAGCCACTCTGGCCACAGATGCTGTGATCGGAGCCATGACAAGTCCCCACACTCCGGGGAGCGGGTGAGTGCGGGACGGGGGCCATGGGCTGCAGCGGGCGCAAAGCGACTCTCCCAACAAGGGTGCTAACAGCTGTTGCTCCGCCAGCGAACCAGGCACGAAGCCAAGTGCTCATCGAACCCTCAAAGCAACACCTGGGAGCCATGGTTCAGGGAAGGGACAGGTCTTGCCCCAGGTCACACAGCTGGTGGTGGCAGAGCTGATTTGCAGCTGGCCCTCCAGAATCTTCCTTTGTAGCCACTTCTCTCTCCTGCTGCAGTGGGAAAAGCCTCTCTCCCACTGTGGGAGCCCAACATGAACAGCTCTTTCCCCCCCTCCTCTTCCTCCTTCTTTTTCTCTCTCCCTTCTACCCCATCTTCTCTCTCTCTCTCTCCTCTTTCTATCCCTTCTCCTCCCACAAAGTTCCACTGCCCTTCTGTCCCCCACAGATCCTTTCCCTGGGTTCCAGAACACGCACACCAGACACCTTCATAAGGGTGGGGTGCTGCCCTTCCCTTTTTTGTGTGGGGGGAGTGTTGACAGCAGAGCCAAGAGGGGGCAGCAAGACCCAGTGAAGCCTGTACCTGTGGTGTGACTAAAGGAGCCCCTCGCAGGAGCAGGAGCAGAGGGAGTGTGCGCAAGCGTGTGTTAGGATAGAGGATGCTGCCAAGTGTTGGGCCATTTCCAGGACATCAGAAGATGCAGCTAGAAGCTGTCAACGTGGCTTTTCTCTCAAAGGACAAGAACCACCCTTGAAAGTGGTTTTTCAGCACACACTAAGCCAGGTCCAAATTCCCCAGGGCCATGGAAAAGGGGGTTGGCAACGGCGGCCCCACCTTGGCCAACTCTATGATCCACCCGCCAATTTGGATCTTCTACTGGGGCCTCCTGGCCTCTTTTCTGTGGCTCTCCTGGAGGCAAAGCTACTGCCCAGTGTGTGAAATGTGTCTTTAAGTAATTTGTTTCCTCATTAACCCCTCCAGTGAATACTGATGGAGCCCTTACCTGTGCCAGGTGCAGGGCCAGGGCGTGGAGGGCACTGAGATCCTCCTAGGAGGGTTAGACACAGGGTGAGTGGCACGAGTGGAGTTCTGTGAGGGCTGGGAAGGGGGTGGAGCAGGGAAGCCATGCTGTCCAGGGTCAGGGAAGGCTTCCGTGAGGAAGAGATATTTAATCTGAGACTCTCAGGACAGACATGAGGGAGGAAGGGGCTTCAAGGTGGCCAGATCAGTCCGTACAAGCGCTGGGGGCTGAGCCAGGACCATGTGGACGTTTGCTTTGGCAGAACTGCAGACTGCAAGGGACGGGTATGGGGAGCTGGAGACTGGCCATGCCACCGAGGGCAACGCTGAGTCGGCGAAGGCATCCCCAGAGAGAAGTGACAGGACTCGGCTAGGTTTTGTGATGGGGCTCCAGGTCGGCAGGGAGGAAAGAGTGGGAGAAGGTGGTCCAACCAGGAGGACATCACTGTGGGAGTTGAAGGAAGGGAGGAGAGACCTGGGCCAGGGAGGAGGCCTCAGGGGGCGGGAACAGGAACATTCTCTGGGAGGCAGGTTGATGGTGCCTGACTGCATGGAGGGAGTGAGGCACAGGGGCAAGTCACGACTGGTGCCCAGCTTCCTGTGGGAAACGGAAGCTGCCATCACAGGATGGGGAGAATGAAGGAAAAACAGGTTGGGGAATGGGGAAAGAGATGGGTTGCGGCTGCCTGGGTGGGGGGGGGGGACCCACTCCGGTGGAGATATCTGGGGTAGCCGGCGCTCAGGAGGGAGTTAGGGCTGCGGGTGTGGGATCACCACCGTGTGGTTGGGGCTATGGCTCTGCCTGTAGACGCATTTGCCTGGGGAAAGGATGTAGGGTGTGAGGCAATAGGCCTTAGAGGAGCCGAGAGCCCATTTTAAGGCTGATGAGAAAGGCAGCATGGGGGACGGAGAGGCTAAAGGTACCAGAAGGAAAGAGCTGTTTGCACCGAGAGCTCTGGGGAGTTAAACTGCACCTCCAACCACTGACCCCAGTGGTCTCTCCTCAGGTATGTGCTGCTACATCATGTGATGGGGGGCCTGGAGGGGGTGCAGGGGGCCTGGGGCTATGTCCAGGGTGGCATGGGTGCCCTCTCGGAAGCCATCATGAGCTCAGCCACGGCACACGGAGCAAGCGTCTTCACTGAAAAGGTGAATCCCCGCCCACCCCTTATCCTGATGATCTGTAGGGATCCCAGAATAGAACAAAATCCTAAATTCGGAAGGTTGCTCATTTTACCCATGCACAAAGTGGGGCTTTGGAATCAAGGGGCTGAGTTTATGCAGCCTGCTCTTGGCTGAGCAGCTGTCAATCAGGTCCCAGTTTTTCTGACCACCTCCCTTTGAATGCCCTGGAACCCCTAACGCCCATTAGAGCTGAGCCTCTGCGTTGGTGTGGGTGGACTGAGGTTTCCACGCTTTGCCGCAGAGCCCCGCAGGGTGGGTTCAGGTGGGGAAGCTGGGAGCACCCGGAGCAGCACGGACAATGGAAATCCCCCCAAGATCCAACCTGTATCTTCCTTCCTGGGGGGATTCTGGGGCCTCGCTCTGGTGGGTTCTAGACAGTGGCGAAAGTGCTGGTAAGCAATGAAGGGCGCGCCCAAGGAGTCGTGCTGCAGGATGGCTCGGAGGTGAGGAGCAGAGTGGTGCTGTCCAACGCTTCCCCGCAGGCCACCTTCCTGAAGCTGACGCCGCAGGTGAGCCCTGGGGGCTGGAGGCAAGACGTCTGTGCAGGGTGTTGGTCAAGGGCTCCAGGACCTCATGAGGCTGGGATTGCAAGCGCCAGGTGTCTCTGCGCTGGGGGAAGCCAGTCCTTCTCCCCCTGACCCAACAGTCAGGTAGCAAACAGGGAAGAAGCCTCAGATGTAGGGAGAAAGATCCAGGCAGAGGAGGTGACCTAGGCATGCAGCTAGCAATTAGCAGAACCAGATTTAGAACCCAGGTCTGACTTTTAATCCGGAGTTATCCTACTCCCCTGACTCACCGCTCTCACAAACTCTGATTCCTTCTGTGTCGGTTTTCTGGGCCTATCAGTGCTGCATGAAACCATAGCACAGCTTCTGGATGTTTAGTAAGAAGTCCTGCCTTGGCACGCAGAATGCAAGAATTCAGTTGAACTTGGCTGAGTTCGACTGATCTGGGCTTGCTCTTGCAAATTCCATCAGCTGTGGGTCAGCTGGTAGGGCCTGCTTGTCTTGGCAATAGGTTGTCTTGTGCTCAGGTTGGCTGGCTGACACTAGCCCAAGACAATTTCTGCTGGAATAACCAGGTTGACCAGCTCTGCTCTACATGTCTTTCACTGTCCAGGATGATAAGTCCAGGCAGGTTCTCGGGGTCTGGCAGAAGCCAAAAGTGAGCAAACTCACTCATGCAGGTGGTTTTCAGGATTCTGTTTGCCTTTTACTGGCTAAGCCTTTTACTTGTCCCAAGCCCAGAGTCACAGTGGGAAGATGTTACAAAGGTGTGTGGATACGGCGAGGGGTGAGGACTGGGGACAATTTTTGCAACCGATCACACCTTCCCTGTCCCCAAAACATATAATAATATGTCTATGAGTATGGAGCTCCCAACCATTCTTGGGACTATCTGAGGGCACAAGACATCAGGTTTTCTGAATAATTCCACTAGGAAAATTCAACAAACATCAGTTCAAAAGCATCTGGTCAAGATAATTCTGAGATAATCAAGACATCCAAGAGCTTGCAGACCAGAGGAGAAAGGTGGCCTTCGGCCATCTGGCCATATCCAAAGTAGGAGTTGGTGTGCGCCATTTGCATTTGCTGTGGGAAGTCAAAGGAAGAAGTAATCAGTGATAAGCTGGAGGGGGGCGGGGGAGGCGGTGCAGGGGAGCTTCACAGAGGAGGGGTTTTGGCTGAGCTCTGAACGATGGGAGGAATTTCTGGCAGTGGAGGTTGAGGGACCATCCTCACCGAAGGAAGGCGGCACCCCCCTGGGGGTCTCGGCCATCCCCAGGCCTTTCCATGGAACCTTCTTCCAGGAATGGCTTCCTAAGGAGTTTGTGGAGAGGATCTCCCAGCTGGACACCAAGTCACCTGTTACCAAGATCAACGGTAAGATTGCAGAGCTGTCTTTTTTTGACATTATCTGAGTGAGAAATCTCCCAGTTTGGGAAAAACTGACTTACATCATCATCTCTATCCCCTGACCAGCCCCCTTCCCTCCACCCCCATACTTTTTTTTTTTTTCCAATCCACTACTTGGGCGAGCAGGGTGATGGGTAGAGAAAGAAGATCCAGGAGGCCAAGGACATAGGCCTTTGGGCTCTCACCCTCCTCTTTGGTCCCTCAGTGGCTGTCGACAGGCTGCCTGACTTCCTGGCGGCCCCCAATGCTCCCGGAGGCCAGCCACGGCCCCATCACCAGTGCTCCATCCACCTGAACTGTGAAGACACACTCCTCCTCCACCAGGCCTTCGAAGATGCCGTGGATGGCCTGCCTTCCCACAGGTGGGTGTGCTCTGGGCTTTGTGTCCCCTGTGACACTCCTACACACATGGGCTGAGGAAGGGAGGGTGACTATCTAGACCCAAGTGAGGTTGCCTCTTCTTCGTGGGTCTTAACGGTCAGTGTCTTAGATCTACCTAAATCCATACTTAAGTTCTACGGATAGGAAGTTCATCCCAGGCGATAAATCCATGGGCCAGGGCAGGTGGGGAGTAAAGAGAAGGACACAGGGAGGCCAAGTGTCACAGATCAGGAGAAGAGGCAAGGGATGGCAGAGAGAAGAGCACTGGCATTTGGGGAGAATTGGAGAAAATGCTTACTGGGAGAGAAGGGGTCTCTCTGACTTGGCAGCCCATCAGAGGGCACACACTCCTCCGGTCCCCCTGCTCTGTATTTTCTTGTCACTGATAAGCTGCCTTCATGCAAAACTTTTAAGAGCATTTCCTACCTCCCACCCCAGTTGTATCTCCATCCTGGGAACAGGCAGGGATATTATAGGAGCAAGTACCTTTCCATACTATCAGTGGTCTGCCAAAGCTTGTTGAAAACTTGTTCTCTGTGGGACTCCATATTGAGTGTGGGTTAGGGGAGTCAGGGGTCAGGCAGGGGCAGGAAGGCACAAAACTTACCTTAGGGCAGGCACGCAAATATTTATAGCATGACATAAAGAGGATTGAGCCCTGTTCATTCATAAATATTCCAAGCCTCTGCTCTGCCAGGCTTAGTCCAGGGACCTGAGCACAGAGCAGCAAGCAAAGTCCACATGGCCTCTGCCCTCGGTTCACTGACCTATGGTGGAAGGCAAGACAATCAAACACGTACTGATAGTATGGCGAAAAATAGGTCAGAGGAGCAATGGTTCGTTAGTCTTCATAAGGAGGTCAGGAAAGAAAGGCATCTCTGACAGCATGGCATTTGAGCTGAGACCCAAAGTAAATGAGCACAAAGGTCTTATACATTATATCTGAGGAAAAAACATTCAGACAGAGGGCAAGTCATGTGCAAATGCCCTGGGGCAGGAGTGGACTACTGTGTTGGAGGCCCAGGAATGTAGCCAGAGAGGCTGGAGAAAGAGAAAGGAAGGAAGCAAGGAAAGGAAGGAAGAAAGGAAAGGAAGGGTCCCAGAGCAGCAGCCGGGCCCGTGTCAGCCTCTCCTGTCTTTTACTCTTGGAAAGTTTGTGCCAAGCCTGACTTCCATTTTGGAAAGACCACTCTGGCCACTGCTGGGAGGGAAAAAAAAAAAAGGCATCTGTTGCAATTGATTACTGTTGCAGAATCCAAAGGACAGAAGACGATGGCCTGGACCAGGGTGGGGACAGTGGAAGTGACGAGAAGTGGCCAGATACTGGGTATTTGAAGGTGATGCTGGCAGCATGTGCTGTTGGATGGGAAGTGGGGTTGAGCTAAAGAGGTGTCACTGGAGGATGGTGTTCGTCTTTATAAAAAGGGGGAACCTGTTGTGTAGGGGAAGGAGCAGGCTTTAGGCATTCGGGTTTGGACAAGTTGCTTTGGAGACACCTAGGGGACATCCAGGTTCATAGGATACATTGCAAGTGAGAGAGGCAGGGAGGAAGGGCATTTCACATGGCCTCGAAGGTGCTCGTATTTGGAGATGAGAGGGGAAGTGTGCTCCAAGTAGACGCAGCATTGTAAGCAGAGGAGGGGCGGGACAGGTGGGGGTTCTGTTGTGGGGCTTCAGCCCCAGCAGCTCTGGTTTGTTCAGGCTGCTCAGGGAAAGGTGGGCAGACAGTGCTAACCTGGGTTGAAATCTGGCCACCTGAGCACTTGCTGCCCTGGGCCTGGCCCCTTCCCTCAAGGGCGCTGTCTGCTGGGCCCTGGAGAGGTTTGAGACCATCAGAGTGCTGGCTGCTGTGGAGGCTGGTGGGGACAGGCACACAGGTGGAGGCTAGGAGGGACATGATTGCTGGGAGCAGTGGTGGTGTAGAGGTTCATCAGGGGCTGGGAGCTGCCCCTGCTGGTCTGGACCGTCCCAGGGGGTACGGACCCCACACAGGCAAGCAGCCACCACAGCCTCTCAGAAGCCCATCATCTCACCCTAGGCCTTCCTTCCTTTTGTCCCTGTCACCACTCCCAGCCCCTTCCCTCAGGGCGGCTGCCGCTCTTCACGCCTGACCGTCTCTCTTCCTCCTGCGGCAGGCCTATGATTGAACTCTGCATCCCTTCCGCGCTGGATCCCACCCTGGCTCCCCCCGGCTGCCATGTCATCTCCCTCTTCACTCAGTACACTCCCTACACACTGGCCGGAGGCAAGGTGTGGGATGAGCAGGAGAGAAGCGCCTATGCTGACAAAGGTAAAGAGGACAGACCGTCCTGTCTCCTGACAGCTGGGACCCCTCCCCTCCTGACTGCCCCGTTCAGGGTTAACACCTGTTCAGTCCCTTCCCAGCGGGAGAGAAGTACCCAACAGAAGCTGAGTCAACACAGTGAGTGCCTGCCAGGAACAGGCACTGGGCCAAGAAAGCCTAAAAGACGCAGTTCCTGTCCTTAGGTTGCTCACAACCCAGACGGGGTTTGGGGGAACCAATCTTATAAGACAATGTACTGTGTGAACCAAGGGAGGAAGATATTCACCAGACAAGGAGCGCTTTCCAAAGAAAGGGACATTTGAGCTGGGTTTTAAAGGATGAATAGGAGTTGGTCAGGCACCGGTGGGCATTCCAAGCAAAGAAACAACTTGAACAAACCAAGGAGGTGGGAGACGAGTAACTTTGCAGTTAGGTTTGGGGTGAGCAGGTGGGAAAGTGGGGTAGACCCATAGGACTTTGTAATGATTATTTATTTGCCCTGGACTGTTTTTATTTTTTGCTTATTGAGATATGATTTGTATGTGGTAAAATAAGTTTATTTTAAGTGTGTAGTTTAATGAATTTTCATAAATTTGCCAAGCTGTAGAATCCTAGCGCCTCCTCTTCTTCCTCCTCACGCTGTCTCATTTCTCTGCTCTTTGGTGCCCAGTGTTTGATTGCATCGAGGCCTACGCCCCTGGCTTCAAGAGCTCAGTGGTAGGCAGGGACATCCTCACACCACCTGATTTGGAGAGAATCTTCGGGCTTCCTGGAGGGGTGAGTCTAAGGGCCGCCTGGGTGGCTCAGTCGGTTAAGTCGCTGCCTTTGGCTCAGGTCATGATCCCAGGGGCCTGGGATCGAGTCCTGCATCAGGCTCCTTGCTCAGTGGGGAGCCCGCTTCTCTCTGCCTCTCCCTGCCACTCTGCCTGCTTGTGTGCTAGCTCACTCTCTCTCTCTCTGATAAATAAATAAATAAAATCTTTAAGAAAAAAAAAAAAAGACGAGGGGTCTCTCTCACCTTCTCCCCACGCCCCCCACCTTGGCATGCCCGCTCAGCTTTCTCTTGTCCC
Source organism: Mustela nivalis (assembly GCF_964662115.1). NCBI lineage: Eukaryota > Metazoa > Chordata > Mammalia > Carnivora > Mustelidae > Mustela > Mustela nivalis. The sequence goes on along the minus strand of NC_139021.1, from coordinate 157,717,614 downwards.
TCCACACCCGCCCTGAATTGGGAAGGCAGGATGGTGCGGAGACCGCAGTGGAAGGGGACAGAGAAGTGGTCCAACCTGGGGATTTGGGGAGGAGTAAGGAGATCAGACAGGAGAGACAGTGCCCGCTGAGCAGGTCACCAAGACCGTGGCCCCCTCTGTCTGGACACCCGTGGCCACCACTCCCATCTGGCTTTCTTCAGAGGGAACTCCCCTCTTAAGGCAATATGTCCTTGGACTTGCCTCTCTGATTGCAAAACCTCGCTGACACTGGGGTTAGAAGGAGCAGCTAGGAGGTCAGTCCACAAGGCAGCCACCAGCTTCGTATTCCTCCTGGTGGCTTCTGTGGGGTGAGACCAAACAGAGTCAGGCTACACAGGCAACCCGCCCAGCACCTCACAGAGACTTAGGATGAAAGAAAATGAAACACATCTCATTAATAATTATTATATTGATCACATGTTGAAATGATAATGTTTTGGATCTATAAGATTAAATAAAATATATTATTGACATTCGTTTCACTGGTTTCTTTTTAAATCTTAATGTGGATCCTAGAAAATAAAAATTGCATATGTGGCTCATGTTATGTTTTTATCGGACAGCACTGGTCTGAAAATAGAGCACAGGAGACTAGGCACTGGGGGGTGAGGGGGCAGAGCAGAGGGATGGGGGAGGCATCAGGCAGGCAGGCAGAGGTCAGGGCAGAGGTGAGGGGAAGGGTCTGCCTGGAGGCCCAGGCAGGGCAGGTGATGCCGCGCACCAAGGCGGGGAAGGTGCGAGAAAGCAGACTGGGCAGGGGAGGACAAGAGCTCAGCTCGGGACATGCTGAGAGCATTAGCGGGAAGGACATCCTCGTGGTGATGTCCAGCACGTGTCAGTCTTCTTGTCCAGACCTGTCCCGAAAGTCTGACCTCCTCCTACCCCGTCCCGGCCCTTGCTCCCCACTTCCTGGCTGCTCTGACACAGGCTAGGGGAGCAGAACCAAGCTGGAGTCCCCTGCCCCTTGCCTGCCATCAACAGTGACTTCTGGGACATGACTCCCCCCCCCACCCAGGGCCCAGGCTCAAGTGGGTGTCTGCACCAAGGGAAGGTGAGCCAGCTGCCAAAATAAGTCAAACCTCCCATCTTTCAAACACAGTGAGGAGGATTTATAGTTCTCAGCAAAACCCTTAAAATCTCCCTCTTCTTTTCCCTTTCAGTTCCTTTCTGCTCTGAAGATGCTCACCTTTCTTTCCTCCTGAAAATTGCTTCTGGAAAACATCCCCAGAGCAAGGATATGCACCTGTTCTCGCTCTTCCCCCTCCCCTTTCTGCTTCATAAGAATCCAAGAGAACATGCTAGAAGGAGAAGAACCTTCCTAAGCGGGGGGTAGAGAAAATCGAAAAGGCTGTAAAGCCTCTAACACTCCTACGTTAACCACTGTGGCCCCGCCTCCCGCAGAATATCTTCCACTGCGCCATGACCCTGGACCAGCTCTACTTCGCCCGCCCTGTGCCCCTGCACTCCAGCTACCGCTGTCCCCTCCGGGGCCTGTATCTCTGTGGAAGCGGCGCACACCCGGGTGAGTGCCCCGGGGCCCCTTCTCTGTGCCACTGGGATCAGCAGTAGAGGGATGCAGGGGGAGAGGCCTGCGAGCAGGGACCGCCTACAAGAACAAGCCATCCCCCATACTCAGGCTTCTTGGAGCGCAGGAACCGAGGGTGGGGGGCTCTGCCAGCTGGCCGCACCCTCCCCCTCCGGGGTAGCTCACACCTCCCCCTCGCGAGGTCTGAGAATAGGTCGCAGCGGTGGCATCCGAATGCCGACTTTGGGCTGAGAGAGACCCGTGTCCCTGAATCCCCCCTCCAAGTTTTAGACCAGTACGGGTTGGTAAGGTGTTTCTCAATTTAAAAACTCTTCCCAGCCTCTCTGCCAAGCCCAGCTGACCTCACCAAGGCTGCCCTTCCTCATGGACACGTCCGGGAGAGGTCTGTGCCCCCACCCTTCCCCCTTGAACCCTGAGTCGGTTTCACCCGCTTCCAGACTGAAGGGCGCACTTGCTTGGACCACGCGCTGGGCCCCCTGCCCAGAGGCCGCCTGGAATCTGTCTTAGTAGTCATCCGCGGGCTTCTCATGCCCACGGTCTGGGCGTCGCTCAGCTTCTCTGTGAGCCCTGGCCCAGCAGGCTCTCTGGGGAGGGCTGTGAGCGCAACTTAGCTTCTCCGGTGGTTGTCTTCCAGGAGGAGGTGTCATGGGAGCCGCTGGACGCAATGCAGCCCAAGTTGTCTTCAGAGACCTCAAGAGCATGTGACTCTGAACCAACTCTGACCTTGAGATTTTAAGTCCCCGTGGGGTCAGTGTCCAGGATACGGCTAGAGGCCGACAAGCCCTCGTGCTCAAGCCACATACAGGTTACGTTTGACACTTAATCTTGCACCCCTGACTTCCTAGATGGACTGGTGTTGTTTTATTAAAAACAGGGTCTTATATAGATAGTTTGTGGATTTTCTTCTATATATTTTCTATGTACTGGTAGATATTTGCATTTTTTTTACATCTTAGCTTTTTCTATTGTTAGTCAGTGCACATGACTATGTAGTAATGGGTGGGATAAGCTTATCTGAGGTACTCAGCCTTCGCACATCGGCTCCAAGCAGTCCAAAGCTCAAGGCTTCAATGCAAGCATCCCTACTCACCCCTGGGCCCCAACACCAGCTGGACCTGGGGACAGCCCCAGGGAGGCCTCATCTGCTGCTGTCCCACTCCTGGAAAACTGGAAGAAAGGACCCAGTTCCCTCACGGGACACAAAGCCATATAGGGGCCAGGGGTCCGAGCGAAATTTGGCATATCAAGCCATCAAAAACACCGTCAGGCAGCAGCAGTCAAGGGTAAGGATGAAGTGCGTGCAGCTGAGGGCCACGTGAGAGCTCACGTTCCTGGTTCAAGAGGAATCACACCCATGAGCTACACCTGATGCATCAGTAAATCCCTCAGTTGGAAACCCGTGTTATTCTCAAGTGAGCTGGGTCGTCACTCTTGACCAGAAAGATCCACACAGATGCCCCATATGCCACGCAGCTCTCCACCCTGCTTCTCAATTCCAGCAGCCAGGGCTGCTGCGGTCCAAGGGAGCCCTGTCGGGGGCCGGGAGGCAGAAGGTTCCCTGGGCGTCTCCTCCCTCCCCTACCCAGGAAGACTTGCACGGATCAGGATTGAACCATCTCATTACTTAATCGTGCTCAACTCAGATTTTTCATCTGCACAGGAGTTGCCTCAAAGATCAAACAAGACAACAGGTCATGCTTTGGTCCCAGATTAGGTGCACGATCGGCATTCTGTGCAGGCGGCAGCCCGGCTGCTAAGCCTGTTGGTGAAGGCGTTGCTGTTGGGTTTGCATTCTGCAGAAGGCGGGCTCTTCCACGCTCTTTTTCTAACCTGGCGCCCAGAACTGAAACCAGCCGGCTAGTGGTAGCGTGACTATGGCAGAACAGAGTGATCTTAAGAGATCGCGGAGCTTTTTCCAGAAGAATGGCTGCCAGGCTACGGTCCCTGTTTAGTACCGGCACAAGTGACCTTATTGGAAATCTGGTTCTGGTCTGGGTTCTGAGATACACTTTTCTCACTTGCCCTCAACCCCTTACAGGTTTCTTCCAGGGCCCCCCAGGGCAGTGCAGGGGTTGGGAGGACGGGGAAGTGTTTGGAAGACAGGGAGGAAGAAGCATGTGGGGTTGAGGGCAAGTGCTGGCTGAAATCTGTAGTCAGACGGGCCCTCATTCTCTGCAAAGTCAGTTGCCTTGTGGATATCTCTCCTGGTCTCAGCACACCCCGTTCCCAACACAGGCCTGCAGAGAGCAGAGCTGAAGAACAAATAGGACCCAGCCCAATCCCCACAGGCCTGGGGCCCATCACATCTGATCTGGTGTTTCAGAGTGTCAGTGCTTGGGTGGGGGAGGGGGCGGAATAAAAGTCAAAAAGCTTATAGGATGTAGGAAAACTTTTAAATGTAATAAGAACATAAAATGCAAACATAATCCTGCCTGCAGAGAAAATCACCATTACTGTTTACACTACTTCCAGATAGTCTTTTAGACAATTTGGATGAAGATCTGTATTCTGAATGTGGGCTTTACATCTTCATTTAGTTTTAATTCATGTCGTGAGCACTTTTCAGTCATAAAAATTCATTAAAAACATTATTTTTAATAGCTGCCTAATATTCTCTTACAAGGACAATGATGGGACATTGAGTTTATCCTTGGCTTTGATTGCTAACTAGCACCAGCCAAAGGCTAGAAAGAGTAGCTTTCTGCATCTGCTTCCACTTGAGTGATTGGCCATCGTATCTGCCTGGGTGCAGCTGCTGCCCAGGCAAACACCCCTTCATGGGGGCAGAACTCAGAGAACACATGGAAAGAAGGGAAAGAGAATTCGTTTCCCACTGTTTGGTGATTTCCCGTCTCTGGAAAGATAACATTTGGTCCAGACCAAGAGATACAATCGATGGACCGGATTCGGCCCTATGGGGTGCCTTTGCTCCTACGAGCCCCCGGCAGCACCCCTCCCCCAGCCCTGGCTGAGCAAGGGGGACTGAGCTTTCCCTAAGTGCTGACTGCAAATTGGCCGTGGATCGGGCAATGGGTCCCTTGTTGAGTTCAGAATGTGAAACTCTTACAAGGATAAATAAGTCAGTCCCGTATTGTTACCTGATTTACTGTTGCCCATTTCCCCAGAGCAGTGGGGGACTCTTCCTCTGAGGCACAACTGTGTAAAAACCCAAAGCGTGTGTGAACCTCACCTGTTTAAGTCATTAGGTCACATGGCCAGCTCCTCCTACTCGGAAGGCCCCTGGGTGATGGTGTCCACAGTCCGGGTGAGAAGTGAGGTTTATAGCCCTGGGGGGAGTTTGGGGGTCCTCGTTGGAGGAATGACAGATGTGGCTGGCTGAGCCACCTGCGGGCCTTGGGAATGTGCGATTTTCTGTCACATGTTCTGTTTGCAAGCATTTAGGAATGCAGAGTTTTCTATGGGACATTGATACTACATTGGTGGCAAAAGCAGAGATGAGACTTGCCTGCAGCATTCTGTGGGGGAGTGCAAAAACATCAAATAAAAAGGAACGTGAAATGCAAACAAGGAGAAACTCAAAGGGAGAGCAAATCTGAAAAAATATTTAACCTCACCAGGAATCAGTGCAATGCAATTATAACTAAACTATCATTTTCTCGCTTTATAGCTGAGAAAAGTTATTATAATAGAAAATCGCCAGGGGGCGCCTGGGTGGCTCAGTGGGTTAAGCCGCTGCCTTCGGCTCAGGTCATGATCTCAGGGTCCTGGGATCGAGTCCAGCATCGGGTTCTCTGCTCAGCAGGGAGCCTGCTTCCCTCTCTCTCTCTCTCTGCCTGCCTCTCTGCCTCCTTGTGATCTCTGCCTGTCAAATAAATAAATAAAATCTTTAAAAAAAAAAAAAAGCAACTGCTTCTGGAGAAGGTAACTCAACAAGACTAAACATCAAGGGCCACATTTCTTTAAAAAAATAAATAAATAAAAAGAAAATTGCCAGTGTGAGCAGAGAGGACACTCACATATTGTTGGCAGCGGCATAAATTTGTATTTGATGAGAAACAAAAACCAACATCCAAAAGGCAAACTATTTGGTGGGTGACTCAACGTCTTGGCCTGTAGTCTAAGGAAAATGTCAGGGATGCCCCCAAAGATTTAGGCACAAGCATATGCATGAAGTGTTACTGCCAATGGCAAAATACTGAAAACAGCTTAAATGTCCCCAAATAGAGAATTAGTTAAAAGAATCATAATAGGGGCACCTGGGTGGCTCAGTCATTAAGCGTCTGCCTTTTGGCTCAGGTCTTGATCCCAGGGTCCTGGATCGAGCCCCACATCAGGCTCCCTGCTCAGTGGGAAGCCTTCTTCTCCCTCTACCACTCCCCCTGCTTGTGTTCCCTCTCTCGCTGTGTCTCTCTCTGTCAAATAAATGAAATCTTAAAAAAAAAAAAAAAAAAGAATCATAATAATTGCATGTGATGGGTATGCCTAATATGTGTGTGTATGTATGCATATATATGGAGACATTAGAGCTATATGTATGACATAATGACATACATGTCATGCAGAGACACAGAAAGACTGGCAGACAGACACAGTGGAAGAATAGACAGAGACAAATGAGAAAGAACCAAGCACACCCAAATGTTAGCAGTAGCCGGAAGTCTTTCTGGCCACTTGGTGGCGGTTTGGAAGATGCTCCTTACTACCTTCCGACAGCCTATCTCAACTGAAGAACAAGCCCAGTGTAAATGGACGGGGCTCTGAAACATTGTTTAAAGTGATGATCCAGGCCTGGTCTAAAAGACATGAATTACTTGTGTGTTGATATCTACTTATGGATCACAAATCCAAGGATTTCAGACATGGTGTGGGTCTTAGATTTTCTTAGTGGGAGAGTGAAGATCAGTCTCACTTAGAGTCCCCTAAACATCACAAAGGGGAAGGGCAGCGTATCACCAGGGGTTCAACAGCCCCAGAGAAACCCTGTGTTCCTGAAAGGAGATGTCAAAGGTGAACCAAAACCTGGACTTTCTTTGGTTTTATCTGAAATTACAACAGTTCTGTTAGGCAGGATGTCAGATCAGCAGCTCTGTAGCTGCTCTGTGACTAATAAGAGAATTGGGAGATGACTTAAATGATACGGGGCCAACAGAATTTGCTTAGTAGCTTGGCATGCAGAAATCTTCCAAAACAATGGTTCTCTTAAAAAACACTCATAACAAGTTGTCAATACTGAAAAAACACCAGATCCAAGACCTACACTTTCTCCCTTGTGCCAGTTGGCCTTTCCTCCAGTCCCATCCTCCAGGACCTCTTCAGGAAACGTGGGTCTGGCTCAAATACTGCTGTGCATAAAGGGGCTGAAGATGCCTTCCTCATAGTGGGGACGTGAGGATTATATATATGAACATAGCTCACCAAAATATGTGTACCCTGCAGCCCACCAACTCAGCCCGAGGTATATATCCAGCAGACGTGATTATGTGTTCACAAAAGACACATACTAAACCCCCATGAATGAGGGCCTCCAAACTGGAAACCACCCACGTGCCCATCAACAGTAGAACAAACAAGTCAATTGTGCTAGGTCCACTCAAATGGAATCCTATTCAGCAATTAGAAAAGTACACCCAGACCAACATGACCCAAGACCACGTTGAGTCAAGAAAACCAGACACAGAAGACTACAGGCTGCAGATTTCCATTTATAAAATGTACAAAAACATGTAAAAAGTAATCTCTGCTGTTAGCGATCCACCCTTGAGGGTGTTAGGAACTGGAAGGGAGATGGGGGAGGGCCCTGGGCTGCTGATAATATTCTTGTGTTTGATCCGTGTGATGGTTACAGGCATGTGATCAGTGTCCAAAAAAAATCACGGAGCTCTACACACAGGATGTTGCCGTTTTCTGCATGTGTGTTATACTTGAATAGAAAGGTGAAATGAAAACTAGCTTGGTGCCTGGCACAAAATGATATTTCTTATTAGCCTTATTACTGTAAAGCTCTTACTTACTGGCAAAGCCCTAGCTCTGAGTCTAGACTAGGTTGGGAAGTGAGGAGGAGGGTGCAAAGGGAAAAAAGAAGGAAAAGGACAAAAGGGATGTGGTGGACAGGCCCTCAAGATGCCCCCACCCATAAGCCCTGCTTCCTGCTGTTCATGCCCTTGTGTGACTCCTCCCTTTGAGTGTGGGCAGAACCTGGGACCTGCTTCTAACCAACAGATGATGACAAAGGTCATGGAATGTATGTGTCATGAAAGGTCATAGGTAATACCTGTGTCACGAAAGGTAATAGTGCCCATCTTTCAGGAAGCTTGGTCTCCCTGGCTGGCTGTGAAAGAGCAGGGGCCCCACTGGGAAGGTCAACATGGCAAGTCACTGACGTGGCCTCTAAGTACTGAGAGCAGCCCCCACCCAACAGCCAACAAGAAGCCTGAAGCCCTCAGTCCTACAGTCCAAAGGAACTGAATGCTGCTCGGAAATGGCTCCTTCCCCAGTTGAGTCTCCAGACGACGGTGCAGCCCTGGGCAACACCTGACTGCAGCCCCACGAGACCACAAGCAGAGGGTTCAGCTAAACCCACCTGAAGTCCTGACCTATAAAAACTGTGGGTATTGTTTTAAGTTTGGGATAATTTGTTACACAGCAACAGAGGATCCAAGAGAGGCCAAACAGCCAGATCTGGGTACAAAATGTATCTGATGATACACATTTAATTTGTGGCCCTAGATTTCAGAATATTCCCATTTTAAATGACCCTGTGGTAATGAAATCTCTTGCTGGGGCTAAGCCCGGAGTCAGCCATCGCTGAGGTCAACAGTCAGACCCACCCAGGTTTAGATCTTGGCTCTACCGACATTTGACCTTGGCTAAGGTTCTTTGCATGTCTGAGTCTCAGTTTCTCCTGATTAATGGGGATCATGATATTTTGCACAACATGAGGCACACAACAAAGGCTAGGTTTCTTTCTTCCTTACAGAATGACATGTTGCCACGCTCAGAAGCATAATGTTCAGACAGGGCAAGAGAACTTTCTGGGCCCACCTGAAGCAAAGGGATGAAATTAAAGAACTGGAGCAAGATCTCCTTTGATCTCAGGTTTGGAGATCCCTCAGAAAGAGGACCCCCAAGTGAAGGGCTGCCATTCTGGGACAGCAGCATGCACACACACACACACACACACCCCTCTACAATAAACTACACCAACTCACATACACAGATCAATATGTCAGGGTGAGAGAGAGAGAAGCAGGCAGGGCAGTTTGCCAAAGACAGAATCGGTGTGTGGGCTGTTGAGCTGTATTTCTGGTCTGATAAATCAATCCGCCTTGAATGAGTTCCTCCGACTCCATGACTGTAATTGGAGCTACCTTCCTCAGGGGCTGTTTGTTACGTTCAAGGTCAGGTGACAAGTACAGGTTTTCAGAGTCAGGCCCAGTCAATCTTCACTGGCCTCCGGGAAGAGCTCTGCACTATCTGGGATATCAGCTAAAAACTAGTCCACCTGCGAAACCCTGAAAACTTGGTAGGAATAGACTTGAGTTAACTTCTCCTTTCTGTCCTTGTTAGGTTTCCAAACTCACTTCAACATTCTCTCTAGGAGCCTCCTCTAAAACCGTGTCTGTTAATTTGCAATTTGTCGAGTCTTGCTGTAGCAGAAGTATCTGGGCACCAGCCACCCTCCCCCCCCCAAAAAAAACAAAACGGAAAATACTAACTGCTGCTGTTTATGGGGTCCCGTGCCTGTGTCAGGTACTGCACTGACCATGCATTTCACATACGTTAGTTCCCTTAAAGCTGCAACAAGCCCAGGAGTCAATTACACTAGTTGTCTGTGCTCATAACCGAGGAAACGAGCCAATGACATTAAATAGCTTACCTAAGGTCACAAAGCTGTGAGTGGACACAGGATTTGAGTTGAAGTCTTTCTCACACCCAAGGTCATGGTCTAAGCAAGCTACTCTCTGGACCCAATTAGTAGATATGGTTATATCATAATCAAGTCTACTAATTGTTGACCGATTTAGGTATAGAGCTGTCGGTGAATGTGAAACCATGATCTCTAGTCTCAAAGCATCTAAACTCTAGTAGGGAGGAGACAAGGGACGTGCATATAAAGGATCACTAACGTCTCCAGGCCCGTGTGATTCTGCACAGAGCACACCAGTGAAAAGTAATGGAGAGACGGCTGCTTGTGAGCCGGTGGGTTCAGGGAGAATTTCCTCCAGCAGAGGGACCTGAGCTACAGTGAGAGTACCCTAGACTTCACAGGTGAAAAGACTTGTTGACTGAAAAGGATAAAGAGGGCATCCTGCTTCCTCCATGCAGGGGCAAAGGCAGAGGGGTGAGAAGGAGCAGAGAAAGCGGGCTGGGATCCACTGCGTAAATGAGCTCAGGAACACACAGTTGGCTGGGAAGAGGATTTGTGAAAAGCAGTGATGGGAAATAGGAGGGAACAAAGGTTCAAACTACTGGGAAATTTCATGTCTGGCTGAAGGTGGGCTTTGTTCTACAAGCAACGGGGAGTTCATTTGAGAAGATATTGGGGATTTTACACTAGTCAGAGGATGGCCAGTCCCTTCACTTGTCTAAGTGGCCACATTCAGAGTGTTAGCAGAGACCATCCAAGGCAAGCTTTTGGGCTGCCTGCATCCCCTCTCTTGGCTCTCTGCTGAAGCCCTCTAATGAGATGAGAGTGAGCTAGGAATGGAATCTTCTCTCCAAGCCGCTAGAATCGGTTTTTCAGACCATCACGCCCAGCTGTGTTCCTTGGCCAGGAGCTCAGTTTGGGGGTGTCAGCAGGAAGCCTGTGAGGCTTCTGGTCTCTGTAGAAAGTCCTGTCATCAGCAGCATCAATGCCAAAGGCTCCTTGTTCACTCTTGCCGCAGGAGAGACCCTGGCCATGGGACCTGGATTTGGGGAGCATAGTTAGCATCTCCTGCTCTTTTATTAGAGATTTGTAAAACCTTGTGAAAGTAGCGACCCCTAGATCCTCCTATTTCAAGAGCTGTCCAGACACCTCTGCTGGAAGCACCTGCTCTGGGTTTGTGCAGCTGACCTATATTTCATCAAGGATCAAGGCAGGTGACAACCCAGGGGCTGGATTTCCCCAGAGAAGGCAGAAACTCATCCACACACTGTATACACTGGAGCGGTCCATATTTGGTTTGGGAAGAAGGTTAATAATAGTAAACAAACTTCCTTGAAGGGATGGCCTAAAGGGGAACTGATTATTAAGAGGAAAAAAAAATAAAACCAACACCACTGCTTTTGCAGTTACTCTCCGCAGTCTATAATGAGAAAACCTCTCTTCTGTATAAACGACCTCCTAACGGGAGTCACCTCAAGACCCAGCTCCCAACCCTTAGTCCCGGAAGCAGGAGCATAATGGGGCAGTCAGGTGTAAATTATAGGGGCCTTCTGGGGCAGGAAGCAGGGGGAGTTATAGTAGTCAAGTAAATTAATTTCACATAAGTGGGATTAGCAGTTAAATAAATAGCAGCCCCACCACTAACCCCGACTGGAATGCTGGGTGTCTGTCCCCTGCCAGAAAAGTCTTATGGCTGAACAGGAATTAGGTCACGACACGGTCGCCTACCCACTTTTAAGGACAACTCCTCTAGAAATGTAAGGCAGAAAAAATGTTTGTGTTAGGAAAGACATTCCAAGTCAAAAACATAAAGAAATAAAAGAGGAGCTGTGAGCTGCTTCTGCTGATGGTTCAGCCTCCGTTCCTGTGGCCACGATGCCCCATGAGTCAACAGAGCCCTCAATGCAACCGGGGGTGGGGGGAGGAGTCACCCAGGACTTGGGGCAAATTGGGGGCAATGAATTCTGCAGACGGACCCATCAGGAGCTTCCGTTCCAAGCTGAGAACGTGTTGGTCTTATTTTTAAATTGTCAACCTCTTGGGGCGCCTGGGTGGCTCAGTGGGTTAAGCCTCTGCCTTCAGCTCAGGTCATGATCTCAGGATCCTGGGATTGAGCCCTGCATCGGGCTCTCTGCTCAGCAGGGGCCATGCTTTCCCCCCCTCTCTCTGCCTACTTGTGATATCTCTCTGTGTCTAATAAATAAATAAAATCATTTTTTAAAAATTGTCAACCTCTCAATGGGTTGTTTGGGCTTTTTAAGTCTTCTGCCTTTTCACGATTTGACAGTGACCTCTGTCCAGGTGAGTGGCATGCTGGGGTTTAGGGGACCTCAGAGGCTGTGGGAAGCGGTGAGGAGACCAGGGTTTGAGCTGAGCCAGGAGGGGGCATGCTGGGCTGGAGTTTCAATGTAGGCTCCTGATATATGGAGTAGGGTCAGTCATGCTTCTTGCGGTGGTTGGGAAGGTCTAAATTACATCAAGTCAAAAGCAAAGGCCCTCATCTTCCTTCTGACATGTTAAGATGAACATGGAAAGAAATGGCAGCTCCCTCTCCTCCCCCTCCCCCTTCGCTTGAAACAGTGGAGCCAAATAAGAGGATCGGTATTGGACATCATCTAAAGGAGATCATACCAACGTCAAAGTCTTCCTAAGGTGGGGAGAGCTAACTACCCTTTAAATGATTCTCAGTAAGGACCTCCAGGGATGCTTCCTGAAGCTGTGATTTTTTTCTGCGTTTGCTAGAACCTTGGACCAAGTCAGAGCAGACTTGTAGCCTTGGTTGCGTGAGGAGAGGGCATTATCATGAACCTTCTGCAGGGCTTTCCAGACTTTGCTGGCTATACCTACTTGAATGGGGGCCAAAGATCCCCAACACCCCACCTACTCCATGTCTCTTCTGGATAAATTAGAGGGGTTGGGTTTAAGGGAAGGAGAAGAGAATACAGAAGAACCAGATGAATCCATGATGTTGAACTTGAACATGCAACATCTGTGACTCACTTCCTGCCTGTCTTAAAAAGAGAAGAACCTGACGTTATCCACTTGATTATAAGTGAATGCCTTCTGGTCTCAAAAATAACCCTCGAGTGTAAGATGAAAGCTATTTGAATAGCATAAATCCACAGGCAAGTGAGCCACCAACGAAGAGTCTGTAAATAACAGGGTGACCAATCATGCCAGCTTGCCCACATTTTCCTGGTTTTGGCACTGACACTTCTGCATCCCAGCAAAACCCTCTCTCCTGGGCAAACTGGCCTGGCTGGTCACTCTACTGTACAAGCAAACGGTCAGGGATTATGTCTATCTCTCCCTTAGCAACAGGGATAGATGAGCCATTGCTTAACCGACCTGCAATTCATTTCTATGTAATGTCCGGGCAGTGGACGATTACACAGGCCGGAAATACCCACTCAGGACAAACAAAAATCTGTCATCGGCCCAAAATGGATAATGAGAGCACAGACCCAGTGGTAATTTATAAATAAAAAGTAGGAATACCAGCCACTGAAAGCCACAACATCACCACTGCTGAAAAATCAAGTAAAAAGACTCCTTCCAAAACTCGGAGAAATTCCACCTAGGTAAAGTAGAGGAGGAAAAACAAATTTGAGTCCTTAGCAAACTATGTGAACACTAATTTTAGCTTATGAATACCAAATTTTTGCAGGTTACTGGCAAAGAGCCTTGAATTGTAGGCGAGGAGGAAAGTCCCTGGAATGTGTCTGGGCGTCACGGGCAGGAACCACAGAACCGATCCGCATTTTGCGGGGGCGGTTCAGGGTTGTCCCAAAGACACTTCATTCCTACCAGAATCTCACAGCCACAACACCTTGAGAAGTCTCTGCTTGAGCTCACCTAATAAATGAGAAAACCAAGGCCCAGACAAGTTAAATGACTTTTCCAAAGCTCTAATTGTCATGGAAATACTAAGACGATCTCCTGCATCTTACGGAGCTGAGCTGCGTGAGTAAGGCAGAATGGCAGGATTTTCAGATAGCAAGTCTGTCCTGTTTCATCGTCCCTCCAGATACAGGGAGATAGCTATAGATAAATATAGAGAATTAATTCCGTTGGCTTCCACAAAGACATGTTGAAGTTCTAACCCCCGCCCCTGAACCGTAACTGTGACTTCACAGGGATAGAGGGTCTTTGCAGATGCGTCAAGCTCAGATGAAGTCATTAGAGTGGGTCCTAATCCAGTAGGACAGGCGTCCTCATAAGAAGGACACACAAACACAAACTCTAACTTCGCACCACATGCCCAGGAACTCTTGGGGCTACCAGACTCGCCAAGAAACCCGGGCAGGATCCTCCCCTGGAGGCTTCTGAGGGCGCAGGGCCCTGCTGCCACTTGGATTTGGGACTCTGAGCCTCCAGACTGTGAAAAACAAATCTCTGTTGTTGTAAGCTGCCTAGCTTGGGGGACTTTGTGACAGCAGCCTGGGAAATTACTCCAGGACCCCAAAGTGGCTCCCGCCCCCAGGGATGGGGTCTCTTCCCTCTCACACCTCTCCTGGCAGCTGGTTGGGAACAAAAGAAAAGAGGCGGTTCCTCATCAGCCTCCTTACTGTGCCTTACCCGTCTACTGTGGCAGCATTAGAGAGCTCTGGAGCCTTGCCCCACTGGGTGGGCACACATCTCCAACACGGAGAGGGTGGGTGGCGTCAGGGCCCGTATCTGGGTCGCAGGAAGGTGGGGGAACCCTGGCTGGCACGCCCCCTCCTCCAGGAGGGCACCGTTCTGGGTCACATCCTTCTAGTATGATCACTTGACATTTTCCTGTCCACACACCATTTGGCAGGGGTGAGAGATTCGATGAGCCAGCCTGCCCTTTGCCATTTTTTCTAGGACAAAAGTAAAGAGCTCATCAGATGGGGGTGGGGGAGGCCGCCACTTCAGAAACTGAGAAGTTTGCCCATTATCTTGCTTTTACATCTCATGTCTTCTTCTAGATGCAACACAGAGACTTGGTTGGGTTACAAACTCCTCTGCCCATAATAGTCCACGGGGTGTGAAGCCCGTCAACTTCCCCAGGGCTAGGATGGCACCATCCCCTGGGAGGCAGATAGCTTTATAAATATTCACCAGCTGCAGAGAATGGCCCCAAATTTACAAACTTTATAAATGTATAAGGGTACTTACATGTCTGTTTGTATATCAAAATATCTGGAAAGAAAACACCAAAATGTTTTCTATCCGGGGTAGAATTATGAATGTTTTTATTTTATGTAACTCTTCTTTCTTTTCTAATATTGCTGCATTAAACAGGAAGGAATGATCTAAGAAAACTAACCAAAGAAAATTGCACCCACAAGCACAGCCCTTCAACACAAATTCTGCTAGTGTTCTGACGCCTGATAGATGAAAACACCAAGAGCTATAACAACATAACGACGCATTAATACATCACATTAACCATTTCTTACTCCAGCAAGGGCTAAAGAGGGCTTTTTCCAGTGAAGCACTTTTTTTTTTCCTAATTGAGATCATCCTGGGTTTACAAAACTGATTTCACTTAAAGTCATAACAAGCATTTTCCCGTGTGGTTCTAAACCCTTCCATTCATAATAATCATCCTATCTAATAGGTGCATAATAGTTGCCTCAGATACTTAAACTTTCATTCACCTGCGTTTTTCATGAACCTTCATCCAGTGTGACTTGCCTTCACAGAACGTCAACTTCCCTTCTGCTAAAGTCGCAAGAGAGTTTGCAGTAATCTGATGAGAGTTAAGATTCTTCTACACATGTGGCCCGTGTTGGCTGCACCTGTCCGAGGGAGGCGGGGCTGGCAGTCTGTCGCCTCCTGCGTCCCGCCCACGCTCGGCTGAGTTGCCCCTCTGTGGCCAACGTTTGAAGTTAGGCTTCTTCTTCCCCGGCCCGCCAGCTCGTGACCAGCCACCCGTGCTGCTGTTTTTCACTTTGCTACTGGCCTTGTGGGACTGAAAGTGATTGTGAATATCCATTGATGTTGAGTAAATGAGCACCATTTTGGCCCCCAGGTCTCCATTTTCCTAAAACGCCAGGGATATCTTCAGCTCGAACCCTGTCCTCCCTTCACTCAGTCACATCCCTGTCTTTCCCCAAGGAGGCAAGTAGCGGCATATGTCACATCAGCCCTCATTCCTTCCTTGTGGCCAAATCACCAAATGGTTACGGCGTGCTTTCCGACAATGCCTGGCCTCAGCGCGGTGGGTGTGACACCGGAGACAGAACCGTGTCATGCCAGGACCCCGTAATGGTTAGGGCCCCTTCTAGTGCTGGCATGCGGTGAGCCCCACCCAAATTGCTCCCTGTTTACCTGTGTAGGGTCGTAAGCAGAACTAAGGGGTCTGCACAGATCTCGACGTGAGGAATCCTGGCGGAAGGAAGGGAGTCTCCCAGGACCGACCAGTGTGGGGCAGGAACTGCCTAGAAGTTTGAGTACAAGAGATGGTAAACCCCAACCAGGTGAAAACGGAAACACTTCCTTAACCACGCTTGGCTGAGGATTTTCACCAGTCCCGGGTGAGGAGTGATTGGAAATTAATAGCAGAAGCCCACTGTGTGTCTGTCGTTCATGGTATATAATTAGACTTAAGTTGACTTTACAGTAAACAGTCTATAATTCTCATTCTGTGGTGTAGCTACAGACAGTCTCAAACAATTCTTTGTTGCCTTTAGAAATTCTACAGTAAAAACCTTACGGGATACCTTTATAATTATAAATCTGTCCTGGAGGGTTCCCCCAAGGGACTCTGGCAAACAAGATTCCAGTTCCTGGAGTGAGGCTAACAGAACCTTTCCAGAATGTGGCTTTACTAAGGCCTAGTTCTGACTGTGGGACAGCGGCCCTGGGGGAACTCACCTCACCAGCCCGTACTGAGCACTTGTGCTAGGGTCTGGCCACACAGCACAAAATCGAGTCCATAATCACAAAAAGCCTCCTGGAAGTAAAGAAGCAATAAAGAGACGAGTGGGAATAATGTCTTAAGAGAAGAAGGTCTGGAAGGATTACTAAGGGCCAAGGAGGAGGAAGCCCACGAGAAATTAGGAAAAGGGCTCACATAGGCCCCTGTCCCCAGAACCCCTACGGAACATGCAGTTAGAATAGAGAGATGAGAGGGCTTTCTTTCTGTTTCATGCTCTGGGGGCATAAATAGCGTCAACAGTGTGGTTCCGGAGGCTTTGGATGGTTGTGAACATCAAGATGGCAGGTGGCGCGCTCCCTGGAGGGCACGCAGATGGCTTGAAGTGGGCATGGGAGCCGAGAGAGGAATTCACGTCCTCCCGGGGCACGGAGGTGGGGCTCTTCGCAGTGACGATTGAAGTGCCTGCGGTGGAACACAGCTGCAGGAAGGACAGCCAACGCGACACAGGCAGGCGATAAAAGAGGCAGCGTTTCATCAGGTCCCATCCTTGCAGAGTGCCAACCTGGGAAGGGAAAGATGCCAACCCAGGAAGGCGAAGACGGGATGTTTGGAGGGACGCCCCCCACCCCCACCCCTTGTTAGTGCTCAGCTTCAGGAGCCTAATTACCGGGAAGAGTTTAGCAGTAGGGCTCTTTGGAAAGGAGATGGAGTTTAAATCAGAGCAGTAAAAATGGGAGTGAAATTTATCATCTCCCTCCCCACCTCCCACCCCCGCCCCTGCTCAGGCCCTTTGGCCTTGGGATGTGTGCAATGCTTCGGCTATTTGCAATGCTTGAAGTGGAGAGCAGTCTTAAAGTCCAAACGATTATACCTTCCAGACCCTCCATCTGCCACCCTCAAGCCTCCACTTGGGTCCTGGGTTCGCAGCTGCTGTTCCAGGCGCCAGCCACTTATCCTGAGCAGCCTGGCCTCACTCGATCATAATGAAAAGTAGAACAATGCTTTCCTGTAGCTGTCTATAGCTCCCAGCGTACAGACTTCTGATAATTCTTGGTTCATTTGATGGAACAACAGTGGAGACTGAGGACACATTATTATATCCCCATCTTAGAGTAGAACAAGCTGAGGCTCAGAGAAGAGGTGGGCATTTTCCCAGCATCTCCTATCTGGCGAATCGTGCTAAATCTTCCAGTTCAAGTCGCTTGACTATAAAGCCCACTCCAGTATGTGGTCTGCATAGCCAATTATAAGCTGTTGACTGGTCTTCATCCTTACCATTGAATCTTTTAAGTTTTTTGGAGAGAATTTGATCTGCTCCCTCCCGGCAGCCAGGCTTGGAGGATGTGAAGGCCCAGCCCATCTCTGCTAGAGAGAAGGAGATGGTGGCCATCCCAAGGGCATAAGACTCAACCTCCAGGGCCCTGCTCTAGGCCTAACTCAGTTTGGAGTGGCCATAGTCTTAGCTCCCAACACCCAGAATGTTCTAGAGTAGCTGTCATCTGCTGTTTGGACTCACAGCATCCATTTCTTCTTCATTTGCTAATAGCGTCTTGAGTATAGATGTCTCTCCCTCATGTGCACCATCTCAGGGCTCTTGTCTCGCTGGCCTACTGGTACCCACAAAGTCCCAGGACAATCCACCAGGCTCTCTCCTGGGCCTTCGACAATTGCAGAGTGAAAGGGAAATCATTAACACAAATTTATTCCAGGGAGAGGGCCCCAAGAAGGCTATTAATGAGTTTCTCTTGCCCAGGCACTAGATCACTCTGGTTCTTGTCCTTTTCAAAGCCTGGCTTTCCTACCTCCCCCTGGAATCTGGGCCATCCAGCGGCCCTCCAGGAAAAACATTTCCCACTGAAAGTAGCTAGAACCAGTCCCTGTGACTTGCAACCAGAGCCGAGGGGATGACTTCCATCTCCCACTACTCCTCATGCTCTTGTTCTCCTCCGTCTCCCTCTTGGGGAGGACACAGAATAGTATAAAGGGAAGAGCCCTGGAATCCAAGTTAAGAATTGAGTTTGAATCTAGTCTCCGCCAAGACCTTGACCTACCAGCCAGTTAACGGTGGGTTACAGGCTCATGGGATACGTTCAGAGGCGCTTTTGTGAATAGATCATGAGACTTCAGGGGCATTAAAAACAGCTTCTAAGATAAGTGAGAATAAGGAAGGAATTCATAAGGGCTGAGGATAAAGCTGTTTATCCTGGGGGAGGAAGACGAAACTCGAATAGGACCCACAATCCTGCCTTGATCTGTAAGGGGAGCTTTGTCCTGGATACTTTGAAAGAAAAAGAGGACAGGCCCAGAAATATTCTCTCTGGAGAAGAGTAAACAGGCTGGCATGCTGGGCACCAAGCAAGACAACCACCGCTTTTCATGGGGCATAAAGAGGGCACTGAGTGTGGGAACGTGCTGGGGTGGGTTCAGGTGAAGGTCAGGCTGGGCCTGAGTCAGGTGCTGTGTTGGGGGCCGGACATCCTTTTCCTGTTGTCTCACACTGTGTGTGGAAAGAGGGATCACTGGGGCTGTGTCTGGGCCTCTGTGCATCACCCAGAAGGACGCGTTGGTCCCTGTGCAGTAATTAGCCGTCAGGAAGTCAGCAGGCAGTGAAAGGTCAGGGCCTGACCCAGGTTTTGAATTGTCGAGGCAAAGCCCCAGATTGCCCTGGGCTTGGCCTTGGCTGCACTGTCGTGCTCCGTGCTCTTTCCACATGCTCTGAGGTCCTTTCCACTGAACTTGAAAGCAGCATTTAAAAAAAAAATTTTTTTGGTCTTAGATAATAATGAACTATTGACTCAACCCCACGCAACTTCCAGTAGCCTACCAGGCCAGAGGCTCTTACGCTAGAAGGGCAGAATTCCACTGGCATGGCCCGACCTATGCCTCCTTTGTCCTCTGACCTGTCACTGGTAGGATGCACATGCCTAAGTGAGCACTCCCATTGGGGCCACAGTAATAAGGTTTCTGAGATTTTGTATCAGATGAGAACTATCTGAATTTGGCCATGTGTGTGGCCCATCTCAAGTCATGTCTTTACTCTAGCACTGTCAAACCTGTGAAAAGTTTGTGTGTGAAGGTTCAGGTGACCCATGAACCCTTAGAAAGCAAAGCCTGATATTGAGCAGGGCAAGAAAGAAGAGGGGTTCTTCAGATGCCCCCCCGGGCTGAAGCCTCGGCTCTGATACACTGGTCCCCAAGGAACAACGTGTTTCCCTTCTCCCTCCTTTTTCTTCTCATCTCCAGTCATGAGGGAAAGAGGACCACAGGTACCAGTGGGTATCATTGCTAGTTACTCTTATCTGCCCAGAGACACATGGCTCCCTCCCTCTTAGGTCAGGAGAAAGATGTACTAGGGAGCTCCCCAGAGAGGTTCGGTTCAGGTAGATTCTGTGTTGTCTCCCGAGGGTTCTCACTGTGATTACGTTATGTTTCTCTCTGAGGGACAGGTTCCAGCCAGCTCCCCAGCTCCCCAGGTTTGAATCTGTGCTCCGACATTTGCTAACCATGTGAGCACGTGACTCAGTGTCTCCGAGTGATGCTTCCTCCTCCCTCAGTGAGGATGCGATGCTTCAGAGAGCTGTGATGGTTACGTGGCATAAGGAGTAAAGCGTCTGGCACACTCTGTGGTATTTAGTAGGTGCTTAATAAATTAACATTGATTAATATCGACCACAGTTTTAGCAATAGTGACAACCATAGTTGGTTCCCTGAGTCCACTCTCGGTGGAGGTGTCTGTCCTCCTGCTCTCGTTCTGGGCTTGGCCATGTGACACTCTTTGAGCAGTCAGACAGTAGCAACTGTGACCCAGAGATCTGAAAAGTGCTTGCATAGTGGGGCTTGCCCTCTGCTGCTCCTGGAACCCTGACGCTCTACAGCCGAGCCTGTTCGAGCCCCGTGGAGAAGAGACCGTGGCAAGGGGACTGAGGTGGCCCAGCTACCAGCTGGCAGCTTCCGCTGGCACAGACAAAAATCTTTAAACTATTTATTTCAAAAGGTCATTCCCAAACGTGCAATATTTTAGGGTTGGTCTCTTGTTGGTCCCACAGCTTGATCTCTTGTCAGTATTCTTTGACACAACAAGATGATTCACTTAATATTTGGATTTTTATTTAGCTGTCCCGCATCCTGGAAATTTGCTTCTTAATCCATCTAAATTCTAAAAACCATGGCAAAAAATTAGAGGTTTGAGACAAAACTTTCTGGAAATTAAGTTAAATTCACTTTCTAAACAAATAAATGGACCACAGAAAGGGAAGTGGCCCGATGTCCAGTTTGCCAGGCAAACTTGGGAGGGGCCCAACCCAGGAGAGTTAAGCTGGGCCAAGCGAGGCAGCTGCCCAGGGCAGACAGGGCAGCCGTGGCCGGAGGCAAGTTCAGCGCATGCATCCCCGTCATGGTGGCTGCGCCGGTGCTGATGGGGCAAGACAGGCCAGAAGCTGGCAGGTCACAGTCTGGGAGACTTAGGTATACGTGGGAAATAAAGATCCAAGTAGATCATGGTAAATGATTTTAAGGACAAGATCTAGGGATACTGTGAGTGAATTAGAGTCTCTCCCAATCGCATCGTCCTGGAGAAGCTGACCTTTGGCTTTCAAATGGTCAGAGACCCACTCAAGGCTTGGCCAAACATGAACTCAGCAGATCCATCGATGAGTGGGTGCTAATGAAGCACCAACTGTATACCCACGGTTGCCTAGGCACCCAGAGGAATATAAGAACAGGCGAAGGCCCCTGCCTTCCAGTGGCTTACAAGTACCCCATGGGAGCCATGCCAACCAGACCCAGAAAAGTATGTTCAGAGCAATATGTGCAGAAGTAAGTGGGAGTTGAATTGTTCTGTACAGACTTTTGGAGGAGAAGGCTTGAGTTAGACTATGAGGAATGGCTGTAATTTAACAACAAATAAACTGTTTGGCTTTGGAGCCAGACAGGACAGTGAGAGAATGCCATGATTGATTAGTGATGTCTGCATGAGCCCATGTCTATTTACCACCTCTGGCCTAGATGATATTTAAAATCCCTTTGACCTTTGATAGCCCATGACTAATGGTCTAAACCAATCTGTTTTAAGATAGAGCCAGGGCACCCAGAATCCCTGATCCTTAGGGTGGCCATGGGAGCGCGAAGACAGCTATTTTACTCCTCTTGTCTGGATTTCTCACTCAGAAACCTAAGAACTTGTTTAGTCCGGTCTAGAATCTTCCCCGCTGCGAACATGCTGGTCATTAAAAGCAATCAAACAGCTAGAAACCTCAGAGAACAATGGACGGAAAGAAAAGGAAGGGAATGAATAACATCAAACTCAGAGCTACTGTTGACAGGAGAGAGGGGACTTCCACTGGGGAAAGCATATGAAACTAATGTTCTTGGTAATATTTTGTTTTTAAAACTTGGGAATATTTTTATTTAATATTTAAGTACTTGGATGAATGGTAAGTGAATATTTTTTATACATTCACAGTACTATGCAACCATTCCCACAATCTTCATTACCTCATGACCCCATAACCGTGAGCAGTCCCTCTCCATTTCTCCCTAAATCCCCCCAGCTCTAGACAACCAGTAATCTACTTTTTGCCACAATGGGTTTGCCTATTCTGGACACTTCAAAGAAGTGCAGTTACGCAATACACATTCTTCTGTGATCGGCTTCTTTGACTTAGCGTAACATTTTCGAAGGTCTCCCTGGTGGCAGGATAACAGTACTTCGTTCCTTGTTATTGCTGAAGAACATTCCATTGTATGGATATACCACATCTCATTTATCCATTTATCAATCCACAGACATTGGGGTTGTTTCCACTTCCTGGCTATAATGACAAACGTTGTCATCAACATTCAGGTACAATGTTTTTATGTCAACATATGTTTATATCTCTCTTGGGTATACGTCACAAGTGGAATTGCTTGGTCATGCGGTAACTCTCCATTTAACATTTTGAGAAACTACTCAGAGTAGCTGCATCACCTTAACATTCCCACCAGGGAGGGATAAGAGCTCCAATGTCTTTACATTCATGCCAACACTTGTGACTGTCTTTTTTGTTGATTGCAGTCGTCCTAATGGGCATGAAGTGGTAGCTCATTTTGATTTACATTTCCCTCATAGCTAGTGACGCCGAGCATCTTTTCATGAGCTTATTTGCCATATGTGTATTTTCTTTGGAGAAATATCTATTCAGACCTTTTGTTCATTTTTTAGTTGAGTTGTTTGACTTTTTAATATTGAGCTGTTAAGAGCTCTTAATACAATCCAGGTACAAGAGCCCCTTCAAATACAATGTACAAAAATTTTCTTCCATTCTGTGGGTTTTCTGTTCACTTTCTTGATCTCAGCAGATCAGACTTTGATCTCACAGCACAAAAGGTTTTCATTTTGATGGTGTCCAGTTTATCTATTTTTTCTTTTGTTCTTTGTGCTTTGGTGTCATATTTTAAAAACCACTGCCTCATCTGAGATTGAAAAGATTTTCCACATGTTTTAAAAGTTTTATAGGTCTAGCTCTTACGTCCAGGTCTTTGATTCATTTTGAGTGAATTTTTGCACATGTGTAAGGTAAGGATCCAACTTTGTTCATTTGCATGCGGACACAATGTATTTTATGACCTAATCTCAGAAGTGACTTAGAATTTTTTTCTGCCATTTTCTGTTTGCCATAAAGGCCAATTCTGGCTACGATGTGGCAAGAGACTACACTTCCTCCTCTGGTCATGAAAACAGTGAGAATCACTGGGCACCATCTTGGAAGCTGGTTACAATACCACAGACTTTCATATTCATAAATCAGAGAAATCCCTTATGTTACCTTTAATGAATAACAAAATAAGATTACAAAAGATTTCCTCAGCTACAAGCGATAGCTATTCATTCCTCTATTATCAATTTACCTTCTCTACATCCTGGAAATAATAAAATTTATCATTTCTCAAGCAAACTACTTGGTTCCTTGCACACAGCCAATTTTCCTGGCCATTATTTCTAGTCCCCACTTATTGCTGGGTATAGAATCAGGAGATTTTTATACATATTTATTGATTAAAAAAAAAAGAAGAAGAGGTTAAGTGACATGTCCAAGATCACCCGACCAGGAAGTGGTAGTCAAGTTCATCAGATTTTGGAGTCTTTCCTTTCCAAACCACGGTCCAAAACACTTGGGTGGGCACATTGGGGCTGGGCCTTGCCTACTTCTCTGCTCTCTCCACGCACAACATGGTCCCTCCACAACAACCTGGTCATTCTTAAAATCAGCTTCCTTGCAACTCTCAGGAACGGGCACTGAGGAGCCATCAGTCAGCATTAGCTCGAGCTGCAGGATTTGGGGAGTGGGTGCCACGGTGGGCGCCAGACCCTGTGGAGTCTGCTCTGTTTAGCTGCCATTCTTGTTGTGAAAGCAGAACTCTAAAGTGTGGGGCCAGAATTCAAAATATAATTGAAGTACATTTTTATTTGCATTTTCTAGTTTATTCTGAATAGCTGAACTCCTTAATAGCTATCCGAAGTGTATTTCCCTTTAAAAGCACACTTGAAAATGTTTCACAGCATCCAATATGATTTTATTACATCTTGGAATCAAAATGTTTTCTAAAATTAATGTCTGGTTTTATGACTCAAGACTATCAGAAAATAAGCCTAGTTACATTAAAAAATTACATTACTGAAATCTTTTATGTGTTCCCATTCCAAAAGGAGGTATAACATGCTTCTCTCCCTCCCCCACCCCTTGCTCTCCTGCTTTTCAAAGAGAGTCAGAGACTGATGGGCATAGAGACAACAGAATATTTTGGGCCCCCATAGAAATTTAAAACCACTTTTAAACATTAAGTCCCTTGTACCTTTTTGGAAAGATGAGATATTGCAATCTGGGGCTTTTTCACTGTGGAAGAAGCATTTGCCATTAAATAACCAGCTGCTGTTTTTCTCCTTTAAAACACACATACCAAACCGCACAGGCGGGGGGTTCTCTCTGCGAACCAGTCACTTCCATCCTACCTCCTAACCCCCCGGGGACTTTATGTTTCCCGGAAGGGGCAGCACACTGGAAATCTAATTCACCTAGCAAACTTCAGGCAGACACAGAGAAAGCAAACAGAGCCATAAATGGCCCATTTATTTTACCATATTTAGTTGCTTCAAGGCCCTCAGGGGGCTCACAAGTCCCTCCAGGTCACAAAAACAAGCCAGCAGCTCCAGCGGGACCTTCTAAATGCAAACACAAAGGCCCCCTTGTTTGCAGGAGATCATCTGTGAGGCTGGAAGGGCAGGAACTGGTTTAGAAGGTTCTGAACTGGGCCTCAGTTGCCTCCAGGTTCTGTCCCTCTGCCCAGGCTGCACTCCTTCCGAGACCTTTCAGAAATGTCTTAGCACTTCTCCTCCCGGCTTAAAACCTCCCTGATGGCAGGAAGGGAGACAGCCAGACATTCTGAACCTCCTGATGTAGTTTTTTTTTGGGGGGGGGGGGGGGAAGCAGTCAAACCTGCATCTGATACCGTGTCCAGCTCTAACCTGCAATTTATAGGAAACACACAGATAAAGTACATGCTTCATGACACCATAGGTTCGCAGCCCACAAAATCCAGGTTGTAGAAGACTCTACGGGACCCATGGCCAGGTTTCTTCAACAAAAAATTGCAAGGGGGAGAAGAGATGTAAGGGGAGCCTATGAATTCAAGGGACTTCAGAAAGCAATTTACAAATTTCATATAAATTAAGTAAACTGTTAAGAAAAAGCGGGGGCGGGGAGGGGGGGCGGGGAATGACACCTGACTGCATACTTGGTGATATTAAGGAAACATTGTTAAACATTTTCCATGACTTAAGGGTATGGTGGTCATGGTTTTTTGTTTTGTTTGTTTGTTTGTTTGTTTGTTTTTTAAGAGTCTTACCCTTTTAGAGACATATCCTAAATGGTCAGAGACCATGATGTCTGGGACTCAGTGGTGAATTACCCCAGGAGGGTGGGAAGAAGTGGAGGTCCAGTAGACACTAGACTGGCCACGAGCTAGACAGGGTCCCTTGTATTGTTCCCTCTACTTTGGGGATGTTTGGAAAACTGCTAAAATAAAAAAAATTTTTTTTTGACAGACAGAGATCACAATTAGGCAGAGAGGCAGACAGAGAGAGAGGAGGAAGCAGGCTCCCTGCTGAGAAGAGAGCCCGATGTGGGGCTCGATCCTAGGACCCTGGGATCATGACCTGAGCCGAAAGCAGAAGCTTTAACCCACTGAGCCACCCAGGCGCCCCTAAAATAAAATTTTTACATGGAAACAGTGTTCTGATGGCTCCCCGGGAACCCAGGGCCTCTAGCAGCAGTGACGGATTTCACCGAGACTCCAGATGAAATATATTGTCTCCACTCGAAAAAATACACACACACACTCAGATACTGCCATACAATTTGGGAGATCACAGACCTTCAAGATGCCCCCTTACACTCTGGCCCTCAAGTTCAAGTATATTAACCAATGCCCTTTGTGATCCGGCCCCAACGACCTCTGCAGCTTCTCTCCACCACCTGCTACAGACGGGGCCCACACTCTGTCCTCCGGTCTCTACTCATGAGATCCCCTCTTTCTGAAGACACTTTTCTAAGAAGGCCCACATCACGTCTCCCCTGCCCCGAGTTCTTGCTGAACAACAACAGGCCCACTGCCTGGCCCCCGCCCCCTCCTGCTGGCTGCAGACGCACCAGCCCGGTGGCCTGCCCAGTACTGAAAGCGTGGGCTTATAGCTTTGGTCCTGTTACACCGTGGGCTCCCCCGGGGCCAAGTAACCATTTTCTTTTCTACCGCTGAGCCCAGAGCTTTGCACAGCCAATAAATGTTGGTCAAAATGAATTCAATGGAAAATTTAAAGCCCCGGGGTCAGGGGAGAGCTAATGGGATCTCACAGCTCTAATACTGTGTGTCAGAGCAGGGGAATAAAACGCTGAGCTCACGGCTAGCCAGTGGGTCCTGGTCATATTTGTTAGGTGAGGAGTCTGTGCCCCAGGGTGGCGGGGGTGGAAGAGGACTCGGCCCAGTCCCGTGGCCGGCACAGCCACAGACCAAGGGCACTTTGGCCCATATGATTCCTGTGTCTAGTGCTTCCCTGTCTCCCCGAACAGCCTGGGGAGAACCTGTCTGCTGGGGGAGGAGGCCGTCCTCCTGGACTAGGGGCCATCCTGCTGCTCTTGAAGGTGCGGGTCGGTTTGCAAATCTGGTGTCTGCCTGTCCGTCCTTGCACATCTGGTGTCTGCCTGTCTGTCCTTGCCTGCCACCCTCCCTCTCTCACACCTTCTCTTCTCTCCTGCGGGCGGGCGGCAAGTACTCTCCCGAGTTACGCTTCACTCACCCCTCTGTGTAGATTAGCGCCATCTATCAGCCAAGGGAAGGCGGAGAACTGCACATTTGATACTGACCTGAGACCCGAAGCTTCTGGAACTACAAAAGCAGGATGCTACAGAACAAAGGGCCCAACCAGAAGACGTGGGCAAATATAAAGTCTAGGGCAGAGCGGCCAAAACCAGGGAAGAAGCCAGCAGGCCCCGCAGGAATGAACATGGGGCTCAGTCAGGAGCAGATGGGGCCAAGGCCTGAAGGAGCAGGAGGCTGGCTGAGGACAAAGCAAAGGCTGGCGCCTTGCACCACCCCCCTTCAAGCCAGAAGGTGGACCCCAGGGGCTAAGCCCCCACTGCCCACGATGGCATTAGCCTGGCACTTGGTATTTCTTTTAAGGGGTTTAGCCTTTCCCGTTTTCTAGAAGGCACTTCAGGACTTGGGAAGGTGGGAGAGGCCCAAAGGAGACTAGCATGACTTCTCTGAGCCTGCACTGATGTCTACATGTCTGGGCAGCTACAAACTAATACCCTATTTGCCCTTCCAGGCACCTTGGTTTCCCTTCCTGCTGCAGGAAGGAAGGGCTGTCCCGAGTGCCGTACTGCGGTATAACCATGGGCACAGTACCTGTCATCTCTGGTGATTTTCCCGGTCATCCTCTGCAGCAGGTGCTGTATTCCCACTTGAGAGTTGGGGAAGCGGAGACATGGCGAGGTGGCCCAGTCCCTTTGCAAGGATATGTGGTTAGCAGGGAGTGGCACTGGGATGAGAACCCAGATCGGGGCCTCTTGAGGTTAGGAGAGAAGGAGGCTCCCGCATTCCTTGGGGAGCATACTTGTGCCTCAGTCTCCCTCGTCCGCTGTGGCCACTGACAGCAGTGCGGCTCAAACCCCAGCCTGGAATTGATGTGCAGGGCTGTGCAAACATGAGGTGGTGTGGAGTGACCTCCAGGCTGTCCAGGGAGCAGGCAGGGGTGCCGGCCCCAGCAGGTAGGGGTGGACTTGACCAGCCTTTGCTCTCTCTCCAGCTCCCCTCCCCGCTGGACGCTGAGGCAGCAGCTACCAGGAGAAAGTTCCAGAGAGGGTCCTTCCTCTCCAGGGCTCCTGCTTCCCAGGGCAAGATTTCTGATGCTTAAATCCCCTGCTTCCTTTTCTGTCGGTAGCATCTTATGGGGACCTCCAAGTTGTGTTCCAGCTTTGTCCCGCCTACATTCTCTGAAAGATCTGGAAATTGCTTTTATCACCCTGTCATTATCTCATTAGCTATGAGGTGGCCTGGACTTGCCCCATTTTGTTCTTCAAAGCTCCCGGGCTGGCTCACCTCCTCCCTGCACCTGATGAAGGAAGCGCCCTCAGGGAGAGCAGAGGCTTTCCCTCCCCCGCCTTTTCTTGTGTGCAGAGCGTTAATTCCCACTATTTGTTCCTTGGGTTGGTCCTGCTTTAATCACAGACCTCCGCTGCCGCCCCCCCCCCCAGCCTTTGAAGACTTTTGTGGGCACTTCCTGAGTCTCCTGAAGCTGCTCTGTCCCCGCTTGTGTCCTGGATGTGGTGCAGTTCTTCCCTTCCTTGCGATGATAACCTCTGCCCCAAGGCCAAGTATCTGCAGCCCCTCTCCGCCCTTCTCCCCAGGAAGATGCCCCCCAGACCACAAGCCTCGGCTTCTTCATCTGTCCTCATAGCAATACGAACTAGCGTGGGAGGTGTCCCCGTTTTCCAAGCCCATTCCTTGTCCCAGGTAACCCTCCCAGTGACCCCAAGCTTATTTCGCTGCTGGGGAAACTGAGGTTCAGAGACTCTCTGAGGCTGCTCTGCCGTGCCAGCCATCCTGGCGCCTGCCTTGTGAAAGTGTGTTTGCTCCTTTTACCTCATTACTTGGGACCAGCAACAGCCCAGGGATGTTCGATACATTCTTTCTCTGGGAGGACCGCGCTGTGGGTCACGTGCGTGTTTGTGTCTGCCCAAGCTCAGCAACCAGGAAAAGGGAGAATTTGGGCCACCACTCTTTGACTTCTGCAAGGGCTGAGCGGTATCTGCTCCTCTTTGTCCCATGTTTCTAGGCTCCAGGTCTCTTCTGCTCTGTGGGGGACAATGAGAGCCCCTCCATAGGCTTATCTGCCACCCCCCTCTCCAGTCTGGCCTCAGGGCCACGTCTGGCAGCTCTCCCACATCTCTGCCCCCTCTCAACATCTAGAACCTTCTTTGCAGAATGCATCAGTCCCTGCATTTTATAGGTTGTCACAGTAGAGTTTATCTGTTCCTTTCCAAACATTCTAAAACACTTTGGAAGTTACACGGGAACGTCTTCGATAACCTTGCCGCTGCCCGTCTCCCTACCCACCCACCCCACTCTTGAACTTATACAGTTCTCCTGATTGCATGCAATTTCTGGACGTTAACACCCGTGGAACTTATGAACCTTTTAAATTCTTCATAACTGATGCTTTCCTTCTTGATTGGAAGAGACACGGGACGCTTTCTCATCTTGGCTCGAACAGACTCCATGGCCTAAGCGACCACATCCTTCAGAAATAGGACTTCCTCTGGGCTTGTGCTCACAAGCTTGGACCATCCCCACGATCCAAAGCCTGTGGCCACCACCATGAGCACCTGTCTCAGTCTACTCGGACTGCTGTAACAGATTACCATAGAGCAGGGGGCTGAAACAACACACTTTGATCTCTCACAATTCTGGAGTCCAGGAAGTCCAAGATCAAGATTCGGTGGCAGGTGAGGGCCCGCTTCTTGGTTCATAAAAGATGATCCTTTTCACTGTCTCATCACATGATGGAAGGGACCCCTCTCTGGGGGTCTCTTTTATGAGGGCACTAATTCCATTCATGGAAGTGCCTCATGACCAAACCACTTCCCCCAAGCCTACAGATCCAAACACCATCACGCTGGGGATTAGGTCTCAACCTGTGAATTTGGGGATCACACAAACTTGTAGTCCTCAGCAGTACCTCCTGTCTATACAGCCTGCCTTCTGTGGGACTGGGAAGAGTCTTGTTCGCACAGTGAGATAGTTCTTCCTGGCATGGGATTCTTCTTCTTCTTCTTCTTTTTTAAAAACATTTTATTTATTTATTTGACAGACAGAGATCACAAGTAGGCAGAAAGGCAGGCAGAGAGAGAGGAGGAAGCAGGCTCTCCGCTGAATAGGGAGCCCGATGCAGGGCTTGATCGAAGGACCCCGGGATCATGACCTGAGCTGAAGGCAGAGGCTTTAACCCACTGAGCCACCCAGGTGCCCCGCTGGCATGGGATTCTCCCTGTATAGCTTTTCCTCCAGTCGCGGGAGCCTTCCCGAGAAGTCACAGCTCAAGGAGTGTGTGTCTTGTGGGCGTAGGACAGGGGTGGGGGAGCTGTCCGTGGGAGTGTTGGTCTGATGAAAGCAAAACTCTCTGAGAGACAGCCGTATGCCCTAAACCAAGGCTCATGGTAATGACAGGCACAGGAGAAAGGAGAGCCGGGTCAGCAAAGAGAGCAATGGAATCTTAGCGTAGGGCAGTTCAGGAAATTAAATCTTAGAATCTGATTCTCACTGGGAAAAAAAAAGGAAAAAAAGAAAGGAAACTATGTGAGGTGATGAAAGTGCTAATTAAATTGATCGGGAGATCCTTTCATAATGCGTATGTATATCAGATCACCAGGGCTACACTTCAATTATCTTACAATTGTATTTGCCAATGATACATCAGTAAAACTGGGAAAAAAATAAAACAAGCACAAATAAATAACAAAACCCCATTCCTAGCAATTCCTACCCCCACCTCTTTTTACCTTTTCCAGTTTGGTATTTTTTTTATCTTGAAATAATTTAGATTCCCAAGGAAGTTGCAAAACAGTACAAAGATGGGCAAAACTTCATTTTGCTGATCTTCGTTTTAAAAGAGAGCACAAAACTTTACCTCGTTTCCCCAAATTCTTATGTAATTATAGCCTAATCTCAAAACAAGGAAATCGACCCTGGGGGCAACATGTGACCTTGGTTCTATGCCATTTCTCCCATTTAGGTTTATGTAAACACCAACACAGCCAAAATACAAAACTATCTTATCTGTATGAAAAATATAGCTTCCCTTTCATAGGGTCCTAAAAAGGTTCTCGGTGCTCTGCTAAGCAGAATCTCCTTTACTTCCTGTATAGCCAGAGTCTATGATTGTCTCCTGAATTATTAATTATAATCATTAGGACCGAAGTACAACATGGACACGCGTCTTCCCGAGGGTCTCACAGCTAGTAAGGGGCAGAGAGCAAGGACTGAAGCTGGGGTCTTCGGCTCTCTGTCATATAGCCAACCACACTATGTCGCCTCAGGGCCCGGGTCAGGAGCCCCTTTTAGCCTGTACCTGTGGAGGATCAGGCTGGGCTGGACCATCTGAACCCAGAGACTGAGGAGAATATCATCCTTACATCTGCCTTGTCTGATTTCGTCCCCAGAACCTGACACTCTCCGGGTTCAGGTTAGCAAATGTTTAGTGTGGAAAGTGGTTTGTGGCAGAAAATAGAAAAACAACATCATTTAAGGAGAAGTCAACCTTACCCAAGAGAATGGATTTGTAAGAGAATGAAATTGAGCAGGAAGAAGGTTTTCTCTGGGTTCGCAGGGAAGGGCAAGCCAAGACAGAGGTGTGAGCCGGAGGCTTGAGAACCGTGTCAGATCGGGTTGGAAACGCATTGCCGAAGATCGCTGGAGGGGGGGTAAGTGGCAGGGGGGGAAGGAGGCACCTAGAAGGTGCTACAGATACACAGAGACCCGCAAATCTCCACGTTTTCCTCCCCACACAGCAGTGATGCTGTTCAGAGCAGACTCCGGGGTGCCTGCCTCCATTCCCACCTTATTCCTACTCCATTCTCCAAAAGAAATTCCCACTTGCGGCTTCATTTGCTACGGGGATATCAAAACTGGAGGTTGTGTGTCTTTCCTACTGCTTCTAACCAGGCAGAACCAAAAGAGGACCATGAACTGTGAGCAATGCCCAGTGTGTTGTGCCCAAAGAAAGAATCTCCTGAACCGTGAAAAGTGATTTTGTTTTATCTCATCACGCATAGACCAGTGGATTCACTGGGTATTGGCTGGTGTGGACTCATGGATCTTCACCTATGGCCTTGTGGATCCAGAGTATGGAATCATCACATACGGACTTCCAGATTTACTCCACTCTGTCCAAGCTCTACAATTCATTCTTTTATTAGCATAGCAACAATGAAACTCCCTTTTCTAGAACATAAACTCCCCAGACCGCTTTCCGTCCTGGAGCACCTCAATGGATCTCTCCTCTTGTGTGAGTCCCATCACAAAGCAAGCCTTTCGTGGGTCACCTGTGGTCTCTGGTTCTCCTTGAACAAGTTCTTTCCCTCTCGCTCAGGCGATCCCTTCGAACTACAAAGGGGGATGATGATGTGTATTACAAAGAAATCTCAAATGGGTTTCCTCTCTTTCTTCTTCCCAGTATGATGTCTTTACCTCTGAAAGAAACGAGTTGTAACATATCCCGCCTGATCAGGACACGGTGGTTGACAGCAAATCAACCCCCATCATTTTATCCTGCAAGATGCAGCCTATGTTTTCAAACCTAACGCAAGTTGACGGTAGTGGGTCTTTGTGTAGTCAGTTAGTGTGGCTGCTGGAAGAATGTCACTAATTTTGAAATGCCTTAAAGTGGTTTCCCCTTGGCTAGCGAGATTGCTGCTTTTTAGTGAGATGGTGTTTTTGGAAGTGACTTGATGTGGCCATTCACACAGCCATTACTCACACGTAGCCTCTTTCCCTTTTTTTTTTTGTAATGGCTGCAACATTTTATAGTTACATGTTAATCCCATTTTCTACTTCCTTTGCCACTAAACTCAGACCAGGCTGTGATATGTTTAAAGCCTCCTCTCAGCACGAAGCAAGGATGCCTGAATTCTTAGTTGACAGCCGCTTGCAGACTTGGAAGATTTCCCTCCGTTATCCTGGAGACTGTGGGCTTGTTTGAGGTCAGGATGCGGGAAGGATCTGTGTTGGCCAGACCCGCTGGGTCCCCGGGGAGCTATATTCCAACAGCAAGAAAAATGTATAGTTCTTGCTTAGCTGTGAGTCCAGATGTGCACACTCAGAAGAGACAGCACGCTGAGAAGCGTTCAAGGTGAACACTCAGGGCAGCTGCTCTTCAGAAGCAAGGCCTGTAATTTGGCACCAAGTACCCTTTCCTGCCGTTTGTCTGGAATTGACATTGCCGGTCAGGGGGTTTGGAGATCGGCTATAAATCTCTCCCACCTCTGATTGGATCTAGCAAGCTGCCAGCCCTCATGGGACACACAGGTAGGTTGGCTCTCAGTGGTCTACCTCCAGCTGTCCTTTGCGGGGAGGTGGCCTCAGGGAATGAATTATGGCCCCCGGGCCATGATCATTACTTGGAAATTCTGCACATGGAATTGTTACCTATGTCTGCAGGTCCTAGGAGGGCAGAACTTAAATGTTCCAGCAGATTGGTTGATTCACTTAGCTGTGATCTAGAAATTCTATGGAGAAGAACATGCGAAGGAGTTGTTGGATGGAAGTGTCAGAGGCCCAGGAGAGGCCAGTGTTGATGGATGGGGAACAGTCCCAGTCTGATCCAGGAGGCGACTGATGAACCAGTGGGAACATCGGGTTCAATGTCCACAGGTGACAGACCTACTGGGGACAGGTGGGTTTTTGCTGTCATTTTTGTCCTTCCAAAGGATCCCAACAAGAGATATTCCTAAGAGAAGAGTGTCTTCATTGAAACCTAACATTTTCTAAGATAAAGTTTTGCTGTGTCCCAGATACTCTGCATGAGACTTCCCAGTCCTTCCAGTAGCCTTTTGCCACCGGTGCTGGGATCCATCTTTTACTGATGACGACAATGAGGCTCAGAAAGCACCAAAGGATGTGCCCTCAGCTTGCAAGTGGCAGGACAGAGGTTCAATTCATCCCCCCTTCTTGAAGTTCCTTTACTGCTAAACAGATGTACTAATCTGCTTGGTCTGTTCTCACAAAATATCCCACACTGGATGACTTAAACAACAGCAGTGCTGGATATAGTGCTGGAAAGTGGGAAGTGAAATATCAAGGTGCTAGTCCATTCCGATTTGGGGGGGTTGCCCTCTCCCTGGCTTGTCGACCACTACCTTCCTGCTGTGTCCTCATACCACAGAGACAGAGAGAGAGGAAGAGGAAGAGCGAGAGACAGGGAGAGAGAACAGGAACAGGGAGAAAGGAAGAGACAAAGAGAGAGAGACAGACAGACAGGCATTCTGGTGTCCCTTCTTAGAAGAACACTTGCCCTATGGGTTCGAGGCCCCATTCCATGACCTCATTTAACCTCAACCACTTCCTTAGAGGCTCTGTCTCCAAATACAGACACACTGGGGGTTAGGGCTTTGCATTATGAATTGGGGGTGGAGGCACAATTCACAATGGAGGGCTACTGATTCTGATCTGACGTGAGTACACACACACAAAAAAAACCCTATATCCAGCTCAGCAAGCAAACATTTGTCTTGCTTACACCTGCTCTCCTTCAAGGAGAGCTGCACCTGGGCGAGTCTGATGAGAGCGGTGGCAGAGAACTGGGGTTACTGGGGTTGAGGGCTAGACCTAGGTCATGCATCCCAGTGAGATGCATAGGTCTGGCTGGAGAAGGGGTGTGTGAGCCACAGGTTACTCTGAGAGGGGTGGGGTTTGAGGCTTCCCAAAGGCGATCTGGGATTTGTGGATGGAAGGGTTCTCAAAGAAGCAAAATAACAGAGGTCCCCCCTTTTCCCCCGCCTCTTTCCCCTTTTCCTATTATTTTATATTATTTATTGATTCTGGTCTTTGCCTCCAGAGCCCTACGGGCAGAATTCAGTGGAACCATGGAGGCCACAGTCTGTCTATTCTCATATCATAGTAACTCAGGCTCTTGAAAGTCATGCCACAAATTCAGTTAACCTCTTCTTGACTATCTCCCACCTCCTAAGCCCGCCCATTTTCAAGTATCTTTGAATGACCCAAGCTCGCTCTCCCTGCAGCTGCTGGCTCTACCTCCTGGAGCAACACAAATGGAGGCAGGCCTTTAGAAGACAAGAACAAATCTTTTCTCTCTGCTTGAAATTTACGGTTCCCTCACCTCACTTCAAGCCCAGCATTTCCGCCCGTATCTCCATCTCTACGACGAACCGGCCAGTTTCTAAAATACACTTTATTTCTACTCTGGCAGCAAATTCTAGTTAAATCCGTATGCATTCACCAGAATTAAGCCCATTTTGACTATCCCCTCCATTGCTTCCTTCTGAGCCAGGAAGCTGACATTCATCCCCTCAGAGACTCCTTAATGAGCATCATCTATGCGCCAAGGCCACCAAGGCATAAGGACGACAGCTGAGGAAGGGCGTCAGAATTCCCACTCTCCTAGAGCTTTGAGTCTAATGGAGGAGACAGGCAAAGAAACAAGAATGTCAGGTAGGAAATGTCACAAAATAATAACATTTTCGTTCACAGTCGGACTATAGTTCTCAAATCTAGTGAGCGCTTATTTTGAGCAAGGCACTTCGCTGTTGGGAAAAAAATCATCTTGGGTAGAAGTATAGGGTTTGTTTATTTGTATGGGCTTCATAGAACTTTGTGCTTTTTGATCCTCACAAGAACCTGGTAAAATAAACAGGATGGGCATTATTTTGTTTTAAGGTTTTATTTATTTATTTGAGAAAGAAAGTGAGAGCTGGGGGGGGGGCAGGGGCAGAAGGAGAAGGACAAGCAGACTCCCTACTGAGCAGGGTGCCCCAGACAGGCATCTAGGACTGGGGTTCAACGTGGGGCTCGATCCCAGGACCCTGGGATCATGGCTTGAGCCAAAGGCAGACACTTAACAGCCTGAACCACCCAAGTGCCTCCCAGAATAGGCATTATTTTGATCCTGAAGCTCATTTTGCAAATGAGAAAACTGAGACTCATTTTAGCAGCAACTCACAGCCAGGGAGGGCTCCCCGCTCTCATCCGGGCATTAGCAGTATCGCATGCCGGGTTTTGACAAATGTATGGGTTCATATATTTATTGGGTGCCTTCGGTGGGTCTTGGATTTCCCCCATCATCATCAGGTTTGTAGGGAGGACCCTGATGTGGGGAGCCAGGAGGAGACTGGCCGGGAGGAAGGGACATCATCACCGAGCAGGGAGGCAGCTTTCTGAGTCAGGAAGTGCGGGGTGAGACATCTGGGGAGGTCACAAGGCCACTCCGTTCAATAGCCAGGACCGAGGGGCAGGCCAGGAGCCCCTGGCGGGTCACTGCGCACAGCTGCAGGGAAACAACTGCGCTGTGGGGGCTGCGGGACGGAGAGGCAGAAGGAAATGTCTCCTAACGACTGAGGAGGCGGCTGCGTTTGGCAGTCTGCTAAATGAGGTGACAAAAAATGCTCCTGGCTCCCTCGCCGAGGCTCCGCCTTCGCAAGGACTCTCCGCCCTTCCCTCCTCCTCCATCCACTAAGAAGAGACAACTCAGAGCACCAAGCACCATCCTTCTCCAGATTGCTCACCGTTCGACTTTTAGTCTTAAAAAAACAAAACAAAACCAAAACCAAAACCCACAAAACCTACACAGGACACGTTTTATTCACTCTCTGATCGGTTCTTTAAGCATTCTGCTGGGTAACCTCACACGTCCGCACGCACGTGTGGACACGTATCAGTCCATCGTGTTTGCAGGCGCCCTTGGGGCAGAAGCTGGCGGGGGGGGGGGGGGACTGGTCATTGAGATGGTGCTGGAGTCTGTCAGGGACATCTGAGGAATCGGGTGGCGGGAAGCGGTCTCCGCATGAGACACCAAACAGAATGGGAGGAAACCCTGACTTGGGCATGATGATGCTAGACACGGGAGAGCAGAGGCTTTCCATCTGTTTCCCTCCTGCCTCGGCAGTGGAATCCTGACTCCTTTCTGAAAAGGACTACCCATCGCCACAGAGAGTCCAAGAAGACGACAGGGCCTGGGCTCCGATGAGTGAGCTGCACTCTGCCACACTCGGCGGTCAGACCTCGGTTTTCCATGGTGAGACGCTAAGCACCATGAGTCCCTTAGAAGGACATGCAGAATGAAAGTAAAATGTAAGCTAGGGGCGTAAAGAACAAAGCAAAAATTGAAATCAGGAAGTCCAATTCGGACATTTGATGGGTTGGATGGCCTTTGATTTGCCATCAGACCGAGTAGGCACGTGTGACAGAATTTCTCCAAGCCCACGTGCTTGTCTAGAACATAGCAGAAATGGGCCAAGGGAGCCCCGAGGTCCTCCCTCAACCCACACGCAGACACACTGGGTTCCCCCTGGCAAAACTGCAGGAGGGATGAGAGGCAGAGGAATGCTTGCAAAGAATTCTTCAAAGACACTCGAGGTTTTCAGGTCTTGCTATTCTCCTGCTCTCAGCAGCCCATTTCCCAGTTTCCAGTGTTTTCACTTATGTGAGCTCCCTCATGAAGTCCTCACGGGGACTGCCTGCCCCTCATTTCACTGCTGGGGTTACGACCCCGTGGGGGCCATGAGCTGCGCTGTCCAAGGTGAGGTGCATCCCAGGACCCGCACGGAAACCAGGCTGTCTGACCGGGCTCCTCTCGGTGTTCCTCGTCTGGTCTCGAACCTGCCACATCATCCTGCCTCGTCCTCCACTCCTTCATCTGTTCCTCATCTCCTACACTTTCGACTTCCAACCTTGACCCCAGCCTGTGGCCCATATTTATCCCTGTCCACGCGGGACGGGACATGTTCTTTCTCTACCATTTCTGGGCTCCCCTCCCCACCACGATCCACATTCAGCCTTGGGTTGCCTTTGTGTTTGTTGAGCTAAACCACGCTCGGTTCAGACCTCAAGACACACCCCCGGTGCGAGGCGGTGTGACCAGCATCTGCAAGAAAGGAATTCGAAGATACCGCACCAGAGAATTATGCCCATAAAGCAAGAGGGTCTTTCTGCCACATCTCTGAACAGGAAAATCAATTCCACAAATATTTATTGAACACTTATTCTGTGCAAGGCATGGTCTGTATATTAAGAAGAAAAATGGTACGGTCTTGAGGTGGTGGAAAAAATAAAAACATGGTTCAACCAATTTGTAAATGTCTGAGAGACTCCAGGGAACAAGGTAGGCTCCATAAAGCCCTTGTCCAATCAGACTAATATCTCTATTTATTCCAAAATAAGAATAATGACATTTCAAAGGCTATGTCATCCCTTTGGACAGTGATATGACTTCTGTTCCAGAAACCAAACAATGAGCTACATCAAGAAGTGGCACCTTGCCTGAGGGAATGAGCCAGGCGATCAGAAGGGGGCCCGGTGGGGACAGCCGCGGGCAGCCACACGCCGCAGGACCAACAGCAGCTCCCAGGGAAGTAGCTTCCAGGCTTGAAAGCAAAGCTTAGCTGGGAAAACCCATGCTGCTAACTTCTCCTTGGCCCCATTTCCAGGAGTTCTTTCCCCTTTCCACATTAAGAAACCCATGTGGCTCCACGTACTTCGTATGTGTTCTCTTTTTTCTTATGGAAGGACCATTGTTCACCCCTTCTTGGCACATGGATCTCAGAGACTAACGCAAAGCTTCTAGGGCTGTATTTGACTGATTGAAATTAGAGGTAGAGGGACACCTTGGTGGCTCAGTGGGTTAAAGTCTCTGCCTTCGGCTCAGGTCATGATCCCAGCATCCTGGGATGAAGCCCCACATGGGGCTCTCTGCTCAGCGGGGAGCCTGCTTCCCCCGCTCTCTGCCTGCCTCTCTGCCTGCTTGTGATCTCTTGGCTGTCAAATAAAAATAAATAAATAAATAAATAAATAAATAAATAACAAATTAGAGGTAGACACGAAAGAGAGCAGACCATGACTAGACCCCTGGGAGAATCCCCCCTCAGCAGTCAGGCTACAAAAATGTGCCTTCTGGGGCATCACGTAGATTCATGGAACTGTGACGCTGAAGTCCATGACACCAGTTCCAGAAGAGGGCACCCAGCCTCAGCTCCAAACTCAGCACTGGTCATGGCTACCCTTGCTGGCCAACCAGCAGGTGGTTGGGCCACCATGATTCTCAGCGCGCTCTCTTTCTGTTCATTTCCAAAATGACTTCCACTCCGTGATCATGGCTTCTCCCTCTCCGGGGCCATCATAAAAAAGCATAATTCCTCAAATTTTCAGTGTCTGGGAATTGAACGCAAGATTAAGAGCTCCTCGAGTGTAGGGACCAAATGAAATATTTGAGACCCTTTCACAATTATGAAAGAAATTCAGCTCTCAGTGTGAAATTCAAACCACCTAGGGAAGACATTCTGGTCTCCCTTCACCTCTTCCCCTAGGATAGCTGCTATGAATAGGTTGTCCGGTATGCGTCCAGACCTTTTATTATGCATTTCCATTCATCAAGGGTATGATTTCCACTTTTAAAGAGCTCTGTCTGGCTGCAGGGTGGAGAATGGAGTCCAGGAGGAGCCAGGAGCAAAAACAGGAAGTCCACGAAGGCGAGGTGAAAAACAATGGCCGCCTGGGCAAATATGGCAGCAAGGAGATGGAATCAAGTGGTCAGATGCAATGTATTTTGGGGAGGCAGCACCAGTAAATAATTGTTCAGTGACTCACTGAGCCAATGTTTGAGGTGACCTTCTTTTTGCGGTGCTCCACTTCTGGCCACCTTCTCCAACAGTCAGAAAACCAGAGAGCTTTAAAAATACATCCAAGCTTCCGCTCACCTGCCATCATCTAAACACTGTCCCTGGACAGCAAAGCAGACGATAGGCTGGGGAACTGCCTTGGCTAGAGGCAAAGGAAACTTTTCCTTTCAAATCCCTATTTTTAAACACTGAGCACTTACTAGAGAGTGACCCTCCAATGTGCACATATATTTAGCTCCTGACGGTTTCCAACCTTGGGCGGAATTTGAAGAGGCCGGATATTTGGGAAAATAACCAACTCACACTACCTTTTGAATTGCCCCCAGATTTATCCCTGGGGTGTGAGCCTATTTGCAGATTTCTTTTCCCTTCCCACTTGTTTTTAAGCTGCTGAGTCGTCCCTATACATAGCCAGGCAAGAAGCTGGCTTTGCCACGAAAATAGCGCCTTAGAGAAACAGAGCAATTTGGAAAAAGCCAAAATAGCTCTTTGCGGTAAACTTGAGTGTCTCAATTTTGATACTGATTTCAGTACCCTCTCGAGTGTGGTTTTCTGGAATCGCAGGTGGAGGCAGGTCCTGGTACCACCCTTGTTTACTTCCTGGTACACACAACACACAGTGGCCCTCTGGCCACTTCTGTTGAGAATGTGGATGTAAACCAGGGAGCAGACTTATTTTCACGTGTGGTCACAAAACCTGTAGGTGCCACGTTCATGATGGCCCATGGATGTCTTACAGTGAATTTCAGACACCACAGAACATCCCATTTTTTTCTACAAAACGTGATTCCTTCCACTAAGTGCTCCTTGAATTCCTTTCCTTTCGCTTTAGTGTTCGCTGCCTGGGTGACTTTTGGAAATTAGTGGCATTACTTCAGATCAGTGGTTTTCCACCCCTTCGCAACTCCGACCTATGAGCACCTACAGATGGAGTCTGGGTACGTGTAATGTGAAAAGGTTGCCTGGTTTGAGCTCATTCAATCCCACTGTTTTGGAACCATCTGCACGTGCATTCTACTAGGTCACAGGGAACATCTGAGTAATCAAAATGCAGGTGGTAGAAAGGCCAGGCCACTGCAAGTCTATGCCTAGAAACCCCAGCTGAGATCTTGAAGAAGCTGTCTTTGTCCACCACGTGCAAGAGAAAAGGACACCTCCCCTCCAAAACAAATCAATAACAG
Organism: Mustela nivalis; assembly: GCF_964662115.1. Lineage (NCBI taxonomy): Eukaryota > Metazoa > Chordata > Mammalia > Carnivora > Mustelidae > Mustela > Mustela nivalis. Next base: position 157,677,233 of record NC_139021.1, on the reverse strand, counting down.
ATAAAATATATGAATCTCAAAATAATTATGCTGGGTAAAAGAAGCCAGACAAAAAAATAAGTGCATATGGAAGGATTCCACTCATAAAAATTCTAGAAAATGCAAACTAATCTATAGTGATAGAAAGCATATCTTCATTTGCTAGGAGCAATAAGGGAGGAGGGTAGGGATTATGATAGGGCCTTAAGGAAAAATCTTGGGATGATGGACATGTTCGTTATCTTGACTGTGGCAATGATTTCGTGAGCAGATACATATGTCAGAGTTCATCAGATTATACCCTTGAAGTATGTACAGTTTGTTGTACATTGGTTATACTTCAAAAAAGATGGGAAAACTAAAACTACTCCAAAAGAATAAGATAGGCAGTGCTGTTCATTACTCTTGAGCCATAGAAGGAATATCAGACTACAGTAACAGCTCATCTTCAGCACCGTGCATAACCCGTGTCAACCACGATGAGCATTATCTCATTAAATCCTCATAACAACCTTAGGAGGAAAGGCAGGTGTAGAAATAATGAGTAGTTTGCTCAAATTCCTTCAGTATGTAAGGGGTAGAGCTGGAATTGGACCCATATCAAAATGGCTCCACAGCCTAATCTCCTAAATCCAAAGAAGTATTTAGTCCTAGCTTTGCCACTAAACAGCCAAGTGACTGAGTTGAAAGGGTCCCCATGCAAATATGCTTCCAAGGGCCTGAACACCTCTCAAGCAATGTCTCTTTATAATAAGACTTTCCCCCTTTTGGGTGGATGGGGGGTGGGGCAGGTTCACCAGTTTATTTCCAAAATTAGTCAAAGCCTGTAAGTCTTAAATAAAAAGCTGGCTGATGCCATTTAACTATAATGTGGCAATTTGAATGTAGGAGTCACTATGTTTGAAACATAAAAGTGCATTTGACTTTCCACTGCATACTTTTAATGAGGTTTTTTTTTATGATTTATTCATTTATTTATTTATTTGAGAGAGAGCACAAGAGCACAAGCAGGGGGAGGGGCAGAAGCAGATTCCCTGCTGAGCAGGGAGCCTGATGCAGAGCTCAATCCCAGGACCCTGGGATCATGACCTGAGCCAAAGGTAGATGCTTAACCAACTGAGTCACCCACGTGCCCCAGCTACTCCATATTTTTAAAAAATGGGTGGGTCACTGAGAGTCCCTCATGGCCACTCCTCTGGGAAGCTGAGGTAGCAGGCTATCCACATGGACAGGACTGCTGATGCCGAATTTCTGAGTCCCACAAGGGGAAGTCCTATTCCCCTCCCTACCAGAGAAGAAAGTTATTAGAATCAGAGCTCTTAGCTCTTCTCCATATCCCAGTGCTCCATCCTGCTTGGAAGAGGGATAAGAAGCTTTTCTTTTCTCTCTTTTTGGGTCTTGAGATTGTTGTACCCACACCTCATAAGCCTGCAAGTGTTCAAGTCTCAATTTTCCCCAATTAGCAGGAAAAGAACCTGTGGCTGACTCCCCTCTGAAACTAATAAAGTATCCCTTCCTCGGACTAATGCCATGACCTTGAGCAAGTCACGTCAGCCTTCCTTGCACTAGTTCCCTCAGATACAATAAACATAACAAGTTATTAGTTAAGTGGCATTGGGCAAATCGTCTAATGTCTCTGTGCCTCATTTTTCTCATCTGTGAAATGGGACTATGACCCACTATGACCATATGTGTCATACGGGTAGTCATATGGTTTACATAAGCATTAAATGAATTGATGCAATAGCTGTGGCTGTTCATTCCTGTGCCCCTTACAAAGAGCGTTAGGTGTTTGTTTTGTATGCATGCAACAGAGGAGGATCCCAAGGTCTAAGAAAGTTAAGTAACTTGCTTAGTTAGTGAATCAAGCTGAAACTTGAGCCCCGAATTGACTATATGATGGAAAGGTCCCTCCCACTCTAGCATGAGGTAATTTTTTTTTTTTTTTTTTGACACCAGCAATGTTAACTCCACATCTTCCTTCCTACAAGGTCTCCCAAATCCCACTTACAACTCTTGGACTGTCAGGGAGATAAAGAGAGTAGGCAGAGTCCCCGATCCAGGACATTGCCCCTTGTTGGCAAGGAAATGGAGGTGGGAGTGACTGGAGGGACCCCCCCACCAGAGGGCACTGTCTCATGTTGGTGAGTCCTCGAAACCTTAATAGCTTCCCCAATTAGCAGGTCATTTCTCCTCACCTGGGGTCCACTGACCCATGCAAAACAGGTTAATTTCCCACTTCCAAAAGTATCTCTTGCTAGTGAGTCAGAGAACTTGTTTCTGATTTGAACTCTGAAGTTATCCGGAAATGGATGGAAAGCCTCCCCAGTGATCTTGAATCAATAGCAATTCTGAAGGACACCCAGACAGTTGATTTAGAAGCATCTTTGTGAACCAGACTAAAAATCTGGGATAGCAATGTCGAAACTATAACTTCTGAATCTTCTTTATTTACTGCTGCCAAATCCCAAACCTTATCTGTCAATTCAGCGGTCTAGTTAAGAGGGACATTTCTCAGGGACAAAAATGTTGAACTGAGTTTGCCTTCAAAATTGAAAGAAGAGAAAACAGCTTGTGTTTGCTCTCTGTCCGTGCCTTAATACTCCATGTTCTGGCTTCTTGGTGCAAGAAACAGAAAGCCACTTGAGCTAATTTAAATAAAACAGTTATGAAAAGAGTGAAGGGCATCTGAAGTTCACAGGGTTACACACTCATATCCTCATTCTTCTTCTTAAAGAATATATTCTTAAGCTTCGGCCCCCACCCAAGCTGGACTATTCCTGTGCTCCATGCTTTGGTTCTCTGCAGATTGGCCTCCTCTTCTGGCCTACCGACCTGTGGGCAGTGTTTAAACTGTCAACCTGAGGCCAGTCTCTACATATCATTCAGCACAGGGCCTGGGTACATCGCCGGAAGTTGCTGCTGCTTTCGGCTCAGATCCTGGCTAGAAAGGATCTCACCAGTTATTGGCCAACAATGCCTGACTCTCACCTCATCCAATCACTGGGAAGAGTGTAGCAGAGGGGAATCCATTGGTATGAAAATGCAGCTGTCCTTTCAACATAGCCTTTGAGTGAGGGGGATCCCCACAGAAGGTAGCCCCAGACTGTGTTAACCGCAGTGAGAGGCAACCTACAGGGAAAGACGCTGAGGAAAATGACCGAGTCCCCCAGTTGCTCTTCCTCCTCTTCCTTCTCTTTATTTCCCTTTCCTTCCCTTGGAGGTGACAATAGGGCCAGGGGCTAAGGGACAGCTGGGCCAAGGCGGTGGTGCCTGGCCCATGGCTCAGGAAGCTTCTATGGGCTAAGATGGTGGATGCCAGGCTGGAAATTCAGAGGCTTCTGGCCTAGTCAGGAGATGGGAGACATAAGGGGGAGTGAGTGGAGGAGTAAATACTTTGGGGCTGGATGGAGCTAAGTTTCTCTCTGCTAGAGAAGGGATTTACAAGGAGGGAACAAAGAACCATAGTATCCTGAAGTGATGGGCTGTTGTTGGAAGTGTTGGTGTAAACCTGTGACCCAACAGAGACAGAGACAGTGAGATGACAGAGATAAGTAGGCAGGCAAGTGAAAAGGAAGAAGTAGCTCTTCTTTATCTTAAGATGTCAACAAACAAGTGGGGAAAGAATGATGGCAACCAATTATCCCTGTTGGGCAGCCATTGCAGGGGCTGTTGATAAAGGCAGAAACAAATGCTGAGGCGGAGATGTCTCCCCAACCGTATTCTGTGGTTAAAAAATACTTGTCAGCCACAGAGGGGTAAGTGGTGAGTTGACGGTAGACACGACCTTGACCTGACCGGTGACTGAGGACCCATCACGGTGGTACAAAGAGTTGACCGTGAGCCTCCTGATGAAATGCCCCATAGCCTCATTTTTGTGCTTTCCCTGTTAAAATGCATGGCCTGAGTCTAGGCATGAAGAACATGCCTAGATTCTCACTGGAAAACCCTAGTGAGAGATCTAGGTCAAGGTCAAGAAAGAGAGGGAAAGACTGAGGACCTGTCCCACACTGAAAGGAACTCAGTGTGATAACCAGAGGGGATCTTGGACTGGTCTTGAACCAGGCAAGAAGAGGAAACATTGTTGGAAGAGTGGGCAAATTCTGGATGAGCTCTGTGAACGAGATGGCCCTGTCACAGCAGTATTTCCTGTTTTGGAGGATTTGTGGCTGTTACCGAGGAGAGTGTCCTTGATTTAGGGAAGTACGTACTGCAGTATTTAGGGGCATGAGGGATCATGTCTGCAACTCATCTTCAAAGAGTTCAGGAAAAGAATATTGATAATGGGTAGAAACATGGAAACAGAGACGGTAATGGAACAAACGGGGTATCGTGTTAACAAATGGGGAATCTGGATAAAGGTATAATAATGGAAGTAGATACATCCAAGGACATTAAGTATAAATAGAAGGTATCTTAAGGAAGTTCTTGGAACTCTTCTTACAAGTTCCCATAAGTCCAAAAGGATAAAAGTCCAAAAGTATAAAAATTTGTTTAAAAAGTGAACAAGTTTTTAAATTTCTATGCATTTTCAATTTCTATCCATTCCATCTTGCCCTTGAACTCTGGATGTAACTGGAAAGAAGAGCCTCTTCACTCTGCCGAGCAGAGCCTCTGAAAAATTCCAGCCATTATCTACCTCAGTGAAGCAAGGATGTTCCCCTCTTCTACTGACCACCACAAAAACACCCCAAAAAACAAGAAACAAAAACAACAGAACAAAACAAAATAAAAACTAAAAAAAAAAAAAAAAGCAAAATAAAATAAAATTTTAAAATCTCTCACGAGAGTAAACAAGGAACTGGTCCTGCTTTGGTAAGATAGTATGAGGTAAACCCCTTGTTTCTCAAAAGCAAACTACCAATTCAGGCCGGAAGTCGAAATTCTGAATGTTAATATAAGTGCCTCTTGCAACGGCTGGATCCGATTGTGCCGAGGCAAAAATCACTGTCCATAATGTTTTCATTTACTTCAGACCTGTTACAAATCTCAACATTGAAGAAGACAGCCGAGCCTGAGGAGCCCATGCCTGGGAGTCTGCCGTGGCTGGATTCGAACTCGGACTCCTCCACTTTCCAGCTGTGTGTCTTCAGGCGGGTCCCGCAACCCTTCTGTACCTTGGCTGCCGGGCCTGGAGGGTGGGTATCAGAGCAGCTCCTTCCTACAGTTGTGGTGAGGGTTGAGGAGGTACTAGATGTCAAGCATCCTGCATTTGAAAGACCTTCAGTAAATACCTGTCACCTCGCTTTCTGTGAAGTACGGAAAACGTCAAGGCCCACCCGGATCCCTGGGCCATGCTTTGGGAGCCATCTCAGCAGACCCAGAGGCACTTTGCCAGGTTCACGGGCATCTCTCCGAGCCCAGGACTCCAGCCGGCTGTGATTTCTTGCCTTCCCCCGAATGCCATTCCTTCTGCCTGTCTTTATTTCAACCAGACATCCCTTCATCTCGCAGCACCGAGCTCCGGTGATGCTTCTGACGCTCTCAAATTTATTCTTTTCCCTTGAAGACACTTCCTTTCACTCCTCATGGCTTATAAGCTGGGGAGACCCAGAGGAAAAATGTTTGTCTGTCGCAGCCTGTCTGCAAAGAGGAGCAACACGGTAAGAAATTGGACTGAGATGAATTTTCGAAGGACTGAACTTAATAGCAAAAAGCCAAATAAATCTGAAGGAGTGTATACATGAGACCCAGGGGCAGGGCTTTGGGTCCTTGTCTCTGAGAGGCTGGTTTATCTGGAGAAGAATGTGTCATCTTTTCAAAGCCAGCCTGATGTCAGGACGAGCAATTGTTCTTGGGCTCTTCTCCCATCGTTTGTCACGCACAGTAGGGAGTGGCCAGGGAGCCGCCGTGGCGGGACAGGCCTCACGATCCTCTCCTAGTCTATCCATCACCGTCATGTCAGCTGGGACTCGAGAGGGAGAAGAGAAGGATGGACCCTCTGGGCTTTCAGGCTCTCACACGAATTGCTTCCAACCGAGGGGGACAGAGAAGAAAGGACAGTACAGACAAATGGCCCTAAAGATGCTCTGATTCTATTCAGAGCCAACTTACTCTCCCGAAGCCGGCAAGCTGCCTCCAAACATGCTTCCCGAAGGGCACCCCGACACGCGGCTTCCTCTCTTTTCCCCACAAGACAGAACTATAAAATAGTACGGCGTTTTAAAAGTGCTTCCTCCCCACTTTTTCTCATTGCCGAAGACATACACAGTATTTTAGTAAATACAGATAAGCTCAAAATGAGGGTGAGGGAAAGAAAACAAAATAGCCTACAGTCCTACTGATAAATACGTATTTTTCTTTTTCCAAAAATAGAATGGTCCTATGCCTGATCTTTTGCAACCTCCATTTTTCACCGAACGGGGAACACGAAGCATCGTCCCTCGTCGTTAAGAATCCTTCCAAGCTATGCTTTGTGTTGATTGTACTATGTTCCCGCGGAACACCAGGTATTTGACTCAATATCTGACGGTACTACTTCGGTTGCTTCCGCACTTTATAGACGATGTTGCAAGGAATACTGTTTAGAGCTCAGTCCTCACACGCAACTGTGACTATTTCCTTAGAATAAGTTCCCACAGACAAAATTAGTCTAGCTATAGTATGCGTACTTTGTTTTTTTAAGATTTCATTCATCTATATGACAGAGAGAGAGAGTGTGCACAAGCAGGGGGAGCAGCAGGCAGAGGGAGAAGCAGACTCCTCACCGAGCAAGGAGCCGGATATGGGACTCGATCCCAGGACCCATCATGACCTGAGCAGAATGTAGACACTTAACCCACTGAAGCACCCAGGTGTCTCAGGATGCACATTTTAAAAGCTTTTATAATATACTGCCTGGTTTTCTGCCCAAGAAGTTGTATCAATGAAGCAACACGTTCTTCCTGGCAGGAGATGGCAGCTGCCCGTGTCTTCCAGCATCTTCTTTATCCTATTGCGAAATTAATGCATGTGATTTCTTTACCCAATTTGGAAAAGTGGGATCAGGTTTAGCAACCATGAGAGAAGGAGAAACAGGAATGAAACAGGTCTGTTCAAGCAGACCTCCAGAATCAGGATTTACAAAAGCCAGCCTTCTCTCTCTTGTTTTTCTACTTAGAGAAGGCACACGAGCTCCCTCCAGAAGGTCTGGGAGGTGCAGCACATTGGGAACAAAAGAATCCTCTGAATTTCCACCACCCAGAGGTTCGCGCCATGATTCCAGCAGCTTTCCTTTTGGTCATTCATGTCGGCAGATGTGTCTTGTTCATGTAAAGAAAATAATACTGGTACCATTCCGTGTTGTGATCATGTTTTGTCCTTTACCAATGGCTTGTCCTCCTTCTCCCACTTAAGACACTGCCTTGCTTGCTTCTCTTGCTTTCAGGGGGACCAGGGCAAGGCGGCTTCGGGGGGTGCCGGTGCTGTACTTTCTCGGCCTGGGTCCCGGGGGGATGTCACACATCTCCCCCAAGCCCTTGACCTCTGGCTTTAACCCAGGCCTCTAAACACGCCTAACCAGGCCTGCCTCTACAACCACCCATAAGCCATTAGCTGAGGCTGCATAAAGTCTAGAAGGTTCATCCCTAAGACCTCAGCTTCTCTCCAGGACCTGTGTAATGAACGACCGCCTGAAGAATGTTTCTGTATTTCCTGCAGAGGTCTTTGGAGAGAGCGTGTATGATGTGCCTCTATGTCCTTAATATTGAGAGCCTCGTGAGAAATTTGTGCTCAAACTGAGTGCCGAGGAAAAGTTTGCCTCTCCCGACAAATGGCTCTACTTCCTTTCATCCAATAACTCATCATATCTCCCTTTTCGCTTTAGCTCAATTTAATGTGCAATTGCAGTAACTATCTTCTGCTAGGTTTCCGCTTTAATCATTTCCTCCCTTCATCCATGTGACTTTGGATATTTCATCTCTAACCTCACTGTCCTGGGGCCTATATTTTTGATTGTCAGTCATCGCAAATTTGTTTGGAAGTTGGTAGGAACACCCGTCATAAATAAATAAACAATCATCTTGACCCATAGGTCCCCTCTTTAAGGTCATATCTGACTTAGTAATTAATAATTCCCTTCATTAACTCCAAGTGCCTTCCTGGTATTTCCAGACAACTGCACTTGGAGCTATTATAAGATGCACTTGGATACATTAGACCTGAATGAGAAGAGTTGGATTTTTTAGGAATAAATTATAATATATCAGTGCCGCTTAGTCATTTTCCTGTATAACCACAGTCCTTGTGTTCTCTCAGAACAAATATACTTCTCACGGGGCACCTGGGTGGCTCAGTGGGTGGTCTGCCTTCAGCTCAGGTCATGATCTCAGGGTCCCAAGATAGAGCCTCACATCCGGCTTCTCCCTCTCTCCTCATGCTCTCTCTCTTTCTCAAATAAATAAATAAAGTCTTTTTAAAAAATACACTTCTTACTGTTGTGACAGTAGGTTGTTTCCCTGCAAGGATGGTAGCCAAGCCACTTCCATGCCAGCCCACTTGGTGACTGATAAAATAAAATGCAGAGGGGCTTCTAGGCAGTGCCCTGGGACCTGTGGGAGGGGACACTATTTTTTCTGACCCAGTTCTGTCACTGAACATTTCCTTCCCCCTAAAGCCCCACTGCCACAGATCCCCCTAAAGCCCCGCAATGTCACACATTTCCCTTGCGCAGAGAACCCAGACTTCTCTGGTGTGTGTCTCTCACTTTGGTGTTTGTCACCTTGATGATCTCTCGATCTTGTAAACGCTCTTCCTCCTCTCAGGGCCCACTCTTTGCATGGTAGATTAGAGTAGAGACCACAATTGTTCACGCGTTCCCTGCAAATACGCACTTCCTCTGGCCTCAGCATGGGCACATGCAGGTCCCCACTCCCTGACTTCACGCTGGTCCCTGGCGGTTGCCTCGGCCAATAGCAGAGGGACCAAAGTCACAATGTACAGTTGCCAGCCAAGGTCTCCAGAGGCCTGGCAGGCTTCCTCTTGTACCCTGTGAGCTTTGAGGACACTGATGCCCCTTCAGGCTGGGCTCCATAGGACACAGAGCTTTCCTGGATAACTTGTACATCTGTGAGCAAACCAAATGCCTATTGTCTTACGGCACAGAGATGCTATCTTTGTTTGTTATACAGCAAAATTGACTGGTACACCCTGTGACAGATACTTCTGGGAAGATCTGGTTCTTTTCTCTGCCCTTATCCTTTGGCCTGGATTCTGCAGACCATTTGGTGCATTCCCAGGTCCCTGGAAATCCAATTTCACTTCCCTGTATGGTCCCAGCCTGTCCCAAATAGCCCAGCTGAGGTCAGAGTCCTGAGCCTCCTGTTTGTCCCGTGGCTAGAATCTCTAATTAGGTCACTGTGGAATGTATGCATCTGTCCCTGGAATTTGGGTCCTTGGCACTAAGCATAGTGCCCTGTTCCCAGGGTGCAGTAACAACACACTGGGCCTGTGCTTAGTGCCTCCACATGTCAGTTCCAATGCTCCGTAGATTTACGAGGTAAGTATTATCCTCATATTCGCTGTACACGAGACAGAGGCCCTCAAAGGAAAGTAACTCGCTCAGATCTCCTGGCTGCAGGAAAGGGGAACTCAAACCTGCCTATGTGCTAGTCCAGAGTCACCCTTTTAGCTGCCTAAATTGTGTGAATTGGGGATGCCTGGGTGGCTTGGTCGGTTAAGCAGCTGCTTTCAGCTCTTGTCATGATCTCAGGGTCCTGAGATCGAGTCCCGCATCAAACTCCCCGCTCAGAGGGAAGATGGCTTCTCCCTCTCCTCCCTGCTCACGCTCTTTCTCGCAATCTCTATCTTTCTCTCTCAAATAAATAATTTTTTTTTTTAATTTTAATTGTGTGAGTGTCAACCAGGTTGGCAGACAAAGCAGTCTCAGTCATGCTGGGCTCACCTCATCTCTGTGCTTGGGGCAGAAGGCTGAATGAGGGGCCATGTGCTGGGCTGGGTAGCTGCCACTTCACCATTGCTCCCTCCCCACACTCCTAATACTCCTGCAAGTGGCGTCCTAGATGGGGATCGTGACAGGAGCCTGTGTAGGTCCCATGTAAGACCCCCTTGCTAATGTCCTGCTGAGCAGGAGTGAGGCCTTGTGGGGGAGGAGGCCAGAGAATTCAGAAGCAAGGGAATGATGGATCCTCAAGAAGGCTTTCCAGAACTTCAATGGGGAGCTCCAGGTGGCTTGTGCAAAGGATCACTTGCTTCTCCAGGTGGATGCCTAAGGGCCCACAACTGTCCCAAACCATACAGTCACAGCAAGGCAGAGCTGGATAGGACCCTGGAGAACTTTGGTTCCAAAGGGGGAAACTGTGGCCTGTTTCTTTACTCTGCAGGATCCCACTCCACACTTCCCAGCAGCAGCAGCAGCAAGAAGTATAGGGCCAGAGCAGCATGACGGTCCTCTTAGCAAAGCTTATTATAAGCCTATGTCTTTAACTTAGCTCAAGATCGTATCCCTTAATCCTAATTCTGCATCTGGAGCATTACTCCTCGTGTGCGAACTCATTCAGCCGAGGCTTGAATGCACCAGACTCTCCCAAGGCAGACACTCTCTGGGCCCCACAGGAATGGAAGGTGCCCCTTTTCCTCTAGACACCTCCAGATCTTTTGTTTAGGTGCATAGATTAATATCATGAAAACCTGTCCCTTCCCTACTCCACAGCCCCCAGGGGTGGTAGAATTTGCTCCCCCCAGAAGTCTCTAGGGATGGGAATATGTTTCCGAGCAGACGTGTGCCAGTGGCATCCTGGAGAGAAGGGGTCCCCCTACTTCCACTTATTTTCCACCTCCTAGCACGTCTGCTTCCCACCCTGCAATGAGTGTCTCACCTGAGAGATGAGGTTTACTTCCCAAGAGACGAATTCCTTGGAGTGGTGACCCAAGGTGGGTTCTGTTTGTGTCTGAGAAGGTTTTATCTATCCTGTATCGATTCTCCAGGAGCAAAGAACAGAGAGGGTCACTCCCTCCCCATCTTTACCCCCATGCCTGGCCCACAGTGCTCTTACAGACCCGGATTCCTCACAGAGAGGGAGGCTGAGATCCACTCAGAAATGTCCCCAGAGGACAGCGGGGAATGCATGTCCCCACTGCCCTTCGACAGGTCTGCCAGAGGTGACAGCCTGGAGGTCCCCTGGCTTTCGCAGCCGCCGGGCGCCTCCCTCACCCCTCCCTTGACAGGTGTAAATTGGCTCACAAATCCTGCCATTCCTTTCGCCCGCGCTCCACTGCGTTTCCTCGGCGATTTTCTGGTTTATTGCCCGTTGCCTGGTTGCTAAGACTCCTTGTAAATTGCATTGCCCTCTGCTTTGCTCTGCCATTTGTCCAGGCTCAACATGGAAGCTGTTGTCCCGGCATTTGCCACGTGCCGGCTGTGAATCGCTCCAGAGTCAGAGCACTGCTGCAGGCGGGCCGCCGCCGGAATGGCAAGGAGGCTGCATGGTGAGACGGACCCCCAAGGGCACAGAGCTAATTTATGCCACTAGGCAGAACTCATCTTTCTCGCCTGTCTCATTCCAGAGGAGGAATCAATATATTGAGGTGGTGGGCTCGCTCAGCGCTCTCTCAAATGTTCCTTGATGCCATCACCCTCTAGGGACTGCAGGTGACTGAAAGACAGACAGATGGCCCTCCACTAGCCCTACAGAGACAGACAGACAAGATGTGACCAAGAAGAGGCAGAAAATGCAGGCTCCAGTCAGATGATCAAATCAGGTTCAAATGCAAGCTCTCTCACAGTCAGATGATCAAATCAGGTTCAAATGCAAGCTCTCTCACTTCCTGGCTGTGTGACCTTGAATAAGTTACCTCAGCTCTCTGTGCTTGCATGGCTCCTCTATAAAACAGAAGTACCAAGAGCACTTACTGCGTTGGATTGGTGTGAGGTTTAAATGAGATGATATTTAGAACTCCTATTCCCTGGCATATATACTAAGTGCTCAGTAAATGTTAACGATTACTGCTATTATCATCAACAACATTGTTGTCCCAAAGCAGCAAGCTGGAAGCCAGTGAACACTGCACCCTACCCATCCATTTGCACTGCCGACTGGTCCCACACTGCAGCACCGTTATTCCAACAACTCCTTTGGCTCCGTGTGTCTCATTCGTTCCCTCCCTTGTGTGCCTTCCTCTCCAGCTCCTCCCCAACTGACACAGTGGCTTCACATTTTCTTACACCCTTTAATCAGGAGAGGCGAGGCACGTCAAAATGAAAAGAGGGGTTTGGGCTTTTGCTCCCACCGCTTCAGAGCAGAATGGTAAATGATGCATCACATTTCTATAGATGCTATATAGTTATATAAATTATAGGCAATGTTTTTATAACATGTACATATGAACCTTTATATAGATAACTTCTCTATGTGGGTTCCTCTAAGAAGGTGAATGTGCATTCTCTTGGCACAGACCATTTCTCAAACGTTCTCAGCAGCCACCAGAGTCCAACGTGCTGATGGAGGCCTTCCACGTTAGCCTGCCTCTCGGAGAATGTTGCAGATCCCCCGGGGCTTAGAGGTCACTCTAAGGAACTCAGAGGTGGAAGGAAGCTCAGGAGTTACTGAACCCAAACTCTAGCCATGTCTACGAGCTCCGTTTCCAGCCACCACTAGTCAATGGATACTGGTCTCCATGGAGAGAGATTTTTCAGTGATGGGCAGCTCAAGATATTAGAAAGGGACTTCTTAAAAGTGGAACTGAAATTTCTCCTTTTACAATTCCTTGCCAGGCACCCTCTTGGACAACACTGAAGAAAACCGGACCTTTTCCAACATAACAGGCTTTTCAAATATTTGACTCTCCACCCCCACCCCATCCTTCCTTCATCCTCTCTTCTTCAGGCTAAAAAAAGCCCAAATTCCTTCAAGTATTCCAGGACCAGTTTCTGGACCCTTCTCCATCTCAGTCACTCCCCTGACCATACCCTGGGACTGTGACAACCAGCATTAATGCATTCTTTACAATGCAGAGCCTGGAACAGATCCGTCTAGATGTGGCCCGACCGGCCCAGGGGCTCTCACGACCTTCACTGTGATCCCACGTGAAATTCAGATGTGTTCTCTGATCTAAAATCTGAAGGGCTCTTCGGGTGTAGCTTGGACAGCTGAAACCTCCTCAGGTCTTGTTCTCTAGAACTGGTACTCAGGCGCGACTCCTCTTTCCTGCATTTGCCGCACTGATTCCTTCACCTAAAAGTGGAACTTTATACATTGTTCCTTGTGGTCCTGGGCTCTGCATCTCTGTTTCCTCAACCAAGCAGGGGTGGGTGCATCCAGGGAGCCGCCTTAACAGAGAAGCAGGCATCTTTACCCTGACCCTCTATGTCTCCTTCCCCAGCCTCCGCCACGGTGCTGTGTATGCAGTAGTCGCTCAGTATGCAGTAGGCACTCACTACCAGCTAATTCTGTAGCTAACCTGCTGTGTCGCCCCCAAATCCTAAGCTCCACCAGGTGATAGATATGAAAGCCCTCTGACTATTGCCAGGTGCTGTAAAGATAGCACTTATTATTAATGTCGTAATGGCGACCGGATGCCGATGGAAAGCAGGAGCCCTTGGTGGTTTTCTCTACCCCCCACGGTGGCTGGAAGGACGCCTTTCACACAGCAGGTGCTCCGTGACGGTAATCGGTTGAACTGAACCGCAGCAACTTGCTCTGCAGCTCAGACACAGACTTAGACGAAGAAAGTCCAACATGGGGTGGAACGTTCTGGCCAGGTTGTGACAGGAGATGAGGGCACAGCACTAAGCAGGGAAGTAAGAAGAGAAGTGAGGACAATTCTGAACCCAACGGGGCTCATCTCCCAGGTGTCTGCCCCCAAGCAGCTCTCCACACAACTGGCCAGGTCGTGGCTAAATGGCTTCGACGTGACAAGCATTTACGATTGCTCATGAGGCTATGGGTCTGCGGGGCAGGTCCCAGCCAGGCTTGGCTGGCCTCAACTGAGCTCCATTTTGCATCTGCAGTCAGCTGGCAGGTCAGCTGGGGTCCCCTCACACGGGGCAGGCTGGGGTGATGGGGTGCTGGGCTGTGAGTCTCCTATCACCCAGCAAGCTAGCTCCTGCTTATTCACTCGGCCACTTAGCTGGGTTCAAAAGACAAAGCGGAGGCGCCCAAGACGTCTTGAGGTCTTGACATGGACTAGCCACTGTTGCTTCTACTGTATTCCACGGGCCAGAGAAAGTCACAAAGCCAGCCCCTATTTAAGGGGTGAGCGTAGGGGGACCTCTACCACTTCATGGGAGGAGTTAGAATTACCTTGGAAAAGGTACACTTATAGAGAGATATGAAGAATTGAGGACATTTTAATCAATTTTCCCCTTTCTTGCTTCCGTCCTTCAATCCATCCTTGCATCTATCCATCCATCTGTCCATCCATCCACCCATCAATCCATCCATCCTTCAATACACCCCTCCTTCCGCCATCCACCCCTGCTTCCATCCCTCCATCTATCCTTTCACACTGCTTGGGTACCAACCATAGGACAGAACCACGCCATGTGCTGGAGGCATGGATGGAGAACGTGCATGGTGGCGACATGAGCCCCAGACTCCAGAAGCAGGTTCCAGTCTGAAGAAAGCCACCATGGAAGCAGATCCAAAGGGAGGTGCTGCTGATAGCCACAGTTGCTTGCAGGAACAGAGTCGTCTCTGTCTTGCTGTGGCCACAGGAAGACGGTCCCCGTGCAGATGCTCCGTCCACAGTCAATGGCCCCCGTGACCAGGCTGCACCCCGACGCCCGCCTGCGTTCCCACCACTGCTGCCAGCATCATGAACAATTTATGAATTCAGTCAGTCACTGTGCACGTTGCCACGTCGCATGTCAGTCTCGCCCTGGCAAGGACATAAACAACCTGATGGGCCCCTTGAGGACTCAAGGAGCCTGGCAACGAAGTTGGCTGTAGAGCTCCGGCGGGGTGACTTGGGACAAGGCGAGGATCGCCAGGCCGGGCGCAGCCTAGGATAGAAAGCCCTGTGTGGAGCTCTTGGCAGGGCACTGTTATAGCTCAGTTTTATGAGCTCTTAAATCTCAACATTTACTAAAATGAGGGAGCCCGGCAGGAAGATTAAGCACTGTTGGTCCCTTTAAATCATCAGCACCAGCCATCCTGGGGGCTAGATTTGTTTTAGACCCTGGCATGATCTCTGTGTCAAAGACCCAGGGAAATGAGTGGTAGTTAATAGCTTGGTTCTTTGCCAAGTTCTGCCACGTACTAGCTGTATGACCTTGAGTAGGTGACAGAACATCTCTGTGCCTCAGTTTCCTCTTCTGTAGGCGGGGCTGTAAGCACCTGAAAGAGAATGCCTAGGAAGTTCAAGGGTAGTGTTATAGGATACGGTGACTCTGGGTGCTCTTGGTAGCTCCCAGCCCCAGGAAGAACCCCTCTCCTCCCTCTTCACTCCACCATGACCTGGAACACCAGAGGCCCACGATTCATGTTGCTGTAGAAGCCATCAACTCTTAATCACCCAGAGTCAGAAAGATATGCTCTGACCCAGCCTTAAATGGCTCAGACCCTGGACTACTCTGAAATCACTCAGAGTTGCCCTGGGGCCCAGGGTAGAGCAGAGGCATGCTGCTTTACACTGTGAATCTGCTGAGTGACTCCAGAAAAGTCATCTAACCTCTCTGAGTCTCGTAATGCTCCCAGGGACTTTGGAAGAATACACACGGCATCAGGATGAAAGTCCTTCAGAAGTTGTAAATCTCTGCATAATTCACTCATTTGTTCAACAAACATTCACTGAACGCCGCGAGCCAAGCCCTCTGCCAAGCGCTGGAGATGGACAGAAGAGTGAGCCTCCATCCTCACCAACCACTCTCGGCTGTGCGGACAAGCAGGCAGTCAGGAAGCTCCTATCCTCAGGACAGGGTCTGGGGGAGGCCAGGGAGAGTGGCAGGTGTGCCCCGTGTCAGGGAGGCTTCCTGGAGGAGGCAAGAACTGTTAAAACGTGACAACCAGAAGGGCTTAGGCAGACCAAAGGCTGAGAGAGAGCAGGAGAGGAAGGACAAGGAGGATGAGATGACCGACTGGGGCCTCGGGCTCATATCCGCAGCAGGAGATCAGGAGCGGGAAGAGAAGGCAGGCTCATGCAGGAGCCCGTAGGCCACCCCGAGGGAGCTGGAGCTAACCTGAGATCACAGGGTGGCGGTCAGCCGCAGCAGCTTGGACTCAGAGGAGCTAACTTGTGCCCACACGTGTCCTGAGCACTGACTGCCTGCCGAGCGCCACACACAGGTCTTCCCAGAGAAGTCACCGTAAAGGAAGGCAGTCAGCACCTGCATGTCACAGGGGAAGCAACCTCATTCCCCACGTGAGGCCCCTGGGAGAATCAGAAGCCAAGTTAGCTCCGGTCCCCAGGCAGCGATGCCTTACCCCCTCTCTGGGGCCCTGGTGAAGTGCAGCCTCCCCCACTCTCCGCAGGACCTTCAGAAGGAGGCTGTCCTCAGACCCCACCCCGCACCGGCTGGTTCACCCACACCTGCTGTGCTTCTCACTCCTCCTTGCACCCCTCCAGTTGCTGAGAACAGGAATCACCTGATCCGCATTTGACCTCCCCCAGGACCTAGCGTGGAACCTGCCAGTAAACTCTGTTCCCCAGAGAGGGCACTTGGAAATCCTCTTCATTAGACTCCTAATGTGGGAAATTAAAACTATGAGCTCGAAGCTTTTTAGGGCAGCAAATAGTATTTACGGTAATACTGTTTTAGAAGATCAAATATTTATAACAGGGGAGACTCCATCATGCAGCCCGATGTCTGAGTTTCTGGGGCCAGTGGCAGCTGCATTACAGACGCGCCCAGTCATTAAAACACTTTCAAAACCATTTATGCTCCTGATAGCTCCTCTCCAGGGGGCAGGAGCTTTCCGGGGCTCAGTGCCAGTGACTGCAACAATGTCTGCTCTGTCCCCTCTCTCTCAGGCTAGGGGGATGTCCCCGCTTTGTTCAGATGCTGGTGTTCCCATGGGGTCCTTTCCTATCATCCATCATTACAGCTGATCCTGGAATTACCACCCTTCTTTCTGGATTCCCACCTAAGAGTTCATTCCTTAAAGGGCAGACAGTGTCTGCCTTCTGCCTGCTGTCTCCGTGGAGCCTAGGCCAGAGCCTGACACATGGTAAGGGCTGAGTACATTATAATGGAAGGAACACCATGCCCCAAACCCATCATTTTCGTTAAGAGCCTATTGTGGATTCATCAAAGAGGGATCTCCCTAAATCTTTTTTTTCCTCCAGCTCTGTTTGCTGCGTATGCTTTTTAAAAAGAGACTCCATTTTATAAGAGAGTATTTTTTTTTGTCTGATTTAAAGTCATTTCTTCCAGGTCCAGAGTGTATCCTTTGCTTACGTGCTCCCTCTTAACTATTTTTTTCTCTTTCATCCTTGTCTCATATTATTATTAAAATAATTTTATTATTATTTGTATAGTCTAATTATTCTTTTTATTTCTCTGTTTTCTCACCCCAAACCTTCGCCCTCTTGGTGTTCTGGAAACTTCTCTGAACCATTTCTGACCTGGGGGTTATCAGTGATCAAGAAGCATGCCACACACCCCCCGTGGCTAGTTCATGCTGAGTTCAGAGGTAGGCAATGTTTTCTAGGAGGAGGGCTAATCAGTGTCCGACATCTGGGCATCCGGGTCTTTGCAGCAGGTCCTCCTGTAAATTCCTGCAGGGGCTCTGCAGGGACACCAGGTGCTTTTACTGGGTTTTATTGGAGAGCTCAGTAAGATGCAGTTTAGGTCAGGAGGACAGTGGCCTTGATCCCAGGATAGGTTGTTCCCCAGACTGATTGAGAAGTGGGGTGTATGGACTCTAGAGCCCAGGGCCAACATCTGTGATGTGGCCTTGACCCACACAACATCCCTCTGCATGGGCAGGTGGAGAAAGACAAGTCAAAATGTGGCCAGGAAGCAATGAGGCTATGCTTGGCTAATGAAACGAAGCTGCTTTTCTGGTTTCATCCCAAAGGCCAAAAAATGTCTTCAAGAGAGTTTCCTATCAATTCTATTAGACATGAAGTCTAATGAGATACTTCTGCAAAATCTTCAATGCCTTACATTTATCAGTTTGCCCATTCCTATACACGGTTTCCACCTCCCCAAATACTGATGAATTAGTGACAAACGGCTTCTCTCAAACATCCTGCTTACTTACGTGTTCAATGATTTTGCCCTTCGTTATAGATCAGTGGTTCTCAAACTTGTCCGTGCGGCTGAGCACCTGGAAGTTAAGGGCTTTTTGCGGAACACCATGAAATACTGATACATTTAATCCCATTATGTGGGCCAGGACCAATTTTACTAGCAGAAAATATGACTCTATGAATGTGTGCCATCTAATAGCATGACCACAAACACACGTGTCCTGCAAGGGGGGGGAAATAAAGCTATTGGGCTGAGATCGGCTCTGTGCACAGTTTCTAGTTGGTATCTGTTGGTTGCTTGTTCATTCATGCTGTTTCCTTCTGGGGTTGCCCAGCAGGCAAGGAGCTGTAGACACCAAAGCCTTAAGAAAGAACTCAGGGATGGAGGTAAGCAGACAGAGCGGGCAGTCCTCGGGGGTCAGAAAGCCCCTTCCAGCTGCCCAGACAAGGGGCTCTGGTGTCTGCGGTGCCCCAGGGACTCTGGCAGCCCTCCTGCACTGTCCCCAGGCCCTGCAACTGCTAAGACCTGGGGCTAAAGCCCTTGATTCCTCGTCTGATCCCTACGATCTCACGTTCTCATACAACCTTACATCACCTGGGCCAGTCTCTCCCTCGTGACCGTGACAAACCAGGTGGCTGTAACTAGAAGGATGGAGGAGCAAAAAGCTGCCACCTGACAATGGATGTCACCCAGGAGAGACCCCACCCAGATAATCCAGGATGATCTCACCCCTGACCGGAGCAGGTGCCACCCAAGAAGAGGTTGTTTTATTCCCTCCTCTCCCACCACAGCCCCACCCTCTGCTCTTTCTGCCATCCGCGGTCTTTGTGGACTCCTGTCTTCCACCGATGTTTTCCTCCACTTAGCTCTGTACCCCTCGCACCCACTTCCTAGGGCTGCCATAACAAATGACCTCAAACTTTGGGTCTTAGAACAATAGAAATTTATTTTCTCATAGTTCTGGAGGCCTGAAGTCCAAAAGCAATATCACTAGGTCAAAATCAAGCAGGGCTGCACCCCCTCCAAGGCTGTAGGAGAGATCCCATGCCTCTCCCAGCTGTGGCTGGTTCCAAATGTTCTTTAGGCTTGTGGTTGCTTGACTCCAAGCCCTCCTTCTTTCACTTTATCTGGTCTTCTTCTTTTCTGTCTCTTATAAGGGTTTAGGGTCCACTCAGATAACCCAGAATGATCTCACCTCAAGATCCTTAATGTGATCTCAACCACAAAGACCCTTTTGCCAAATAAGGTGACATTCATAATTCCTGGGGATTAAGGCAATGGACATATCTTGGGGGAAAGCAACTGGGGACCTGCGGGGGTCCACTGCTCAATCTACTACACCCAAGATAGGATCACTCTAGTGAAAAATCTCATCACCAGGGATGATGTTAGCTTGCCTATACATCCCTCCTCTGTGTGTTCCCTATGCCCTAGTCTGCTTCCCCATCTCACTCTTGCCCACAGTCTTGGCTTAGATTATTGCAAGATCTAGATCATGCCTGGACCCTACAGAAGCAACCCCAAGGAATGAACAGCCCCCCCCCAACAGGTGAACCTAAGAATTGCACTTAGCTTCACTCCCATATCCTAAGACCAGCACACCTAACCTTCTTGAAGGAAGTAGATTTTCCATACAAACAGGCTTACTCCAAAATGATAAATAAATTATTTTTTTTAATTTTATCTTTTTAAAGCTAGCTTCTGGATATGGTCTTTTGGGGACAAAGTTGACAATAGTAAAGAAAACAATTTCAATTGTTTATTTTCTACCATTAGGACCAGAAAGTAGGATTATCACAGTCTGATTAAAGCTGAGACTTTCTGAGGCCACTGGAAAGCCTCATCTCCTCTGCCTCTGGGGAAATATTGTCCTAAAGATGGTGAATATAATAAAGCAGGTGATGCTTGAGAACAGAGCTTCACCTCTGGCTGGTTCTTCCAGGTGCGGCAAAATGGAAAGATCAAGTCGCTGCGAAGTCTAGACAGAGCCCCAACCCCAGAGGAATTCCATGGGGCCGGTGAGTGCGGGTCCCCAACTTTACCCCCACGAATCCCTTCGTGCTTTGGTGCTTGAAATGCTTACCATCTGCCAGAGGATAATCATTTCTCGTGCTGCTTGTCATCAGGCTGTTAAAATTCTTCCTCTTATATATTCATTTGAGCCATTTGGATTTTCCATCTCATTGTCTCTTATACGCAGTGCAGAATGGTGAAGGAGCCTGGACGGCTCTTTCCAATGCCAACACCGTTTTTCTCTCCTTGCAGAAGGTGACACTGAACGGAAGCAAGGCGGTGAGGGGGAACCCCCCCGCCCCGCCCCCGTCCGGACCCTTCCCAGCCTACAGGGCTGATCGCCGGCATGGACAGACCCACCTCCAGCGGCAAGCATGGACCATGACCTCAGTGTGTCTCAGACAAAGCAGCAAGCAGGAAATTCTGGCTGAGGGGTACCTCAGCATCACTTCCTGGCCGAGTAGTTAGAAAATAGTCTGGGTTCTTTTTTTTTTTTTTAATGTCTTGTGTCTCACCAGACTGTGAACTCCCAAGGACAGAGATGATCATAGCACTAATAGCCACCATTTATCCGGCGCTTACTGTGGGCCCCGCGCTGTTCTAAGCATTTATTTCATATACACGACCTCGGCGAAACCTCATTATCGCTCGGCGAGCTGGGTGCTGCTGCTGGCTTCGTTTTGAGGATGACGGTGCTGATACACCGGTGGGTGAAGTGGCCCAGGGATGGAGCTGGAGTCTGAATCCGACCCTGCTGACACCAAAGCTTCTCTTCTTCTTTTTTTTTTTTTATTTATTTGACAGAGAGAAATCACAAGTAGATAGAGAGGCAGGCAGAGAGAGAGAGAGGGAAGCAGGCTTCCCGCTGAGCAAAGAGCCCGATGCGGGACTCGATCCCAGGACCCTGAGATCATGACCTGAGCCGAAGGCAGGGGCTTAACCCACTGAGCCACCCAGGTGCCCCCAAAGCTTCTCTTCTTACCCCCAGTGCCAAACACAGTGCCTGTCACCCAGGAGGCATTTCATAAAATGCAGCGAAAAGAACAAGTAGAAAAATGAATACCTTGTCCCTATGGCCCTGCTTTGCCCACGCTCAGCAGGCCCTACCCCCATCAGCTCTTCCCAGCACTGAGACTGCAGCCTGGCCAGTCCGGCCAGGCCTCCCACTGAAGGACCCCGGCCTGCTGACTTCACCGGTGCTGCAGTGTGACTGGGGCGGGGGAGGGGGGTAGCTGGTCATAGTTCTACAGAGTGAAAGTCCAGAGGAGAGGAGAGAAGAGGAGAGAGAGAAACCAAACTTGTCTGCCAGGGCTCCCGTGGGTGTGGCCACCACAGGTGAAGACAAGTGGTTTGTCCTGTCCACGCATTTCCTGTTTCGTGACTCCCCTCCCTCTCCTTCTGCAGACCACCTGTGCCTGGTGTCGGCTGCTGAGTAAAGAGGCATAAAGTAGATGTGAGGAGAGGCCTGGTCCCCGGGGTGCCCACCGAGAAGGACAGAGTGAACCTGGTTGTTCTCCAGGAATCAGAGTCTCAGAGAGCAGAGGGCTCCTGAGGGTGACCAAGACGTGGAGGGACAGGACTCTGGAGAGGGCAGACTGAGTGGGTGCTCCGGCCCAGCTGGGTGGCTCGGGGGAGCCTCAGCCCTCAAAAGCTGCATTTCTTCACCTATAAACACAGGACGGTGAGCCCTCTTAATTATGAGGATGAATAAGATACAAATACGTGAAGGGCCTACCCAGGTCTCTCCTGATCTGGCCTAGGGACTGGCCTGAGTCTTTCTGGGTCTGAAACACAGCCTCACACAGGACGGCAGTAAAATGCATTAGAACCACATGTCCCGGCTCAGAGCCTCCGCTCCACAGCTTCCTGGTTGCACGACTTCACGGTTTTCCTCTATGCCTCAGTTTCTCCGGCTCTAAGACATGGCGTGCACTCGTTCCTCTTCCGCAGTTGTGAGGATGAAGGAAGGGAAAGGCCGGAGGACTGTCCCTCTAACTAGTAACCTCACAGCAGCAGCAGGGACAGCCTGTTCGTGACGACTCCTCCTCATCCCCAGAGACGGGGAAGCACCGTCACCAGCAAGAACTCGCGGAGAAGGCCCCCTCAGTCCCTATGCCGTGCACTGGAGCACCCGACATCAAAGGCCCCAGGAAAGGATCTGGAACCCTTAGGACCCTGTGCCCTCCTACACAGAACCCCCCACATCCTCTGTAGGAGAACACTTCTCCCCTAGCAAAGATTCAGGAATTCAGGCCGGGGGCTCTGTAGAGAGAGACCAGGGCGGGAACCCCAGGTCTGCTACATGTCCCCATACGTTAGGTACTTAGCCTCGCCGGGTCTCAGTTTCCTCATCTGTAAAGTGGGGGAAATCATGGTGCCCAATGCCCTAGGGCTAAGCCTTAAATGAGATAATGCATGTAACTCATTTAGAACAGACACTGGCAAATCATGAGCCCTCGGTAGAGTTTGGCTATAACCCTATCGGTACCATACTTTACAGTTTATAAAGCATTTTTACATATTGTCTCTCCTTTTGACCGTCCAATCAGAGTGGCAGACCCCAGGGTGCTGGCCATTCCAAAGTGGGAATTAGCCCGTTTGCCAAAAGAACTCAAGGATCAGAAAGGACACGTGACAGACCCAAGGCCGGGCCAAGCCTTATGACACGGAAGAGTATCCCCTTCATCACGGTGCCAGGCTATTTCCCAACCAAGGAAAAAATGTCACCACACCCATGGAGACGTTTAATTTTTTACAGCCCTGGGGATCCAAGTTACTTCTTGGCCCCGGCTCTGTGGGCAAACAGCTTTGCTACATGTCACCTCTGAGAAGGGACCACTGTTACAAGGCCAAACCTTGGATGTTGACAGGCTAGAAACAGTTGCTCACCTCTTTTCATCCTGTAAATAAACACCTGGCGTCTGGCCAGGGGCAGGGTGACCTAAGCAGAGATGAAAGCAGAGCCCTGTTGACAACCCCACTCCCCAAGCTGGAGGCAAATGGCCCCTCCTCTGTTGTTTTCCAGTATTTTCTCCCCATTAAAATGCAGCCTATGTCAATGCCCTGTTGGAAATTGTGCTTTTGCATATGTTGTGGACACTGTGACGGTACTCATGTTCCCCAAACACTCATTTGCTGACCCAAGGGATCCCTATGGCTAGGCCTGAGTAATCCCCCGATTTCAAAAGACACCCTTTAAGAGAGCAGCCAAAGCTAAACCCAAGCATCAGCAGATACTTCTTCTGTGGAAGAGAGCAAAGATGGATGAATACCAGCAGCCCCAAACAGAGATCCTTCTAGTTTATTCTAAAAGAATAAAATATGTTCATTACTCCCCTAGCCCCACTTTGGAGCTACCCCAGGGCCTCGGGTCCCAACATATGCTCCATGGAACATTCCAGCAATGTGAATAAATATTTCACCAGGTGCAAGAAGGCATTGGAAGAGGGGGTGCCATTACCCAATAAGTTTGAGAAAGTCTGGACTAAAGAACGTTAAACCAGTGTCCTTCCTTCTCAAGCTTTTGAAAATGCTAACAGAGAGGAGCTACAAGAGAAGGGTCCAGAATGAGATGCTTTCCATCAGCGTCTCCCACCCCCCGGGGAACGGGCCCTGGAAATGCGGCCATTCTGGAAATGTCCCCATCCTGAGAATTCCACAAAAGCCAAGCTCGCCTTCTTCATCGTTGCTTCCCTAAAGCCCCTGGCACAGCACCTGTCCTACAGTAGACAGCAATAAAAGTTTGTTGACTTTAACTGAATTCTAAACCCCTTTTCATTCTAAAGCTGTTCGTCAGCAGCTTTGCAAGGTGTTTGTCCTTGGAATTCTAGCAACAGATTTTAATGCTCCCAAGAAACTCGAAGCAGTTTCTACTTTGGCCTCAATTAGATGTAGCTTAAATTCCTGCCCAGGATGTTACTGGCTTCTGAGAACTCTTTCCTGGGATACCTAGCTCTTCCCCTTGAAGTCAAGAGAAAAGCAATCGGCTACAAGCCAGCTCCTCCCTTCCCTGGAGTATGGCCTTGAGCAGGACACAGACTCCATTTCTCATGGGAAACATGAGAGTGATTCCTTCCTAGGCTCACCTTGAGGATTTAATGAGAGAATGGAAGTGACATACCCAGCACACCGTGGGCCCTTTCTCAATATTAGCTCCTTCCTTCGTCACACTTCCCCAAGTCTGAGTGAGTCCCAGAGACAGGTTCACCTGCTGACAGGTGCTGCCGAGGAGCTTGGGCGAGACCTTTGCAGAGGGAAACGCAAACCTCCAACTGACCCAACGAAAGGCTCAGAAACGGCAACGTTGTACCTCCCCAGAGGCCCAAAAGTGAGGTCCCGGCTGAGCTGTCCCAGCTTACAGAGGTCCTCTGCCGGACGGAAGCCATCTACACTTACTCAGAACCACAGAGTGCCTGGTACTCAGCCTGAGGTTTTAGCAAATAGTTCATAACCCGCATCACCAAACTCGACTTCCCTCTCGGGGCACTGAAGCTGACGCTGGGCAGTCGGCAGCTCGGAGCCAGCAGAGAGGGACAGACACATGTGCCCCGGTGTCCTGGCTTGGCCATTTAGTAGCAGTGTGATTGGGAGCATGCTAATGTCTTCGAGCCTCATTTTCCTTGCCTATAAAATGGGAATCATGATGCCTATCTCCTCAGAATGTTATTACAAAGATGAAATGAGCAAAATGGAAAGATTTTATAAACTGTGGAGTGTCCCCCCATTCAAAGAGAAGCTGTTTTGATGTTCTTTCTTGGGACAAGCCCCGTGATGTGCCGGGGCTTCCGAGGTGTGGTATGGGCTGCGCAGGGCAAGGAGGCTCTTCTCTCTGGATCCTGCAATGGAGGCAGTGTCATACCCTTCGGGGACAGCTTGCTGTGACCGCCTCCCTGGAGACTCAGCTGACTTTCAGCCTAGCACTCCAACAACCTGCATAGGTTCCCTTCCTTTAAATAAAAGTGACCTTCACTGAGCTCATACTAAGAGCCGACCACGGCACCGGGGGTGCTGGGTTGTACATCAGCGAGTACACATGTAGCCCTGTGGTTTGGGCAAGACTAGCTTCACTTCACATTTAGGGAGACGAAGACCTGGGGACCAAGCTGGGGAGAGGAAAGACGCAAAAAAAAAAAAAAAAAAAAGAGAGAGAGATGATCTGTTTTCAAGGGAGGTGTCTGTTACCGCCTGGTCAGTGAATGGAAATGATGAATCATTAGCCACTAAATTACTATTATAAGCATTAGGGAGAGACAGAAGAAAATGAGTGGAGAACGATGAAAATACGAGAGCAAAATGCCGGGTGCACCACGGCTGCAGGCGAGGGGGCGACACCCCCAGATGTGAGCAGTGGGCTTTTCGGTGGATTCTCACGTGAGTTAATTGTATTTTGTAAGTGGGGGAGAGAGGGCACAGGTGCCCACGCTACGGGAGCAGAAGGAAGGTAAGACTTCCCCGGTGGGACTGGAGGTGCTGGGGGCCGGGACCAGCATTTACAGGTAAAGGGACTGGCTGTGCAGGGAGCTGGGGTTGGCCAAGTTTGGAGGTTTAGTGGAGCCCAGAGCCCGAGGAGGGAATTGGGAGGATTGGGACTGGGAAACCAGAGCATAGAAGTGCTTCCGCATCGCGGGGTGGGCTGTTTTCTTTGGTTTCCAGGCAGCAGAGAGCCCTGTTTCCACACAGGGTGTGATAACGTGTTGCTGTCTCTGTTCCCTGGTGTAAAGAAGGTCCAAGGATTGCCCCATAGGGTGGGGTCCCTTGCAGAAGGAACTCTCGAGCCTCTCTCTCTGAGGGTAGATTTGAGCCCTCTGTGTCTCTCTAGGAGCCAGGACCGAGACACCCTTGCCCTGCGGAGCCTGCCTAAGCCCCAGCTTTCCCCGGGGTTGGACTCCAAGGCCCCGGAGGCCCCAGGGAGCCTTGTAGCAGAAGCTGGTTCAGGAATGGCCATAAGAGGGCAGGAGAGCTCTGGTAATAGGCACTGCAGCAGCCTCTGCTTCTGCAGAGCAGCAGGGGCCTGACCCGCAGCGGGAGACCCTGGAAGCACTGCCAGGTGTCCAGGTGTCCGGATGGGATGGGGTGGGATGCAGTGGGGTGTGGGAAAGAGAAGGAGAGAGAGGGGAGCAAGGCTAACACCGTCCCTTGTCACAAATACCACGATGAACACTGGACTATGTCAGACAGACCTGGGTTGGATTCCCAGATGAATCACTTCCTGGCTGTGTGAGATTGGGCGAGTTAATGGACCTCTCTGTGCGTCATTTCCTCTAAGGGAAATTAGGGAATGTTAACAGCAAAGTTATTGAGGTGTTCACACCAAAGAAGGGGGGGCAGTCCTGCAATGATCCTAAAGCTCTGGCCAATGCCTGTCTTACACAGAGGTGCACAGACAGTGGTTTGAATGTGGTCAGGGATGGGGGCTTCTCTCACCTTTATTTGGAAGAAAGTCCACTGGGGTCACTCACCTGCAGTCTCCCCAGGGCCCCTCTCACCCTCGTCCCTCACCCCATCCTTATCACTTTCCCAGGCAACACCAGGAAGCTTGCCCACCCAGCACCTGACTGCAAGGTGTGGCCAGGATGTGCCTCTAAGTGTGAGGGTCCCCTCGAGGAATTCGTTCCACCTATGCCCTAAGAAGCCTGCAAGGGCCACTTCTCCAGAGCAGAGTGAGTCTGAAGTCCATGAGACACATGCACACACAGAGTCTCAGAGCGCGGACCTTAGGGAAAGTCTTCCCCGGGGAGTTGCCTGGGTAAATTGGGGCTCTTAATCCCATTCCTCTTCTGCCTCCTGCACATCCCCACTTTTGTCCCCATAGGATCTACAGGTTAAGGGAGAAGGGTGCTAGATCCCCTTCACTGATGGCCCCTAGGGATGCTCAGAGAGGTGGTGGGGAACAGAGGTGAAGACCACACCTGTATTACTATTTTGGGGGTTCCCAGCCCCCAACAGGGGGTCTCTCAGTTCACCCAATACATATGTGTGGTCATCACATTGTGTTCCAATTACCTGGTAACTACTGGGGACCACAAGCCCCCCTGCCCTCACCCTAGATCATGCAAATAGAAGCAGCTGGCCCTGGGTCACCACCTTAGTAATCTCTAGGTCCTTACAATTAGGGAGTCATGGACCCCTTTGAGAATCACATAAAAGCAATCGAAACTTTTCCCCAGAGAAAGCCACCGTCACATTCTTTTCTGCATACATTTTTAGTGAATTTATGGATTCCCCAGCTAAGCGCCACTCATGGGCCCTCCTAGACAAGATTCCCTGTACCAGCTCCTAGGAGAACTGCTCACCCTGAGAATCAGGAGATTAAGACTGGAACAGATTCTGCAACCTTAAGCAAACCAGTTTGCTTCTGTGGGCCTAGGTTTTCCCATCTGTAAAATGGAGGCAATGATAATAGCACTGCTCACCTTATCAAGGTTTAAGGACCAGATATGCCAGTGTGCAGATCCGAAGCACGGTGTCTGGTTCTTTCAAGGGCAACCTCCCTTCTGGGTCCTGACAGGGGTGCACAACCTCTACCCATGCAGAGCTCATGTTAGAGGTCCAGGCAACTCATCCAGAACATAAAAGGAAGGACTGTATCCTTGGTCCCAGCTCTCCTATCCCTCAAGCTCTCTGTTTCTAGGAATAGCCTGGGCCACCCAGGCTAGAAGCTTGGCCTTCCTCCTCACCCAACCCCCTGTGGCCACTCCATCACCCTTTAGATATCTCTCAGTTCTGTCCTGCCTTTGATCACTCTCTCATCTGGATGACTCCAACAGCACCCAGTCCACAGTCTTGTCCTTCTGATCCCTCCACAAAAAAGTATCACAGGATCTTCCTAATACACCTATATGATCATGTCACTCTCCTGCTTCACCTCCCCCAGGGCTTGCCATGGCCTCCAGGATAAAAATCACACAGCCCAACACGACCCACACGGTCCCGCGCATGCCTCTGCCCATCTCTCATACTCCCCAAAGGCTTGAGGCTCCCAGATGTGCGCTGCCCTTCCTAGAATGCTTGTCCCCAGGCTTCCCTTCTCTTCCCCAGCTCCTCCTTTCCCTTCTTCAGCTCCCACGTGCCAGGTGCTCTCCACCTAAAACTCACATGCTCTGCAAGGCCTTCCTGTCCCCTCTCCCCGAGGCCAGGTTAGGAGTCCCCTCTCGCTTGCCTCTTTACTCCCTCCATCCCTCCATCAAATCACCAACCACGCTGAGTTCTAATCACCTACCGCCCCACTCAGTCACAAGCTCCCCATGGACAGGGACAAAGCCTGAATCAGGACAGCCCCAACCCTTAGCGGTATCTGGCCTGGGGTAGACAGATGCTCCAGATGTTGACTGGGCATGTGGATGGCTTATCCGGGCACAGAAGCCATGGCCTTTGAGGACTACGCCCACCCTACAGTGCTCAAAGACAGCATGGCTCTTCTGTGTTCCCTTCCCTGCTCCCCTCTGTGTGGCCCATCCCTTTTCCTGTAGAAAACCCTTATCCCAGCCATGAGCTGCAGAGAACCTTGGAACCCAATTAAGTGAGCAAATAAGAATGAGTAGAGCAAACATCTGAATGCCCCAGGTGCTCTGCTAAGCAGGGGACACTTGATTCAATCCTCAACAACAGCCCTATGAGGTTACTGTCCCATTTCACAGACTAGAAAGCCAAGGTATGGAGAAGTTCGGAGCTTTTCCCAAGCCCTTGCAGCTGGCTTCCACGTCTGCGCTGTCAGATCCAAGAGAGACTTACCTCTCGTACCCAGTCACCCCTGGCTCACGCTGCAGATTTGGAGGGAGCCAGGATTGCAGCTCAGACCCCCATTCTGGGCCTGGGTCCTTGTCCTTGCCACCCTGCCTCCTCTGGGTAGCCCCAAGCTCAGAGGACCCCACTCTTGGCCTCTCTTCTAACACCTGCGGCCTGTACAGCCCAAGGGGCTTCCTGACAGCTTGAGCTCCTTTTCCAAGCCTGCCAGACCCCACAGGCATGCGCACAAGGCCCCCGCTCCCACCAGCTCCTACCCCAGGGGCTGCAGTGAGGACAGGAGGGCGACTCACCACGACATGAACCCAGTTCCTGAGAGGCGGATTATCTCATAGCCCCCAACATCTCATCCCAGACCTTTCTCCACTCAGCTGCCCTGCTCCGAGCTGCATGCCATCGCCTCTGTTTTTATGTGCCCTCTCCCTCAGTGGGCGAGCTTCAGACCTTGGTTTCCCGGACCAAGCCCTGGGGGCCAGCAGAGGAGGGAGGTGGGGGGTAGCTGGAGAGGTGCCTCCAGGGTGGCAGGCAGAGAGGGGCTCTGGTCCTCCTTCCCCACTTCTACTCGAGAGGCCCAACTGTCAGTCTGTTTCATGTAACAGAATTCCATGCATATACTTCTCTTTGAACAAAGAGTTCTTTCTGAGTGTGAGGAGGCTTCAAGCCCCTAAGGTGGGCCACACCCTCAGCAGGTGCTGAGCTCCTCCAAGCCTTGTCTTCACGTTAGTGCCCGCCAGACGGATTCCACCCCCTCTCCTGTTGTCACCTTGCTCATATTTATAGCATCACCGTGACCACCAGAGAGCATAACGGGCTTTTTAGGCTAAATCAATTAAACTCTGCCCGTAAGTCATGTCTCCCCGATGGCTTCTACCACCCTCCTCTGAATTTGTTCTATCTTCATTATCTCGGCTCTTCATGGCCAGGGGAGGGTACTGCCCAGGAGTTCACACATGGGTTACTGCGGGAGGTCTGCCTCTCTTTCCAGCCCCATCTCTGTCCTTCTGCCCAACAGCACTTCCCGATCCCTGGCTGCAGACCTGGGCCGTGCTGTCCTCCCCCTTGTAAACTGGGAAGCAGAATCTCCTCAAGAAGGGGACGTTGGGGGGCACCTGGGTGGCTCAGTGGGTTAAGCTGCTGCCTTCGGCTCTGGTCATGATCTCGGGGTCCTGGGACCGAGTCCCGCATCGGGCTCTCTGCTCAGCGGGGAGCCTGCTTCCTCCTCTCTCTCTCTGCCTGCCTCTCTGCCTACTTGTGATCTCTGTCAAATAAAATCTTTAAAAAAAAAAAAAGAAGAAGAAGAAGAAGGGGACGTTGGTCTTTCCCTCCTTTTTCTCTTTGCTCCGTCCAATCTGCAAATACCAAGCATCTACACCGTGGGGTGTACACCTGGCCAGCACCTCCAGATGGCACCATGCAAAGATGATTGACTTCCAAGACAGGCCCCCCTGCCCTGCTGTCCAGTGGAAGCTGGTGTGAAGCATTTCCCAAGGGTTGACTATGAGCCCAGGGATTCATGAAGGTAGAACAGGGGATCTAGGAGCTTAAGACAATGATACTGTGTTCTCATTTCTCGTCTAAATAAAAAATAAAATATTTGCTTTTTCAGATGGGATGGTGTGCGTGCTCTGAAGGCATGCCATGAAAACACACGCACCGACTCAGCTGAGATCAGGAAAACTTGCCAGTGACTCGGTCCCCAGCCCATTGGCTCATCACGTAGCAGACCCCTGAGAAGCACCCTGGTAGTTTTCGCCATCACACAGTATTAAATTCTTTTTATGTTTAGTCATACTCAGCTTAATTTACACCCAGTATGGACCATTGGTTTAAGACAAGAAGCATAAGGAACACTGAGATGGAAATATGATACTGAGTTAATGAGGAGCATAAAAAACAGAATAATTCTCAAAATTTTCCCGGTACTCCATAAGCCATTGCTAAAAAGGGCAAACACACAGTTTGCCCTTTTAATTTATTAAGAATATTAATTATAGCCAATTTGGCCTTTTTATTTATTAAGAATAAAGATGATCCACTGTAATGTGTTTTTGAAAAGTGTTTATAAATAGCAGTTTCAAGCTTTCTTCTTAGTCTCAATATACGGAATATATGGAAGAAAATCCTTTACGTTAAAAAAAAAAAAAGGAGTGGGGAGACGCCTGGGTGGCTCAGTCAGTTAAGTAGCTGCCTTCAGCTCAGGTCATGATCCCAGGGTCCTAGGATCAAGTCCCACATTGGGCTCCTTGCTCTGCAGGGAGCCTGCTTCTCTCTCCACCTCTGCCTGCTTGTGTGTGCCATCTCTCTCTCTTTCTGACAAATAAATAAATAAATAATTTTTTCTTTTAAGTTGATTTTTCAAAACACAAAAATTTCAGTAACCCCAAGAAATGTGTCCTAAAAAAAACAGCTTTTGATGCTGCAACTTATAATTAAAACCTGCATTTTAAAATATATTTGTTCTCCAAATTAAACATCAAATTATAATTTTGTCAACAAATCACCTTTCTGCATAATTAACTTAAAACAAATTAAACATTATTTATCACTTATGCAGTGGGAGAAATGCTTAAATTCATCTTTAAGCATTACGGATATAATTAAAGAGTGATTAAAATAAACTTTATAACACAATCTTTAATAACACCCTGAACTAAAATTATATTATTACATTTAAAAATTACTCTCTTCCATACCACAGAAAAATTACAAAATGATTTTTAAAAATTAATTAGTGTTGTTCTCTAAATTTTTGCAATTTTTCTTCTTTCTGGGTTCTGGGACGGATAGGCATTTGTGAGGCCCTGCTGTTAGATAAAGTTGTATGCCCACTTCTGGCCAATGAGTTGGGAAGTAGAAATTTCTAGAACTTCCAAATTTCCTTTTCCCTCTGGCACAGTGACTGGTGACATTTGGGACGGTGGCTGTTCCATCAGTCGGAGTCCCTAGACCACCATGATGAGAACAGCACTCCTGTTATCCCATAATGGACATGCTGACCAAGCAAAAAAGAAAACTGTTTTAACTCACTGAAGTTTGGAGACTGTTACTGTATCTTACCCAAACCTATCTTGACTGATATAATTCACATGTGGGAATGTGTGAGAATATCTACCACTTTATTCCCAGATAATCTCTACCTTTAGAAATAATAGTAGAGTGGGTCGAGCTTGGGTCTTGGGGGAAGCACACCTGTGTCTGGATCCTGTAGCTTGGGCAAGTTATTTTACTTCTCTGAACTTAGTTTCCTCATCTTTAATTGCCTGTATACTACTTATGTTGACTGGCTGGTAAAAGGATTAGAATAACATATAGAAAAGGTCTTGCACCAAATCTAACATATAGACACTTTGGAAATAGAAGACATTATAGATATTTTAGTAAACATCTTTCCTCTTCCCAACACCACTTGTCCATGTCCCTTTCCTGCGGCAAACTACTCCTCCCCCTCTCTAATCATGTGATTCTAATGAGACTGCCAATCATGGTGGGCCATGCCCTGGCAGAAAGAATGGGTCTGTAACCAAGTCCTCACCTACCCCCCCCCATTCACAGTGATTGGTCAAAGGGCTAAGCATGTGACCCAAGCATGGCCAGTCGGGATACTTCCATAGGATTTGATGTAAGGACAATGAGAGAGGTTTCGTCCTCCATAGAGAGCAATGGATGATGTCATAAGCCTAGAGCTGACAGCCATATTATTCCCTACAGACAGATAAAACTCTACAATGAAAGAAGAGAGAAGAGCCAAGAGATGGAGTGATGTGGAGGAGAGAAGGAAAAGAAGGAAAGAGGGGAAGAGAGGGAGAGAAAAAGAGAGGAGAGATGAGCTCTCATCATAGTTACTCTGGATCCATCCAGCCTTTTCTGATGCCAGCAAATACCTCTTTATTCCTAGTTACATGAGTCAATAAATTCCTCATGGGTTAAGCTAGTTTGTGTTGAGTTTCTGTTGTTTGCAGTCAAAAGCATCTTGATGAGTTCGGACACGCACACACAGCCATAGCACAATCCAGGCAGGATGTGATAAGCATAGCAGGAGACATACCAAAGATAAGCAAAAACACAGGGGAGGGAGTAGTCAGGTCTGACTGGCTAAAGCAGGGGATGATCAGGA
The DNA here is from genome assembly GCF_964662115.1 of Mustela nivalis. Taxonomy (NCBI): domain Eukaryota; kingdom Metazoa; phylum Chordata; class Mammalia; order Carnivora; family Mustelidae; genus Mustela; species Mustela nivalis. Next base: position 157,644,255 of record NC_139021.1, on the reverse strand, counting down.
AGGGCTTCCTGAAGGAGGTGGCATTTCAAGCACAGCCTTCAAGAAGGGTAACCTATCCATGAGTTTTGTTGTATTTATTTATTTTACCCTTTTAAGCACTGAGAATATACATTCTCTCCCCGACCTCATCCCTTTCAGACCTGGACAATAAATAGGTGGTGATGTGAATTTTCCCTCCTTTCCTATGATTAAAAATTAAAATCGTGTTAAAGAAAACATTTAGAAAGTTTCCAGAGAGATCTTTCTTAAGCCCTGTAGTTTCCCCACATCTCCCACCACCCCCGGAAATACTAATCAGGTGTCAACAAAGCAAAAGGTACCAGGGAAACACACATAAACAAGGCAGACACACCTTCCAACTTCATGGTCCACTGGGAGAGGGTGGGGGACGAGGCATCATGAATATTGATGAGAGCCCCGAGAGAAAGCAACAAGGAGCAAGATGGAAAATAACTGGGGGCTAGAGGGTGAGGCATCCGTCTCACACAGGATGTCCAAAGCCTTTCTAATGCTTCAGAAAAGAAGGCTTATTTCCTTCAGAAAAGAAGGAGGCAGTCATAAATGAGAGGAAGCCCATCGGGCCAAAGTGTTCAGAGGCTCAGAGCTGGAAGGAGCAGAATGTTAGGGGACTTGAAGGAAGAGCGATATGGATACAACATGATAATGACAAGGAGACTGGAAGAGATGAACCTGACAGATAGCCAAGGGCTCAAGCACGCAGTCTGGACAGCCATGGAAGGAACTGGGGTTTATTTTATGGGTCTAGAAAATCCCTGTAAAGTTTCAAGCTGGGGAATGATAAGATCTCTCCTATCCCTGTCACTATAAGCCCAAATCCTAACTTTTGCCCCACCAGTCCCACGTGGCAGGATCTAAGGACCTCACTCACCTAACTGTTTGCTCTTGCTTCCTCCCCAAGGGCCAGTGTCCTGTCTTGGCTGCCGGCCCCCTCTGTTCTGGCCACCGGCCCCCACCGTCTTGACCGCCGGCCCCTCTGTCCTGACCACCAGCCCCCACCGTCCTGGCCGCTGGCCCCCTCTGTCCTGGCCGCCGGCCCCCACTATCCTGGCCGTCAGCCCCCTCTGTCCTGGCCGCCAGCCCCCACTGTCCTGGTGCTCAATTTCCAGCCTTGATTATTTGCCCTGCAGTCCATTTTCTCTGAGATTGGGGCCTCCCTGTTCTCCTCACTCTTCCCAGGCTAGAGTGTTTCAAAGTATCAAACCAGCACATCCGAATCAAAACCACCCAAGGAGCTTGTGCAAAACCAACCCCTAAGAGTTTGTAGAAGTTTCTGAAGGCTGCCTTCTCGTATGAGGTAGGGTTTCTTTCTCCTGGCATCCCTCCCCAGGACTGACCCCCTGCTGCTAGTTCTGCTTTGCATTCCAGCAAGGCACCCAACACAGACCACCTGCCCAGGGTCCTCCCAACTTCCCAAACTCTGAATAACCGAGGCCCATCTGCCAGGCCCATGTCCCCAGCTGTTTCTTACAGGACATCCTCCTGAGTGTTGGCTGTCAGTTTGAACCACTAACACCTGTCCACCACCGCCCCCACCCCCCGGTCCTCCTCCCCAGAGCCCCAGGCTGGTCAGCTTCTCGCCCCTTTCAGCTGGGGATCCACAAGCCCTATGGGAAGATCTGCTTCCCCACCACCCGAGCACCGCCCCATGGCGAAACACGTGGGTGGGCTTTGTGGCTGAGTCTTTGTGGGCCTGAGTCTGAATCCTGGCGTTGCTACTACGGACCAGCTGGGTGGCCTCAGGCAAGTTACTCTCTTTGAGTTTCAGTCTCTTGTCTGGGAAATGAAGCGAATAGTGACTATCTTATCCTTTTTGCCATGAAGATTAAATGAAATAATACATTTAGTCATTGGCAGTACATAGCCAGCACTCAATAAATGTTAGTTACTGTTGCTATTATTACTGTTGCCATGATTACTATTATTATTCCTGGCCAGGTATGATGAGCTTGACAACCAAGCTCCCGTTCTCTTAAGAGATGATAGAAGCCTTCCTCCTGACATAAGCTTCTTCTCTCTGCTGTCCCTCCCTGAACGAGGACACTGGCCCAGGTGCTGTCCTATGGTATTTCAGGAGATAGAAAATGGCAGGAAGCGAGTCCCTCCAAGAACAAATCGTCCCTTCCCCCAGGATAGAGCACATGGCCTGTGCTGATTTTTTAGGATGAAGAGGGTTTGAACCCCTGTCCCCTCCTCCCATTTCTGCTGCCCTGGCTAAAATCTATTTTTATCAGCTTTGTACTCCCCTGAGCTCTTTGGCTTCAGGGAACAGCTTCTCCGGTGGGAGGGGAAAAAAAAACCCACATAACCTCTAAGCCTCTCTTTAAAATCAATTGCAAGAGTGGTTCTGCTGCTCTGGCACCTTTGTGAGCTCCAGCTGGGAGACCAGCTGTTGGGATGCTGGGCCGAGGAGCTGAGCTCTGGCATACACACCACTGCCCCCCACGCCTGATGGGAGAAGAACGCGTTTTCTCCCAGACCAACTGTCTGGGGGTGGCCTGAGAGCTCCAGGCTCTAGAGGCAGGGCCAAGGTGGACACAAACCCGTATGTGAGCCCCCCCCCCCTTACCTGGCACCTACAAGCCATGTCAGGAAGTGGGCTGCCCCGAACCACACCTATTAGGGCTGGCGAGGCCACAGAAATCCTCTCCTGCAGCCTCTCTGGCAAACAGCTAGGGAGCTAAGGCCAAAGAGCAAGGCGCTCTCTGAGCCCTCACTGAGGCAAAGCCACAGCTCCTGGCCTCACCATGACCTCCCTGGGGGACTCATTGGCTGGGCTACTCAGCCAGGTCATCTGTTGCCCGGAGTAACGGCCACATCTGGCTGCACCAGCGCCCCTCTCCAGCCATCTGGTTGGCCCCTGGTCTCACTCTGTTTACTGCCAGCATCGCCTTCCTGTTTGTTTTCTTACAGGAAGAGCCAGAGGGGCCAGGCAGGGCCACAGCAATTGAATGGCCCTTCTGAAGAGCGGACTGTTATTCCAGCAACTCTGGAATGTCTAGAAGGATGAAGTAGCTGTTTACAGGGACGGGGAGTGATCTGGGCCTGGTGCTAGCCCTGCGTGTGTTATGAGGTCAGAATTCTTAAATGGTCCCCGATTTCAAAGCCTGTATGCATCATTTCCATGCCCGCCCATTCCCATGGCCCCCGAGAGGTTAGGACCAAGGGGCTTTGGAGCCACCACAGCCCAGAGATGATCAGCTGGGGATCAAGCAGTCAACCAAGCAGCCTGGCCGCTAGCTCCCGCTCTTCCCTCTAGAAACGGAGTTTTGGAAACCACTTTAGTGCCAGGTACCTGGGCCAGACACCATGGACAGAATGAGATTTACTATAAGTGAGATGCAGAAAGTACCTCAAAATATACGGGGCTTCCAAATAGAGGACCACAGCAGCACATACAACCTCTTTGTACAAAACAGACAGAAATTCCCCTTCTACAGGGGCGCCTGGGTGGCTCAGACATTAAGAAATTCCCCTCTATAGCTCATTTTGTTTCCAACTATTGAAAAGTTGTTGTGATGTATTGATTTTGTTAGCACAAGATACCTGATGGCCAGGAAACTATGGTACTTCGTTTACAAACCTGGAACATACACGACGTGAAGGGAACCGCTACAGTTACGCACAATGTCACTGGCCCAGGGGTGTGTGGTGGCCTAAGGCACCGCCTCTTACCTCAGACCCTTCCAAAGTGGCCCTGTCCAGGCCTATGACTCTCCGTTTCCATTCCCTGAACAACTGGCTCAGCCTGGGACAGACAGCTGGTGGTGACCCACAAACTCAGGGAGGAGATTGAGGGTACCCCTGGCGAGGCCCTAAGTGCCTCCCCAGCCCTCCCCGGCACAGGGAAATGGCCAGAGGCTCTGCATAGAGATAGGAGCTCAGAGGCTACCATCTGCTTAGAACAGGAAGAGCAGAGCAGGAGAGCAGGGAGCGGCTATTAGCCGTGTAGATGGACGGTGTTGAAGGGGTGGTGGGTATTGAGGACCAGCCAGCACGGAGGAATGTAAGGAGAGCAATAAATGGGGCAGAGCGCTGAATGCTTCCAGAAAGCATTGAGACTCTACTCCCAGGGTCTTTTCTCTAAGCAGGGAAAGGATTATCCTAACTAATTTCTCGGGGGGAGAACAGATTGCTGGGTAAGATTCCCCACAGGCTGAGGACAGAACTACCAGACTCCTAGTCCTCCCCACCACAATCTCTCCAAATAGGGGAAGAAGATGGAAGTCAGACCCTGGGGGCTTAAAATCTATTTCCACCTTCCTTTAGGAGCCAATAAGTCTCCCACTTCTCTTCCCTTACCCCACTAACCCTCCTGCCATCCATCTGGGCCCTCACCCTTGTCACTGCCTCTGGGCTCATTATCTGCCCACTGATATTCAGAATGATTTCATTAACGTCATCACAAATGCAGTCATGAAGAACGTATTAAGGAAGTTTGAACCGGCCAGTGCTTCCCACAAAGAGCCAACTTAAATACCAAGCAAAGTATCCATTTACAGTGTCAAAGAAAACCCCCAATGCCTGGGGTCGAAGAAATATTGTTGCTCCTGGTCGATGCGGAGGGTGCTGCTGGAGAAGCTGTAGGAAAATTATTAATATCTATTTTGGGGAGACGTAGATTAAAAATAAACAGCCGTGGTTGAGGGCAGACATGTGACAATGGAGCAAATGCGAAAAGCAAGTGCAAGGATGTTCAGTCACAGATTTCGAGCCTGAATGATCAAGCTTTATTTGTTCTCTGTATGGCTCATAATTTTAACCTTTTATTATGCAAAGCAGCCAGTTTGGTTTTACATTGCCAAAGGAAGCTTGGATGATTAACAGATCACATTTGTCAATCACTTCATCTATGAAAAGGTGGGTTAGCCTGAAAGATATTTTTTTTTAAGTTGTTTTCAACTTCTTGGACACGGAGGCATGAGCACCCAAAGTCAGCATTTTCTCCCAAAAGCTGACGCAGATGAAAACATAAGGTGGGGAAGGAGGGTACAGAGGATGACCCAAGATAATCCCTGGGGTCCCAGGGAAGAAAGCCTCCCTGCATGCCAGTGAACAGCCTTCAGCTTCCAAAGGTGCAGGGAAGGGGCTGAGCGGCCAAGCAGAAGGGTTTGGTCTTCCTTACTCCTTGGGAGCTCTCCAGGGTCCTGGACAGCCTCTGCATGAAACTGACCTACTGGACCATCAGGCCATGGGCGGGCCATGAGCTGGGCTGTAGTCTCTGCCTTCCTGGCTTTTACCCTCCAGAGACCAGCTACACCTAATATGAACAGCTTGCCAGTGTCTGTAGCCTCTGCAGATTCACACAGCATGCAAAATCAGGGTAGCTGAAAGAAGCTAGATTTTCATGTCCGATGTGGGTTTGGATCACAGTTCTACCATCCCCTAGGTGAGTTGAGAAAGTTACCTCTTCTCCTTAAGCTTCAACTCTCTTTTCTGTAAAATTAGATAACAACATGTGCCTTTTTGGGTTGGAAAATTTTTTAATGTTGTTGAATATTCAATACTTATCTTGTTTGTGTCTGACATAAAGCAGATTTCACTAACAAATGCATGACATTATGATGTTTGTCAGCTTTCGTGCCATGCCTGGGCTGCTTTAGCAACCTGTCAATCCCTGGACTGGTGACCCTAATTCCCCGTTCTTGAGTTAGGACTCAGTGGTCACCAGCAACAGAAAATGGGCATGGGCTTATGTTTTAAAAAAAAAAATGGGGGGTGTCGCATTACAAGGACATGATGATGTCTAAAGGAAGCCAAGAGCCTGAGTGTGCCACACCTCAGTAGGATGGTAACCTGGGAGTGGTGAGGTCACCAGCACCCTTTGCCATCTCCCATCCCTGCTCCTCTCTGGTGTCTCCTTATTCCATCTGTAGGCAATTGTCTCTGTTCTTCCATCCACCGGCAGAAAATGCACTCTGATGTTCACGAGCATTCACTTTATAGGTCTAAATAGATACTGGGCTAGACTGGCTCTATCTTTTCAGTTCTGATTCTTGTTTTTTGGAAGAGAAAATAAGATTGGACCTGTTGGGAATGTCCCCTGGTTAAAACAAGCCAGAGTGGGGGCGGGTCACCCAGCGGGAACATGGCTACTGGCCCATCCCAGGAGAGACAGAGTGAACACACATCCAATATTGGTTTCCCAGTCTGTGTGCCAGAGACAATGGCACCGTGAAGAAGATACTCCTGACCAAGAAGAACTGCCATACATAGAAGCGAGCCTAGACCGTCTCCATACAACCTGTTCTAGAATAAATGTCCAGGCTCAAAGGGCTTACCTGCATAACCTCATTCTCCATGCTCTTGGGATACTTCTCCACATCCTTTTTCCTACCCGTGTGTCCTAACAGCCTCACCACAGCCTCTGTTACCTGCCTAGGTAGTGCTTCTCAATTTAGCCAACCATCAGAATCACGTAGAGAGTGTTTAAAGTGTGGGGATCCTTAGAGCATCCTCACCCTCCACCCCTTTCCCAGGGATTGTTTTAAAGCTGGGGGTGGGGTGGGGGGATGGGGAGGAACTTATTTTTAAACAGCTTCCCTGGGTGATTTGGATTTACATCAGACTTGAGAGCCCTGAACCAGAGTAAACAGTCTTTTAGCACAAACGTAAGTTAAGGCTCTATTATGCTAAGCCTGGGGGTAAAGGCTTTAGATATGATTTCTATAAACTGTTTCTGCTTCACTCCTCAGAGGGAAAAGATGGCTTTCTTGTCTGCTGCACTGGCAAGCTTGCCAGAGCACGATGCCTTGGGGATTACCCCAGGGTGATTAACAGAATGATTGCTTCCGTACCATGAAGGGTTATGTCCCGTTTTCCCAAGAGCTCTCAGAAGAATGGTACCTACAAGCCTGCAATTGGAGAAGAACAATATTTCAATGAAAGACAGCTACGTGAATGCCCATGGGACAGTGGGGCAGGGACTGGCCTGTGATTACAGGGCCATATTCCTCCTTGAGCCACTGTTTACATAATCCAACAGCCAGGACTAATTGCTAAGAGTCACTGCTATTGGAAAACAAGAGCCCTCAGCCTGGCTAAGAGGGGCAGAAAGGCTCTGGCGCTGGGTGGGAGAGGACAGTTAGGACCAGCAAAGATTCAGGGCAGCTGGACAACAAGCAGAGAATATGGAAGAGCTCGAGGGGACTGGGGAGCTCAGAGGAAACTCAGTTAGAGGGAGCAAAGAACTAGACAGAAAACACCAACTTCTCAGGAAGTCCAGAGAAGGATACTGGGCAGAAACAAGCTGACCACAGCTGGCCTACAGAGGCTTATAGACTTGAGTAATTTCAGGGGAAATTTCAGGAGAAGAGTTTTCAGACCTCTCCAGAAGCAGAGGATTTGGCCTTAGCCAAAAACTTGCCTCTAACAAGCTGTGCGACCTTGGACAAGCGACCAAGCCTCGCTGGGTCTCAGTTTTTCCATCAGTAAAATGGCGGAGCGGGAGTCACGGCTCTTCAGGTTCTGTTCCAGCTCCATCAAGCAGGGGAGACTCAACCAGGGCTGCTCTGTGTGCTGGACTCCCTCTCACCCCAGGCTGGGTCTGTGGGACCACCTCACCCCCATTCTGAGGGGACCACCCCTAATAACAGACTAGGAGGAAGGAGGAGTCTGGCAGCCTGCGAGGGGGCCATGGAGGTGGGGTATCACAGCCATCTAAGGAGCAGAGAGGTTGACAGCATAAGGAGACCCGACACCAGACCCATGTTCCCATCGTGGGCTTCTTCCTACAACGCCCTCCCCAAGGACCTCAAGGAACCCTGCAAGGAGGGCTCACTACTCCCAGTGGCAGAAGGGAAACCCTATTTCTGCTCACAATCAAGTTACGCAGGCTGATCAGGGCATCAGGTTTTTTGCTCCAGGCTGGAATTACCCATTGCAGTGTGGTAACTGGCTAAGGGGGCAGCCACCCACGCCTTTGATGGATGAAAAACAGATGCTGAATTACAGCTTCCTCGTGCTATCTGGTAGCTGTGGGGTCTGCATCAGTCAGTCTCTGGTGGGGGAAACAGAAACCACAGCAGTTCTTTTAGCAGAGAGAATTTAATCTAGAGAATTGGTTCAAGCCATGGATGGGAGCCGCTGGCCCCAGGGCAGGAGCAGAGGGACAACCATGGACTCCAGAGTGAAGTTGCTTGTAAGCAGGGCTGCGGCGGGAGGAGTGAGCGGGGAGCCGGGCATCTGCTGCCCAGCTGGGGTGCAGGGAGGCTGATTCTAGAAGCCTGTCGGAACGAACTTCTGCTGCCAGGATGCAGGACCTTCGTTAGGGTGAGGCTGACGGGAACAAGAAGCAAATCTGGAAAGAGCAAGAAAGAGTTCTCTCCTCCTCTTGCCTTCTTGTCCTGTTCCGGTCTCTCCACTGGCCCAGCTGGGGCACCACAGAGCTAAATGCAGAGAATGGGGTTGGCTGAGTCACTATTGGGTAGCCATGGGGCCTGGTGGTGGGGGAGAATTCAGGAGGTCGGGGGTGGGCGGCAGTGTGAAAACTCAGCTAAAGCTTGCTCTGATGTGATGCTTAGGGATCCAGGGAAGTCCCAGGGTCCAGTAGCAGGATTTGGAGTGAGACCCAAGCTCAGGATGGCAGCAGTGGGTGTCTCAGTAACTCAGGGCTGGACAAGTCCCCTCCAGAGACAGGAAAGTGGACAAAGGCTGGCCTGTGGCCTCATCCCTTGGGATGTCCACGCTTCTTCCCCTGGGGTGAGCCGGAAGAGACCTGGGGAAACCCATGCCTCCTCCATGCAGGTATGGGTAAGAAGTGAGGAACCCCCCTCCTACCCCCGGGGGGCCCTGCTTCTGCCTCCACCAACCACTGTCCTTGCTGGGTCAAACCTACTCACCACTGGAAGAAGGGTTAGAGCTCCTATTCTTATACTAGAGATATCGGCAATGCACCAGAGCCATGTGTCAAATTTTGTGTTGGTCTCTTTGAACTGGTTCCTTCACCTTGGAGCGCCGAGTCTGGGAAGCAGTTGCTTGTGTAGACCTGTACAGAAACATGACCCAGTGGAGCAGCCACACTGTGTGCTACGGGCCCTCGGCCTTTACTATGTCATGGGGCAGCCAGATCTCCCACCACCGCCGCAGCCTGCGCCCCCTCTTCCCCCCGCTCAGGACAAGCAGTGATTGAATTGGCAGCCCTCACCAATCCCTTGCTCCCAGGTGCGCTGATACTGAGGTGCCTGTCTACACCACCTTCAGCAGAATTGGATTCTCCTCTATCTTCAGAGACCCCCTTCCCCACCCCCACAGCCCGATTGCCTGGGATCCCCTCCTGGGCCTCATCATCCTCATCTGGGGTCCAAGACCCCTAGGAAATGGTGAAAAGGAGAGAAGCCTCATATTCAAACCAAAGCTGGCCCTCCAAGAAGACCCAGATACGGATGACATATGGGCCTCTACCACTGCCGGCAGCCCTGGAGGCCCCCATGGGAAGTGCCTGCAGCCGGGCTGCCCTTGGGAGTCTGGCTGGCCCACTCAGGCTTGAGGTTTCTCTGAGCGAGCCCTGCTGAGCCTGGGTTGGTATGTTTTCCCCGAAACTCTGTCACACCCATATCTACATGACACCCGGCCCTTTGAGCTCCAAGCATACTTTTGAAAAGGGAAAATCTAGGTCAGACAGTCACTATCCAAGCAAGGTTTCAAAGGACTTTCCATTCCCCAAACCCTTCGCTTTGAACCTGGCCAAAACTTTCCTCCTAGGCTGGTATTTCTTCTTGAGAATGATAGCCCAAAGGTGAAAAATGCAGGGCAGCGCTCGCCACAAGTGGGTGGGGTTGTTTTTGAGTCTGATGAGTAAGCGAGGAAAAGTACTGGCAGCCGAGGCTAGCAGCCCAGTCCCGCCGGGGATGGCCCGGCTCCGTGCCAAGGCCTGTGCCTGTCGCTCATGCCATGAGCTGCCACTCAGAGAACTTCCCTTGTGGAACCACAACTGGGTCAAGTCACCACGCTGGCCTTTCCTCCCCATACCTCCTGGTGTGGCCCCGCGGGGCCCAGGCCATCCGCAGACTCCAGCTCCTCGAGGCACTGAAGCCACATGGGGCTGGTGGGTAGTGCCAACATCCGTGTCACCGCCCCCGGTCTCTTCCCTGGGTCCTCGGTCACTCATGCCCATGTGCTCTGGGACCCTGGCTCGGTTGGCCAGTTTCGGCTCATTCCTCTCTGGGGGGCTTTCCCCAGGAGCAAGTGGAGTGACTGTATGTTGTCCTCTCTGGGCATGTGTATGATTTGGGGGATGGGAGTGAGGGGTGGGCTTTCTTTCTCTGGGACCCTAGGAAGTAGAGCATAACTCAAAGGAATATCCACACAGACCTCACATGGCCCCCACAGCCATCCACTGCTCCCCAGCATCCAGAGGGAAAAGGGCTTTGGGGTCCCTCAGGCAGTCCCAAAAGATTCCAGAGAAAGCCCTGGAGCCTGCTGCCCCCACAGACCAACACCATGGGGTCAGGGGGGCAGACGGTTGGCAGTGTGGACACTCCTTCAAGACCTGAGGCAAGTGGCCCTGGTGGATAGACCTGCTGTGGGACTGAAGTCCAGAGAACTAAAGGCAGGGTCCACGGGTTGGGCCCCAGAACCGCCCTCCTGCACATGTCGTCTGTCTTCCTGGGACTGTCAGAGCTAGACATGGCCCAGCAGAGGGAGATCCTTCACTTCTCCATTTTGATTTTATTTGGGGCGTACAGGAACACGTGTATAGGTTCACATAACCACCACAGAAGTCAGGGTATAGGACAGTTCCTTCACCCCCAAAATTCGCGCTGCTGCTTCGTAGACAACCCTCCTTCCATCACAACCCCTGGCAATGCAGACCTTCTGCCAACCAAGTAAAAACAAAGTCCAGGAATGCATTACATGGCGGGCAGCAGGGATGGTGAGCCATTCGGGGCTTCCCCCAAAACACCGTAACGTGCGTAAGGTTGAGAACCCCTCAAGCCGAGGCTTCAGGTGGACTCAGGGGAACATGATCATTGGTGGGGAGAGATGGGGATTTGTCACCAGAGAGCTGGGTCTTAGCCTGGCCTCAGCTGTGTGCCCATCGGCAGGCTTCTGGGCTTTTCTGAACCTCCATTTACTGGGACTGATGCTTGCAGGTGGTTTGAGAAGGGTGTTTCCGTGGGGAGGGGGGGGTCAGGCTTGGTGGTGAGTGAAGAAGGTCTGCACAAAGTCATAGGCCCCAAGTGTGGCTTATCTGGAAGCGGTGTTGAAATAGTGAGAACAAGTTAACTTTGTAGCCATGCAAACTCCCTGCTAAGAAGTCTGTGGTGGTCGGAGAAGAGTTCCTGGACATGAGAGCCAGGGAGCAGAACTGACCCAGGGGAGAGAGTAAAAATGGCAAAAGTGGGGTGTAAATAAGAACTTTCTCTTGGGACCACCCCTATGCCTCTGCTCTTCCTCACCTTCCTGGGTTTGGACCCTGAGAATCGAAGCTTCTGCAGCAGGGAGGTTCCCCGAGCAGAGGGTCGGTCAGGAAATGAGACCTTGAACCAGGGAGATCTAGTTCAAGGCCTTGTTCAAGCCACTTTCTGGCTGGATGACTGTGGAAGAGTCCCTCAACTTTGCCAGCCTCACTTTCCTCATCGGTAGATGGGGGTGATAACAGCCCCTCCATCACGGGGCTGTCCTGAGCGTCAAATGAAGCAACACCTGGACCGCCCTCCACGTGGGCCCGGCGCACACTGTGTTTCCGGAAAAGTCGGTTTGTTTGTTGTTCTGTTGTTGTGATCATTTTTTAAAATTCAAGGAAGGATGCCGGACCTCAGTTTCCGAAACTCTCTCCCAGCTCTAGTCTTGGTTAAAAGAGTGGGTCCTACTTCATCATTCTGGAAATCTACAGTCATCCAAAACTGATTTCCTGGAAACAAGGGCTACCCTGGGAAAAGAGCCAGTTCTGGCCTAGTTTTCACCCCTGGACCCAAAATGACATGACCATGTTGTTGTTGTTGTTGATTGCAGACCAGAAATTCTCAAGCTCCTCATCCCTGGTGGAAGGAGTCAGGTCAAGGGCTTCTGGAGGCTGAATCAGGACCCAGAGGGGCCTGGGGTCCTGGTCCGGCCTGCAGCCATCTGTCAACTCACGCCCCCTCCGGCCCACAGTCATACTCCAAACGCATGCTTTAAGTCATGGAGGTTTTTTCCTGGACTCAGCCACACACCGTGAGGGGACATTCAACACCCGCCCCAACTCATAAATGTACAAGCAGACTCCATTTTGCCTCAACAGGTACCTGAAAACTGCATAATAAAATGAATTGTTGTAAAGCAGTCACGTTGTCCCAGAGGCCCACGGTTGTAATTGGTGGTTACTGGTCTGATCAGTGGTGACTTAACAGCAAATTTATATCACCAACAACGTCATAAAAGCAAATACTGTATGTCTCCATAATCACTTACGATATTCCAGCTCTGCTCCAAGTCCTATAAAATGGGCATAAATATACTGAACACTTTACTACATGAAAGGAACCAATGGCCTATATGCAATATATGTGCAGCTATAAAAAATACAACTGTGTCATAAATCTGAACTAAAACCAATATTCCAGCCTTAATGGACATCAATTAAATATTTAATTAATGCCCGTTTTCCCTACTCGCTTTGAATTCCAAATGAATTTGGGAAGGATGATTTGGGGGGCTCTGATCTCTTTTAAAAATGGCCCAGGGATGTCCGCATAGTTACCTTTGCCCCTCAGAATGTGAAGGTCCTGGAGGAGGCAGTGGCATCAGGCTTCACGAGTGAGTGAGTGAGTGAGAGGCGGTTGTTAGGAATGGTGGGAATCCCACGAAGAGCCAAAGGGCTGCCCCCCAATGCACCCCTGCTCCTCCCTCCTCTGGAGGAGAAGCCGCCCTGCCCAGTCACCCTGCAAGGCCCACGGTTGCCCCAACGCCTGGCTGCGGAGCTAAGGTGGGGAAGGCAGGCTGATGGAGTCACCCCAGGAGGGACCACGGGTGTCAAGTGTCGTGGGCAGCTCTTCACATGCAGAAGCCTGGGCCTCCCACTGACATCCCAGGACATTGTGGCTGGGACAGGGCCGAGGAACCTGCCTGTCAGCCAGCTCCTGTCTGACCCTGGTGCACACTGGGGCTTGAGAATCCCTGCACGGGGATGAGTCTCCCCTCACCCACTCCCGGTCACGCCCGTGTGCCAGCACGCCCGCGTGCCAGCACGCCCGCATGCGAGGGCCCTCCGCGAGCCACGCCGGAACGACCCTTCCCTCCCAGTGGGGCCACACTGTCACTCGTTCGTGGTGCCTCTTTCTAGACCTTCTTATTATTTTTTTTTCTTTTAGACCTTTTTAAAAATGTATTTGCAGACCCGTATGTCATTTGAAGTTCCTCTCAGGTACACAGATGGCGTCATGCTACATGTGTTGATGGGGAACTTGCTTCTCTCCCTTTACAAAATGCCAGGCTACGCCGCCGTGTCCGTGCCTGCAGATCTGCCTCATTGTTTCTCTCTCCGTCTCCCTCTCTCTCTCTCATTCTCTCGCTGTCTCACATGGCCTTGCATAACTAGGTTCTGCCGTGGTTTATTTCATCAGTCCCCCGCTGAGGAATGTGTAAACGGCCCCCCTCCTTTGTTCTGGTCACTAGCCACATCTCTTTGCACAAGCCTGGGGTTCATTCCCACTCTTACTATTTACGGGCACTAGGCCTAGGCAAGGAAGGAGACAGAGAGCTCTGGGGACGGCTCCTGGCGAGGCGGCACTTCGGTGGACAGCCTTCCAACAACAAGGAGGCCCTTAGCTCAAACATGAGCTTTTCTCACTTACCTGCCTACACCTTAACCCCTTGGGATGTGGAATAACCTCCCCGCTGTGTCTCCCTTTGATGCCACCACCTGGCGCTTCCTAACCCAGCATGAGATTGGGCTGTTCCCCTCCTCCACTGGCGGCTCCAGGCAGGGCCCGCCTCCTTCCCCAGCCACAGCTCCATCCAGTCCACGCCTGTCCAGGGTCGCCCCCCTTCGGGTCCCGCCACCGACCTGCTCCAACCCGTGGGGAGTGCCCACTCTCTGACTGAGTGCCATGCGGGAGGCTGTGCGGGCAGCCTTCCCAACCCAGGCTGTGTCCCTCTGGACAAACCACCTGCTCTTCAAACCCCGCAGGGGGCTCACTCCTCCACGAGATCCCCTCAGATCACTCCCGCTGCAGGCCTTCCCGCCGGCCTTCGGACTCCCCAGACACATGTCCCCCTCCTGTTGGGATCTTCGCTCTAAGTTGGGCTGGGGGCAGGAGAGGCTCTACCCCGAGGGAGGACCGTGGCGTTCACAGGTAGTTGCCTCCTTCTTGCCTTCACGTGTTCCCTGCGTGACTTAAAGTTTGCTGCGTCTTCTTCGCACGTCAAATGGACCCTCTTAGCTGACTGCTAGCACCAGTGCACAGAGCCTCGTAATGTCTGAAATCCCAGTCCCAGCGAGTTCTGTGTTCTCTGATTCAGCAAGTGACGGCCCAGTCCTTCCTCAGGCCTGGCTGTGGGCCCCGAAGCCCTCCACCTCCCAGCCTCTGCTGAGCCTCCCTCAGCTGCGGGCTCTGAGCTGCGGGGCCAGCCTCACCGGGCGCTGGGTGAGCCCAGAACGCATCAATTACAGTCCCCACACCCTCTCTCCCTGATGGCAGCATTCTCACCTTGGGCTGCACGGGAGTCGAGGACTTTAGTTCAGACTCAGTGGAGGCCCCACCAGAGTTTCGGATTCAGAAGGTCTGGGTTGGAGCCTGATAATGGGCATTTCTAGTAAGCTCCCAGGGGATATTGAAGCTGCGGGTCTAGGGGACACACTTTGAGAACCACTGTTTTCCAGGGTTTGGAACTGGTTCCTGCTGCCCTAATTTTGGGTGAGATGAGCCTGAGGGAAATCCCTGGTTACTTTACATCCATCGCCAAATCTTGTTCTCTTTCTGCAGCTGGCTTTATGCAGCCGGCTGCCGTGGCCGGCCGCCCGGCTGTGAGCTAAGTGGGGAGGGCAGCTTTGCAGGGTGGTGACCAGATTGCTTCAAGGCACCGCTGGCATCAGAATCACCGTTGCTTGAATCCCCTTCCTCTTCCCTGGTGCAGGCCAGCTATCCCTTTATTTCAACTCTCTGTGGTCCCTTGGAGACCACTTTGCAAACCTGATGAAAGCCATGGATTCCTTCCCCTAGAAAAGCACATCTACTCTTAATATTGCATGCAGGGATGCCTGGGTGGCTCAGTCGGTTAAGCCACTGCCTTTGGCTTGGGTCATGATCTCAGGGTCCTGGGATCGAGTCCCAAATTGGGCTCCTTGCTCGGTGGGGAGACTGCTTCTCTCTCTGCCTCTGCCTGCCACTCTACCTGCATTTGCTCTCTATCTCTGACAAATAATAAATAAAATATCAAAAAAATATATTGCATGCAATTTGGCAGGACATCACAGATGCCCCCAAAGCCCACCACAGAACCCAGATCAAGGACCCTGCTTTACCTCGGCGATTCTTAACCATAGGTGTTCAATAAGATGTCGCCTGGGCACTTAAAAAATACAGATGCCCAGAGACGCCCATAACCACCACCCTGGAGGTTCTGACGCAATCTGTCTGGGGCGGGAAGGAGGCTTGAATCTTTTTTAATGTGCGGTCAAGTTGAAAACACTGCAATTTGCCTCCTTCCTTTAGACCAGTCTCTCCTCCCCTTTCCACACTGCTTTGACCCTTCTTAAGGCCCTTCTGCTTCGCGGGGCCCCAGGCCAGTCCTGAGCCCCTGTTGCTTGCCATGATGATTATGGGTGGATGGGATGGCTTGATGTCTGTCCAGGGTCACCTCACTTCAATTATCATCCTCACAAAGGTTCATGGTCAATCTCTAGGCTGTAACAGTGTCTTCTCTGATAGGGCGTCTGGAGCAGTCAACCCCATCCTTCCCACCTGGGAACGGCCGTATGCCCCATTAACCGGGCAGCTCCTTCCCGCTTAGATTCAGATTAGCGATAGAAGGAGCTGCTGTTCTGTCCTGTCTTCAGAAACAATTAAGATGAAGAAGTATCCCAAGCAACCACATGGAAAGGTCGGCTTCAGCCCAGGGCATTCACGCGCCTGTGAGAATCACGGGGCCGGAGGACATCCCAGGAAGGTACTTTAAGACTTCCAAGACGCGGGACTCCACAATCAATACTTGGAGACAGCATAGGCGATTGTAAATTGATTAAGTGAAGCGCTTAAATAAAACAATCCCAGTCTAATGATCGCTCATCGCTGACTCGAGGTACACTCTAAAGTTAGAAAAAACCATCTGTGGTTTATCCCTACTCCTTCTGGGGAACTTAGGCAGGAAGAAGTAGAGATTGAGGGTGGGGACTCAGGGGGAGAAGAGGAACAGTGGGCCCACTCTTGTCCCTTGCCTAGGCAGCTGGGGTTTCTATCTGTCCGGCATCCTGTCCCCTTTGTGGCACTCCACTTTGAGTCCCACACTCCCATTGAGGGACTCAAACCTCATTCCATGATGCCTTGGTACCACTGCCAAACTTCCCCATTCCACCCCCACCCCCTTGTCCCTAAGCATCCTCTGCCCCAGTCGGAGCTTCACTGGTTGAATTTCAACTTGACAGATATAACCTAAGACCGCTTTACGGGCAGCCACGTAAACCAACTGCCCTTTGGTTCTGGCTACTAACCAGGCTCTCTGCACTGGGAGCCTGTTACCAGCTTGGATTATTCAGCTTTTCCTATATCTTTGCAATAAATTCCTTTTTTGTTTAAATTAGCTAAAGTTGGTGTCTATTGTTTCTAGGTAACACAGGCTGACTAACTGATCCATGTCACCCCAAAGGGCCCTCGTAGGAAAGATCCAAGGGGTGCCAGATAAGAAGCTGTATCTTGTGTTTTCTACCAGGACAGGGTGGGAGCATGCAAGCTGCTCTAGGACTAGCCTGAGTGTAGGCACCATGCAGGTCAAGGCCATATTGAGCAGGTACCAACACTGCAGGTGTGGCCAAGTTCAGCCATATCAGGGTTGAGGTCCATGAAGACAAAACACTGTGGAATAGCCACTTTCCAGCAACCAGAGGTGACACAGCAATGGGGCTGCTCCTTCTTTGCAGAGCTTGGTCCTCTCAAAGCAGAAGTGTCCATCCATCTGTTCTAGAAGTATGGTTTCCTATGGTTGCTGTAACAAATTACTACAAACTATCTGGCCTAAAACAACAGAAATTTATTCTCTGAAAATCTGGTGACCGGAGGTCTGAAATCAAGGTGTTGGCAGGGCCACGCTCTCTCTGAAGGCTCTAGGGGAGAGTCCTTCCTTGCTTCATCCAGCTTCATGGAAGTTCCAGAAGTTCTTGACTTCTGGCAGTACAACTCCAGTCTCTAATTTCATTTTTAGGTGGTCTTCTTTCCTGTGTTCATGTATCTCAAATCTCCCTCTCCTTTCTTTCATGATGACATTAGTCATTGGATTTGAGAGGCCCCCTAAATCTTAGATTATTTTATTTTTGTGTCCCTAATTGCATCTACAAATACCTTTCTTCCAAATAAGGCCACCTTCTTAGATTCTGGGAGTTAGGACTTGGACATATTGCATTTGGGGCCACTATTCAACCTGCTACAGATGGTATCTGAGAATAGAATCCAGCCTTTCCTACCCCCATCCCCCCCCCATCAGAAAGCAGTCTGTATCTCATGGGAGTCAATGCTGGAGGAAGTTTGATTGACTAAAAGTATAGCAGAGTTTGAATCAGGTTAGGAGCAACCGAGGCATAATGGTCAGGGGTATGCCATAGGTCAAAATATGCTGCAGGGCAAAGATTATAGGACTATTAGTCAGTGCACATAGATTCCATGCTCACTGCATGGTAATATAGTAGATGCTTCTTATGCACCATTCCACATCCCCGCAGGGTGGTTCACCCCTCAAAGGTAAACTTCACAATAGAGGACACAGTTGGAGAAAGAGATGGTAAATAAATGCCCTAAACATAAGACTCTAAAAGGTAGAGAGAAGAAGGCAAACCATCTAGGGACCTTGGAAACCAAGGAATGACATGACATTGAGTTCCCTGAGTTTTCTTTTTGCCTCATATATTCCAGACTTGTTAGTGAAGAAGCCAGCTACCTGGTAACACCAATAGTCACAGACCACAAAAGCCCCAGCCAAAGACTACTCTCTCAGCCAAAGGCTCGGGAAGTCTATCCAGACAGAAAACTTTTAGACAATATCTGCTCTACTTCTGCAAACACCATTGGGAAAACAAACAAACAAACAAACACAACAACAACACTGTGGTACCATTCCCCCCACAACCTAAGGAACATACACTTATATACACAACAGCAAGAGCCTAGTAAAGAGTCTAGATTTCCACCATTATGAGGCTGTAACAAGACATCTAATCCCCACCCCAAAGCAGGGTGGTATAATAGTAGAAGGTTGAGTAGGGAGCTGAGACTTGCATCTCTACTGAGTGGAGGCATATTAAGAAATATTCAGGAGGGAAAAAAAAAAAGAAGAAGAGGGAGGAGGAGGTGGAGGAGGAGAAAAAGAAGAAAAAGAAGGAAGGAGAAGGTGGGGAGGAGAACAAAAAGAAGAAGAAGAGAAAAAAAAAGAAGAAGAAGAAATAGAAGGGGAGAGGGGTAAGAAAAAGGAGAAGAAGAAGAAGAAGAAGAAGAAGAAGAAGAAAAAAAGAAAGAAAGAAAGAAAGAAAGAAAGAAAGAAAGAAAGAAAGAAAATATTTTTAAAAACCAAAAGAAAACTTTAGAACAGAAAAATTCAATAACCAAATTTTAAAATCTCAGTGGGTAAACTTGGGAACAGAATGGAGAGAACAGAGGGAAGAATCTGTTGGATTCAAGGATAGAGAAATAGAAATGACCTAATCTGAACAACGTAAAGAAAACAGAATTAAAGAAAGAAAGAAGAAAAATGAATGAAGCCTCAGGGAACTGCAGAACTATAACGAAAGATCTAATATTCATCATTCATGTCATTGGAATCCCGGAAACAGCAGAAAATGAGGGCAGGACTGAAAAAATACTTGAAGAAGTAATGGCTGAAAATGTTCCAAATTTAGCAGAATGAATAAACCTATAAATTCAAGAAGATGAACAAACTCCAAACAGGATAAACCCAAACAAATTCATACCAAGACACATCATAGTCAGACTTCTGAAAACCAAAGGCAGAAAAATCTTGAAAGCAGAGAAAGAAAAATTACCTTACCTATAGGGGAAAAACAATTTGAATGACAGTAGATTTATCATCAGGAACTAAGGACCAGAAATAAATGGCACATTTTCAAGAAAGGAAAGAAATGAAAGAAAAGAAGTGTCAAGACAGAATTTTATATCCAACAAGAAAAATTCTTCATGCATGAAGGGGTAATCAAGCCCTTCTCAGATGAAAAAAAAAAAAAAAACACTAAGAATTTGTTGTCAGGAGGTGTATCCTAAAAGAATGACCAGCAGTTCTCTAAACAGAGGGAAATGGTAAAAAGAAAGCAGTTTGAAACATCAGAAAGAAACACAGAAAAATAAAAAGATGAGTAAATACCTATTTTCTTCTGTTCTTGAGTTTTCTAAGTTATGTTTGACAGTTGAAGCAAAACTTATTAACACTATCTGGTATGGTTATAAATTGTGTAGAGGAAATATTTAAGACAACTTTATTATAAATGGAAGAAGATAAAGAGACAAAGGAAGATAAGGTTTCTACATTTCACTCTAACTGGGAAAATGGCAATATCAGTAGACTTAAAAATTATATATGTTTAATGTATTACCTAAAGTGACCACTAAAAAATGCTACACAAAGAGACACTCTCAAAAACACTATAGATTAGGGGTGTCTGGATGGCTCAGTCAGGTAAGCCTCTGCCTTTGGCTAAGGTTATGAGCCCTGTGTCTGGCTCCCTGCTCAGCAGGCAAGATGTTTCTTTTCCCCCTGGCGCTCCCCCGCATGCTGTTCTCTCGCTCACTCTCAAATAAATAAATAAAATCTTTTTTTTTTAAATACTATAGATTAATCAAAATGTTGAAGTAACCCACAGGAAGGCAGGGAAAAGAAAGGGAGAAAAAAACTAATAAAAAAACCAGGCAAAACAGAAAAGAAAAAAGAACCAAAAAGACAGACGTAAGCACTGATATATAAGTAATTGCATTAAATGTAAATGGTCTAAATACACCAATTAAAAGGCAGAGTTGACAGAGTGGACTTAAAAACATGACCCAACTATATTCTGTCTACAAGCAACTCATTTCAAATATAATGACATATGTAGCTGGAAGGAAAGGATAGGGGAAAAAAATCCACATCACTCAAGAATTGATCAAAAGAAGGCAAGCGGTGCTATATTAATCTCAGATAAAGTATAGCTGAGAGCAAAGATGACAACCAGAAAGAGAGAGGCATTATGTAATAATAAAAGGGACAATCCACCAAAAAGTGCAATTATTAAATATGTATGTATGAACTAAAGAGCTGCAGATATGTGAAGCAATAACTGAAAGAAAAAATATTGAATATCTATTATTTTTATAATCTATAGTTATAGTTGGTGATGTCAACATTCCTTTTTTGACAACTGATAGAACAACTGGATGGAAAATTAATAGGATACAGAATTCAACACCACCATCAGTCAACAGAATCTCATTGACATTTATGGAACACTCTGCCCAATAATAGCAGAATCCACATTCTTTTCAAATATCCCTGGAACATACGCCAAGATAGACCATATCCTTGGTCACGAAACAGACCTCAACAAATTTTTAAAAATTTAAATCATACAGAATGTGTTATCTGACCATAATAGAATCAAAATCAATACTAGAAATAAAACTGGAGGGGTGCCTAGGTGGAGCAGTGGGTTAAAGCCTCTGCCTTCGGCTCAGGTCATGATCTCAGGGTCCTGGGATCGAGCCCTGCATTGGGCTCCCTGCACAGGGGGGAGCCTGCTTCACCCCCCTGCCTGCCTCTCTGTCTACTTCTGATCTCTGTCTGTCAAATAAATAAATAAAATCTTAAAAAAAAAAAAAAAGAAAGAAAGAAAGAAAGAAAAAACTGGAAAATTGCCAAATACTTGAAAATTAAATGACACACTTGTAACTAATTCATAGGAAAATTGCCATATACTTGGAAATTAAACAATGCACTTCTTAATAATTCATAGATCACAGAAGAAGTCTCGAAATAAAAAAATTGACCTAAGTGAAAATGAAAATATAATATCATATACATATCTCTTTATAACATAAATGGATTTTTATTTATAATATATAAATATATTTATATATAATTTATAATATATTTATGTTATATAAATATGTTTATATATAACTAAATATTTATAGTATTTATTTATAAATAAATAACATCAAAACTTACAAGACAGAAATAAAGCAGTATTAAGAGGAAAACTTATAGCATTGATGCTCACATTAGAAAAGAGTAAAGTCTCAAATCAGTAATCTAATTTCCTACCTCAAGAACCTAGAAAAATAACAAAATAAACACAAATCAGAGGAAGGAAATAATATGGATAAGAGCAGAAATTGAAAACAGAAAAGCAACAGAGAAAATTAATGAAACAAAAAGTTGGTTCTTTCAAAAGACTAACAAAATTGATAATCTTCTAGCAAGAAAATGACAAAGAAAAAGAGAGAGAATATACAAATTACCAATATCAGGAATAAAGCAGGGACTATAACACCTGTAGACCATACCCATGTCATATTTGACATCTTCAGGCCAAAAACTACAAATCATTAAATAAAGAATTCAGTGAGAAATGGAGAACTAGGACAGCTAGGTGGCTCAGTCAGTTAAGCGGCTGCCTTTGGCTCAAGTCATGATCCCAGGGTCCTGGGATCAAGCCCCGAATCAGGCTCTCTGCTCAGTGGGGAGCCTGCTTCTCTCTCTGCCCCTGCCTGCCTGTGCTCTCTTTGACAAGTAAATAAAATCTTTAAAAAAAAAAAAAATGGAAAACTATGTGGTGTTCATGTTTTAGAAGGCACAATTTTCTTAAAAATTCCTCTCAAACTGATGTATAAATTCAGTGCAATTCCAATCAAAATTCTGGTGGGTTCTTTGGTAGAAACTGATAAGCTGATTCTAAAATGTATGTGGAAACACAAAGGAACTAGAACAAACCAAAACAATTTTGAAAAAAGAACAAAGTTGGAGGACTCATACTATCTAAGACTTATTATAAAGCTATTAGCAATCAACTCAGGGTGTTACTGGTGAAAAGATAGGCTGTAGGCCAGTGAAATAGACCAGAGTGCAGGTGACACAACACGGAACCGGGGGTGAGGAGGGGCAGGGAGACATTCTCCTCACTTCTGTGGGAAGGTGGCACCATTCTGTGCCTTGAGATGTGGCAGCTTCAGAAGCATCAAGAGCTAGTCCCTCTGGCTTGGATCTCAGCACTTTCCCCAGTGAGCACTAGCCATGAATACTTGTTTTTCAAGAAGCTTCTCAGATAATGGACATCAATGGTGGGAGAGGGGAGGATGCAAAGCTGGGGTAGAAGATTAAGGAAGACGCTGCAATCTAACTCTAGTTAATAGCCTGGTTTATGAGCATGTGTCCTAGATGTGAACTGGGTGAGAATTTGGTTGGGGTGGGGGTGGGGCCAAGGGGTGTTGGAAGAGCTCCTTAAATAATAGAGACAAGAACCTAGAAAATGTAACCTTTTCCATTACCATGACCTCAGTAGCATGAAGAGCCTGGGAAACTTGGGTTATATTTACTTTTCTAGATTTCCCAAAGCACCTACATTAAATTATAGGTGCTCAATAAGCATCTGTGGAATGAACAAGTAAATAAAGGATCTTATCTGCACAAACAGATTTCACTGGCTGACGTAATTGATGTAATTCATATAATGATGTAAATATAATTCACGACATATGTGACTTACATTGAGGATAGGAAACTGGGTCTTTATCTCTCTGTATCTCCACCAAGCATAGCAAAGGATATGGATATGACAGATACCTGCCTGATATTAAATACAAGATAACATCCCCACTTGAATGAGACACATTCACCTATTAGCTCTGGTTTACAGATTCCTGCCCAAGGCACAAGGCAGTGCACCAAGTTCCCATCACACCACCTCATCACAGCGACAGTAATTCAGAATGCTGGTGGGCAGGAGCTTATGCTCATTAATTGCTAATGAGGAGAGGAAATTATTTCCCCTAAGAAGTTAAGTTTCTGCTGCTATCTTGGTGGAATTCCTTCTCTTCCACTTTGTTTATTAGCACTCAGTGCTAAAAGGAGACATGGTTTATCTGCATTTTTTTTTTTTTTTCTGGGTAGTTCAGTCATACTTTAGAGGTCAAGCTGTCCTAAGAAAAGTGGTTTTCAGTTAATGGCTAGGAAATGAAGCTTTTCTTGTCCTTTCTGGGCAGTTTCCTTTGTGAACAAATTAACAATCTTGTAGCTCTTTAACTCTTCTTGAGCCACTGGTGTGTCCAGAATGGTCCAAGATGAAAAATTATCCCTGCAACTCATGATGTACTGTCAATTATGAAAGCCAGGACCAGCTCCAGGAGGAAGGAGAGGGCCTCCAGAATCAGCTCCAGGTGTCTTCAGCCTGCCTGGAGCTGGTGGGGATCTGTGGTACCTGTTGGCCCACTGGTCTCCCAGATCTCAGACTTTAGGCTGATGTTCACAATGGCATAGATTTTGTGGTATTGAATAGATGGTGAAATTCCTGTTGTGCAGGAAGATCCTCCTGGAATCTCGACGTTGGCCTGACCTCCTACCCCTGGCCCAGCAAGAGCAGGGCTCCTGAGGAGTGGGGAATCCCTCCACCACCACCCCAGTGATGCTCTCCTTAGGCACACAAAGGTCCTGGTAGAACTCTACATAGGACAGAAAATATGGCATGAAAGGATTGAAAATCCATTTGAGAATAACTGGGATGTAGAAGACTATGATCCCCCCAAAACTCGGCCCATCATACATGAAGGAGGCTCCTCATAAAGCAAGAGGACCCCAAGAGGACTGAGCCTACCAGGCATATCTGGGACTCTAAGGAAAAAGGCATCCACAGGACTCTAATTCTATCGATGCAAACATTTTCCAACAGTATCATCTAGAGAAGAGGTTCTCAAATGTTAGCAGGAATTAGAATGATCTGGAAGATATGTTGAAACACAGGGCCTGCTAACTGGCATTTCTAACAGGTTCCCAGGGGATACTGATGCTGCTGGTCTAGGACCACAGCCCAGGAAATGTTGGGCGTTGTGCGTTGCCAGGCCCGTCTCTTCTGTCTGCTGTTGTCCGAATAGGCCCATCCGTCAGCAGTGCCTTCTGGTGGGGGTTGTCTTTCTCCCCTGCACCTCACCTCCATCCTCACTCCTGGTGTGGCCTTTAAGGTCAATGGTTCCTCACCTCACCTCCAGGACTCTGGCCCTGGTCTTGGCTCAGCTCCTGCTTCATCCAGGGACTTCGCTTGACCTCTGTCCTGGCAGGTTCCCACCCTCACCCTCCCTGGCAAGCCAGGTCAGGGGAAATCTCCACCCAGACAGTTCCTTGCTGCCCCCTCCTGGTTCCTGGAAGTTGAGCCTCGGTTACAAAATTAACCCTTTGGAGCCTGTAAGACTGATCTTAGATTCTAGCCAGTTGGAGAGAACCAATTTCTCACAAAGAACTGTGAAAATATTTGCAAAGTTCTAGATCAACAAAATCCAATGTGAGAGAATACAAGACTATGTTTAGGGCACGTGTATCTCTCTTGAATCAATAGCTCTGTTCCTGAACTTGGATTTCCTACTCACTAACACAATGAATCCCGGAGATGATTCAGAAATGGTTGATCCGGGGCTAGGAGTGGCTCCTAACACTTAGGTCTTCAGTCTGGCTCTGTCCCCAGATTGGTCAACAATCTTCCCCAGGAGGCTAAGAAGAGGCGAGACCCCGGGCTAGGGGAGATGTTACACCGGCTTCAAGGTGCCCGGTCTGGCCCACTAAAGCCTAGTACCCTCCAGTGCCACAGGAAACTGGGAGAAACAGTGAAGTTACTATATTTGCTGCTTTTGAAGATCCAGGAAAGCAGCTTGGAATAAGAAATGTTTTTTAATTTAACTTGTCTCGTGTTGCCTGAGGACAAAGGGGTTCAATTACACGCATGTGAGAAGGTCAGCACAGACTTCTGGGAGCTTCTGAAGGGGCCTCAGAGGCTTCTAGGCTGTGCACTGAGTCTTCATCCCGTCTCATTTCCCCCAGAACTTATGACTTTAATTTACTTGAATAGACGTGCATCCCAGCACCGCCAGCATTAGCTGCTGGGACAGGGAAAGGGGGGTTTGCAGGTGGCACTAGAGGGGAAGAGAGAGAATGGGAGGAGAGAGATTCTCAAGGGAACTGAAGAAGGGCTGGGGCACGTAGCCGAGGGCGGGAGGTGGGGAGAGAACGAGAGGGGGTGAACAGGAGTGGGAGGGCCTGGAGGGGAGGGGGTAGGGAGGAGAGGAGGGGGAGAATGCTGGTTGATGACCCTCCTCAGGCAAGGACTTCAATATGAGAAGCAGCGTAATGAGGTGCGGGCCTGTATCTGGGGGGAATGGGGGCCGAAACAGGCTGGCGACAGAGGCATGTGCTAAGCTATCGGTATCAAATCAAATTGATCGCCCACACATCTGTAGGAACTCAGGGCCATTGAGCTGGGGCTCCCAGGGGAGGAGGTGGAAACAGGGGAGCCTAAGTCAGGTTCTCTGCCTTCCAGCAGCTTATGGGTTATTACGATCCTCCCTGTGCACCCCACCAGAACACCCCTCCCCAGCCCCCTACCCCAGCCCCCCACCAGAGGTATGAGTCTGTGAAGAATTAAACACCAGCTCAAGACAGCACCAGCAAAGAGGAAAACACCCACAGTCAGGCTCCAATCAAACCCGCCCTCACCCCCTGCCCCTCCTCAGAGAGCTTCAGTGCCCCCCACCTGCCAAGGTGAGGTGAGGCCCCACCTAGCTGCGGGGCTGCCTGGCCCACAGCTCTCTAAGCACCACACAAGTGTCTAGGCACCCCCCTGTACCCCCAGGGCCCTCTTCTAAGCCACAGTCCCATCTCCATGTGGCACCTCCTGGTCCCCCACCCATACCCATAGCCATCCTCAGAACTGGGCAAACGCTCCCTGCTCTTGCCCTCCATGCATCGGAGGGCATCCCCGAGGCCATTGTCTAGGTGCTCCCTCCCCACAGGGCACAGAGTTCCCAGGGCCAAGTGGATGTGCCCATGGGAGCCCCCATCCCACTTCCAAATCTGAGCTCAGTTTCTTGACCAAAAAGCCAAGCCTGCTTCCAGGTCTTCCTCCTGAGTGCAGAGAACACCTCCAAGCTGTGTGCCCAGGCCCAGGGTGGCCAAAGGACCCCTGCTGTGGGGGTCTGGACAGACCGTCCTGTGTGTGTGATCCTGTCACAGCAGAAGGTCCCTTGCTGTGTGGGATGGGGCAGAAGGTGGAGAGGAAGGAGGTGTGCCACAATGGGGCTCAGGGATAGGGGTAGATGTTTCCCGTAATACCATGTTTCACACAGAACTCTAAGGAGTAGAAAGTTCTGGGTTCAAATCCGACCTTCCAGGTCTTTCCAAAGGTTGTTTGTCAAGACAGGAAGATGGACTACGCTTTATTTAACAATGAGTTAGTTGGATTTTTAACTCTTAGACATATGCTATGAGGCCCCCTTTGACTCCTGCCCAGGCCCCGCCCATGTTGAGGGGGCCTGTCCAATCCCAAATGTTATCAAATAATGGCAATTTTTCCAAAGTTTTCAGAGAAACTGAGGGGAAGGTGCTTTGTGCATATCACAAAGCAAAACTTTCTGAAATTTCTCTTCAACCAGCTCTGTCTTCCCCCAAATGAGCTCTCCCTCCTGCAGTCAGCTCATCTCTCTCTCTCTCTCTCTCTCTATCCCCAGGAACCATCTCCCAGGCCAGACTCTCCCTTTGGCAGCACCCCCCACCCCCACCACCAATCCACCTCTTCACCCCTCACCGCTGGCCAGACTTCTCAAAATCCCCCCAGTTCCCACCCCTCCCCTTGGAACGAAAGTCCTGTGCCTGGTTAAATAGCTTTCGGCAAAGGGTCCCATGTCGAAATGGTCAGTTCCCCTCCCCGTGTCCTGCCCTCTGTCACCCCGGCCACGTCTGTGAGTCAGCTCCCATCAGGTTGGCGCACAACTGAGGACAGAGACTGTCTGCTTCAGCTCTGTGACTCCTCTAGGACCTGATGCTTTGAGAGCATTCATGCAAGCTTTCATGGGCGAATTCGTAGGGAGCTGGGATCAGACCGAGGCCTCAAGGACAGGTAGAATATAAGAAATGAAGTCAGAAGAGGAAAGAAGGACAGGGAACAGGAGGAGCAGCAGTGGATTCTCCATATCCTATGGGCAAGAGTGAGCCACTGAGGATTCTTGAGCTGAGGCATGACAAAATCAGTCAGCGAGGACTTACTGAAGTCAGGAACAGCCAAGATGCGGGAAGATAGGAGTTTGGCCCTTGGACGTCAGAGGGCATGTATGCAAGAGGCTCTACCCTGGGATGGGCAGAAGGACTTGCCTGAGGCCACACAGTTCAGACAGTCAGAGCAAGAGCTCAGATTCCCCCAATCCCTAAACTGTACAGTTTCCTCCATAATGAGTCTCCAAGGAAGTGGGGCCAGACCGAGCCTTGAAGGCCATAGAGGAGGAAATCTTGCCCAACAGCCAAGGCACTGGGGACTCTAGCCAGGTACAATACCTGGGGTACTGGCAACAACCCAGGACACAGTTTTCTGCAGGATACCTTGGCCTTCCCATTTGGAAGCATAGGCCCTGACTTGGGCAGGTTTGAGGAACACCCCATGGGGAAGAGACTCAGATACTTTTCAACCTCTCAGGTCCTCACCCTGGTGGGGAGGCAGAGAGTGATGCTTATACTCTGGGCTCTGGGGGGCCTGGGGGAGGGGAGACGGGATAACTGCTGACACCTGCCCAGTGCTCCATGGCTCCATGACCTCCCCACTTAGTGAAAGTGGTGGGAAAGACAGACCCCCCCCCCCATCAGCCAAAAGATGAGGCATCGTCAACATTATCGTAACAGGAGCAGGTCTAGCCATTAGCCATCCTTCCAGGCACTTCTTCCACGAAGCCTTCAATCCTCAGACTCCCCCTGCCCAACCCCCTGCAGCACCTGGAGCCCAGATCTAACCGGGCTTCTGCTGCAGTTCGCTGCTGGCTACTGTCCGCAGATAATGGGTGTGTGATTCTGGCCAAATCACTTAACCTCTCTGTGGCCCAGTTTCATCATCCGTCAAGAAGGGTGATGAAAGTGTCATCTGTGGGGATTTTCAGAGAATTAAATGAGATGATACACAGACCAATCACACCACTGTTATGACGATGACAATGACAATGTCTCCTCTCTTGGCTGATGATGAGTCTGTCTCCCCCACCACCCTGCAAAGTCCTTGAGGACAGGGATCACATCTGGCTTGTTTGTGTCTCCCAACACCACACAGCTCTAGCTCCGGCATCAGCACGAAGCAGGCCCATTTATTCCAATCGCCAGCAAATACTGAGCATGTGTGATGCCCTAAGCCCCGTGATGGACTCTGGGTTGAGAGATAAATGAGAAGTTCCAAGGACCCCCAGAGTCGAGGCAAGCATAGACCTGCGTATCAAGAGGTCCTTGGCTCTGGCTGAGGTTTGAGCACAGTCAGGCACAAAGGAGGAAGCAGGCAGTCTCCATCAAGCCCAATCTTATTGAGATGAACTGAACTGTCCCATCTGATCCCCATAGCAATCAAATTTAAGGGTGAGGAGATGGCCATTCAGCTGAGAAAATCCCCCCAGTAGTAAGCCACAGGCCTGAGCCTGGGACCCACGCCCCTCACTTCTCAATAACAGAGGCTCACAGTGACCCCCTCCCCCCTTCCCCAGGAGATTGCTTCTCAGCCTCAGCCTCTGCCCAGTGCTTTGTAGGTCAATGGACTTCCGGGCAACACATCCATTCATTCCCTGGCTCTAGCCAGGGCCAGCCTCCAGAGTATTTTTAGTTCTGGGCAGTCGGGCCTGGGCGGGTGATCGGCAGCAGGTGGAGCCCTCTGTGTTGTTCCTGGCTCGGCATGAGAAGTGGCTGGGATTGGGGAGGGGGTTGAGGCATACCTGGCACCCTAACCCACAGCTGCCTCATTGTCCCCACGGGTGGAGTTGGGCTGCTGCTGCTACCACTGACCCAAGGCTGGGAGCATTCTTTCCTGTTGATTCACGCAGGGAACGCTCTGGGCCCTGTTGGGGTGGGGCAGGGGCACTGGAGGGACATCTGGGACATGAGCGGCCAGGGGTGGACAGTAGTCCTCCAGCAGCTGGGTCAGTGTGACCTGGCTGTCCCCCAGGAGTCAGAAAGGTCTACCTTGCCATCCTAGCCCTTATCACATTCAGCCTCATGCCTTGTGGTGGTATTTCCTAACACGTCTGTCTCCGCCACCAGACTGGGAAGCCCCCCCTCGCTCCCCCGCAGTGTCTAGCACTCCAGCACCCTGTCTAGCAAAGAGGAGAAAATCAATAAAGATTTGCTGAATGAATGAGCCTTTGGAAGGACACTCAGGTGAGGTTAGGGAAAGAAGGGGAACCAGGCTGTACTTATCTGGACCTAGGGAGGAGACTGGGAGGCTGGAACTCTCTGCCCATTTAATAGACAGGGACACTGAGGCACCAGGAGGGAAGAGGACCATGGGAAAGAATTTGGAGGAAAGGGGCTGGGAATCCCATGCCTGGGAGTTCAGCTAAGTTGATTGGTCCTCCCCTCTTTCAGCCTTTTCTACTTTCCTTTTATTTCACAGTAACCCCTAACTCCAACCCACCCTCTGCACATACCCTCCCCCCACGGGCCTGTCAAGGGCCAGCAGGGCCTCATTCAACTGTGTAAGGAGTTGTAGAGAAGGACTTGTGTTCTGCCATTTACTGTTTATTACTGGGGGAAGCAAGTCAGTCGCGTCTCTGGAGGTTCAGTGTTCCCAGCTGTGCAATGGGCAGACCAGAGACCACGCGCTCCCGGAGTACTCAATACATCTGGAGGCACCAGGGCAATGGCGAGGGCCGCTTGTTACTCCAAAGAGAGCACACCTGCACCACGCCATCCCAACCTCATTTGAACTGAGCCCCCCACTCCCCGCTCACCGCTCACCGCTCCAGCCAGCAAGAGGCTCTGGTGTCTTGTGACCACGAGGCACTTCCTTGTGAAGGAAAACTGTGCTTTGGGCACGGACACCTCCCTGTCCTCACTGGATCTGGGGATTCGGGGTGGGGGGGGCAGGTCACCCGGTTTCGCGGAGGACACTGCGCTGGGGACAGGGACTCCTGAGGCCACAGGCATCCCAGGCAAACGCAGCCGCTGGCGCCCTGCCGCAAGGCCTCTCCAGGGGACTCTGATCCTCCCACAGTCCCTCCTTGCTGCAGCGCGCCCGTTTCCTCCGCGGGAAACAGCCCCTCCCGACCCCCCGCCGCCCCCTGCACCTAGCCACTCCAGGACTTCCCGGGCTGAGCCCCGTGGACGCCCGCTCCCGGCCGGCCGGGGGCACAGGGCAGAGGCGCGGAGCAGCGGGCCGGGCTGAGCGCCCGCCTTGACCGGGTCCGCCCGGGGGCGGGGCCTGCGGGGCCTCCTCCTCGGGCGGCGGCGGGGTGGGGGGCGCCCGCGGGCCGCAGCGGAATAAAAGGGCCCCAGGGCGCCCCGGGAGGCCCGTCAGCGCTCTCATCCCGGCGTCCGGCCCCTGCCCGACCGTCCTCTGTGCTGCGGCTGGTGAGCCCCCGCCTGGCCCCTGGCCCCTGGCCCCGGGTCTGTCTCGCGTTGTCCTGTCTGTCCCACTTCTGTCTCTCTGTGAGGCTGCCAGCCTCTGAAGGTTCCTGAAGGCTGGGGGCTGGGAGAGGTGGGGGTCCCATGGGCAGATGGCTTAGCCTCCTAGTCGCTCACCAACCTGCTTCCAAGGGAAGTGACCAAATTAGGGAGCTTGGCCCAAGGCCCGCCCAGGGTGGCTGGCCCTGGCCTGCCCGGGGTGCCTGCGTCTTGTTTGTGAACATGCTGTGGGGAACCATTTCTCTGCCCTCATCCAGGAAGAAGCAAGGGAAAGGGCAAGGTGGGTTCAGATGTCAAACTTGTGACTTGGAGGACAAAGAGGCAGGGTACATAAACCAGAGATGATTACGCTGAGGGGTAGGGAGACAGCAAGTGCAGGTGGGCAGAGGGCTTCAACCGCAGTATGTCCCGTGCCTGGCCAGGTAAAGCTCAGAGTCATTTGCTGGCACTGCTTCAGGTCACCATAATTCGTGGTCCCAGGGAGGGACCCCATCCCCCAAAGAGCTAGAGAGAAGGGGCTTCGAGTGATCCCAAGGCTGGTGCACATGAGGGCAGCCCCCCTCCCCCAACCATGTTCTCTCCTGAATATCCTTGGGCATTTCCAGCCCTTTCCAGGGGGGCCAGGTCAGGCCAGGTGCCAGCGTCCGCTGGGAACACCTGAGCAGGTGCCTGTCTGCATCAAGCTGGAGGGATCCTGGATGTCACTCAGTTGCACTCTGTTGGCACCACCCCCAGTGCCCTTACACTGCGGCTGGGTCATCAATCAGCCTGCAGCAGGGTGGAATCTCATTCATCCCCCTGCCTCCTTTCCTCCTTCTCCTCCTCCTGGATCCAGCGTCCAGGTCTCCCGCGGCTGAGCCGGGCTGCCTGGCTTTGAATCCTGGCTGGGCAAGTTACTTAGCTTCTCTGGACCTCAGCTTCTCACCTATAAAGTAGAGATAAGTACTCCGTAAATAGTTTCAAATGTATTACAATAATTAATTATTAACTATCCCCCAACCTTCCTTCCCCTACACTATCCTCTTCTTTGCTTGTGAAGAGAATGGCCACTTCTGAGGCTGTTGCCTTCTTGAAGGGAGACTTCTCAGCTGGGTGGTCTTCCCCGTGCTGGGCACTGGAGGAACAGTTTTGGGGAGATGCGGTGGAGGCTGGGTATGGAGACAGCGAGCAAACACTGAGTGCTGGGGCGGTGGGAGGTAGCTGGGAGGGCTTAATGGAGGAGGCAGCATCTAAGCTGGAACACCTGTAGGGATTTACCGATCTGACACAGAGGGAGAGGGTCCTCCAAGTAGAAGGAGCAGTGAGAGCAGAGGCCTGGATGTGGAAGCAGAGGATGGACAGAGGATGTTTGGGGAATGGTGAGAAGGCAAGTTTGGGGTGAGCAGAAGCTACAGAAGGTCCTGTGGTGGCAGGCAGGCTGGGAAGAGGGGTCCTCCCCACATCTGACCCTCGGTTCCTGCTGCCACCTGTTCCCCCTTCTGGGGCCACTCACATGGAAGGGAACTGTCCTCACCCAGATCCCAGCGTCCTGCTGCAGAAGGCCACCCCAGCTCCAGGCAGGCCTGGGACTATGCTCCTCTAATGAGAGCTCCAGGGTGCTGTGGGACATCAGCCCACTCCGTGGCCCATCATCGCATGTCATGGGGAGCTGGAGCCCTAGTGCCACCCCATCATTTTATAGGTGTTGCACCGGAGTCGCAGAGAGAGGAAAGCTCCTGACTCAAGTCACATAAGGACTTGGTGCCAGAGCAAGGAGCATCCTGATTCCTGGGGGATGGGGCAAGGGTCGGGGGTGGGGGTCCTCATTCAGGTCAGACTCAAGGTGACCACTGAGCCCTAGCAGCTGGAGGGCTCTGAACCCAGTCCTTTTTCTCTTGTCATCTGGGGAAGGTCCTTACCCAGAGCGACTTCATTTTGGCTCAGTCCCTAGCTGTCCACCTCATCCTTAGTGGGGCAACGTCCCAAGCAGCCAAGCACAAGCCGCTCATGGTGACAGCCCGTCAGGAGCCCCCGCCTGCTCCAGAGCAGAGAGTCACATAAAGAAAACAGTGTTTAAGTCTGGAAAGGAAGTGCAAGAGGGATCACGGTGGGAAGAGACTTAACCACAGCACCCGGCCCCAGGGAGGGGAACCCGGAGAACCTGGGCTCAGAGGGAAAAGAGGCAAATCTGGAGGATGTCACAAAGAAGTGTCGTGGGGACTTGCTGCTGAGTTCAGATATGGCCTCTCTTCCTTCTTTATCTGAGACGGGCTGGGACCGCCCCAGCCC
This sequence comes from Mustela nivalis, assembly GCF_964662115.1. Classification (NCBI taxonomy): domain Eukaryota; kingdom Metazoa; phylum Chordata; class Mammalia; order Carnivora; family Mustelidae; genus Mustela; species Mustela nivalis. Next base: position 157,611,183 of record NC_139021.1, on the reverse strand, counting down.
AGGGCTCCCCAAGGGCCGTTCCTGCTGCTGTGTGATAGTTACTCGTCCAGGACAGCTGCTCTTGTCAGCATCCAGCGTGCATCCGTTCGTCTAAGCTTCACGAGAATCCTATGAGGTCCTTGCTATTTGGTATCCCTGTTTCACGGAGGCAAAACTGGGGCATTGTGCTATGAAATCACCTGCCCAAGACTGCCCAGAAGTGGAATGAGAACCCAGACAGCCTGACTCCCAGTCTCTCCCATTAAGCATGGTGCAGTGCCACCTTGCAGCCATGCAACCATGGATATTTACTAGGACCACCTACGTACCGGCCTGGCACTCTTCTGAGCACTGGGGGCATGACACAGAGACGCTGTCCCTGTGGAGCATAAGTCCTGAGCCTGTCTAGTGTACTTCTAGGAGCCCCCTCCGGCCAGCTCTGGGCTCCCCAAAGCCAGAGGATTGGTGGCCGGAGGGGTTGGGGGTTGTGTGCAGGAAGGAATAGGACTGAGGCCCAGCCAACATAGCAGTCTGTGGGAAAGGGAGCAGCAGGGGGCCCTGGGAGGCTCCCCCTACCGAGACTGACCAGCTACACAGGACCCTCGGGACAGCAGTGGCCATGCAAGAGCGGGTGTCCCCAGAATGAGCTCTCTTATGACTCCAGTGCAGAACAGGGAGTCAAGGACACAATGTCCTCCATCATGTCCTAGACTGGCATCAACTCCTCACCGGCTGCAGAGCCTGGCAGGGGAAGACATCGAGCATTGGTGACTGCAGACCCTCTGGCAGCCCTCATCAGCCATGACCTCTCCCCCATGCCCCCCATCTCCTCCCCCTGCCCCCATGCCCAAGACCAAGGCTGCTCATGTGTGAGGGGGAGAACACCCGCCCTTAACCTCACCCCTCTAAGGACCCAGAGAGCAGCTGATTATAGGCTTCTGGAAACAGGAGCCTTCTCTCTGGCGTGTACTCACTGCCTACAATTTTTCTACGGCCCCTCACCTCCTATAGGATGAAGAGCAGACCATCCACAGGTGCACAAGGCCCCCAATTGTCTGGCCCCAGCCCATGCCTCCACCTTCACCCCCCCCCCTCCCACCTACATACAGGACTATGTCAAGGTCAGCTATTTATTGAGAGCTATGTGGTAGGCTTGTACTAAGCACTTTAAATACAGTGTTTTATTTAACACTAACAACACTGAGACAAGGATTATTATTCCCACTTTATAGACGAGGAAATCAAGACTCAGTAAACTTCCTCAAGGTCACGTGAACACTGAATAGTGGGTTTCAACCCAGTTTACCAGCCTCCAAACCCAGACTCCATCGATACCACCGTAGACACGTACCCATAGCACACACACCCTTGGAGGGTCCTGCCATCTTTTGTCCCTGCCTGCAGAAGAAGCTGAGCTCAGGGGTGGAGGTGGTGATCACCGTCACGTTTGCTCCTTCCCCAGGTGCCTTGGCCCCAGCTGCCCTCGAAGTCACCAGGATGTGGTCCCTACCGGCCGCGCTCTCCCTGCTCCTGCTGCTGCTGCTGCAGGCCCCCCCTTGCTGGCTGCAGGCGCTGAGCCCCGCGAAGCTGCGGCTGGTGGGCCCAGGGAGCAGGCCAGAGAGGGGCCGCCTGGAGGTGCTCCACCAGGGCCAGTGGGGTACCGTGTGTGATGATGACTTTGCTCTCCAGGAGGCCACTGTGGCCTGCCGCCAACTGGGCTTTGAAACAGCCCTGACCTGGGCCCACAGTGCCAACTATGGTCAAGGGGAGGGTGAGTGCCCGGTGCTACCCAGCAGGATGACGAGGAGATGATGGTCGGTTGTGCTCCAAGGCTGGGCTCACTGAGGCTTCCGCACACTCCTGCCCACACTTTAATACCCAGCTCCGGTGGCCTCCCCTGGGAGGCATTCCCTGAGCACCCCAGCTGCCATTGCCCCTGCTCTGACCTTCCCGCAGTGAGGCCACCACCCTTCCCACCCTCCCACCCCCCCGCTGCCACCCTAGTCCACTCTTACAGAGTGCCTGGCACAAGGGAGGTGCTCAGCAAATGTCGCTGAGTGGATGAATGGACGGAGGGATAGGTGGACAGGTAGATCTGATTGCTAGACCTACCTGGCATTTTCCAAAAACAGATTCTACCTCCTCTTGGCAGTGGGTAGGGTTATAGATACCAAGATCCCAGGAGAACCGACTCCCCTCCCCCACCCCTACTTTCTACACAGGCTCTGGAAGAAGACAGTTGATACCTGTGGGGTCCTAGGAAGGAGGCACAGTCCACAAGTGCCTCTCTGTCCCTAAGCACCCCCCTTCCCCTGCTCTCAGGACCCATCTGGCTGGACAATGTACGCTGTATGGGCACAGAGAGCTCCCTGGACCAGTGCAGGTCCAATGGCTGGGGTGTCAACGACTGTAGCCACTCAGAGGACGTCGGGGTGGTGTGCCACCCCCAGCGCCACCGCGGCTATCTTTCTGAGAGCGTCTCCAATGTCCTTGGGCCCCAGGTAAGGAGGCCGTTCAGGCCTTGGCCGGAGCTAAGGGTTGAGTCATGGGACATAGAGCCTCCTGGGTGATGAACCTGGAGGAAGAAGGAAGAGAAAGGGAGCAGCAGACTGGGCTGAGAAATGTCCCCGGGGACCCCACCTCCTGTTGGTGGCCCGGAGCAGGTGCATGGACAGAGGCCCTGTCTGTAGCAGGCCAGGCTGGGGGCCCGGGGGGTCTAGGCTGGGGTTGCTGGGGATTGCTGAAGCTGCTCCCCATAAGGGAGGCAGGAGGGGGTGCGGGGCTGCCTTACCCACAAGGCCGGCCACAATTGCTGCCTCTTCCCAACACAAACAACCTCGAACTAAAAACAGCCCAAGCCAAACAACAGAAGCGGGCAGGGCAGGTCCTGGCCCTTACCCTCCACTGCTGGGCAGCCCTAGCCTGAGGACGGCTGAACCTGGCCCACAGATGCAGCAGACCAGGGTGCGGTCGGTGGTCTTCATGGTCTAAGTCACCCCAGACCTGGGGTCCTCTGGCCAAGGATCCTGCTGGTAGTCTCAAGCAGCGGGTCTGTGTCCATCTTCCGCTCTCCCCAGGTGGCACAGAGAAGGTCCCTCTGCATCCCGCGGAAGTCTCCCAAACTCCAAAGGCCCCGAGCCTGATCCCAAGGAGGGCACAGTCCTCTCTTGAGTTGAGGGGAGGAGTGCAGACAGACCAAGGTTCTGCCTCGTGCTCACTGTGTGGCCTTGGCAAATACTCGTATCTGGGCCTCTGTTTTCTGACCTGTCCAGGGAGGGCCAGGGTTGGGGGGTGATCTTTAAGTGTTCTGAGCCCTCGCCTGCCCATATGAAGGTCTGCAGCGGGCTCAGCAGGGGCAGGAGGCCTGGGGCCCTTGGTAACCTTCTGCGCCCTGCAGGACCAGCGGCTGGAGGAGGTGCGGCTCAAACCCATCCTTGCCAGTGCCAAGCGGCACAGCCTGGTGACCGAGGGGGCGGTGGAGGTGAAGTACGAGGGCCACTGGCGGCAGGTGTGTGACCGGGACTGGACCGAGAGCAATAGCAAGGTGGTGTGTGGCATGCTGGGCTTCCCCAGCGAGGCACCTGTCAAAAGCCACTACTACAGGTAAGGAGAACCAGTGGACAGAGGGTCGTGGGGGGCTTGGGGTCGTGGAGAGGTGGCCGAGTGTGTGCATGCCTGTGCGAGCTATACACACGTGTTCCTGTGTGTGTGCGTGTGTATGCATGCGCCTTTGTAAGGCAACGGCCTTACAGAGTCCAGGGAGATGTGCAGGGTGGTGTCTGCTGCAGGACACTCCCTGGGTGTGTGATAGGGAGGGAAACAGGTCCCATGGACTTTCCGAGTTGCGGGGCTCTCAGAATAATGAGGACTGAGGATGAACTTGGAGACCCTGGTAAATACCTAGAAAGGGTCAGAAAAGAAAAACAGCCTTTGCTAGTCATATGGAGAAGCTGAAAACAACTGAATGCAAACCCGCGTGCCTGGTTAAAGAAGTGGACTTGACTGAAGATGCTTCTGGCCGGACCCACCAGGACAGACCACCTGAGCCCCGGGTCTCAGCTCTGCCAGTAACACGCCATGGCCATCGGTAGGGCCTCCGGGCCTCGATCAGCCAGTCGGCAGGGAATGTCCTCTGCTCTGATCTGAGCCAGGCTTTGACTGCTGCGCATGTGAGCAAGGCGGGGGGGGGGGCGGGGCAGCACTTGGGAGACAAGACATAAAAACACTCTGTCCAAAACGTGACTGAACTGTCGCAAGATTGCATCAGCCTCTAAACGACACCAGCTCTGTGCCAGTGAAAACTCTCTGTGTTTCTCATCAAGGGAGACACCCCCCCACACTTTGTCTGTGTGGCCTCCCCTTGCTTACCCCCAGTCAGTTGAGCGGCTCTTAGATGGGTCTGCTCCCTGGAACCAGCCACGTGGCTCCATCCGTGGGGACGACTGGGATGTGGGCCCCTGACTCCCCACTGCCTGGTAATTGCACCTCTGGGCCCGGCTGGCTCACCCACCACCCCCGAGGAGGGCAGCCCTGATTATAGCCTCTGGGTGGGCAGCCCCTACCAGAAAGCCTTCAACTTGCTCCTGCCCCCAGAGGACGTTTACGCTGGGTCGCGTTTCTCGGGACACTCCCTGTAGGCTCCCGTCCATCTGCATGGGGAGAGGGCGAGCTGGGGGGCTGCCCACTCAGGGGCAGTCCAGTGCCGAAGAGACCCCAGTTTGCAACTAGTTGAGGAGGTACCTTGCTGGGCCCCGCTGTTCTCTCTGGGACATGGAGATCACCGGCGTCTGTGACAAGACCACGCTAAGAGGGCTGCTGTGCGGCTTGGCATTAAAATAATGCGGGCGAGTTTCCAGACGGAATCCCCGTGCAAACTCAAGGACAGCCATGAGAAGCCAGGGCACACTTGGTGTTCAGCACTCCCTCCATCCCCCCGACTTGTTTTCTCCCACCTAGGAGAGTCTGGAATTTGAAGATGGAGGACCCCAAATCTAGGTGAGGAGCCGCATCCCGAGGGGAGGGTGCCGAGGGGTATGGCACGAAGGGGCAGGGCACATCCCTTTCTTCCCCGGTGCCTCAGCCTCCCTGACCCCCGAGCTCCCTCAACCCCTCCCCACCTTCAGGCTCCCTTGTCTTCCAGGTTGAAGAACCTGACACAGAAGAATTCCTTCTGGATCCACCGGGTCAACTGCCTGGGGACAGAGTCCCACCTGGCCAACTGCCAGGTGCAGGTGGCCCCAGCTCAGGGCAGGCTGCAGCCGGCCTGCCTGGGCGGCATGCACGCTGTGGTCAGCTGCGTGGCGGGGCACAAGAAGTCCCGGGCAGAGGTGGGTCCCACTGCGTGGCAGCAGGAGTGGGTGAGCGGGACAGGCAGGGAGGGACACTCCGGGACAGGCCGGAGTGGAAGGACCAATCGCCCCCATCGAGGAGGACTTGGTGCAGACTGGGAGGAGGAGAGCGAAGCCTAGCATGGTAAAAACGTGGGATTTATTTAAAAGGAACCGTTTATAACCCGCCCATAAATGGAAAGCTGACATCACGGGCCAGGAATAGCAGGTAACCATAAAGACAGTAATTACATCGTAGCTCCAGGGTTGAGGCCAAACTAGTGAACCTGAGCCTGGCCCTCTGTTAGAAAAAGCAACAAGCAAGTGCTGGTGAGGTGTTACGGACATGGCCTCCTGGCAGTGGGATAGCATTCTCCGTGAAACGGAAGGACTGGAGAAGGTTTCACACGGAAGTCACTGCCCCACCGTGTGAGTCAGCTTCATTCATACCACGTCCCTGTGCGGCTTGAAATCATCTCACGGATCCCGCTGGGAACACTGATCTAGTTTAACCCCAAGGATAAGGAAGGAGCCAGGGCCAGACGACAGGAAGGGGACCCCCCCCCCCGGAAGAGAGCAGGTAGAGGGTTGTGAAGGCCAGTAACCCCAGCTCCTAAGGCTCCCTTGTAACCACTGTGGCCCCTGCGGTGGCTCTTTGTCATGAGGGAAGGGCGCTTATGAAGAACGGCTTACTGGTGGATTCGAGGCAGTAGCTCTGAACCACCAGAGGTGGGACTGGAACCCTGATCATCAGCTTACCTGCGGGAAGGGGCCTAGCCCAGGCTCCCCACAGCAGCTCCACTGTGCCCGGTGCTGCCTCCTCTGCCTGACCTGAAGCTGGTTTTCTCCCAGCAGGAGCTGAAGGTGCGCCTCCGCTCGGGGGCCCAGATGGGAGAGGGCCGTGTCGAGGTGCTCATGAACCACCAGTGGGGGACGGTCTGTGACCACGGATGGAACCTCATCTCCGCCAGCATCGTGTGCCGTCAGCTTGGCTTTGGCTCAGCTCGGGAGGCCCTCTTTGGGGCCCAACTGGGGCAGGGTAAGCAAGGAGGCCTGGGGTGGGGGGTAGGAGGCTGTGGATGGGCCACTGTTCCGTCCCTTGGTGGCCCTGGTGCTGAGGCCCAGGACAGAAAGTTCTCCCCGACGATGGGGGGGAAGTCAAAGGGGGTAGGGTTCTAGAGGTGGAGCTTTACCTGGCATCTCCCCATCTCCCCGCTAGGCTTGGGACCCATCCACCTGCGCGAGGTACGCTGCAAGGGTTCTGAGCGGACCCTCAGTGACTGCCCCTCACTGGAGGGGCCCCAGAATGGCTGTAAGCACGAGAATGATGCTGCCGTCAGGTGCAACATCCCTGACATGGGCTTCAAGAATCAGGTGAGCTCAGCTTCCGGCATAGCCTCCATTGGGGGGGAGGGTTGGAAGGCATGGAGAGCACCCCAGGACACCACATGGAGCCCATGGAGAGGGGGTTCTCAGAGCTAGTCTGGAAAGCCTCTCCTCTAAGCCTCCCCCAACTGGCCCATGTGTCCTCAAGGCCAGGGTCTGGCCTTCAGAGATGTCCATGGCAATGGGGGCCCTTCACGCAGATGCGCGTTTCCACGACAGGTGCCCTGTTCGGAAGGGGGCTAGGGCAGAGGACCCCAGTGCTGTCGGTGCTGGGGAGTGTCACTGCGAGGCTGCACGGAATTGCCAGAGTTCAGGTGTCATGTGTCATGCAGACAGTGGACAAGTCACTACTGTCTCTGAGCGTGGATCTGTCTTCTGTCAGTTGGGGTTAATTGTCTCCTGGGGTTATTATGAATGCAATAAGAGATACGAAATCCTTTTGCACCTGGCAAGTCATCGCGAATGGTAGGGGCAGGCACCTTGAGTCCGACTGCTCTAGAGGTCAGGGACAGCAGGGACTCTCTAGCTAAGTATCTCAAGTGACAGAGAGATAAAGCCAGAGAAGGGGAGAGCCAGCCGGGACCCGGCTCCAGGCTTGTAGTCCTGAGCCCTCTGCCCGGAGGCCACTGTGCTCCTCACACCCCTCTGACCACTGCAGGTGCGCCTGGCCGGCGGGCGCAACCCCCAGGAGGGTGTGGTGGAAGTGCAGGTGGAGGTGAACGGAGTCCGGCGCTGGGGGGCCGTGTGCAGTGACCACTGGGGGCTCACCGAAGCCATGGTGGCCTGCCGACAGCTCGGCCTGGGTTTTGCCAACCACGCAATCAAGGTAGGTCTCTGTCTTGCTTCCAAACTTCCTCTGTTAAAAGTGCGAACAACTCATTCATGCATTCATTGATTAGTTACTGAGTGAAACTGGGGGCCGATGCCATGCTGGGGGCTGGGGACAGTGTGGTGAACAAGACACAGCTCCTGTCTCAGGAACAGTCAGCGAAGTGGGGAAGGCGGTCATTAACAAAACATTCATGGGACGCCTGGGTGGCTCAGCTGGTTAAGCGGCTGCCTTTGGCTCAGGTCATGATCCCAGCATCCTGGGATCGAGTCCCACATCGGGCTCCTTGCTCAGCAGGGAGCCTGCTTCTCCCTCTGCCTCTGCCTGCCACTCTGTCTGCCTGTGCTCACTCTCGCTCCTCTCTCTCTGACAAATAAATAAATAAAATCTTTTAAAAAAATTTTAAAAAATAAAAACAAAAAAAAAACATTCATGCAACAGGCCCATACTTCCGTCTCTAGGGAAGAGGACTTGAGGCTCAGCAGACCAGGTGGGGAGGGGATAAATAGCCCACGCGGGGAAAGCTTGACCCCACTGGGAAGATCAGGGACTGGGGCCGGAGCAGGGCTGTCAAGGGTGTGATGTGGGAGGGAGGGAGGAAGAGGCTGGCAAACGTTCAAAGTCCGCAATGCAGATGTCTCAAACATTTCTTCTGTGCTGTTCGGCACACTGCTGGAGCAGCAAGAACGCTGACACTCACTGCAGCAGCCCCGCTGAGAGACGATGCTGGCGTGGCCCAGACTAGTGGCAGTCCTGGGGGAGTTGTGGGTAGATTCGAGAGGGATCCGGGAAAGAAAACCACAAGGCCGTGGAGTGGCTGGGTTGGCACAACGTCCTCTGCTGGGCCCACACTGTTGGTTGGGGGAATGCCGGGCACCCTGCCCCTAGGAAATGGGACCTGTTCATGAGCACCGCCACCCCCCACCACCCAGCTGTGGGAAGCAAAGCTGAGTGGACAGCAAGGGAACGGGACTGTCCTCTTCAACAGCTGAGGGCTGCCATGTGGGTGAGGGTGGGGCAAGGCCAGTGGCGGGAGAATCTCCCTGCCTAGATCCATGGGAGAAACTTCTGTTGCCGGAGGGGTGCAAAGCAGCGGGGACTATCACCACGCTGGAGACTTTCAAGCTGGGGCCGGGCACAACCAGATGGTGGTGGTCCAACGGGGTTCCAGCATCAGACGGGCGTCGGAGGGGATGACTCCAAAGCATCCCTCCCCCCTGACCGGGTGCCGCCGGCTCTTTTCTCAGGACACCTGGTACTGGCAGGGGACGCCTGGGGCCACCAACGTGGTGATGAGCGGCGTGCGCTGCTCGGGCACAGAGCTGGCCCTGCAGCAGTGTCAGAGACATGGGCCGGTGCTCTGCTCCCACGGCTCAGGGAGCTCCTCGGCCGGGGTCTCCTGCACAGAGAGTAAGTAGCACCCACGGCGCCGCCGCTCCCCGCCACCCCAGCCTGGCCAGCCCACACCGCCCATCCTCGGGGAGGGCCTGGAAGGGTCGGGGGTAGAAGGAGGGCTGGACTTGGAGCAACGGCCCTGCCCTTTACCAGCTGTGGGTGCCCAAGTCACCCATCCCCTGGGGACACAGTCCTGCCCTGCCCGGCTCACAGGGTTATGGTGAGGATTAAAGCAGAGGATAGGGGAACACACGAGGATGCACAGTCATGTTTTTCACTTCCTGTGTTGTGAATGAAAGTTGAAAGAAAAAAAGAAACAGGTGAGAAAACAAGAGAATGAGTTAGACTTAGTAAGGGCAGTCTTTTCTGCTGGGAATTCTATACACACGCAGTAGGCCACAACCACGTGTCCTCGTCCTGAGCTGTTGGTCCCCCGGCAGGCTACAGGACGAGACGGTTCCGAGGCAGGGGTCCACCCCACGCATCCGGGTGCTTGGGGCAGCCGCATCGGTCTGACACCTGTTGACCAGGTCGACGCTGAGATACTGTATCTGGTCCCGAGGCTGCGGCTGGCACCGCACCAAGCGGCCACTTGACCTTCTCCCCAGCCAGGCTTGCACGCCAAGACGTCCTTGACCTTTGTCAGCGAGCCTGAGCGCTCTTCTCCGTCCCACACACCTTAGAAAATACCGGGTCCTCACGACACACCTTCACAGCAGGGAGCTGTGGCACCAGCCTGTGCCTTCCCAGCGCACTGGGGGTCTGCTCCCCAGCCTGGGGCCCCTGTACCCCTCCCTCAGAGCAGCAGCTCTCAGCCTGAAGGCTTCTGACATTTTGCCATGGGTGAGCACGGACAGGCAACCTGCCCACTGTGTGACCATCCCTATTTCTCCTCTGTGATCTTTCTCATTCCTTTTCTTCTTTGCCCTCTCTCCTTCTCCATCTCTCTGGAAGCTCTTCTCCTTCTTTCCCTCAGGAATTCAAGGGTTTGCCATGAGCAGAGCCTAGGAATAAGCGCAGGACCTTCGGGAACATTCGGTGATGGTCCAAGCCCCCTCTGGCCGCCCAGCCCAGCCCCCGCTACCACCCACAGTGCCCGCCTGCCGAAACTAACCAGAGTCCCATCTCACTGTCCTCAGCACATAGACTCTCACCCAGCTGATGCCTCTCCCCAGATCTGAACTGTCACCCCGCTCTTGCAAGGCAAAGTCCTGAGAACGGGCAACTTTTCTCCCCTGATGCGACATGGTAACAGCAGCAGAGCTCCACTGGCATGGGGGCAAGGACACATGGGGCTCCAAGGTGGGTGAGAGCCCCAGTGGCAGGAAGGGAACAGGCATTTCCGGCACGATGGACGCTTATGCACAGAGAAGCACTGGGAATGTCATCAGGGAAGAATGCACAGGACAGGCCAGTGCGAGTACCCAGGAGAGCAGTCAGGTTAGAACAGGGACCCTGCGGGAGACACGGGCCTGAAACTGCAGCAGGGTGGACCGAATGGCAGAGCCCAGGAGCAGGCTCAGAGATGATCTCTTGCGGCTCTTCCTGCCTGCCCTCTCCCCTCCGCGCCCCTCCCTTGAAGGAACTGAGACCCAGAGAGAGTGACTGAGCTGGGGAAGCCAAGCTGGGCAGCAGGGCTCAGGAGGGGCTGTGTGAGTTAGACCACAAAGAGGCACTTGGAAGCTGAGGAGCATTTTACAAAGGAAATACCAGCTTACATCGAGGGCATGCTTACCCGACAGTGACCTGAGCATGTTACGGGTACTGGCGCTACTGGCATTATTACGATCCCCACCATAGGGATGAGGAAATTGAGGAAATCGAGAGCCAGAAGCTTAAGCAAGTCACAGAGCTAGTGAAAGGTGTGGCCAAAAACAAAGCAAGACTTGAACGCCGGCAGCCGACTCCAAAGCCGTCATGCCTAACCAGGGCCTGGGAGTGCTTGAACCCACCTTCCCTGACTCCTGTCCTGGGGAGAGCCCTGCCTGCGCTGCTGGTAGCTCCCCCAGAGAGCCCATCTGCCCAAGAGCAACACGGCTGCCTCCCTTCCTTTCCCCTGTGGCCGCAGGCGCTCCAGACCTGGTGATGAACGCCCAGCTCGTGCAGGAGACCGCCTACCTGGAGGACCGGCACCTCAGCCAGCTGTACTGCGCGCACGAAGAGAACTGCCTCTCCCAGTCTGCCGACCACATGGACTGGCCCTATGGCTACCGGCGCCTCCTGCGCTTCTCCTCCCAGATCTACAACCTAGGCCGGGCCGACTTCCGTCCCAAGACAGGACGCCACAACTGGATTTGGCACCAGTGCCACAGGTCAGTGCTCAGCCACACCATGGCCCTCGAGGGACAAACAGCCAAGTCCAAGAATCAAACCAGTGTGGTCTTCCCCTGACCCTGGGCGCTCTCCTGGGAGGGCTGCGCACTCTGAGAGCCTTCCTTCCTCGACGCCTCACTGGCTTTGCCTCCAGGAGCCAGTAGGGAACTGCGGGGGCACTGGCCATCCCTGCCCTGGATGTACAGCCCTTAACGGTGCTCATGGGGTGCACTCCCCCAGCAGCGGCACTCATTGTCAGCAGAGCTGGTCTTTGTTAGAATGATATGGACAATTAATTTCTCTGTGGTGGAGCTTAGGCCTTGTCTTTAAAAGCCACATAAAGTGAAAACTCCTAGAAACCTGGAAACCCAAAATAGACATCCCAGCCAGGATGCTGGCTCTGCAGAAAAAGCTTTCTGGCTTCTGCAGCAGTAGAGCAAGGCCACCCAGAGAAAAGTGGGAACGCAGGGACTAAAAGGAGACAATGGGTTCTCTTTCCTATCAGGAGCCTCCAGCCCAGACAGGAGAGACAAGGCCTGTGACAAAGGCAGAATGGGAAAGTGGTGGTTTCTGCCTTCAGGATGCAGCATGGGTGGGGAAAGCGGAGTGGAGCGGGCAGCAGCGTTGGGACTTGGCCTTGCTCAGATAATAAGCACCTTCCCCTGTAGCAGGAACAGAGTTGTCATCAGGCCTGGATTGGAAGCAATGGTAGCAATTTGGTCGCAGGCTCCCAGGGAGCAGAGTAAGCACCCCTCCTTGGCAGATCGGCCCGAGGCTCGTTCCTGGAGGTGCCCCTCCCTCCTGCCTCCGAGTGGGCTTTGTGGCCAGGCACCGGCCTCCTGGAGGCTCGAAGGGCTGTGCTCTCCCCTCCTCCCCTGGGTCCACACCGGGTGAGGGCAGCTGTGCCTGGCTGCCGGGCAGGGGGGTGCCAGAAAGTAGACCATGGTCCCAGGGATCCTGGCTTGGTGAGGGAGAAGGGCGCTGCCCTGACCATACCGTTCCTCTCTGGATAGTGACGGGGCCCAGCGCCTCGGTCTGGCCTGCCGACTGCTCCAGGCTGACAGCGCTTCCCTTCCCGCAGGCACTACCACAGCATCGAGGTCTTCACACACTATGACCTCCTCACTCTCAACGGCTCCAAGGTGGCTGAGGGGCACAAAGCCAGTTTCTGCCTGGAGGACACACACTGCCCCCCAGGTAGGCGGATCCCCGGCTGCACAGCCTCCTGGTGTTCTCTTCCTCAGCCCTGTCCCAGTGAGGCTCCTTTACGCCCTCAGCCAAGACCCCCTCAGGCACCTGGAGACTCTGCTCTGGCAACAGTCAGCACTCAAGGCACTCCAGAAAGATCGGTGTCTTACCTCCTGACATCTTAGGTGGAAGGTCCCTGCTGCTGCTGCATTCCCAGCATGCTTTGTACCACCTGTAAAGGCTTTATACTCTTGGTTTTGGAGAAGAGTTGCAGGCGTGTTTCACTTTGGCTAAGTTCTCTGAGGACACGGGTTGTCTAATTCCTGTTTGCAGTCCCACAGTTTCTAGCCTTTCAGAATGGCATGGCAAACGCTCGCTTTTCAGAGGGTCAGAAGGATGTAGGGCTGGAACCTTCCACCCATAATTCCTAGCCAACAGGAGTTCCCACTAGTGCATCCAGAGAAATCCTATCACATATGGGGTTTGCTACTGTGCTGGATTCATGGTTAGTAGGAATTCAGGCTCTGATTCCCAGGCAGGTTATCTAACAGAACTGCAGGTCCCTTGTCTGATTCCACCGAGGGAGAGGACCAGTGTGAGGATTCCGTGTGTAGGGCCTGGCTTGCAGGGTCCCGAGCCCCTCCCCCATGCCTCAGTAACCATTGGTGCCCTTCCATACAGGACTGCAGAAACGCTATGCGTGTGCCAACTTTGGGGAGCAGGGAGTGACTGTCGGCTGCTGGGACACCTACCGGCATGACATCGATTGCCAGTGGGTGGACATCACAGATGTGGCCCCTGGGAATTACATCTTCCAGGTAAGGGGGCTGGGGATCCCCCAGAGGAACTCCATTTCCTGCAGATATTCCAAGTCTCCCTGCAGTCTCATGAGGGAAGAGTTTCACAAATAGGGTCTCCAACAGGATCCCGAGGACCTGGGTTTGAGTCTTGAGTCAGTGGACAACGTAGCATAGGAACGTTAATGCCTGCCCTCTGGGTGCCTGGAAGGACTAGTGAAGCGAAGGGTGTAAACACCCTTTGCGAGACTGCGTGTAATGTAAATGATGATCACAGCCACTATCGTCACCTGCTTTCACTTGTCCCCTTGTCTCTCTGCAGGTGGTTGTGAACCCCCAGTTCGAGGTGGCGGAGTCTGATTTCTCGAACAACATGATGCGGTGCCACTGCAAGTATGATGGGCACCGGGTGTGGCTGCACAACTGCCACACAGGTAACCACGAGCCCTCGTAGGGCCAGCCACCTATGGGCTCGGGAAGCTGGGAGCCCCTGCCCGCACCCTCCATGGGGCTGGAAGGTTGATGTGGAAGGTTAGGGGTAGGACAGAGATGAACATCCCTTGACATCTTCATAGGTCCCTTTCTAGACCCAACTGGTGACACCAGCAGCCTCACCCAGTCACAACTGACTTCTACACCCATCTTTGTCCTTAAGGCTGTTTGGATTATAAACTCAGTCTCCCATCTGTCCTGGAGTCTTTTCTGTTACTTCAAGCCAAGTCTGGATTTCTCTTCCCCAGTCCCGTTATTGTTCGCCCTCCCTTTCGTATGGTCTTTCTTAGTCGTGCCCGTCCTAACTTGACTGCCTCACAGGCAGAAGGGGAGGTCCGCCAGCTCTGTGTTGCTGTCTCCAGCTGGGATCACGGAGCACAAGAAGGTGGCCACAGAGAACAGGGCTCAGGACGCTTACAGGATTGGTCGTATTGGACAATGGAAGAAGCAGATTCAGTAAGGGACAGAGTACGGAAATGGTTGCCCTACTTGTCTGTAGAGGAAGGTAGCAGTCCCTCCTCTGGCTTCAAGTTACGAAATGCCTGAACTTGCTATGGGGTGTGTGTTCGTACCCACACTTAGCACATAGGGCAGGACGGGACTGGTTTATTCAGTCAACAAACACCGAAGACCTACTTTTGTGTTGAATACTGTGCCAGGCACTAGGAAAATAGGAGTAAAATGTGGAGCTCAGTGTCAAACAGGGTAAGCAGGCATGCCAAAGGATAACCCCAATACTCCTGATTATTCCAAACCCGTAAGAACTAATGCTGAGCAGGCACAGTGAGAAAGCAACAACTTGGGAACTAGCAAGGTCTCCCGGAGGAAACGATGCTTGAACCGGGTTTCAAAGGAGAGGCCCAAGTCCAGGAAGAAGGGAAGACTAGAGAACGAGCACAGGATTTGGCCCCTGAAGGCTTCATTGGGTTCCAAATCCAAGTCCACCACCTTCTAGCTGTAAGATTGAGGAATATCTCAACCTCAAAGAAGTTTTCTTTTTTAAAATGGGGGAACTGTGTACTTCAAACCCACTGAAGTGCTTTGCAAGGGGGGGGTTATGATAGGTCTTGCTAAGAGAATGACTCTCCTGTGGATCTGGGGACCACTGACCAATTTTAGTCAAAGGAGGTGCAAAAAGATCAGATTTATGTTTTCAGAAAGGTCACTATAGCAATGGATGCAACACTGTAAGAGGAGAAAGAGGAAATAGTCCAAAGATTCAAAATTGTGTAACTGAGTAGGTTTTGCTGCCCCAAACTGAGACAAGAACATCAGTTACCAGGGACTGGAACCTAAGGCTGCACAGTGGAGCGAGCCTCCCAGATGCTAGTGGTGGGCTGCAAGGGATCCAGGGTGGCGAGGGAGGAAAGGAAAACAGTGCACTTTTGAGCACCGTAGGGGTCCTTGCACAAAACAGAGGACATACCAGGTGAGAATGCAGTTATTTAATGAAAGGACTGGTGTGAAGAGCTGTGAATAGGACTAAGGAAATGAGGGTCGTGGAGGCATCTGAGGATAAGCCAGAGTGGGAAATTGTTCATGCCTTTCAGCTTGAAGGGGCATAAGGTGTCCTAGAGGCAGGTTCAAGTTCAAGCTTGGAGGGAGAACCTGACCCTAGCAGGAGGCAAGGGAGGCCACCACCACAGGAACAGGGAAGAAATACACCAATGTCTCCCTCCTTCTATCCACTAATCTTCTGCTGTTGCTTCTCATTGACCTAAATCAACCAGAAACAGAGGCTGAGGAAGCCAGAGGGAAGCTATCTAGAGCACAGAGAAAACAAATAAGGGTAGAGAGTGAATCTGGGGATGGTGGGTAGGCAGAGTATCAGCACAACCCTTTCTACTCAATAGCCTGTTCTTCCTGACGTGCTTGAAGCTACACAGCAGGGTCTGTTTCTACAAAATTGTTTATGCCTATGGCTGACCTGATGTAAAGGGTGAGTGGGGCAGAATGTAACTTGTGTGTGTGTATGTGTGTGTGTGTGTGTGTGTGTGTGTGAGAGAGAGAGAGAGAGAGAGAGAGAGAGAGAGAGAAATTGTCAGGAGGGGCTAAGAGCATGGGAAGGCTGGCTTCTTACCCGTTCTCCTTTGGTCCACAGGGGATTCCTACCGAGCTAATTCAGAGCTCTCCCTGGAGCAGGAGCGTCTCAGGAACAACTTCATCTGAAGCCATGACTGCACACTTCCGGCTGCTGCCCACACACCAGATACCTCAGCTTATTGGAGCCATGCCCTTCACAGAGCCCTAACTCAGAGGGAAAGGGGTCAGTGCCAAGGGGCACCAAGAACCGCTCAGGAAGCCTTTTGATGGCAAGGCCATCAAACCAAAATGGTACTGTTCCCTCAGGAGGACTCTGGGCCTATCCCCTAAAGGGTCTTTGGTCTATGGTCTATGGCCTCCAGGCTTTGTTGAGCTGAGCTCGTCTTCCACAAGGAGACCCAGTCCTTACTGGATCTTGCCCCAGAGTTCCTGATTCAGGAGCAATTAGAGATGGACTATGGCTCAGTCCCCCATTTGAATGGTGCTTTGCAAATGTCTTGGAGGAGTAGGGGACAAAAGGATAAAGATACATGGAAGATAGGATTAACTCTGCTAAAAGCTCAAAGTCACAACTGGCAGAGATGCTGATGAATCCAGGCCCCCATTTGGTCTGTGCTCCTTTAGAACTCACCTGTTATTCCTAAGAATCCACTCTAGTGCCTTTACCTTTATCCTACCCCACATATGGGCGTTTCTATGCTTCTGGAAGCATAGGCCTCAGGCATCCCCTTATCTTCTGATGAGCCAACACCACCCGTTACTGAGTGCTTGAGAAGGGGCAGGATTTGCAGAGCTGGCCAGATGGGGCCTTCCTACAAAACAGCTAGAGAAGGCCAAGCAGAAAGATTGCTGCGGTGGTATGGACTCCAGCCCTTGCCAGGGCCTTGCCATGGAAAAAAAATATATATATATATGCCAAGCCCCTGGCAGGCAATCCAGTCTCCCTCAAAATCACTGTACGTCTCAGGACTGGCCTAAATTTCAGGTCTCAACCAAGCTTCTGGAGTGAACTTCGCATGGAATAAATTAGATACACATAAGAAATGATTTTTACAGGTTTGATGCTCTAATCCCAATAAAGGTTGCTCACTATGGACAGCTATAATGACGAGACTGGCTTTTTGCAGTTCCCAGCACACGAAGTCTAACTTCTTCCACTCTTGCTGAGCTGGGGACTAGGATGTGTGGGGGACACACTACTCACAACAGTCCTACTACATTTCTCCGATATTAGCCTATCATCTGCTTCCCAATTCCCTCCCAGGCTCAGCGCTGAAATGTGGGTCAGAAAGGTCAAGGGATGAAAGGGAGGAGGCAAGAAGGAAAAGTCTAAGGACTGTAAACTTTTGTAACGGAGGCTGTAAAACCAAAGTGAGCGGTAGCAGACGGGCAGATTTACAACAGTACTCCCCTCCCCACACCATGAGCGCCGTCCCTGCCTCAGGGAGTAACAAGGGACACGATCTGCAGTTATCCTCTATGAATACACAGACGTACTTTCTTCCTTCTCTCCTACCTTCTCTCTCCTCCACTCCTTCTTCATCTCCTTCATTAGGCAAAGGGAGCATTATATCTTGGCATGGCAGTTTAGGTAAACAAGGGAAGGACTGATTTCCTGTTGGACCCAGCAAACATCGCCCGAACAGTAACAACATTATACTCGCACATGCGGCTAATGGTCTGTGAAAAAATGTGCAGCCCGTGGGGGAGTGTGTGGCGACTGATGACTACATTCAGGCAGGGAGGTGACCCACCGCTTCTTCCTGGATCCAGTTTCCAAGAGAGCCAGGAAACGCAGGCCAGGCAGCCAGCCACTGGCTCTGGTCTCAGTCCTGCTGCCCACATCACACGTTCGATAGATGCAGCCAGTTCCAATTCTTGGAAAAAGCTATACAAGGGCTGTGCTGTTATACCACCGAGTTGAAAGGGAAGGACATAGGAAGACTGCTGGCGGGCATGACTTGTAACTAGATGAGGAATGTTAACAGAATACCAACCACCAAATTCCAGACAGAACCAAAAATGTCGGAAGATTTTCACTTCAGCATTCTTTAGTCTCACAGAGGCTGAAGGGCTGGGAACCGCAGCTTACTAATTAGAAGCCCAATTTATTTCTATTCCACCAAAACCTTCACTCTACGGGGAGCATATCAGAACTCAATGGAAATATACCTTTTTACTACAAATTCCAGGTGACACTGGGATTTAGTCATTTTACACGAAGCAACAAAAACACCTTGCAGAATGCATTCACTGTCTTCTGGAACATCTAACAGAGGAGCCAGAGGCAGCTACGGGGTGTCTCTGGTCAGCTCTGCTTGTGAAGGCACGGGTTAGATGGGACCAGCAATCTGGTTCCCTTCTGGACAAGCTCAGTGTAGTCCTTGCTGGGCCAGGGAAGCTCCTCCTACCCCCACCCACTATACATCAATCCCAACGACTGGAAAAATAGAACTAAAAAGCACATTTTCTACTAATGGTGGAAGCACCAACACTCCATAGCTTTCAGTATTAGCTAAAAACAAATCCCTTTTCTGGGCCTAATTATAAGGATAAATCTGAAAGTTCAAGGTGGCTGGGAAAAAAGCATATTCTACTAGCCACATAGTACACAGAATCCGAATGAGAACAGTACCTTATGGAGTTATGAGTAAAACAAGAAAACTGGGTAATGAACATGTGGCTCTACGTTACCATTAATGAGGCCCTTAAAAGCCAGAATGCTATCAGTAAGGGGGAGCACCTCAAAGACAAGTGATAGGAACAATCATCTTTTTTACTCTCCCAGGTCACTCTTAGCCTTGAAGAATCAAAACAGAGCAAAGGTATACCTCAGAGAGAAACCATTCAATGTGGAGAATTTGCTGCCTTTCCAATGCAGCCATATCATCCAAACAGACCTGCCTGTCTTAGAGAAGGCTGCTGCGTGAAGACCGAGAGCACAAGTCCTCTAGCTGCCTGCCGGAGAGAGGTGCCTTGGTCTAGGCAGTACTAGGATGAGGGTCAAGAGGAGGATTTTTTTCAATGCCCCAAACGTGAAAAGGAGCACTGAGTATGAACAAGGGACACTTTCGGAACTGACCAAGAATGAGAAAACAATGCTGAGGAAGAACTGCAAGAGGGCTCCAAGACCAGAGAGCAGCAGGGATTGCCGGGTCAGGGCTAAGAACCAAGGCCAGCGTCCTTTGAGGAACATTTGAACAGAGCCCCCACTCCACCATGTTTTAGGCAATGCTAATACTCCATCATTGTCATGGGCGTGAAATCATACACATATGAGGCTCTTGCCCTCAGTGAAAGCACGGATGGGACATTATTTCTTGCTACCTCAGCCTCTTTAAGGCCTAGCGCTGCCATTTCTTCAGCGAAGAACTTCTTTCGAAAAGCAATGAGAATGCAGGCAGAATATGAATAAAGCCTAAATGGTGGCTCAGACTCGTCAGTGTCCTTTAGGAAATTTCTCACTGCCCAGAGGTGTTTGTTTTATTCTGGCAACTCTTCATTGTAATGGATGGTTTGGTGTCGCTTGCCAAGCGCCTCTGGCACAGGCTGGGAAGACGAAACCAAGAACTTGCCGAGTGCCAGATGCCTTCTGCAGAATGTCAGGCGTGACAGAAACAGGAGGAAGCCAGAGGCCAGGGTGGGGGTGTACAGGGAGGGCAAGAAGGGGAGGGGGGCTATTGCACACCAATCCCAAGAGACCCATGTTTGCAGTATACTCTGGGGCAGACAGAGGAGCAGCGGACTACTCGGTGTGGCACAATACAGCCAGCAGATCCACTGAACCCGTGCACAGCACCACAGGGATGGATACGAGGAGAGCTATTCTCCAAGTTTTTTGTGGAAATGACAACATTGACAAAGAGAGTGATGTGTGTCATCAAATGAGCTTTAATGTCTCCCTCTCACAGCATGATAGTATTGTTTCAACTGGAACTAGCACACGGCTTCCACAGCTGACTTCCTGTGAGGACGGAGGCTGGCAGGCCCCTGGCTGCTGGTGCAGCCCCAGGCCTCAGCTCGGTCCAAACACCCACATCTGCCGCAGCTCACCCGCTCTGGAGTTCTGGAAGTGACAGTGTCGATTCTGTGAGAACCAAGTACTTTAGACACTGTTCTACCTCGGTACTAACTGCTCCCTCCACCAGCCCGCAGCTCTGTGAGGTCCGAGGGAGCACACCGCCGTTGCAAGGCCAAAATCTATCATCGCAGGTTTGAATCCTCTGTTTTGTAACTTCTTCAGACATCTTAGATGCGTGAGCCAGGCTAACAATGGGACCTGCCCCACCCAGAGTGCTCTTGGAAGTCCTATCCAAGCCGGCACAAGTGAGCATCCTGCCCAGTGGCTCCCTTCTATGCCCAATACAGGAGGGTAGTTCCACAGAACTGCAGTTAGAAGTGAAGACGGACAGGAGCTCATCTGCTTTCTGTATCTAGTCAGTGCTTGTCTTGATGGCTTTCTCTCTTTCTTCCATTAACAAGCACTTCTGCACATACACACAACTCTAGAAGGATCCTCCTAGCTGAAGACTATGGAAATATTTTCTGAATTCATAGAACTATCCCCTTTGTTGAGTGATGTTCAAACCACAGACTGGTCTCTGCCTTCCCAGATATCTTCCCGTTGCTTGGCTTCCAGTCGTTTTCTCTCTGGAAGTAAGGACAGTGTTAGAAGTGGGAGTACCCTTCATACCACCAGGTATTCCCTTTCATCCAAATTATAAGCAAACTTTAATCACGAGACAAAGATTTCCTGGTCTTCTTGTACCTGATTCCAACAGTTAATATTTTTAACTTTCCAAGTGTTTTTTAAGTGGAAATAATGTGACTAGTACTTTATAATAAAGAGAAAGATCTAGAGCTAATAGAAATAAAAAAAGTCTGTGGAGTGGGGCGCCTGGGTGGTTCAGCAGACTGTGTTCAACTCTTAATCTCAGGATTGTGAGTTCAACCCACTTACTGGGTTCCACAATCCAGTCTTGCTGATAATGTATTTATTTTAATTCTACTTCTCAACTGTGTTAGTGGTTACACATAATTGCCTGTTATTCCCACTTCACTTATCTTTAAAAATATTCAATAGGGATAGAGAATACGTTTCAATATTCTTCTGCCTTCTTGCGCAAATGGAAATGGTAGCCATTTGGCTTTAGTTATATCTCCCTATTACAGTCTCACAGAAAAAATATTTCAGAGGCAAATCAAATTTCAGTATTTTCAGAGCACTTTCAGGAGTCAAAAATCTTCTGGTGGGGCGCCTGGGTGACTCAGTGGGTTGAAGCCTCTGCCTTCAGCTCAGATCATGATCCCAGGGTCCTGGGATCGAGCCCCGCAGCAGGCTCTCTGCTCAGTAGGGAGCCTGTTTCCCCTCCTTCTCTCTCTGCCTGTTTGTGATCTCTGTCAAATAAATAAATAAAAATCTTAAAAAAAAAATTTTTTCTGGAATGCACAATTCCCACCTGGAAAAATGACCACATATAATCAAGAGAAACAAAGAAATATTTCTAAAACCAAAACAAAAACACAAATCTAGGCAATCCATCTTCAATTTGTAACAGAGAAGCTTAATTTCCATATAATAATACTTTTACCAAAACTTGAGACAATACAAACTACACATGATCTGGTGACGCAAGCACTCTGTGAAGTACCACCATACGAGCTCTAATTTCATGGCTAGTAATTCATCACCTTTACAATGAAATGTACATGATAAGCCTAAGTGCTTCCTGTTAAAGACTATTATTTCAGATAGTGCCTGTAAAAGATTTTGAAAGTCATGACCCAGGAGAATTATTAGAGAAATCAAGGGGAGTTTAGAGTTAACACTTGCTATGTTGACATACCTTTCCAAATCAGGATAATCCCTTACAAAATTCCTTTACTAAATATTTGACTGTACTTTAAGGGCAAAGAACTTGGTCAGGAAGTTGACTGGCACTTGGAAATGTGAGAAAGAGAAATTCACTGCTATTTGGGCACCACCTTGTGGCATTATCTGAATATAGCAGCAAAGTTCTAACTTAAGAGAC
This sequence comes from Mustela nivalis, assembly GCF_964662115.1. Taxonomy (NCBI): domain Eukaryota; kingdom Metazoa; phylum Chordata; class Mammalia; order Carnivora; family Mustelidae; genus Mustela; species Mustela nivalis. The sequence continues at coordinate 157,589,402 of NC_139021.1, read as the reverse complement.
AAACCGGGGGACGTCCAGTGAGGGGGTGGTCGGCAATTCAAAACTGAAGGCTAATTAATTCAATGCCTTGTGACTTGGCTTTAAGACAGGCTTGAACTGGGATTGGGATTCTCCAGGGAGACAGCAGTAAGGAAAACTGGCTTCTCTAAAAGTAAATGCAATGTTGGATGAGGGGTGCCTGGGTGGCTCAGTCAGTTAAGTGTCTGACTTCAGTTCAGGTCATGACCCCGGGGTCCTGGAATGTAGCCCCTCATCACAATCAGGATCCCTGCTCAGAGGGGAGTCTGCTACTCCTTCTCCTTTTGCTTGCGCTCTGTCTCTAGCTTTCTCTCTCTAATAAATAAAATCTTAAAAAAAAAAAAAAACATCAGCAATGTCAGATGAAAGCCATCAAAAAGTGGTTCTGGATTCCTAGAAAAAGTGAAGAAACCAGGAAAGTGAAATACTAGAACTCAAATTTTTTAATAATAAGCTTAGAAATTTAAATCAGAAATGCTATCTGGGAAGTTCTAAGAAAAGAGATAGAGTAGAAGAATATAACTGCCCATAAACCACAAGTCCAAAATCAAAGCAGTTCTGAAAACAAAAAAATGTTTTTTAAAGTTTAGGGCCAAAGCTCACTTGGTGATAAAATACACTGGAAAAATAAGAGGCTGCTTATAGTCTTACACATGTCATTTTATGGAACAGTCATACACTTTGTGGCAGAAATATTAATGTTAGTGTATTTGACTTTGGTGTTAGGTTATGTTGGATAACCATATTATCTTTCTAAAATTAGAAAAGTTTAGAATACTAAAACATTTTCTACCCTGATGCTTTCTAATAAAAGATTATAGATCTCTACTGCCAAATATATGTAAATATAAGGGACAACTCCGGTGGTCAGCCATACCAGAAACCAGTGAAGACTGGGGTATGAACTGAGCACAAGGAAACGGTACTAATGTGAGGCACACATGCCGAAATTCAGAACACGAGTAGACGAGGGATTTTTAAAGAAGAAATGTAGGTATGGAGAGGCTAAGTGACTTGCCTAAGGTTACATAACCAGTGAAAAACTAAAGCTGGAACATGGATCCTTAATTCTTCAACCAGCATACTTTCTAGTATCCTGACATGTGAAAATATGTATAAAAGGGAAAAATGAAAAAAAAATGTAGTCAGAAAGATAAGGAAGCATGTCATCCCTTTATTAAAAAGAGAAAGGAAAGCAGATAATAGCTGACAGACTGCATGAAAAAAGCTCCTGTTAACTTTACCTCCAACAATTAAAAAAAGTAAATTAAGTAAAGAGAAAGCGCAACCACAGCCATAAGGACAAGGAGCTAATGGAAGAAGAAAAGAATCTGTATGAAATGATTAACCTACAGCGCACGGGGAGCGGGCCCTACAGACTGTCATTGCCCAGTATGAGAAACCAGCTGGCAGCAATGATTCTATTAAATGAGGCGACTGAATCACCACTTATCACTGAGGGAACAAAAAGGCCTGAAGATAAAAAGAAGGGCCAATTTGGTGTCATTTCAAAAGAAAATAAAGAAAATGGATGTAAATTAACACTTTCAAAATCTACTTCTACACCTAAAAAAATAATGGAGAAAAAAATCATCACAAAATTCCCGGGCAGCTACCTATAGAGTAATAATCAACATGAAGACTGGAAGTACAAGTCTGGTCAAACTCATCTAATTGCCTTCTTTTATGGATTGACAGAGCTGATAGATTAAGGAGAAGTAATTTAAGTAACCTCTTAATTTTAGCAAGGTTTTAGATTTTAGGCTTACCAGGTATTTATATAATCATTAGTATCCCGGGAAATAGTCTGGATCACAGAAGTGTTAAGGGGGCATTTAACAGTGGAGAGCGGAATGTTCACTAATGTATTATTAAGTGTCAACACAAAGAACTAGGTGCTACTTATTTAGCAATAGTTGGTAAACTGGTCAGTTAATCCTAGGGTTAACATTTTCATCTCTGATTAGGTCAGGGATATAAGTTTACTAAATAGAAGGCAAAGGCAAAAATATGAGTAAATACTGCATCTCAGAGTAGATGATCACATAAAGATGAAAAGAGAAACGTGGTTAGAAATGAAGGGAATTTCACGTTAGGGAAGAAAAGACACAAAGAAAAATGCCACACAACCCAGATTATGAGTCAGCAATGCAACACAGTCCTTGAAGGCAGATAATAGAATGCTTAACCAGGATTTCAAAAGGTAGCAGTTGTGATTAAATTTTTTTTTATTACAGTTGACTAAGTATTCTATAGGGATGATTTTACTTTTATATTCTTAGTGATTTAATTAAGCATACTAGGGGATCAAATCATTGTTTACTTACTCTGCCTTTTAGGCCTGTGACCCAAAACATGACTTTTAGAACCAGCCAATTAATCATTTAGCCCCAAGAGTAAAATGGAAATAAGTTATGAAATAAAATTTTGGCAGGCTCTGAAAATCAGAGAGTACCTTATTCTGAGAAGCAATGATATCTTCTATCTCCAATTATAGGCGGGAATCAAGTGTTTTAATAAATGAAACATGGGGAAATTTTACACATACTCCTGCATCTGGTCTTTAAAAGTCAGTTTTATTGTTTTGTGTGAATCACTGGTTAAAAACATGATTAAGTCAAGTACAAAGGATCAAGGATGAACTATGCTTTGATTTCCTGCTCTCCGTGCAGCTCTGATTATGCACTCTGCTAGACTAAAAATCACTTCTCCCATGTTCTAAGACTCACACACTAAAGTTTTTATCCTCCAAATATACACACTATGATTTGCTTAAAATGATTTGGGTACTTCTTTTTTCTCAACTTGTCCCAGGGTAATGTTACTTTCTCAATCTCCTTTAAAGAAAAGGAAAAAACAACAAAAAAAACCTTTCTTACCTACTTTCTCTATTTATCTATTTACCTACCCACCTATTTATACGTAGGTTCCTTGCCCATTGTGGAGCCCAACACAGGACCTGAACTCACAACCCCGAGATCAAGACCTGTGCTGAGAGCAAGAGTCAGACACTTAACTGACTAAGCCACCCAGGCACCCCTGAATCCCCTTTTTAATTAAGGGCTAAAACATAGACTTCTTATCAAAAGAGTAAGAGGACCAAAGTAGGGTGAGGGAACTTACCAGGAAGTATTTAAACCTCAAAATCACAAATTCCAAATTCATTAATTAGAAGGTTTTCACATGAAGTGTTCGACTCTGGGTTTTATAAAGAAAATTATAGAGGACTTGAAAGAGTTCAGAGTAGAATCACGAATGAAATAAGATTTATGAAGAAAAAGTGACCAATGTCCGTCATGCATTCTTCCGTCAATGAACATACACAATGAGTATCTTTTAATGAACCAGACACAATGCCAGACAGCAGAACTCCTCAAGTGGGGGTGGGCACAAAGCCTAGCTATTCTATAATACTATTTATAAAAGTACCTATATCAGGATGGCACATAGATTTCAATTTCCATGCTAATTCTGATCAAATGGCAGCGTTCAAGTCAAAACTCACAAAACACTGTCATGACTGATTAGCACTATTTGTCGCAGATGGGGAAGCTGCAGTACATACTTGTCTTCACTCTCATTTGAACACTAATTTTCTAAGAGTCACATAAACAGAAGTATCCTGAATTTGTAAAGCACCTTTCTACATAAATGTTTTTACGTATTAACTTAGACTGTGCTCAAAAAATTCTCCAGGGTAAGTCAGGCATTCATTTTGCTTTGTTGGAAACTAGAGCACAGAGAGTATAAGAAACAAGCCCATGGCAACACAGCTGAAGTTAATGGCAAAACTCTATTATAGCCCAGGTTCCCTTATTCCTCAATAATTTGCTCTTGGCGTCTAAAGATTAGAACAGGATGGTGTCCACATGATCCCTATTTCCACAAAGGAAAAAAAGAAAAGGAAACTGGCTTAAACTATTATACAGATTTAAGTAAGACCCAAGGAAGAATTTTTTGACAGTGAAAGCTGCTAAAAAAAAAAAAAAAAAGCCTGCCATAAATGTTAATTACTCCAAAGACCTTCAAGAGGGATTATAGCATTATAGAGAGAGCATGGGTTTTAATTAGAGAGGCCTTGGTTTAAATGCCTCCTATCAATTTACCAACTAGATAACTTTGGGCCACATAGTTAACTTCCCTGGGCCAGCTCGAAACTGAAGATACTGTCTTCCATCATGGGATTATCATAACTTACAACATTGCCTGGAGTTGTCTTCCCATCCTTCTAATTACAAAAACCCCATCATGTTTTTAATCCTAAAATCTTCAGAACTAAAAACAAATAATCCAATTAAAAATGGGCAAAAGACTTGAACAGATATTTCTCCAAAGACAAAATATAGATAGGCAAAGACATGAAAAGATGCTCAACATCACTCAACCTCAGGGAAATACAAATCAAAACCACAATAAGACCATCTCACACCTGCCAGAATAGCTAAAATCAAAAAGCATAAAAAACTACACGTATTGTATCATACTCAAAGGGTCTGTCCAACAAGAAGACCTAACAATTTTAAATATCTATGCCCCTAACATGGGAGCAGCCAACTATATAAACCAATTAATAACAAAATCAAAGAAATACATCAAGAATAATATAATAATATAGGAGACTTTAACACTCCCCTCACTGAAATGGACAGATCATCTAAGCAAAAGGTCAACAAGGAAATAAAGGCCTTAAATGACACACCGGACCAGATGGACGTCACAGATATATTCCAACCAGGACATTCCATCCCAAAATAAGAGAATACACATTCTTCTCTAGCGCACATGGAACATTCTCCAGAATAGACCACATCCTGGGTCATAAATCAGGTCTCAACCAGTATCAAAAGATTGGGATCATTCCTTGCATATTTTCATACCACAATGCTCTGAAGCTAGAACTCAATCACAAGAGGACATTGGGAAAGAACCCAAATACATGGGTCAACCAGGAAATTAAAGAAAAATTGAAAAAATTCATGGAAACAAATGACAATGAAAACACCACGGTTCAAAATCTGTGGGACACAACAAAGGCAGTTCTGAAAGGAAAATAAATAGCAGTACAAGCCTTTCTCAAGAAACAAGAAAGGTCTCAAATATACAACCTAACCCTACACCTAAAGGAGCTGAAGAAAGAACAACAAAGAAAGCCTGAACCCAACAGGAGAAGAGAAATCATAAAAATGAGAGCAGAAATCAATGAAATAGAAACCAAAAAAAACAACAGAACATATCAACAAAACTAGGAGCTGGTTCTTTGAAAGAATTAATAAGATTGACAAACATCTGGCCAGACTTATCAAAAAGGAAAGAGAAAGAACCCAAATAAATAAAATCATGAATGAGAGAGGAGAGATCACAACGAACACCAAAGAAATACAAACAATCTTCGACAAAGCAGGAAGGAATGTCCAATGGAAAAAAGACAACCTCTTCAACAAATGGTGCTGGGAAAATTGGACAGCCACATGCATACTATCAGCAACTCTACGCCAACAAATTTGACAATCTCGAAGAAATGGATACATTTCTAGAGACATATAAACCACCACAACAGAACCAGGAAGAAAAAGAAAACCTGAACGGACCCATAACCAGTTAGGAGATTGAAACAATCATCAAAAATCTCCAAACAAAAGTCCAGGGCCAGACGGCTTCCCAGTGGAATTCTACAAAACATTTAAAGAAGAATTAATTCCTATTCTCCTGAAACTGTTCCAAATAATAGAAATGGAAGGAAAACTTCAAAACTCATTTCAGCATCACCTTGATCCCAAAACCAGACAAGGATCCCATCAAAAAAGAGAATTACAGACCAATATCCTTGATAAACACAGATGTGAAAATTGTCACCAAAATACTGGCCAATAGGATCCAACAGTACATTAAAAGGATTATTCACCACGACCAAGTGGGATTTATTCCAGGGCTGCAAGGTTGGTTCAACATCTGCCAATCAATCAAGGTGATACAATACATTAATAAAAGAAAGAACAAGAACCACATGATACTCTCAACTGATGTTGAAAAAGCATTTGACAAAGTGCAGCATCCCTTCCCGATTAAAACTCTTCAAAGTGTAGGGATAGAGGGCACATACCTCAATATTATCAAAGCCATCTATGAAAAACCCAGTGCAAATATCATGCTCAATGGAGAAAAACTGGAAGCTTTTCCGCTAAGGTCAGGAACATGGAAGGGATGTCCATTATCACCACTGCTATTCAACATAGTACTAGAAGTCCTAGCCCCAGCAATCAGACAACAAAAAGAAATAAAAGGCATCCAAATCGGCAAAGAAGTAGTCAAACTATCACTCTTTGCAGATGATATGATACAATATGCGGAAAACCCAAAAAGACTCCACTCCAAAACTGCCAGAACTTGTACAGGAATTCAGTAAAGTGTCAGGATATAAAATCAATGCACAGAAATCAGTTGCATTTCTTTACACTAACAACAAGACAGAAGAAAGAGAAATTAAGGAGTCAATCTCATTTACAATTGCACCCCAAACCATAAGATACCTAGGAATAAACCTAACCAAAGAGGCAAAGAATCTATACTCAGAAAACTATAAAGTACTCATGAAAGAAATTGAGGAAGACACAAAGCAATGGAAAAATGTTCCATGCTCCTGGATTGGAAGAATAAACATTGTGAAAATGTCTATTCTACCTAAAGCAATCTACACATTTAATGCAATCTCTATCAAAATACCATCCATTTTTTTTTCAAAGAAATAGAACAGATAATCCTAAAATTTATATGGAACCAGAAAAGACCTCGGATAGCCAAAGGAATATTCAAAAAGAAAGCCAAAGTTGGTGGCATCACAATCCCAGACTCCAAGCTCTATTACAAAGCTGTCATCATCAAGACAGTATGGTACTGGCACAAAAACAGACACATAGATCAATGGAACAGAATAGAGAGCCCAGAAATAGACCCTCAACTCTACAGTCAACGAATCTTCGACAAAGCAGGAAGGAATGTCCAATGGAAAAAAGACAACCTCTTCAACAAATGGTGCTGGGAAAATTGGACAGCCACATGCATAAAAATGAAATTGGACTATTTCCTTACACCACACATGAAAATAGACTCAAAATGGATGAAGGACCTCAATGTGACAAAGGAATCCATCAAAATCCTTGAGGAGAACACAGGCAGCAACCTCTTTGACCTCAACCACAGCAACTTCTTCCTAGGAACATTGCCAAAGGCAACAGAAGCAAGGGCAAAAATGAACTATTGGGATTTCATCAAGATCAAAAGCTTTTGGGGGCGCCTGGGTGGCTCAGTGGGTTAAGCCACTGCCTTCGGCTCAGGTCATGATCTCAGGGTCCTGGGATCGAGTCCCACATCGGGCTCTCTGCTCAGCAGGGAGTCTGCTTCTCTCTCTCTCTCTCTCTCTCTCTCTCTGCCAGCCTCTCTACCTACCTGTGATGTCTCTCTGTCAAATAAATAAATAAAATCTTTAAAAAAAAAAAAAAGCTTTTGCACAGCAAAGGAAACAGTTAACAAAACCAAAAGACAACTGACAGAATGGGAGAAGATATTTGCAAACGAAATATCAGATAAAGGGATTCTGGGTATCCAAAATCTATAAAGAGCTTATCAAACTCAACACCCAAAGAACAAATAATCCAATCAAAAATGGGCAGAGGACATGAACAGACATTTCTGCAAGGAAGACATCCAGATGGCCAACAGACACATGAAAAAGTGCTCCACATCACTCCGCATCAGGGAAATACAAATCAAAACCACAGAGATACCACCTCACACCAGTCAGAATGGCTAAAATTAACAAGTCAGGAAATGACAGATGCTGGCGAGGATGTGGAGAGAGGGGAGCCCTCCTACACTGTTGGTGGAAATGCAAGCTGATGCAACCACTCTGGAAAACTGTGGAGGCTCCTCAAAAACCTGAAAATAGAGCTACCCTATGACCCAGCGATTGCACTACTGGGTATATATCCTAAGGATACAAACATGGTGCTCCGAAGGGGCACATGCACCCGAATGTTTATAGCAGCAATGTCCACAATAGCCAAACTATGGAAAGAACCTAGGTGTCCATCAACAGATGAATGGATAAAGAAGATGTGGCATATATATATATATATATATATATATATATATATATATATATATATACACACACATACACACAATGGAATACTATGCAACCATCAAAAGAAATGAAATCTTGCCATTTGCAATGACATGGATGGAACTAGAGGGTATTATGCTTAGTGAAATAAGTCACTCGGAGAAAGACAACTATCATATGCTCTCCCTGATATGAGGAAGTGGAGATGCAATGCGGGGGGTTTGCGGGGTAGGAAAAGAAAAAATGAAAGAAGATGGGATTGGTGGGGGAGACAAACCATAAAAGACTCAATCTCAAAAAAAAGACTGAGAGTTGCTGGGGGTAGGGGGGAAAGACGAGGGTGGTGGGGATATGGACATTGGGGAGGGTATGTGCTATGATGAGTGCTGTGAAATGTGTAAACCTGGCGATTCACAGACCTGTACCCCTGGGGATAAAAATATATGTTTATTAAAAATTTTAAAAATAAAAAACTACACGTGTTGGTAAGGATGTGGAGAAATAGGAACCCATGTGCACTGTTGGTGGGAATGCAAACTGGGGCAGCCACTATGGAAGACAGTGTGAAGATTCCTTGAAACATTAAAAATAGAACTACCATATGACCCAGTAATCACACAACTGGGTACTTACCCAAAGATTTTTAAAAAACACTAATTAGATAGGATATATGCACCCCTATGTTTACTGCAGCATTATTTACATTAGCCAAATTAAGAAGTAGCCCAAGCATCCATCAGTAGATGAATGGATAAAGAAGAGGTGATATATATATATATACAATGGAGATTATTGAGCCATAAAAAAGGATGAAATCTTGCCATTTGCAACAACATGGACGGAGCTAGAGACTGTAATGCTCTAGCATCATTTCTGTAATGTAAAGCAGAAGAAAAGCATATGGTTTTTCACTCATATGTGGAATTTAAGAAACAAACCAAAGAACTAAGGGAGACAAACCCTTGTCTCTTTTGAGACAAACCCAAAAAACAGATTATTAACTACAGAGAACAAACTGATAGTTACCAGAGGGGCGTGGTGTGGCGGGGGTGGAGGGGTGGTGGTGGTGGGGAGGGATAGGTGAAACAGGTGGTGGAGATTAAGAGTACATTTATCTTGATGAGGATTGAGTAATGTATAGAACTGTTGAATCACAGTATCAGATGCCTGAAACGAATTTAACACTGTACATTATATTGGAATTTAAAAAAATTCTTCAGAACGGAAGTGAGAAGAGAAACAACTGCTTAAAATCATATTTTCTTTCTTACTCAAGGCAGATATCCTCACCTGATTTTAAGTCTTAAGTCAAGAACAAAATTTTCCCATCTGTCTAATTCTCCCAAATAAGAGCACAATGCTAGAGGACAGGTGCCTAGTGAAATGCCAAATAGAGTATTACAGGAAATTTAAAATAAAAAAAAGTACTGATAAAAAATACGCACTGGAATTTGTGTTAGGCTCACCATATAAATAATATTTCCACTATTACTAAGAACAGCAGCAGCTAACATTCATCATATACTTATTACAGGCCAAGAGAAACAGGAGAGCATGCATTCTGATGGGTTCTGAAAATGACTAAGCACTCCTTGTGAATTATCTCACTTTATTTCCATTTTATGGATGAGGAAACAGAGGCCTCCAGAGAGTAAGTACTCTGTCCAAGGTCACACAGCCAGTAAATGGTAGAACTCAGAGTAGACGTAGACAGTCTGATTACAGAATCTAATGCTATCCACTATGCTGTATGGACCCCTCCCCCTCCAGTAGAAGAAGATCTGGACAAAAAGAACTGTTCTGTTTAATACGTAAATGGTACTTTTAATTTCCACAGGAAAAGACACTTTTTTCCCCTTTTTTTTTAAGAAAAAACTCTTTAAGTGAGCAGTCTTGGGCTCTACGCAGGCAGGTACAAGAATATCTGCCTAATGCATAAAGAAGTCAGAAAGAGATATATCAGGAATTTTTCATATACGTTTTCTCAGATATGAAGAATGGGAGAGCTCTGAAGCATAATAAAGAATCTTCTATAATCTGTACAGCCTCAGCACCAATGGATAAGAGGAACTTATCACAGGGAGTCTCCATTCACAACTAAAGGCCTTCTTTAAAAAAGTAATTAACAGGACATTCACTGAGCGATTTTTACTTGCATCACTGAACTGCCCATTGGTTAAGTGAGCATTTAAAACAAATACTTCAAATGAAGCTGCATGCCACTGTGTTTACAGAAAAACAGAGAGCAGTCCTCCAGACGATCCCTGTGCAGCATTCCTGCTGCAGTACACGGAGCATTCCAGTTAAGGTGACACACAGGGTAGGAAAGCATGAGACATTGCACAGTCGAATCTTCTCTCTCACTGAGCTTCTGAGATCATTGTGGTTATCACAGAGAAAGCACTTTCCTCAGAGATAACGAACTACTAAAGGGTCTTATGACACATTCACCTTTACTCTAGTTCTATTACTGCCATCTATAAAAAAACAGTTTCTGTATAGTCTGTAAAGGGCCTCTGAGTGAACATGCATTGGAAAAATCAAAACTGCCTCATTTTAATCATTAAGGCTTCAAAAATTAGTTGGGTTCCACACTGAAACTCTAGCACCTGCCATGACACACTCTGTCACTGGTTATCTGGCCAGTGCAGCTGAGAGTCCCCAAGCCGCCTGCTATCACCACAGGAGAGTGGACAGGAAGTATTAATGGCCTTGTTAGACCGGCAATAAACAAGGAGTTTGAAACTTCAATTCGTTTAATGGAAAAATGAAGTTACTTTTTGGTAAGTGGAATTTTCAGAATAAATTGCCTTTACAGATTCCACAGATCGTGAGCTAAGGCAATGAGACTGTCTAAAGCCTGGAAGGTTGATAAAAAGTACTTAAGTGTAAAGCCAGAATCCCAGGCCCTTACATATAAGTCAACAGCCTAGAAAGAGGGAAGAGAGAGATTTTAACTTAACCTCAATTCCAAACTACAGGGAAAGAAAAACCCTGCTGTGGATCAATGGAAATATTTTCTAAGAACTCATAGGTGCTGCAAAATAATCAGAAGATAGGTTTATCTAGATGTACTCTAATGAGCCACTTAAGACTGTCTTTAGAGAAAAAAATACCTCCTATAGTAACTACCATCCATGTCAGTCGCTGGCTTTTCCTTAATCTGTCTTCTACCTGCAATCTAAATCATCAGACAATATCATGGAAATCATGGCCCTGTAAAACCAGAGCAAATGTTTAATGCCTGGGAGACTCCTATGTCTTCACAGGAAAATTCTGCTCAGACTTTGGAGCAAGAACTACAGAAAAAGCCCTGGCGAGCTGAAAAGGCCGAACCTATCTCTGGGAAAACAACAGTTAAGAACAGGGATTAGGATGCCTTGTCTGTGGAATAGGAAGACAAATCCTGAAATGCCTTCCCCCTAAATATAAAGCATGAAAACAATTTCAATAAACTTGGGAGGCTTCTAGGAAATGGAAATGACAAAATGGAATGGGCTTCATTCATTTTTTTTAAACGCATGCCTTATATATAGTGAGCTCTATAGAACTAGAGAGGTCTAGAGAGCTAGAGAGGAACGCCACCACTTCAACTCACCTCGGGCTTCCTGCAGTTTCTTGAGCTCTGCTTCCCTTGCCGTTTTGCTCTGCTTACTTCGAACCCCAAGGGCACTGATGACTAACCTTCTGGCTAGGGCTGCTGAAGTTTCAGGACGCTCCTTTGCTGGCTGCAGGAACTCTGAACGGGAAAAGGGGGGGGCAGTAGGAGGGAGTAAGAAGAGAAAGCACTCTAGCGCCAAATGATTTAACTCTGTAATTAACATATAAAACAGACTAACAAGGGCTGCCTTAGCAGTAATTAATACAGGCCAATAGATGATGATCAGAGGAAACTAGCAAGGCAAAACACAAACAACCCTGGCTTCGTTATCTATATTAACACAATTTCTACAGTGACCCTTGGAAACAGGTCAACAGTGAGGTAAACCAGATAAGGATGTCATCAGAAAATGGTTGCTGCATTGATTGGCCATCTCTCTCCCTCTCTCTAAGTGGCTGCACAGATGCCTTATTTCCAACATAGCCTTTTGTCTTTTCTTTAAAAACATACTTCGTTTAACACTGAAAATAAAAGTGGTATGTCTTTAGAACTCCAGATGAGGTACAAGTGCTAGAAAAAACAATAACAACTATCACAAGAAAAAGCCCGAGATTATAGGCTCACCAGCATAAGCTCTAGCTTTGGCCTTGGCTGCTCTTGTGGCCTGTGACAAGGGCCGGATTTTCACCATGGTATGTTTACTACCCAGAGCATCACGAGCTGCAAAGAGGAATAAATACAAGAAAATAGAAGATATGAGGAAGAGTGATAAAAGGAAAATTTAAGGCTAGCTCTCAGAAAATATTTCCTAGGTGTCTAGATGTTCCGCTTTATTAATTTTTTCATGGCAAACAAAAGAGATGGTCAGCTCCAAAAAATCCATAAACAGCTTGGCAAATGATTATTTTAGATCAGGGATCAACGAAAGATGGTTCTGTGACCAAATCTAGCCATCCACCTGTTCTTGTAACATTTTACTGAAATAGAGCCACTTCTATTCATTTGAATACTGTTCAGGGATGCTTTCTTGAACAACAGCAGAATTAAGTAGTGACAGAGACTTTCCACCCTAAAATATTTACTACCTGGCCCGTTATAGTTTGCAGACCCCTCTTCTAGGTGGTTCAGACAGGAACCAACATCTCTAACATCTTTTGAATGCCTCTGTATCACATCTTTCATGAGGCTAATGATGTAAGTGAAAAGGAAGCAAGTATTATAATCTCTCAGGATCAAGGCCTACTTCAAATTCATTTGTCTGGGTGGAAAAAAACATCACAACATTTCTAGGATTCAGTCACACTGGCTTCTTAAATTTCTACCTATTATCTGTTTATGTATGATCGTAACGGACAGTTACACAGCACATAACCCTGGAAGGAGTTGGCTCTCTCTCCAAATTGCTATTGGATTAAGGTGAAAGGGAGAGGGAAAGCACACTGGTACAAAGTACTGTGCCTCAAAAACCTGCATCTGCCATTTACCTACACTGGCTGGATAATACGCCAGTTGCTAGAATAAAAGGGAAATCAGAACAAGTAGCAAGAGAAAACAGACAATAAGGAAAGACCACAGAAATCCACTAGGTGAATACCTGTAATCGGACTGGAGAATACTCCTAGGGCATGTGTGTCATCCACCCACTTAATATCAAAACCTTTCTTTCTGCAACAAAACAACACAATTTTATTTCTTAAAATAAAATTTACTTTTATGAAACATCTTTCAAATAGAGTCTCATAAAGCATTTCATGAGGAGATAAACACTCAACAAGCGCACAGGTGGAATGGGGATAATGCCACAAAAAACAGTTTGGAGGACAGAAGAAGCCACTGAATTTTAAAAGCAATAACACCATCCTAAAGAACTACCTGGCAGTATTTTACATTCCCAGCCAGTTACAGACATCAACTAATTAATCTCCGCATGTCCCTTGGGGAGGCAAAGTGTTTATCACACTATTCACAAGAGATGCTCTTATGGGCACAGAACAAGAAGAGGTCAAAGGAGGACGCAGAGAAGTCACGGAAGAATATTGGAAGAGGAGGGAGACAGGGAAGGTCTGGATTTAAGGCAAATGTAGCCTCACGGACAGAGACAGAGAGGGACACAGGTCATTCAAAGCAAGAAACAAATAAGAAAGAAACCCCCAAAAAACAAAACAAACAAACAAAAAAACCCAAGAAATTGAGAAAAAAGACAACTATAATCAGAGAGGCTGACCTATTATTTCGAGTGGTAGAAAGGAAGTAAAGGGAGAACAGGAAAGAACTGTGGCAAACTCAGAACAGTTCAGGATAATTAAGATATCAAGATCAGAGAAACATCAGATGGGATTAGAATCAAAACAATGACCATTAAAAACACATTTATTTTGGAGCAGAGCTATTACATAGTGAACAGAATGACTATCAAAATGATGGCATTAGTTTTTCAGCAGGGAACTTAAAAACTGCTCATATATTCAACATAGTTCTGTAGAAAGGACATGGGGTTGAGGGTTGGATACAAAAGGACTCAGGGCTCTGCCACCTTGAGTTCTTGGGCAGATTTGACTTCTCTTGAAGCTAGGTCTGCTTATCCGTAGAAATGGGCATAGCACCTTCCAAACAGAGTTACTGTGAAAATGGAAATGAGATCATCTGTGACAAGGCAAAGAGCACAGTGCTGAGGACTTACAGGCCTTTAATAAATGAACAGTGCTCATTATTTTTTATGAGTAATAACAATATTCATTAGGAAGATTATTAATACTGATAAAAAATGGTGACTAAAATATAAAGTTGACTTGGGTATTTGACTCTCAGACATTATTGTAGGCTTCTGCACCGTGACCTTGACTTTATTTTTATAAAGCACTATAAAGAAAGAAAAAGAAACAACAGCTAAAATATCTTCCTTCAGTCAAGAAAAAAATTCCTTTGAGGAAAAAAGGAATGAAGGAGGCTTTGAAGGTTAGAGAATTTCCTGAATGTAAGAGTAAGTTTTGACCATGGCTTAAAATGACCACAGGGGTTGGAGACTGAAAAAGTTCAATAGCAGAAGAGCCTGTATAATAAGAGTTTACAAAAAGCTTAGAAAAAGACCTTAGATGGGATCTGGAGAGTCTTTTAGACTTTGGAATTTCATAATCCTTTAAAATGTTTCTCTTCTTTTGGGAATGTTTTTGGGTTTGATAGAAAAATGGTCTTGCAGGTAAGATTAGGAAGAAATAAAGCAAAAGTTAATTAATAATTCATAAGAATTAACTAGCCTTTAGTAGGAAATTCTAGTCATCAATAAAACTAATCCTTGGTTTTAAAAATCATCATTACTAATAACAATCTAAGGTAGTACTAATTTGAGATTTAAGCTCATTGACTGGTTTTTAAAATCCATTAGGCACTTTATATGGAACAGGCCCTGATATAGGGTCTGAACATGTTAATGAATTTGACTGACTAACCAAACCTATATATTTAGCGGAAAGTCTACGGAAAGATTAACTGTTCTCTGGGATCCAGTTACCCTCTTATTTCTTTTAGCTATAGAACTGATATCCTCCCCCATCCAAATTTAAGTGAGGTACTTGGCTGCTAGCTAATTTTGCCTATTCTAAGAACTTCATAGAAAAACAGGGTGCTTTTTTAAAAGATTTTATTTATTTGCAAGGAAGAGAGAAAATGAGCAGTTGGGGGGACACAGAGGGAGAAAAAGAGAGAAGCAGACCCTACTGAGCAGGGACCCTGATGCAGGGCTCTCTCCCAGGACCCGGAGATCATGACCTGAACTGAAGGCAGTCACTTAACCAAATGATTCACTCAGGTGCCCCATATTTTCATACATAAAATTTCACTGAATACAATCATGCTCATGCTGCTTTTATGCAATGATGGCAGAGTTGCCTAAAATATTTCCTATCTGGCTCTTTAGGAAAAAGTGGGAGGTTAAATCCTGATGCAGAATCTAACAAATTCAAGATCTATATGAACTGAATTTTAAATGTACATTTGTAGTACGAGACAAAAGACCTAGTTCATTTTTAGTATCAGGATGAGAATGTTAAAGTATAATCCTTCTTCGTATTGACTTCTTCCAGATCCTGAAGATCTTTTCTTTAATAACTTTCTTTCTGAAGCTTGTTTTTTATTGTTTCTTTATTCCTGAAGCTTGTTTTCTTCTTATAAGCTAAAGATACAAAGGTATACTTGATTCTTTATCTTGTCCTATATGTGTATGAATTATATACATAACAAGAGTTAGTGGAATTGTTTTCAAATGGTTTATATCAGTTTTAATTTGTATTTTCATTACGTAATTTACTAAAATTAAAACAATGAAAAATGAATGTGAAAAAGAAAAGATGCTGTTTCTATAAAAACTTAACTGAATGCTGTGGAACAGCAGAGAATGGTGAAGTCACTAAAAAATCCAAAAATGACTATCAATTATGTTTGGGCAAAACAGCTATAAAGGACAGAAAACATTTTAATCTATAAAGAGTAAGCACTCAGATGCCTCTAAAGGTACTTTAAAGTTCTCATTCCACTTTAGTTGATATGTTATGAGGAAAACATATAAGAACTCTTCTATCAATAGGCCAGTAACTTGAAAGAAAAAAAAAGGCCTTGGCACCACATCAAAGACTGGCAAGTGACTAGACATTTATATGTGTTGTTAAAATAAACTAGTTGAGACAGAGAACAAACATTTTTTATCATTCTCCACTTGACTATTTCTAACTCAGTGGTCAAAATAACCTCTAATCAGTAATTTAATTTACAGTGCTGCTGAACTCTTCGGGCCCTTGGGCCTGGCAGAAGAAAACACATATCCTCTCAGGAGAAATCCTCTTCTTCTACTGTAGAATTCAATTCCCATAAATAAAATTCCAAGGAAAACAGTTGGCTCACAATAAAAAATATTACTAAACCTGAGAATTTGCAGAAGCAGAACTAAAAAGACTTCAGGTAAAGGCATTACCAGACACAGACCATAGAAGGTCTATGTTTAATACATTTAAGAAATATTTTAAATCTTGAAAATATTTTAGAAAAAAAAAAACTAAAAATGACCACAAAGATTTTAAAGAGAAATAGAGAACTTAGAAAAATGAAAAACAAAAAATGAAATTTAAATATTCAATGGACAGATTTAACAGCAAATTAAACACAGCTGAAGAAAGAAATCAGTGAACTGGAAATTAGAACTAAGGAAACGATTCAGAATGTATCAGAGACAAACAGAAAATATAAAAGAGAGGTAACATTAGGATTAAGTGAGAAGGTCTAATATATATTTTCTTGACATCTTAGAGAACATAAAAGAGAAAGACTGACACAAAGGAACTACCTGAAGAGATAACTATGTGTTCTCCAAGACCAATGAAAAATACTTAGTGATTTAAGAAACTCAAATACTCTCAAGAAGAATAAATTTTTAAAAACACAAAGCCACATCACACTAAAATGCACAACACAAGACAAAGAGAAACCCCTAAGAGAAAAAAGAGATTACATTCAGAAGCAACGGTTGTGAACTTTCAGCTGGCTTCTTATTTTCCACAGAGAAAGCCAGGAGACGGTAGACTAAATCTGCACATTTCTGAGAGAAAAATGACTGCCAACCTAGAAATCTATACCTAGCAAACATGTCTTTCAAAAACAAAGTTGAAATAATGCCATTAAAAAAACAAAACCCAATTCAGTCTGTTGATGGCTGACTGTTACTAAATTAAATGGTAAAAGAGTATGTTCCATGCAAAAAGAAAATGATTTCAGATGGAAGATATGAGCTGCAAGAGGTATAAATGAAGAACACAGAAACTGGATAAATCTGAATGCTGACTCTATAAAAGAGTAACAGCAAATAATGGAGTTTAAAAAGAAAAAAATTTTTTAAAAAATAGTCTCCATAGCATATAGTTGGGAGTGGTGGAAAGGGAGAGAATGGAATTGGGAAATGGAGTTAAAAAGCCCTTATAGTGTTTGGAAAGAGTGTAAAAACATTAACTTTAGCCATTGGTAAGTTAAGCATGCATTTTGTAATTTCTAAAGTAACCACCAAAGAATAGAAACAGAGTATCATTTCCAAACAAAATAGAATGAGAAAAAAATACCTCATCAATCCAAAAGAAGGCAAGAAAGAAGAGAAATAGATGAAACAAGTAAACACAAAAAAAGATGGCAGGCATACATCCAAATACATCAATAATTATAATTATTATAATTATAAATGGATTAAACACACCATGAAGACATCCAGAAGTCATAATCGAAGACATTCTTCTTAAATGCCCAAAATGGGGTCTAGAGAGACTATTTGGAATTTTTAAAGAACTTAGAAGAAGACAGACTTGATACAGAAGATTTCTAATGGACTTGGAAAAGACAATAAACAAAACTGATGCTAAAGTAAACAATAGGGAATATGCAAACAAGAGATGGTTTTTCAGAAGACATATTAAGAAAACTTCATCTCACCTTCCCAAACATGCCCAACTATTTGCAAATACTTACTGATAACTGCAGAAAATCCGCAGGAGGTCTTCAGTACGAAATTCTTGGGGGAAGTCATAAATTTCAATGACATGTGGAAATTCACAGTCACTGAGGTCAATATCAGAAACTTCATGGTTGTAATAATCAAATCTAGGTTCCTGGATGCTTTTTCTGTTCTTCATATTCCCTGATAACTAGAGAAGAAGAAGCATATAATTGACGGTTACATCAAGTCAGAGCACTATAAAATATCCTACCATATATAAATGATCCGTCCTTGTCTCCATATTCCAATTCCTTAATCTTTAACAGTGTCTCTGTATTAATGCTATTCACAAATACAAATACACAAATACAACAATGACCAGAAGTCTATCATCCAGTTTATATTAACATGAAGAATACTTAAAAAAGGTGTTGAAATTCCAACAAAGATAGGCAATGCATGAAACTTCACTTGCATCTATCAACCAGAGTGTGAGAAAATGTAGACTGATTAATGTGGTGAGTTAAAAATGTACATCTTGGAAAATGAATTTCAGAAAATAGCTGAAGAGATGAATTAATAATATTTGCTTTATTTGGCCTTATTGATCAGGCTCATCTCATAGTTTCTTTTCTGGAAGTAAACAAAAACAAAGAAGAAATTTTTAAAATGAAAACACTTTGTTAGCCTACCTTTTCTTACATGTAGCTTACAAAGGAATTTGTTAAGACAAATGTGAGTGGCAGAAGTAATTATATTTAAGGTCTCTAACATGACAGTTACCTACAGGAATTCCCACATCACAGATTAGTTAAAAAAAAATTAACAGTAATGAAAAATACTCAAAATTCTACTATTCTAAAGAAAACTGAAGGCTATTAACTATTTCACACTTCTGGAAGCAGAAGGGAAGGGGAAAAATGGAATATGGCATCAAAGCCAAGACAGTCCTTTGTCATTCACCTGCTATAAAACCTAGGGGCTAGTACTGATCACCCAAAGCCTTCGGACCTGAGAGTATCTTCTCCCTGTTAATCAGAAGTCCAACTAGCAGTGGTGGGCGGAAGGGGAGAGTCCAACTAGGTCTCTTCCAGCTTTTCCCTCGTTTATACTATGCCTTACTGCCCATCAAATGAGGAAATGAGAATTTGCAATGCCAAGGATACATCTCCTTTCCTTGCAGAAGTAAAAAATGGATTCAAGAATTTATTTGGGAGGAAGAGGAGAGGGAAAGTGATATAGGTAGAATTAACAAAAATGTTTATTCATTGCTGTACCTCTAGTTCCTTTTCTCCATTAAGCTTTAGTTTACATTTAAAAAAAAAAACAGGAATAATAATAGCACCTATACCTCACAGATAGGTGTGTAGATTAAATGATATGTACGTGCTCAGCACACTAAGTATAACACTTATATAATACTAAGTATTCAATGAATTCAACCCACTTAATTAAATTTTAACTGAGTACTGAATGTATTACAGGCCAAGTGCCATATTTCCACTCTGCTTAGGATGCAGAAAGCAGAAAGAGAATTATTCCTTCCACCATAACAATGAGAAAAGATTAGGTGATCCATAAAATAGTAGCTTTTCTTGAACTCACCAGACCACTGAGCATGCGAGACGATCAAAAAAACTGAAATCCCAAGAGTGGCAAAATCCCTCCAAACAGAAATAGAACACAGAAACTGTTTTGCCACTGACAGATCATGGTCAAAGAAGTGGGCACTACAAATCGGGCAAGAAGAAATCAGCTAAACCTAACAAATCCTTAAAAGCCTAAAGGGGGCTGGTCTATCAGTTTAAGAGAACTGTCCCAGAAACAAGGAAGGTCAGTAGTCATTTCCAACTCCATCCTGATGTCAGTGCCACACTATCCTGATTACTGTAGTTTTTTAATAGATTTTGAAATCAGAAAGTTTTATCTTCCTATTTTGTCCTGCTTTTTCAAAATCATTTTGGCTATTCTAGTCTCTTAGATTTCCATATAAATCTGAGGATCAGTTTGCCAGTTTCTGCCCCAAAAGGGGAGGGGGGTAGCTAGGATTTGCTGAATATGCACATCAATTTGAGAAGTATCTCAACAGTAAAAAGAAAAGATGAACATGGGATAGCTTTCTGTTTACTTAGGTCTTCTTTAATTTCTTCCAACAATGTTTTGTAGTTTCTGGAGCACAAGTTTCATATTCCTTTTGTTAAATTTATTCCTAAATAGTTTTTAAATGCAATTGTAAATGGAACTGTTTTCCTAATTTCATTTTTGGATTTCTGGCATTAACTTTTTGAGGTACTTTGTAAAAAACAAAATAAATCACTGCATGTCTGTGCATTTATAAACTGGGGCTAAATAATGCATTGTGAGACATAAACAATGCATGACTACAAAATGCCTTGGAATTATAAACCCTAAGAACTGATTATAAAGAGGAAGGAAAGGGGCGCCTGGGTGGCTCAGTCAGTTAAGTGTCTCAGGATGGGATCAGGCTCCAAGCCCAGTTATCAGGCTCCTTGCTCAGCAGGAAGACTACTTCTCCCTATTCCTGTCCCTCTGCCTGTAGCTCCCCCTGCTTGTGCTCTCTCCCTCTGTCAAATAAATAAAATCTTAAAAAAAAATAAAATAAAAAATGGTCTGCCAAGAACATCTGTTTATGGTCCTTTGCTCTAATCTACTCAGCAAAACTGAACTTAACATACTTATATTCCATTTCTAAGGAAACTGCTGAGTGTTTTGGCTTCTGGGACTGGTTAAACACAAAGTGTTAATAATAACAAAACACAATTCTTATTCTATATTTTATAACAATAGATATAAAGCCTGCAAATTAGATACTCCTGACTAGTTTTTCCTATCAGACACCACTATTATCAGATATTCCTAACTTTTCCAAGGAGGAGGAAGAACTTCATTTCATTTCCCCACGGCACTGATATTGGTGAGGTCAGTTTACGTTTCTAACAGTAACACATTTTTTTTGGTTATGGTTTGGTGGTAGGTAGGAGGCCATACTTTTAATGCCACTTTCTCTCCTGAGAACCCCAGCCAAACATGACAGGGAGCCTTGACAGAGTAAAGGAGAGAGAAGTTTGTGACACTGAAGAGGGAAATGTCTAAGAGAACAATACGGAATGAAGTGAAGATCAGAGCAAGACTGTGAAGGGAAGCGAGGGGGCGGGGCCGCTGTCAGCAGATTAGACAGGGCAATACAGACAGCTTTAAGGAGAGGCTCTAAGCTTTCACACACCAATTACGTAGATACACCTGCAGCAGACCTGCACAGCCCAGCACGGTAGCTGCCAGCCACTTGTGGCCACTGAGAACTTGAAAACTGTGGCTAATCTAAATTGAGATGTATTTTATACATAAAATACACATCAGGTTCCAAAGACAATACAAAAAATAAAATATCTCAATAATTTCTTATATTGATTACATGTTGAAATGATATTCTGGGTATATTATTAGATGACACTCCTCTTAATGTGCCCACTAGAAAATTTGTAATCATATACATGGTTCCTATTTGTAGCCTGCATCATATTTCTATTAGACAACTGAAACATTTACTCTAAGTCACATATAATAGAGCAAGTATCTGCTATACTGTCAATGTGAAACCTTCATATTTTAAGACCTACATATGTATTTTTCTTTCTGATGACTAAGAAATGTTTGATAGAGCAATAGAGGTTTTGAATTTGATTCATTCTAATCTCTCTATTAGACCAAGGGAATAAAATAACTCAGAGCAAATAATTTTGAGTTATGAATCACAAACATTTTAGGTTTTTTTTTTTTTTTGTTTTTTTTTTTTTTTTTTGCCAGTGGTCTGTCTTGTTTATTTATAAAGTATAAGTAAAATGTGAGTATTCCTTCATAGGCATAACCAGCTTCCATATTCAGCTAAATTAAAATCATCTTCCCCAAAGTGAGGGTTTTTAAGACTCTTAAAGCCTAATAGTCTGGTCTTAAAAACAAGTCTGTAAAATAGTACCTGACTTGCTATGACTTAATTGCCTTGATCCCTTTTTATAGAGGAAAAAAAAAAGGGTGAGAAGAGTAGGTCAATCAGGCATGGATCCTTGAGCTTTTTATTTTTTGTTGTTTTTTGTTTGATCCTTGGTTCTTTAAGGATCAAAAAGATCTTTTCTTCAAAAAGAAAAAAAGTTACAAAGTTATGAAGCCAGTTACTCTCTACAGAAAAAAAAACAAAAATATGCTACATTACTTTGGAATAAAGTCATATTTATATCTCTGTCAGATGAGCATGTCAGATGGCTGCTATTATTATCCTGATTACAAAGATGGAGGATTGCATCACTGAGAAACTAAAGGATATCCTTAAGATTACAAATCAAATTACTGACAGAGTTTGAATCATAACTCAGGTCTCCTGACTGCTAGTCTAGTATTCCTTCCGTAACATGATGAAAAGGTCTTTCAGTGAACACAATCAGAAACAGTGCCGTATTAATGTTCAGGACAACTAATTCTGATTACGGATTTATGGATATAAAGTATTCTAGGAAGAAGGAAGGGAAGGGCAAAAGGAGAAAAGGAGGAAGGGAGAAAGGGACGATCAATGGCAAAACTAAAAAGATAGTTCAAGGTTGCTGATTTCTTTCTAGTTGTATATTCTAGATAGCATAAGGAGCATAAAATAAACTATCCAAAATATTGCCGTGACCATGTCATTCCTTTGATCAAAAATTTTCAGTGGCTGTACTTAAAGCTCTCATAATTTGGCCCCAACCAGAATAACAGCCTCTCAAAGACATCCATGTCCTAACTTCTCTTAACCTGTGGTTATGGTACATGCAGCAAAGGAGAACTGAGGCAGCAGATGGAATTAAGGTTGCTAATCAGCTGACTTTAAATCGGGGAGATTATCCTGCATTATCAGAGTGGACCCAATTATAACCACAAGGGTCCTTAAAAGCAGAAGAACTCAGAGGAAAACTCAGAGTCAGAGTGATGATATTAGCAAGACTCTGGGGCCCCGAGCCAAAGAATGTGGCAAACTCCAAGAAGTTGAAAAAGCAAGACAATAAGTTTTCCCCAAGAGCCTCTGGAAAGGAATACAGCCTTGCCAACACCTTAATTAATTATCCCAGTGAGACCCATTTTAGACGTCCGACCTCCAGAACTGTAAGTTAATAAGTTTGTGTTGTTTTAAGACACTATTTTGTGGTAATTTATTACAGCAGCAATAGTATACTAATATACCTTTCTAGCTTTATCTCATGTTATCCCTTAAAATATGCTAAATTCCAACCAAAGATTAATATTCACTCTGCCTCAACACACCTTACTTCCTCCTCCCCATTGCTTTGGTCTTATTACTTCACAAGTGCTAATGTCTGTCAGTCTGCCCATCTCAAAATATCACACCATTCTCCAAGGACATACTCAAATACCACCTCTTCTGTGATTCCTCCCCTAAACACCCCAAAGCATGGATAATCTAACTTGTCCTCTACCCTTTTTCAGTTTTACATCATCTACATTTACTTCATCCGTACTACTTTTGAAATACTCATTACACAGGACCTTATATTAGAGCTGGACCTGGCTCTTCCTTCCACCTCATCCTGATCACCTAATCACTCAACCAACACACATTTAATGTATGTTCAGCATACATTACAAAAAGAACTTGAATTTCAACATGTAATAAAGTTGTATGAAATATAATAAACCACTTTAAACTATAGGTATGTCTGTAACAAATTTACACATGGGGGCATAAGTTGCAGGGAAAAGGACAACAAAGACTTGATCACAAGTTGGTGGTATAACATGATAACATGATTTACAGAATCAACCCATACAGTCAATTCTCAATTATATAGACTAGGGTATCCAAGTTCTTTGTTTCTTTCTATTTTTCTCTCCTGCTTATATCTTATGGCTACACAACTGCTTATTAACTCACTTTCTGTTGAAGAAAATCAATTTAAAATGTCATTATTTACTATAAACCTTGATAAATGGAAAGATTTCATTGGAGAACAGGTTAAAGCTATAAACAAAAACATAAAAAAAGCTTTTTGAACTATCTGGATTTAATTCTATCTAAGGTATGCCAGTATCACAGAAAGTTGAGAGTAACAGCCAAGAATTTTTCATGTTGGTCTACAGTATTGTGAATAGACCAAAAGCTAGAATTAAAATGTTTTACCCATTTAACTTCTCTTTGGCAGACAGGGAAATAACACTATTTATTTATAAAGGAAAAAAAAAAAAGGTATTTCAAGTTTTTTTCAAATTCCTCATAACCCAAATTCAAAAACATTCAAAAGGAGTTCCCTAAAAAGATAATGCCATTAAAGTATTACAGCATAAATATTTATATGCTATGCAGCATAAGTCATAGCTTCTAGGCCTCTTCTGTACTATTCTGGACTTACATCCTTTTCAACAGAAGGATAAATTTAGACTTTTAAACTCTAACATTTTATATAGTAAGTGTAAGAGGAGAAAATGTCCCCAGTGGAATTCTCTACCCACAAATAAAATTATCTACTCTATCTAGGCTATGCCCCCACTGACCTTACCAGGAAACCACAGCTGGAAAGGCAAACTTTGGCTTCATAAAATTTGTAACAAGAATGTGTAGAATCCCCTGTAAGGTGTCATCTACAGATTTCTCTAGAATAGGTAGAAGCAATATCTCAATACCTCTGGTTATCCTCAGTGGGAGAAAGCCATGGCCACAGCTTTGGATTAAGGCATAATTAAAGAGAAGAAGCGGGGGTGGGGATAAACAAGGAAGCAGAAAAGGAAAAGGGCTAAAGGATCTAAGAGAAAAGGTACAACAGTGAGACATGTACAACAGCCCAGCAATTGGTTCAGATGATCATTTACTGACCCCAGTGTCAGAGGTTAACTTTGAAGAGCTCTAATTCTCTCCCATGGATGGTAATGTATGACACATGAATATATGGGCAAAGATCAAGTGAACATCCTGAACCGACATGGACCTGGTTCCTCTTCAGATCATACATAAGTTAACATGGCAGACTGGTGTTGGCATCCTTGACAAGATGCTAAACCGATCCACCAAACAGATTTAATTAATAGTCAAGAGAAGTGCTGAGGAGGCAGGGAGACGTCTCTACTTCCTCCTCTTCGCAGCATGACTAGAAAGATTAGATGGAGAGATGCCAATGATGATGCAGAAAGCTCAAAGACCAGACAACCCAAGAACAGGAGACTGCTAGAGGTCTGAATCTTCCCAAACTATCCCTGACAGCTTGACTCAGGTACTGTTATGATAATCAGGGACAATGGCTGCCCACAAGTCCTAAGAAACACTGCAAAACAGATAAATGTAGCATTCACTGCCATTCCACTTCTTGATTTCTCTAGTTCCTAATTATGCTCCCTTCAACTACCTAAGATCCTACATCGTATCTATGCCAGTTCTCCCAAATAAAAATGTCTTCTTTGTGTTTATTACTTTAGAGAGTATTAGCCCTTGCCTATTTGTCTCCATCAGGTAATACATATGTGCTTCTGACCTTCAAACTGCAGACTCAGACCCACTGCTTTAAGAAATGAGTCAGGGCAGGCAATATAAGAGCATGACCCATCATCTGAAGGATCAGAAACACAGTCTCCGTGCATCAAGCCTAGGATCCAGCACGCCTGGGCATCCTCTTAGCTTTTCCTCAACAGTCTCAGTTTTGGGTCAATTCACACAAATGATCTGTACATGGCTGCTGACTGGCACTTAATTTCCTTCTGTCATGCGGCATTACTGCTAATTTATACCTCCTCACACCGCATCCCCAGATTCATAACACAAAACAGTCTGAATTTAAATATATTTTGACTGCTGGCTACCCACTTCAGGAGTCAAGCCTATAGCTGGGACCCTCTCTTCCTTTCTAGCCCTCCCTCTCAAAGCCCAGCAACAGAGTATTCAACATGCCATACAAGAAATTTCTGATACAAATGACTACATTAATTCAAATCAAAGTGTAGATGAGTTTAATTCTTGTTAACCAAACTCTTTAACAGAAATGAACTAAAAAATTCATGAAAAAATTTGAGCATTTTTAAAATGTTTAAAATCTTTGTGATAAAGCTGTTAGTATGTTTTTCTCCTGACTGGGGTAGAGTGTACACTCTGGCTCTCTTGGCCAACCCTACCATTATCTCTCCCTGCTACTGTCACTGAACAGGGAATGAATTTAATGGAAGAAACATTACAAGTGATATCGCTACTCCTACCCCAGTTGCCCCAACTATATTCCACATATACATTCATGGAGCTCACTAAAGTAAAAGCACTGCCAGGGACGGAGTACAGCACACCAGGAATCTCCCAAGCTGCAGACAAGAATGCCTCCTTGTACCGACAATAGAGGCCTAGAACTGTTTACCTCTCTTCAGTTCTGAAAAAGCATCAGAAATTAAATGCTGTTGGTGTAAACGCAGATTAAGAGGAAAAAAATTTATGTAACAAACCTAATGGAGCTCAGATGGGAGATTTTTTTCATTTTAGGACATGTTTGGTTTAGAAATAAACTATGAGCAATGTTAGTATTCCCTCTCTTTCTGTATCAACCAGAGATCCAGTCATCATCCACTAGTGGACTAAACAACAAATAGAGTACTTCATTCAACCAGATTCTTCACTGGATGTCCCAAGTAACTGCATTCAAATTTACGGCATCTGGAATCCTCACTTAGGCAGCCAATGACCTATTAATTCAGACACTTTAATAAAAATATTAAATATAAGTCTGCTAAAATGAGTTGCAACTAATAATAAAAGGTACTGTAAAAATAAAAATTAAAATAGTAATAAAACAGTGAAGGAGTCATATGGGAACCCTAAACTTCTCACTCAATTTTTTTCTGTAAACCTAAAACCACTAAAAAAAAAAAAAAATCTATCAATTTTAAGAAACAGAAAAAGAAAACAGAAATTGGGAACATAACAACAATCTAAGTAGGGCTTCAAATCTTGTTTAATTCTACAGCCTCAATAACATGCAACAGTATCAACCAGTCTAGCCCTCAGGGATCTCATCCTCTGTTGATGCCACTCTCTAGATCACCCATCAGACAGTCAGACTTAGGACATCTCTCATAAAGTGGTTTTATATTAATTATCCTTCAGATTGTTATATGACTATCTAATCACATGGTTATATCCCATTTCTCCAAATTAAAAAAACAAACAAACAAACAAACACCTTAGATAAAGCTGAGAAAAAAGCTGGCATGTAACAAAGTGCCTTTAAAATGGAAGTGATGGGGCGCCTGGGTGGCTCAGCCATTAAGCATCTGCCTTTGGCTCAGGTCATGATCCCAGAGTCCTGGGATTGAGCCCCACATGGGGCTCCCTGCTCAGCAGGAAGCCTGCTTCTCCCTCTCCCACTCCCTCTGCTTCTGCTCTCTGACAAATAAATAAATAAGATCTTTAAAAAAATAAATAAAATAAAATAAAACAAAAGTGATAATAACCATATATACCTAGCTATTTACAATTTACAGTTTCTCAAACTCTAAGTACTCGATCTTTCCATTTAATTGCAAAGTGAAGAAGTACCAACTACTAATGAAGTCTCTAGGGGATAGGATATGAAGGACTTTCCTCCCTTCATTCTTCATATAATTTGCTTTTAGCGATGGAATTTTGAGGTTTTCCTTTTGTCTTTGGGCTTCCTACTTAAACTCAGAGAGCATTTTTCCCAAAGTCTGTGGGGACGGCTGGTGTTCCTTTACTCTTCTCTTTTCATGATTGTAACATTGTTAGTAGCCTTCTGTAGCAAAAGGAGACTCCTACCTAAATCAAGACCAGAAATGACCAATTTCAAATGACCAGTGAAGGGACCAGATGCCACAGTCTATCAACATCAGTGTTACGTTGCTGGTATCTTACTAACCCTCCTACCAATCAATAGATTTGCAGATCACTCTAGGAGGCAGAAGGAGCTATGGATGTTTTTTTGTTTTTGCTTTTGTTTTTAAAGATTTTATGTCTTTATTTATTTGACACAGAGAGATCACAAGCAGGCAGAGGCAGGCAGAGGGAGAGCGGGAAGCAGGTACCCCAATGAGCAAAGAGCCCAATGCAGAGCTTGATCCCAGGACCCCGAGACCACAACCCAAGCCGAAGGCAGAGGCTTAACCCACAGAACCACCCAGGCGCCCCAGCTATGGACATTTTATCTAGACAACAGTAATTCTTGTGTTCTCATACCAGATCTCAGAGGGTTAGAAGGAGAAGTCAGGCCAATATCCTTTCTCTTTATCAATTACCAACTTAAACTTCTGGGCATCCCAAACCATGGCTTAAGGAGAATAAGTGTGATCTTTAGAGGCTCATCAAGAATGGCAGTTCCAGGAATTCAGGAATGACCTATCTATGCTCTCTACCCCCTCACGCAGTTTTAGAAGTTCAGATGTTGCAGGAAACTGCTTCACATGCCAATGGCTGCCACACCCTGCTCCACAGCATACCTCCCTGCCCATTAGAAGTATTACACACCTCCATCTGTAGCCACTGTCAACAAAGAAACAGGCCCGCTGGGAAAAGAGCCAAAAAATCATTAGCTGGAAAATTTTCAAGACTGGCAGACATTCTGGTTTAGCCTTTAATAAAGTATGTTTGGAGCAATATAAATAATAAATTAAGAGTAATAGTCACTAGAGGGCTATTAATGTTACTGGATCTGTGGCATCTTTTAATAACATTATTATTACATCTCCTAAAACTCAAAGCACAGGAGACCATAGTTTGTGGAGTTGGAGCTGCTACTTTTTTTTTTTTTTTTTCACTTTCTCAATCCATTTCCTTCCCTTGGGCTCTCATCACCCCTCATACCTCAACACAGACCCCACCCCTGGCAAGCACCAACCCAGTATGTGATATCCAAACACAACCCCCAAGAACTAGCTGTCTTTAGCTTAAAACATTACTCCATCTTCTAGCCATTCCCAGCTTTACATCATGCAAGTGTCCTCTTTGGCTATATTACTATGCGCCTCGGAACACTGTGTGATTGCCTACATTCTTTTGCACCTGTTCTAAAAAGCATTAAGACCTGAAAAACAGTTGCACACATGAACCCTCCTCCCCTGTTAGAGAAGCCGTATCCCTAAGCTACCACCATAGAGAATCCAAATTCCAGCAGCAGTAAAGTTTTGACAGCCCCTGGAGTCCACCCTAAAAAATCAGAGCTCCAACTCTACCCTATCACCTACATCCATTCAATAAATACTGAGACCCATCATGTGTAAAAGGCTCTGTGTGCCATGCCCTTCTTTCATAGGAAGCTACTCCTTCTCTCCTGTGCGTAACTGTGCTCTCTACCCCTCAGGTAATCCCTTTGCCATCCCTGAGACCTTCTTCCAATGATGAGATCCTTAACAACTTCTCTATAGTCACCTACCTTCCCACATTAGTAGTATTTCTTAACCTAATTTGGGTCTAAAACCTCTGCTGAACAGTGTTCTTTCTAGTTACGGTTGGACAGCCATCTCTAGTTACCACACTCACGTTCTGATACCTATTTATGTTGGTCTATTACCTTTTGAGCAACTGTTCTCACCTTATGTGCATCAGAGTCACCTGGAAAACACATAAATATATAGACCGCTGGGCTAAAGAGTTTGCATTTCTAACAAGTTCCCAGGTGGCACTCTCGCTGCTTGTCCAGGGACCACACTTAGTGAAGCACTGCCTTTGAGAACCTGATGAAAGCTATGAAAAACTCCACATACACATAACATTTTGCATGCAATTTCAAGGGGTTTGTGGGTGCCCACTCACAAATACCTTCTGCTCTGTATTTCTTTCAAAGGATGTTGAGGACAACGACTTGCCCACAAGGAGTGCTAACCGTGAGACACGTGCGCACACAGACACCTAAAAACGACGAGGAACTGCTTGGTACTGGAAAGTCAGTTCTGTCCAATGGCCTGTCCCCTCTGTAGTCTCACGTGTTTCTTCACATCCGTGTAATCATTTTTTGGTACTTCTGGTTTAATTCTCAGAAACAAAAGCACTACTCACTTCATATTTAAAAGGCTCTTTGGAATCACTCAGAAGTATTTTATAGGTAAAGACGTGGTTTGGTAGAAAGAACATAAACACTGGATTGAGAGAACTAAATTGAAATTTTGATTATGCCTGGGGCGCCTGGGTGGTTCAGTGGGTTAAAGCCTCTGCCTTCGGCTCAGGTCATGATCTCAGGGTCCTGGGATCGAGTCCTGCATCAGGCTCTCTGCTCCGCAGGGAGCCTGCTTCCTCCCCTCTCTCTCTCTGCCTGCCTCTCTGCCTATTTGTGATTTCTCTCTCTGTCAAATAAATAAAATCTTAAAAAAAAATTTTTTTTGATTATGCCGT
The DNA here is from genome assembly GCF_964662115.1 of Mustela nivalis. NCBI lineage: Eukaryota > Metazoa > Chordata > Mammalia > Carnivora > Mustelidae > Mustela > Mustela nivalis. The sequence continues at coordinate 157,558,831 of NC_139021.1, read as the reverse complement.
TCCTAAAAGTATGACCACTAAGCTTCAATTTCCTCATTTCCAAAATTGGGGACTTCACAGTGAAATTATTTTTTCTCCTTCCAGACAAAGGTTATGTGAACCCACTATAAGGAATGAAGGGGGAAGTGGTTCTTCTATTTAAAACCAATGATTGTTATTTGTGGTGAGGAATTTAAATATTGGATATAGAGTGAATGTCTAAATTAAGAAAATGAAAAGAATTAAATAATTTCTAAAATGTCTTCAAACCCAACATTTTGTATTTATGAACTTTAACCAGCATGGCATTATTCACTTATATTTTCTGTATGTACTCAACAATCATTTACACATTAATTTAACTCAGCATAAACTACATAAAAACAATCACACCTTCCCTTATTTTACCCTTCCCTTCTCTCCTTCCTTCCCTCCACAGTGTCTAACAACATTGCAATGTTTCCCGGAAAAACGCAATAAATATAAATAATAATAAGTTATTCTCCTCCCTCAAATAGGCCTGTGTAAAATACAGCTTGTCAATGTAGAAGAGCCCTTCTGAAGATGTTTCCCTCTGTATCCCCGCAACAGATAGTCAGAACCCATTAACTGCATCCCTAATCTACTCAGTAAGATCTCTCAGGACGTGGCTTTTATAAGTACAGCTCAATTCGGTATGTTTTACTTGGTAAGATCTATCAGGCATTCTCTTCTCAATCTACAATCCATTTGTTTACCACAGGAAGCCTCACTGGATGTAGTGAGTAAATATATGAGTGTGCACAAATGTCTATCAAAATTACCCCCAAAATATCAGGCTCTACGAATCTATAAATCATGTAAACACTGAGCAGCTTCTACTGAACAGACCTCTTGTAGAAGACGTGGATCCAGGCAGTCACCATCATCATTAAACAAAGACTCCCAGCTCTCCTCAGTAGCAGCACTTCCCTCCACAGGAGCCATTTCCGTTGCTTTCGGTTCCATGGATGTTTCCATAGATACAGTTTCTATATCAGGAAAAGATACACCAAATTCCATATTCTCTGAGTCATCTTCCTCTTTTGTTTTGAACTCTTCAGCAGTTTTTAGTTCGTGCAATGCCTCTGTTGTGTCACCAGTACAATCCAGATCATTGCCCGAGGCACTGTCTGAAAGTACTTTTGTCCCATTTAACGTACTGAGTTCAGAGTCCAAAAAAGTGTTACAATTACTACCAGCAATCTTCTTTATAGGTAAGGAGGAAGCACAATCTGACAAGCTCTCTATCAACTTTCCTGTTGACTCTGTGAAACCAGAGGAAATACTCTCAGGGTAAGTATCTGAGCAAGCAGTCAGGCTGCTGGAATTTTCCACATCATTCCCACATCTAGCTACATGAAGAGGGGCTGCATCTGCACTCATTTCTAAGTACTTTGAGAAACTACCTGTGTTACTGCAGACCTCATCAGCTGTTCTAACTGCAACTACACAAGGGCTGTCCATAGTTATTTGATCAGATGGGACATCTGTAATGTCCATCTTACATGCTTTATTAGTAATGTCACCTACACTCTTCGACTCATCTGTATCTGTTTCATGAGCAAGGAGAGCTGTATCAGAAGGTTCATACTTTATACATAAGTCATCAGCAGTGCTGTCATTCTCCTCACATTCTCCAATCACTGCAGGATCAAAAATGCCATTTACGCTCTCTAATTTGCTGACTATAGTCGTTTTATGAGAGATGTTATCTAGAGTCTCAGGAATGGAATCTATACCACTCTGACCCAAGATGAAATCTGTATTGTTGGCTACCTCACTAACATTCTCAGCTTCAAAGTCTATACAAGTTTGGTCAGTGACACCATCTGGACTTCCAGGAACAGAAATAGCAGTAATGCCTCCACTACTGGGAGTCAACATTCCACACGATGTTTGCATGCTTTGTTGTGCAATTACAGAATCAGAATTCAGTTTTACAGGTACTATCATACTCTCAGATTTCAACACACAATTAAAAACTCTAGGAAACTGCGATAGTAGCTCCACAACTTTGGCATCAGTTTCAATTCTGCTTTCTAAACCTCTGCTTTCAAATGTTTCGCCACTTAATTCATGCCTACTGACATCACAGAATTCCACATTTCGGAATGGTCTGTTTAGAACCTGGGCCTCATTCATTTCTGAATAAGACCGAGATAGAAGCAACTTCCCAGGTCCCGTCACATCTGTGGCTTCAACCTCCAAACATTCCACCTCCTTTGGTTTAAAATGTCTTTGTAAAGGTATCCTGGGATTTGGGACACCCTCCTGACGTCCTTGGCATAATGTTTCTTTGGATCCTGTAGTTTGCCTCTTAACACAAATCCTATCTTTCTTTCTTTCTTGAAGGCACACGTCTTTTCTTAATTTTGTTGAAAACTTCTTTCCTTCTCTACGGTTGTGCTCCTTTTTTTCAGGATTAATGCTTAGTCTCTGAGTCTCAGATTTGTCTCTGAAGATCTCCTTTTGGAAGAAACAATCCTCTTTTTGTTCTTCTTTCACCACGGAGCTAAGTGGACCACAGCTTTTTTCCTCATCACCTGACTTGAGCAGCACTACACTTCTTCGAGCTTTAGGTACATAAAGTGCCATGTCAGGCCTTCTGACTCGAACTCTGCATCTCTCTGCTGCTTGCTGCATGGTACCACCTCAATCTGCAAGAAGAGAGAATAATTCAATTACCAAAAACTAATTACAATGTATTGAACCAAAAGATTTTTAAAGGCTAGGTAGAGGGCCTACTAATCCATCCTATAGAAACAGAAACCCTCAAGTTAAAAGAAAGCAAAACCTGCCATAAAGTAATTAATGCAACTAAGGAAAGTAAATTCCAAAATAACTCATGAGCCCATGAATTTTATTATCCATATATCCTCCTTCTTCATATCCCAAAACCCTTTATCTGTACGTCCCGAGTCCTTTCTACCTTTTTAACAAGTAGCTTTATCTTGGTTAAATAAAACAATTATTCAAAAAGTGACTGCCAGCTATTAAGTACTCATAAAACACTATTACCTCCCTATTGCTAGAGACCAGAACTTACACTGAAAAGTATATGCAAAGAGGAGCCCTAAAAACTCATCAGTTCAACATAAATGTATACATATAAGTAAGAATTTTAAAAATAACTCAAATGTAGGTGAGAAAATGAGACAACGAATCCAGGACTGCTTTCTAGAAGAAGTTTACTATTTAATCAAATGACCTACTATAAATTTTTCTTCTAGTAGCAATAAAAAACAGCATCAGCAGGAAGAAAGAGAGTGGAGACCAAGCACTGGGATGAGAGGGGCACCTGGGTGGCTCAGTTGGTTAAGCGACTGCCTTGGACTCAGAGCATGATCCTGGAGTCCAGGGATTGAGTCCCACATCAGACTACCTGCTCGGCAGAGAGTCTCCTTCTCCCTCTGACCCTCCCCTTTCTCATGTTCTCTCTCTCTCTCAAATAAATAAATAAAATCTTAAAAAAAAAAAAAAAAGAAATGGGATAAGACCACTCACATTAGTAATTGCTTGACAACCTCCACCACGCCTGGTCAATGGAAATTAACAAAGGGAGAAAATTTTAACAAATGGTTAAATAAACCCAAATCTACTATAAGAAAAATACAAGAGAATGTGCCAGTCAACTTCATATTGAGTTCTTTTAATCTTCAAAATAAAACTATGAAGTATTAGTGTATCCACAACAAAGAGAATAAGGAGGTACACTCCACAGCAAAGAAATACCCTTATACACTCAGAAGTACTTATTGTTAAGAGTTCACCATACACATCAAAGGAAATAGATAACAAGAGAGAAACTATTTCCAGATCCCTAATTTCTCACCTGATCCAGAATACTTGCTCAGTGAAAATGCTGGGCTCTCACAGCACAGGCTTTTTTCTTTTCAGCCCAAGTATATACCATGACCCTGACCATCAAGTGTTCCCAGGAATTCTCCTTTTCTCTTCTGGTATCTTCATTATTATCTAACCCACAATTCATGATGGATTTTCTATCTTTCCGATTGTGGGGAATAGAACTTTAACATTTAGACATGCCAGGATTTTGGAAAATGCCTACTTTTCAAAAACAGAAGTACTGAAGTGTATTTCATTGGCGGAGATCCCACAGACATCATGTGTCTTGATCTCAGCAAAGCATCTGACAATATACATCATGATGAACTTCTGCATATAAGACAAAAAATGTAGGCTACTTAATAGAACTAGTAGCACCCACAGCAAAAAATAATAGGTAAAAGAGAACTTAGGGTTATCTGAAGGTGAACTGTGTCCCCACAGTCCTTTGAAATTCAACATTTTAAACAATAATTTGAATATAAACAATAAACACTGCTTATCAAACCTGCAACTGACATAAAGTCAATATGATTAATAAACACCAAAAATGGTAAAATTACAATTTAATATTTCTACGATCTGGAATGCTGTGCTGAAAGCAATAGGAGTAAGTACAAAGATCTACTTTGATTTAAAAGAAACAACCCAACACTTGACTTGTGTATAATTTGCACAAAAAAAAAAAAGATTTAAAGGCTTCACAATCTTAGATTACAGAGCTCAGAAAAAATACCACACAAAATACAGTTAATGGAACTAAATAGGGGCACCTGGGTGGCTCAGTGGGTTAAAGCCTCTGCCTTCAGCTCAGGTCACGATTCTAGGGTTCTAGGATCCAGCCCTGCATCAGGCTCTCTGCTCAGCAGGGAGCCTGCTTCCCTTCCTCTCTCTCTGCCTATCTCTCTGCCTACTTGTGATCTCTGTCTGTCAAATAAATAAATAAAATCTTAAAAAAAAAAAAAAAGGAACTAAATAAAGATATACTTCTTGCCCAAAGAGGTCTAAATGGAAACATCCAAACTACCTTTATACCTGAAGGGCTGGTTGTTCTACAGAGGAAATAAATGTTCTCTTCTGTATTTCTCAGAAGTCAGTACCAGAACCAACTGGTAGAAATTAAAGGAAAACAGGTTAGCTCAATATACAGAACTCTAAGAGCTCTCCAACACTATTATCAGGTAATGAGCTCCATCTCTATAGTCTGGATGACTGACTGATACACTGGAGAAAAGAATTTCTATCTCTAAATGGGTCTGGATTTATTTTAAGCATTCTTTGAACTTGAAATTCTATGATTCTATTTCTGTTCTACAGTAGACATATAATCAAAGGCTTCAAACTTAAAATTATTTGTGCTATAGCTAATGACTTTTAAAACTCAACCTTTCTTTTTTCTTAATTAATGCCCACATGTCATGATATGATTTCCTAAAGCTGAAAAAAAGCATAATAAATTTATACCACCCACTTCTTACCAACACACCGAACTCAATTATGCCATGACCAGCAATGTGCTGAAACATGTTTAGCAACCAGCTAAATACATATCCACGTGGAATTCCAAGTACTGGTTGATATTTTCACTTACATCAATGATGTCAACAATGTAACATCGTTGCTGAAGTGGATAATCATTTTTGAACTGCAAAATATATTTTCAAATTTTTGAGCTATGTACAATGTAATAGCTAAAGACATGACACCTTTAAGTTTGCATTATTAGCATTTTCTCCATCACCTTACATCTAGACAAGCAATAAACAATAAATCAAGCCCTGATTTATGGCATTTGCCTAACTCTATGATGTAAATATTCCCAGCATAGCTAATTTCAAGCTATCACTGTAACATCACTAAAAACAGAGCTGGGAAAAGACACACAGTAGCACACCATAATACAGTATTTCAACCTAAAGATACAATATTAATAAATAGCTTCAAGAACATAAATCATAGTAAAATATAGTGAAATAATTAGGAAGTAATGAATTTTAAGTATCTACTACCTTTTTATACATGCCATTTATTTAACAAGCTATGTAATTTAATTTTTATTGATGGCTGTGTTTAACAATCAGTTTGCATAATTCCTAAAATTTTAATAGTCAGCTCTCAGGCCAGTAAGAGATTCTCCAATATACCACTGGCTAAAACAATTCTTTCATAATAACACAGACCTACAAAAAAAGAGGAGCATCCCCATCTTGTGGACTTTCAAGATAATGCGAATTCAGTTTAAAGCCTTGGTGTGTTTTTGTGAACTTTTGCAACTCTAGGCACGAAAGGCCTTTAACAAGAAGAGAAGAGGTGCCTGTCATAAACAATTTTTAAAAAATAACTTAGATTAAAAATTTCCCACTCAGTATTTACTAATAGCACTTGATGTTTTATTTCTCTAACATGGTTTTAATTTTTTTTACAATATTCCACATGCTTTTATTGGTCCAGTTTCCTTCTTAACTGAAGTAGAGAATCAGTTATTTGGGGTGTATTTTGCAGTCAACTTATCCTGGAATGGCCATCAGCATGCAATTCTGTTTAAAATTATATTATCTAAAAGAGATAAAGATTCATCTGTTAATGATGGGCAGCTAACTGCTAACATATACCTTTAAAATATTTTAGGTCAAACCATCTTTTTCTATACTATACTTCTGAACACTGGGATCATATGTGAGAACCTGTCCAATTACTTCTATGGTTTCAAATATTCCTTGAGAAAAAATAATCAGTAATTTCCTCAAGTACCTCTCCACCCCATCTTCATGAGTAAGTGAACTAGCACAAAACAAATCAGACTCTTAAATCTTTATAACAGAATTTTAATGCTATTTGTCCATGTTTGGCATATAAAACATATGGAACCCTCTTCAATCAACAACAGAGAATACTGGCACTTAGGGCATTCATTGGCTAATTCAACCATGAACTGATTTGATCCAGTACTTACCAATGGCTCACTTGGGAAATCTATTATTTGAGAGAAACTGCCTAATGGGCATGTAGACCATTCATTCTTCAAGAACAAATTAAGCACTATCACTTTGTTAGCTCATTAAAATGCATCATAACAACAATATATATTTTGCCTTTTTACTTGGAAATAATTTCATATTATATAAGTTACAGAAGTAAAAATACTACAGAGAGCACCTGTACATCTTTTACCTGTATTTATCTACTGGTAACTTTACCCCATTTGCTTATCATTTGCAATCATGCATGTTCCCACTCTCTACACACACACACACACACACACACACACACACACACACACACACACGAATTTTTTTCTAAACTTTCTGAGGGCAAAGTACAGACAACATGGCCCTTTATCTCCAAATACTTCAGAGTATATTTTCTATAAGCAGGCATATTTTACAGTTAACAATGTCGGGAAATTTAACATGGAAGTTCTATCAAATCAAATACAGGTATTCCAATTTGGTTGGCTGATCCAGTAATGTCCTTTAGAGCATATTTCCCTCTCCAGTAATGGATCCAGTTTAGAATCAGGTAATGCATCTATTTACATCTCTTTAGCCTCCTACCTTCTAGAATGTTTCCAAAGCCTCTCACTGTATTTTATGACACTGACATTTTGGAAAACTGCTCCCCCTCCCACCCTTTTTTTAATAGAACATCCCTCATTTAAGGTTTGTCTGACATTTCTCATGATTAGATTGAGGTTATACATTTTCACCCATATTAGGTTATATATGCTCAGAATAGTACACAGAGGGTCAAATGTCCTCAGGGCATCACATCTGGAGGCACATGATTCCCATCTGTCCTTCACTGGTGACTTTATTTTGATTACCTGTGGTCAAGGTATTGTCCAAGTTCTCTACAGAGTAATTACTGTGTATTTTCTCCCTTTCAACTAAAAGCAGTCGTGGGGTAACCCTCCAAGAGCACATGAATATCCTGTTCCTCATCAAAGGATTTAGCATCCCTAGATTTAGCATCCACTAATGATTCTAATCTGATCCAATCTTTATTATGATGGTTGCAAAATGATCTTTCAAACTCTGAAAGTCCCTTCGCATTTACTAGTCAATCCTTGGCTTTTTTCCTGAAAGCAGAAGTAAACCACGTATCTTCACTCACCACAAAAGCTAAGATTTCCTAAGTTAAAATTCAAAGTTAAAATCTGTTTTCACAGTTGGTTGATAGAGGAAATGTTGCAGATCAAAGGTGTTGTCATCTTACCCCACCTCACATGTATGAAAAAGGGGAAAAGACATGTCACTCAGATAAAGTTAACATAATCCCTCTAGTAGGTATAGCAAACATGTCCCTTTCTGCTCTTTTCCAGAAGATACCAAAATTAAGTTGGGTATACAAATACAATGATTAATCCATCCCAGATGTCTGGTAATATTTATTTCTCTGCTCCTTTTTAAAGTCATCTCAAATTCCTTTGGGAAGGAGGCAAGGCACAATCAATTCACGTATGTTAATAAACAGAAAAAAGATCTTCTCAGTATCATTTCTGTATCATTAATTTCTGCTCTCAGCTCTCATCTTTATTATTTTCTTCCTTCAATTTTCTTTGGGACAATTCTGTTCTTCTTTGATTAACTTCCCAAGTTAGTGACTTAATTAGCTATATTCTAAAGTTTTTGTTGTTGCTGTTATTACTTATGTATTACAAAAATTTTCAAACATATATAAAGAGAAAACATTTATAATGACTATTAAATACCCATCCTTCAGCTTCAAGTCATGGCCAGTGTTTCATTTTATCTGTGCACATGTTCCCAAATATTTCATTTCACCCTTAAGTATCTTGGTATCTATCTTTAAAAGACTTACACTTTTTTTTTTTTTTTAACAAAATCATAATACCAATATATACCTTAAAATGGGGGAGGGGATAATTCCTTATATCATCACATTTCCAGTGCCCAAATTTTGCCAACAGCCTGCCTTTTTTGAACACTTGGTTTGTTAAAATCAGGATCCAAAAAGATCTATCTGCTGTCTTTTAATTTATAGGTACCTGTCAATCTGTTTTTGTTTTCCTATCTTGCCATTCATTTGTTAAAGAAACTGGGCTATTTGTCCTATAGAATTTCCCATATTCTGGAGTTTGCTGATTACATTCTTGCAGTATTATTCAATAAATTCTTATATATAGTCTCTGTATTTCCTATAAAGTAGCGGTTGATCTAGAGGCTTGACAGGATTTGGGTTTAATTTTTTTATAGCAAAAATATGTCTTAAATGGTGCAATGAACTTCCTATCACATCACATCGGAAAGCTATAATATCTGATTGTCTCCTTCTTCTAATGTTAACATTGATCAATGGGTTCATGTACTGTCAGCCTGAACCATTCACCATAAAGCTTTGTATCAGACTGTCACCCAATGGTTTTAGCAACCCCTGATGAATAGTGCCAAGATAAACTATTTCATCAGGGTTTACAAAATGATGACATTCTAGCTATTGTTCTTTTTGTATTTATTAGCTGAAATTCTTTTATAATAAACTTTCATCAACTATTTTGTGACTCTGAGGTAGTTTATATGGGTAACACAGAATACTTTACCAGCTTCTGAATGAACTGGTTCCATGGCATCTTCCAAAGGTGACCAACATTTTGTTGATTTTAATTTAATGTGCTTCAATCCACTGCAATATTCTTCTTGAAGCTCAAACTATCTTGGCCAATGGCAGCCCCATCAGAGGGCCCTTTTTACATAATCTCAAATTGTCTCTTGACAAGAAGAGTTAGTCAAACTGTGAAAAGAAGTTTCTTCTTTTCCTTTTTTTATGACAAAATGTCCTACTATGGCCTACCTACACCTGGAATCAGCCACATTTTTCAAGAAGCCCTAGTTCATTTTAATAAAAAATAGTACTTTAAAACTACAATCTGGGCACTAACATGAGTTTATTGCTACTGGGCTGGTCATTGTGTCTAAGCCCTTTTAGATCTCACAAGCTTTTTGATAACCAGAAAGGGTAACAAAAATACCTATTTCTATGCTTTTTCTGTCTCCTAAGTTATTCAGAAGTATCTGCCAATATATCCATTTTAAGTTGATTTCCAACTTAATTACATTGTAGTCAAAATGAGATCAATTCTTCAAAATTTGTTGGTTTTGTTTTATGGTTTAGTAAAAGGTCAATTTTGGTAAATGTCTCATCCGTGCCTAAAAATAATGTATCCCTACTAACTTTGGGGGGCTGTGTAATCATTAATCAAATGTACTCAAGTATTATTCAAATGGTATCCTTACTTATTTTCTGTCCACTTAATTAATCATGGGTATTTTGTGTGTGTGTTTACTAAATCATATTTATTAAAGCATTGTTCAAATCATATCCTTACTTATTATGGGCTGGCTTAATCACTGAGATGTATATATAAAGTACCTGTTTGTAGATTTAATGGTTTCTCTGTTTTTGTATTTTTTTTATATTTTTATATAATTTTTGATGTTATCACTTATATTTAGAATTCTTCCTCTTTCCTGGTAAATTGTCACTTTTACCATTATGCAGCAAGCCCTACTAAAGAGGCTTTTGTCTGAAAGGAATAGAACTATGTAACTTTCATTGGTATCATGAGGTATCTTGCCTTTTTAACCTTTTTTTTTTTTTTGCTTTTTACTTTCAACTTGTCTCACCATGTTTTAGGTTCATCCTTTGCAAAACGAATACAACTTAACAGTGCATTCTTTACCCACTCTGTCAATGTCAGTCTTTTAATTGAGAATTTAGTCCATTTTTATTTATTGCAATTATGAATACATCTGGAAGTATCTCTACCTTTTTATTTTGTGCTTCCTTTTCATTTATCCTACTTTTTATAATTTTCTTATTTTCTTGCTTTCTTTAAGGTTGATCAAGTTCTTTTTTCCTACTGCTCAAAAGGCTCTAAAATATTATTTCTAGTCTGTTAGTGTTTTAACATGAGTGCTTATCTAAGTATCTAAAGTTAATCATTATTCGTATTTGTCTCCTATACAGCCATACAATGTTTTTTATTTCACAATGCCTTCCATGTGTACTCTTAGTTTTTGTCTGAAAATATCTTTACACTGTTCCCATCCTTTAATGGATTTTGACTGTTAAGAAATGTGTTGTCAGTCTGTCATAGGTTTGTAGGTAATCTGTTTACTCTCAAGATGTTCTTAAAATAGTCTCTTAGGTATTTGGTATTTAAGTGTCCACTATGCGTTTAAGTATGTGTTTGGTATTATTTTTCTCCTAGGACAAGACTATGCTTCTTGAATTTGAGTATTTTAGCTCTGAGTCTTTTCACCAATTCTATTCATTCAAGTCAATACCTTCAGATCCACCTTCCCCATCACTAGTTTTCTCTCCAAATTTGCCTGTTCTGTATTTTATCTTATCCAGTTCTTAAATATGAAAGACTAAGGTTTTGTCACAGAAGTCATATTTACCTCCTATCACCCCTCTAGTCCCCCTGATCTTATGTCTTTTGAACAGCTGTGTTGATGTTGTTCTGATATTTGTTTTCTTTTTATCTTTAATCATTTTTAAATGATTAAACATTTAATCATTTTTAAAAAGAAGTGAGACTTCTTTAATCATTTTTAATCATTTTTAAATTTAAATAAAATTTCCATTTTATTTTTAAATGTTTATTACATTCATTATAATTGTGGCATTTGCTTTTTCTTTTATTAATTTTTATTATAATACCAAGTATTTATTATTTAACAGTTCTACTTTCAAAATTCTTGAGGATTTAATTCTGCTGTGTTTTGTATCACTGAGTTTTGCTTAAGGAACGGTCTTTCGTCATCATCTTCTCTAACTTTGGGTCAGTGAGCTCAACACCAGTGGGGCTTTATCTATGGGAATTTAATAAGTGAGACTACAAGTGTTCCTCTACCGACTGGTTCTACATTAATGCCATTTATTTTAAATTTTTAAATTTTATTTTTTATATTAATGCCAATTTTAAGACTGAGGTTTGTTTTCTGGACCATTCAGTAAGTATAACTATGAAACACCAACAACAGCAGCTACAAAAAGTCTCAGGGACCTTTTCCACTTCACTCGGAACCCAGGTGAAAACAGAAAAGCTTCTTAATTTCTTTCTGTAACCCTGGTTTGTTTTTTTTTTTTCTAGTCTATCCTCTGAGCGGAGCACAACCTTTTGAGTATTAAGGCTTTAGGGGGTAAACTCAGTTTCTTTTCTTTTTTTTTTTTTTTAATTAACATATAATGTATTTTTATCCCCAGGGGTACAGGTCTGTGAACTGTGAATCGCCAGGTTTACACACTTCACAGCACTCACCATTGCACATACCCTCCCCAATGTCCATAACCCCACCCCCCCTCTCCCAAACCCCCTACCCCCAGCAACCCTCAGTTTGTTTTGTGAGACTAAGAATCACTTATGGGGGGCGCCTGGGTGGCTCAGTGGGTTAAGCCGCTGCCTTTGGCTCAGGTCATGATCTCAGGGTCCTGGGATCGAGTCCCACATCGGGCTCTCTGCTCGGCGGGGAGCCTGCTTCCCTCTCTCTCTCTCTCTCTCTGCCAGCCTCTCTACTTACCTGTGATCTCTCTCTGTCAAATAAATAAATAAAATCTTAAAAAAAAAAAAAGAGTCACTTATGGTTTGTCTCCCTCCCAATCCCATCTTGTTTCATTCATTCTTCTCCTACCCCCTTTACCCCCCATGTTGCATCTCCACTTCCTCATATCAGGGAGATGATATGATAGTTGTCTTTCTCTGATTGACTTATTTCGCTGTAAACTCAGTTTCTAACTCATCCGTCCTAAGCCCAGTGGCTCCACTCCTATTTCCCACATGGCTATTGCAATCTAAGCTTCTTAGTTCTCAAGAACACCAGCAACAGCAATATAAATAATAAACAAAAACTGTAAACAATCTAAACAGGAGTAACTCCTTAAAAGTATGGTCCATTCATAAATGGACCTATATCCAAAACATAATATTAAGTTAAAAAAGAAAATTATAATCCAATCATTTTTTCTTTTTCTTTTTTTTTTGGCACAAGTGTGTGTGCAGGTATGTGTGCACGTGTGCGCACACATACATAGTGAACAGTCAATACAGGCTTAGAATCCCAGGTTAGAATCCCAGCCCCACACTTGATTAGCCCTTTCCTTGGACAACTAACTTTATTGAGGCAAAAGTTACCACTCTAATCCTTAGTTTACTCAGAGGATAATAACAGACTTATTTCATAGGCACACAGAACAGATTAAATAAAATGATCCATGTATACAAATTTGCCAGTCATGGTAAAGTCTCGATGAAAGTTAGCTATTATTTAAATAGGTAGTCGAGTTCCTTAAGTTACAAGTTCGCAGAATCAAAACCCCTTATTACAATATTCAAAATGTGCCTTGATCACCTATAAAACCCATTTCTACCTAACACTAACACCTACTCCAACTATATATCCTGGTTTTGTCTACCACTATCTCACGAAAAGTCTCATGCTGTAAACATCCCATAATTCAAAGTAAACACAATCCAACTCAGTTGTAAAGTGAAAATACCAATCTTGAAAAAATGTAGGATTTCATGAAGTCTACGAAAATAATATTGAAGGAAGCGTTCATCTCACAACAAAACCCTTGGGGAATGAAGATCTGGCTGAATCAAACCAGTAAAAACTGAAGAAGGGAAAATGCAACAAGGATGATGACAGAACAGGAAAGAAGAAAGAAAATGTCAAGGGATTAAGAAAAATCCCTTGAGAAACTGCTAAAGCTCTCAGCCTAAACCAATGTGATAGGTCTACTCTGTAATGATAATAAGAAAATCAACCAAAGCAAAAGATGCTATTAGACTATCATACAATTTTAGTGGAAAAATTATACCAAAATATATCATTCTTTGTTAAAGGACAGCCATAATGAAAACCTAAATTTTATTAAATATGTGGTAAGATAAATGTTTTTATTTTAGAAAACTGTCACTACCAAATCTTTTTTTCATTACTTTAAGAGGTATTTTCAAAGTAGCAATTTTCTCACCTAGAACTTCTCATAAATGTGTATTTCTTTTTTCTTTTTTTAAGATTTTATTTATTTATTTGACAGAAAGAGAGAGAGCACAAGTAGTCAGAGAGGCAAGCAGAGAGAGGGGGAAGCAGGCTCCCTGCTGAGCAGAGAGCCCAATGCAGGGCTCCATCCCAGGACCCTGAGATTACAACCTGGGCCAAAGGCAGAGGCTTAACCCACTGAGCTACCCAGGTGCCCGTCATAAATGTATATTTCTAAGGGGAGAAAGAGTATCATCTAAACTGTTAACAGTGGTTACCCCTTGGAAAGCAGAAAATGACAGATGAAAAAGAATTAAGGATTAATTATCTTTTCATACACATACCTTAATAGTGTTTGAATTTGTTATAATAATTACACTTTTTTGTAATTAAAAACAAAATCCCTAAAATTTAAAGATGTGCTGTTGTTTTTGTGTAAGAGGCCATTACCATGAATTGCTGTAGGAGAAAGCAAAGATAATGAAAATTGATAAACAGACTTGATTGGACAAAAGCACTCCAAGTAGGAAAATGATGAATGGAGAAAAAAGCGACTTCTTTAATATACTTGACAGTATAATAAAACAAGTGGCATATAAATTACTTGATGTTGGAAAGATACCCTCAAATGATGCAGAATGGTGAGCCAACTTCTACTCTTTGGTCTAAGAATGATCTAGAACAACACTGTCCAATACATAACCACTAGCCACATGTAGATATTGAGCATTTGAAAAGTGGTCAGTCTAAATTGAGATGTGCTATGAATGTAAAATACCCCTTGGATTCCAAAGGCCTGGTACCCCCCAAAAAATAAAAAGAAAATATCTCACTAATATTTTTAAATTTATATACATTGAAGTGATACTATTTTGAATATAATGAGTTAAATAAAAGACATTAACATTAACTTCATCTGTTTATTTTTGTATTTTTAAATATGTCTACTACAGAATTTACAATTACAGATGAGGCTTATATTTGTGGGCTGGGCTATATATTTAATGCAACAGCACTGGTCTAAAATCTTGCCATAACCTTAAGACCACAATAACAGTCTCTTTTTCCTCTCGTGTCTTACATGTTACAGAATTTTCCACTTACAACAAAGTAATACACCAAACCAAGAAATCAGCTAAAACATAAATGTGTAGATAAGCTTATTATTTCTGCACATATGAAATACTTTAACGTTCTGTAAGTTCACAATGATCAGAAAAATAAAGCATCAAAAGAAGTAAAGACTACTTATATTTCACAAATCAGAAAATAAGACTGATTAAACAACATTAACTATATGGTAAAAGTTATCCTCAACTCAAATTTCGGTGCATTTTTTCCATATATGTTTAAAACTGTTGAGGGCCCTAGATTTAGAATTATTTCTTTACATAATAATAAAGCTTCCTTTGTGTTATTATTCTATCAAGAGCATTCTTATTCTCACTGGTCTACTTACAAACTGGCAAAACTAAGACATGCCAAAATCTTTGAGTTCAACATCATGTATGTCCATTTGTAAGAAATAAAGATATCTTAAAAGTAAATTTAAGGGGCACCTGGGTGGCTCAGTGGGTTAAAGTCTCTGCCTTCAGCTCAGGTCATGATCCTAGAGTCCTGGGATCGAGCCCCGAATCGGGCTTTCTGCTCTGCGGGAGGCCTGCTTCCCCCTCTCTCTCTGCCTGCCTCTCTGCAAACTTGTGATCTCTGTCTGTCAAATAAATAAATAAAATCTTTAAAAAAAAAAAAGTAAATTTAATAATGTTTATAATAAAAGGTAATATGCAAGATATATTAAGTGACACAAGTAAACTAACAGATTTTGAGCACTAAAATAATGATATACTTTTAAATTCTAGCTATCCCCTCAGAAAGATTCAGTGCTCTTCCATTCCCAATCTCAAAGCAGGGTGAATGGAATCACTGTCAACCCAGCTGTCACACAGGCAACCTGGAAGTCATTATCCCTGACATTTCAATCAGTTACCAAGCCCTGTTCATTCTACTTCTACACTGTTTTCAGTAATTTTCTAAAATAAAAATTAGGTTTGGCCGTTTCCTTGTACAAAATTCTTCCGTGGTTCCTTACCACATACACACTGTCAACTATCCTGCACAGCATATTTGCCCCTATGTGCTGTAACTTCACTGCGACCCCTAGAACTATGTATCTGCCTAGTTTCAACTCCAGCCACTCCTAATTTCAGACTTTATATACCATCAATTCCATACCCTCATATAACTAGAAACATGCCCAGCTGCCTTCTCCCATCTCTGTGGTTTAAGACTTACAACCTTCTCTGTTGGATGCTTGCCTAATGGTCTCCTGTCTGTCAACTCTCACCTTAAAGGTTACCTCCTCTGCAACTTCATTACTGACTCTCCCTGATATGCTCTGGTACTATCAGTAAGTTCCCACTATACACCTTTACCTATACCTTTACCAAAGCAATTATCATATTGCTTTTATAGTTAGGGTTTGCATATCTGGCTCTCTTCTAAAAATGAAGTTCCTTCAGTGTAGGGCTAATGTCTTTCTATCTTTGTGTCTACAATGTCAGAACAGTACATTTGACACTAAACGAATACCTATCCAATCATGGCAAATGAGACTTCTTGACAGATGATGTTTCCCTAACCTCCAGTTGAGATCTGGGGCCCCACAGATGTATGTATTCATTCCATAAACATTTATTGAAAACCTATTATGTGGCAAATCCCATCTTAGGCACCGGGAACACAATGATAAACAAATCAAAGTCTCTGGCCTCATGGAGCTTACGCTGTAGTAGTGGAGATAAGAAATAAACGTTTAACCTAGATGTCCATCAACAGATGAATGGATAAAGAAGAGGTGGTATATATACACACACACACACACATATACACACACACATACACACAATGGAATACTATGCAGCAATCAAAAGAAATGAAATCTTGCCATTTGCGACGACACGTATGCAACTAGTGGGTATTATGCTTAGCGAAATAAGTCAATCAGAGAAAGACAACTATCATATGAACTCCCTAATATGAGAAAGTCGAGAAGCAACATGGGGGGTTTGGGGGGTAGGAAAAGAATAAATGAAACAAGATGAGATTGGGAGGGAGACAAACTATAAGAGACTCTTACTCTCACAAAACAAACTGGGGGTTGCCGGGGGGAGGGGGGAGGGAGAGGGTGGTTGGGTTATGGACATTGGGGAGGGTATGTGCTATGGTGAGTGCTGTCAAGTGTGCAAACTTGGAGATTCATGGACCTGTACCCCTGGGGCTAATAATACATTATATGTTGATAAAAAATAAAAATTAATTAATTAATTAAAAAAATAAATAAATGTTTAAACATTTAACGCCTGATGCTGATAAATGCAATGAAGTAAAATGGCAGGGACACAGATATAGAGTGATGGGGTCTATGGCTATTTTAGAAGGCAAAACCATACAGTAAAGCAGAGAAGACCACTCTGAGGAGTTAATACCTGAGCTGATACTTGAACTGATTCAGTGAGTCACACGAATTATCTAGGGAAAAGAGAAATCCTAGGAAAAAAGAAGAGCAAGTGCAAAAGCACTGAGACAAGACAAGCTCGAAACATTCAAGGTATAGCAAGAAAATAGGTATAGTAACAATAAAGTAAGAAGACTCTAAGATAGCTAAAGGCCAAAACAAGTAGGGGCTCACAGGCCAAGGCAAGAGCTTTGGAAATTTATTTTGAACATGTTGAAAATCACTAAAAGGTTTCAGCAAGAGAATGACAGGATCTGACTCACCTTTGCTAAAGATCATTCTGGCAGAAATGTGAGGAACTGACTATAAAGGTAAGAGTAGAAGAAGGAAAATCTGTTAAAAAAAAAAGAAAAAGTCTAATAACTAATAGGCATGCAGCATGTCTCCTTCAACAGAGGAGGTCACAAGAAGTAGCCAGAGTAATGATATATACTGAAGGCAAAGCTAACAAAGGCTTGGTAGAATGACCATATGGGATGTGAAGGGAAAAGAGGAGTCACTTGGAGAGTTTGGTCTGATCAACCTCGGTGAAGACAGTTACATTTACTAAGCTACAGAAGACTGGTGGAAGGAAATAGGAAAAGAGAAATCAAGAGTTGTGATCTGGACATTTTAAATCTGAATGCTTGCTGGTCATCCTATGTAGTTGCTAAGGAAGCAACTGGAAATAGAGTCTAAAGCTCAGGGGAGGTGCAAGAATTGGGAAATAAAAATTTGCGAGTCACTGTCATAAGGATTCAAGCCAAGGAACGAGGTTAAGACTACCACCTAGGGAGTGACACAGAAAAAAGGCCACAGGGATTGAGTCATGGGGGAAAACTATGACCTTTAGATGTCAGGAAGAGGAAATGTGGCCAGCAAGGAGAATGAAGAAGAAAACAAGAGGAACAGAAGCATGTGGTATCCCAGAAGCCAAATGAAACGCAAGGGCTGTGTTAAGTAGAATATAATATTATGAAGAGCTCAATTATTCACCTCAGGACAGCTAAAGTACTGTGAGCCTCAGTATTTATACATAAATCAAGCTCACATATTCAACATCTTTCTTGAAAGTTATTTGCACCTTAGTAAAGTTCAGGATTACAAAATCAGTTCCTCAGTCGCTTGAATTCACTCACAAATACCTAAATTCTGCTTTTTCAACAATGGACATATATAACTTTGGAGTACTGGGTCATAATTTTGGGAATGCAGCAGTTAAAACCCATTTACATACTTGTATAGAGTACTCAGTGTTCTGATATCCAAGTTAGATTACAAAGTTCTTTTACTTGGTCACTATGGGCTACTACCTGAGGAACGAAGTCTCCAAATTAAAAAAAAGAAAAAAAATAGAGGTTTTTTTCAGACAGGTTACCTTTTTTATAAAGTTATAAATGGCTCAAAGAAAGGTCTGTGATAGAGGGAAAATCTCATTTTAAGAAAAAAATTAATAAAGTATAAAACTAACTAAAAAAGTAAAGTTTTTCTGGTATTTCCCTTAATGCAAAAGCATTACACAATAAACCCCCAAATAAAAAAGCTGTATTCTCACCTTACAAAGATTAACTATTAACATATTGCTATATATTCTCCCAGGCCTTTCTGTATTTTTTAAAAAGCTTTGTGAGTGAGACTTATCAGAATAGATTCCTGTTAGGCTTTCTAAGCTAGTTTTTTCTAATTTTTTCTTAACCTCCAGCTAAAGACATTTCACATCATGACACAGTAGATTCACACACATAGATGAGACTGAAACAAATTCCATAAAACACCCTTACTATTTGCACTGGTCTTATTTTCTAGTCTATTTTATTTTACTTTAATTTAAAAAACTGTAGTCTTATCATAATTTAAAATCAGTTTATTCATAAGTTGTTTTACTTGACTGACTTTGAAAAATACTAAAAAGCATATTCATGTCAGAAATTTTCACAGCAGGCATAGAAAACATTCTCTGTTTAAAATTATTTGAAATTTTTGTTGTAGAACAAAATAAAGGGCAAAGTAAAACATGAGTAAGACACCAGAAGGTTCTACCACCTTACCAGGAGTCTTTAGCAAAATAATAATATTAATTATTAATATTCCCACACTTTTAAGGTCCTCTACCCACGGTTGAAAACACTTCTGCAAATAAAGAAAACAAGAAATGTCCTTCCTCTGCAAAAGAGCTTCACTTTAAAATATACTTGACCTAAATATAACACAGAGGCACTTGTGTGTGATATAATAACATAAAAAATTATACTTGGACAGCAGAGAAATGGCTTCATATTTAAAAACTATAAAATCTGCTAATGAACCACAACTGATTCTGCTGTAGTTTTCTTAATGCATCCTTCCGTAAATGCACTTGCATTAGTTAATACAATGACATATTTTATACTCGAAGACACAAAATAATTCCTACATCCATGTGAAGGCTTATTCTTATTTCTATCCAAACCAGGTTTACAAAATATATTTTATATTTCAAATTAACAGAATAAAGACAATAATTTGTGACATTAATATCTATAGTTGAAGAGATGACTCTAAGGCCTTCTTTTAACATACCCTGGACTGAAAAAGTAAGTTTTAAACACTCATTTAGAGGACCTTGTATAGATTTTACTGAAAGGTATGGAAGAAACAGATTCATTAATGGGAAGTATTATCCAAACTGCTAAACTGGCCATGTATAAAGTAACACATCAGGGCCTTATTCACAGTGAAAGTCTGCTCTCAGCCCACATACAACACAACCATATTATGACCTCCAGATTACTATTTTTTTTAGTAGAGTACCTGCTTTTCATTGTTTCTGCCTCTTCACCACCTGTCATGTCTTGCCACTCCAAGCATTTTCATTTCTCTCAATCTAGTGAGTGCTGCAAATTCCATTGTTCAAAGTATATATAAAATAAGAATAAAAAGCTCTTTTTTAAAGGTTTTATTTATTTACTTGAGAGAGAGAGAGCATGAGAGGGGAGAAGGTCAGAGGGAGAAGCAGACTCCCGTCAGAGCTGGGAGCCCAATGCAGAACTTGACCCCAGGACTCCAGGATCATGACTTGAGCCAAAGGCAATGGCTTAACCCACTGAGCCACCCAGGCACCCCAAGAACAAAAAAAAGCCTTCGAAGTAAGGATCAGAGATGCCTCTTATTTGAGCAAATTGTATGAACTTTAATATCTGAACCTTATGATACCTATTTTGGCCCCCTTTCACATTATTTGCTTATTTGATAATATTCAAATAGTATCACCCTCATTCAAGCCTTCCCAAAACTCTACAAAGTGGTATTATTACCGGTTCAATTTTATAGATGAGAAAACTGAGCAAGGACGTTAAATAATACGTCAAAGGCCAAAGAATTAGAATGTGGCTGATTCTAATCTAAATAATCTGACTCCAGTGTGTGTGCTCCTAACTCTACTTTTGGAGATATGCTTTGCTGCCTTATGACAATACGAAAATCCCAGTGTGTTTAGTACCATCAGCTTTAGTATCTCTGACAATCCTTTGAGGGGGGAAAAAATAGTTAGGAGTAACTGCATCAATGAGCTGATGCTTAGGAGATCAGAAGCCCTAACTACCACCTTTCACTTCTTCAAAAGCTGCTCCAAAAAACATAATTGAGCCATGAAAGAAAGAAAAGCCAGAGGTATACCAGTGGGTCAACAAAGCTGTTCAGGAAGTTTTCAGAGGTCTAGCCTTGTCTAAGATTACACCATGCCTGCTCTACAGTGAATCCAAATCCAAGATTCTCCATTACCATTTGAAGATCTACTTGCCAAGGATGATTTAGGACTGCCCCTTTTGAGATGCAGCCCCAGATGATCTCTCTGAATGTCTGTTGTATGCTGCAGATGTCAATAAATATTCCCTGAGTAAATGTGGGGTAGGTATTTTCTGTTCCCTGCTGCCATACCAAACTACTAGCTCACCTGACTCTCAATTCTACCTTAGCTCCTTGAAAGCAAGACATGCCTTATCACTATTATATACTCAGTGCCCAGCACCACTCCTGGCAATGGATGGCATTCAATGAATGGTTGGTAAATAAATGAGTATAAATACAAATGTTCCTAACACAAACCAGTATTAATCCAGATGTCTCTCCTTGAGACTCAATAAGTCAAAGTATTCTCAATGAAAGTTAAGAATTCTTTATTCATTTATTCATTGTACTATTTTTTTATACAATTCATTACCTAGTTTCCCACAAGTGGACCTTTCTTAACTTGTGTATGTAACACATGGTACATATCTCTTTACAGAAAGAGACCTTATGTATAAACTAACAGTGAGAGCAATATTAAACCAGAGCCAGGCTAAAGCCCTATCCCCCATATCTGGTTCATTCCAGAATACCATAATGTACTACCACCATCAAAGAAATGATGCTCTATATTTTTAAAGTATTACCCATTTTTACAGATAGTTAACATACACAGACATATTCCAATTACAAGATGCTGAAAAGCACTAAGACTATAAATGTTTCCCAGATTATAAAAACCTTATAGTATGTTGAATTTAAAGAACTGTATATGGCAACATAATTTAAATTTGTACTGCATTTAAAAAGATGATGAATTAAGCACTATGTTAAGTGTTCATATATAATAATTCATTTAACCATCATAAACAAGTCCTTAAGATATGTACAACTACTAACATTTTAAAGATAACACCACTAAGAATCAACGTCAAACAACTAGCTAGTAAGCATTGGAGCCAGAACTGAAACCCAGATTTAACTGATAGTTAAGTTCATAACTACTCAAAACTCCACACCCTACAGGATACCCTCAACAAAACAATTCTTGAATTTTCTGAATCACACTAACAGTGTGATAACATACCATATTTGTTTTTTATTTCATCATTCTGAGAAGTAAAATTAAGGAAAATTGTTTACCTTCATGAGATCTACACATACTTTCCTAACTCAATCCCCTGAAATCTTGACTCAAATGAGGCCATTTATCACTAACTTCCCCTTTTTTTGAAAATTAAGACTGTGCTCCTCCAAAACTCTGAAAACACTGTTAGCATCCACCACTGCATTCTGTATAAAACTTGCCACAGCTATTGGTGGCAGTGGTCACTACTTCGGTGACACTTGGTGGAGTCTTAGAAGACTTGTACTCTCTAATACTTTTCTGAAGGTTTTTATAATCACTACCACACGAAATGTTGAGTAAAAACATCTGGGAAAAACAAGGAAATTAAGTGATTAAATATAGTAAATTTCTCTCTACATGCAACAGCTCTTTCAGAAGATCGATTGTACGCTATTTTTGCTCCAAAAAAGCAAGGAAACCAGTTTGCAGATTTTATTTGTTTATATGCCAACAAGCTAAACATCAACACTGAAGGAATCAAACAGTCTTATATTTTTTTTCAGTACTCAAACCCAATCAGTGAAAAGAGCTAACTTTATTCACCATGGCTTACATATTATTTAGATATATTTTCCTTGTCTCCTTTTCTGACTTACTTCCACCCAAAACCTCAGTGAATTTTGAATCATGGGCCATGAATGGTGGTATAATTAAGGTAAACCACTGGGGCACCTGGGTGGCTCAGTTTTTAAGCGTCTGCCTTTGGCTCAGGTCTTGATACTGGTGTCCTGGGATCGAGTTCTGTGTTGGGTTCCCTGCTCGGCAGGGAGCCTGCTTCTCCCTCTCCCACTCCCCAAGCTTGTGTTCCCTCTCTCACTGTCTCTCCCTCTCTCTGTCATATAAACAAACAAATAAATAAGTAAACCAAATATATTTTCTTTCTGCTTCCTTTCTTAGGGAACAAAGGAAATTTGGAAGTTCTGCAGAAACATCCTCAAATAAGCAGGACTTCTGGACACTGCTGATGATGTAGAAAGCTAGAATACCATTCCCACCCATAATACATTCAAAATAAATGGTGGAAAATGTGCACAATCACAAATTTTCTTGAACTCATCAGAGAAGCAAGGTCACAGGTCAAGCAACTAACCCCAGATCTAAAGAAAAGAAGAAAGGTTTCCTCAAAGACTTTTACTCAATATACTTCAAGTCTTCTTCTCTCTCTCTTTCCATACTCAATCACTTGACAAGTTCCACTGATCTTATCCTGAGTATCTCTTCAAGCTGTCTAGTTTTCCCCATAACTACTCCAAGTTAAACCCATTCATACAAATGCCTAAATTACCTTAAAAATCCATCTAACTGGCCTCTCTGTGTTGCTTACTTTCTATTCATTCTTCACCTTGCATCAATTATGACCCTTTTAAATCCATTACCTGCTCAGGCATCCCCCTCCCTAAAATCTTTCAAAGACTTCCCATCATTCTTATGATAAACTCAACTTTTTTAAACATGGCTTACAAGACTCTTTTTAACCTGGCTCCAATTTCTCTTAGCTTTTGTCACTCCTGTCTTCATATGCCATACAGCCACATCAAACTTCTTTCAGATTCTTCAACTCTCCATGTTATTGGTTTTCTGTTTTTTTGCTTTTGTTTTTTTTTTCTTCTTAGGCTCTACACAATTTCTTTCCTCTACCTAGTCTACACCCCAGCAGCCTCCTAACCAACTTCAACTAATTTCTACTTAACCTTTAGGACTCTATCATTATTCTTTAGGAGCTTTACCTAATCATTTTAGATTAGGTGAGGTGTCTTTGCCATATACCTCTGTTATAGCTCCTGTATTTGATAATAATTACTTCTTTAATTCTCTGGTCCTCACCATTGTACTGTATGTTCATTAAAGAAGGAATTATGTCTTCCTGCCCATCACTGTATCCCCCACACTTAATACAGTGCCTGGACATATAAGACAGAATCAAAATAAATTTTTTTTGTAGAATAAATGAATTAAGAACAAAAATAACAATTTGAGAGTAGAAACTGAAAAGGACAGATTTAAATGGCATTCTGATCAACAAAAATGCCATATCAAAATCCCATCCTCAAATAAGTAGGACTTCCAGACACTGTTTATGATCTAGAAAGCTGGAGAATGTCATTTCCACCTTTAACACAAATAAAATAAAATGTGGAAAATGTGTACAATCATAGATTTTCCGGAACTCATCAAAGAAGCAAGGCCACAGGACAAGCAACTCACCCAAAAGCTAAGGAAAGAAGACAGGGTCCTCAAAGGAGAGACAGAACATAAACGCTTTCTTAATTACAGTGAACACAAGATGCCATAAAAGCCAGTATGAAGAACTCAGTTAAAATGTTTTAAAAGTTGCTAAAGGCCAAATATGGACTACCAGGAGAAGACAGAATGCTTGGCAAACACAGGAACAAGAGGAATTCTCACCATTCACAAAATCTTTTACACAGACCTCAAAAAGGAGGCTCAAATCACTAAGGACTAGGCAAGAGACAAGAGAAGTCTAAGTCTAGCCTTGTAGTGCAGACTTGGGAGAAATAAGTTACCAGTCCATGTGGGAAAAGTACCAAGCCCCAGCTGGATCCTTCTTGCCTACCTCCCCTACCTCCTCTCCACCCTTAAGTAGCAGGGGAAAGGTAGCAAATCCTGTTTCCCTCAGGCAGCAGGTAAAGGTCCACGCAGCTAAGGAAAGTAAACAAACAAAAACACTAACACCTCTACCCCTAAAAAAGGGGCAAGACTGCTGAAAAAGAACCACCCCTCTGAGACTCGTGGAAAGCATCTACCTAAAACTGAAACTGAACCATATCAACAAAAAATGCCATGCCTTCCTCCTCTCCCCCCAACAACAGGCTAATAAAACATTACAGCAATTGACTACTGTGAGAGGAACAAAAGCACAGAGACTTATCTGAGATACAAGTTCAAAGGGAAGATCTAAAGCCAAGGGGGGAGCAGACATTAAGAAAAACTCTTTGGCAAAACAAACCCCACCCTAAACACAAGGTAATACAAGGAAAAGTTGAAGCCTATGGTCAAACCAAAACTCAGCTCAAAATACTGACCAGACAGGGCTGGCTCAAACCCCTCTCCCCTCAACACACATACAAACATCTTCAGCAAAAGATAAAGCACACTCATTTCCAGGCATAAATACTATTTACTACTCTATACAAAATACACAGATTTTTAACCAAAGGAAAAAAAAAAAGAGCAAAACACAAAAATCAAAAATGAAACAAATTTAACTTGCACTGTTAAGAGACAAAGCAACCAAGAGAATCGAATTCAGATATGACCCTGATGTTGAAACTACCATACATGGAATTTAAGGTAATTATGATTATGTTAAAAGTTATAAAGGCAAATGTGGACAACATGTACAAGATGGGCAATTTAAGCAAAGAGGCAGAAACTAGAAGAATCAACCAAATGGAAATGCTAGAAAAACACACTAACATAAATAAAAACCTTCAGTGGCCTTATCAGTAGACTCAACACAGCCATGGTAAGAATAAGTAAAGATGGATCAGCAGAAATTACTCAAACTGAAACAAACAAACAAAAAAGGAGAGCCTGAAAACAAAACAAAGCAGAAGACAGCACTCAAGTACTATGGGAAAATATCAAATAGTCCTAACATATGTGTATTTGAAATCCCAGGAAATAAAAAAGAACTGTGACAAGCAATGTTTAAAAAGATAATAGCCAAGAATTTTCTAAAATTAATAAAGTATGCCTAGCCACAGATCCAAAAAGCTCAGAGAACACCAAGCACTGAACACCATACATCAAACAAACAACAGAAACCAACACCTAGACACATCATATTTAAACTGCAGGAAAGAAGAATTAAAGATGAAGAAAATGCTTAAAAGCAGCCACAGTGAAAAAGACCTATTATATACAGAGGAACAGGATAAGAACTTTAGAATCTATGAAAGCCAGACATCATTAAAATGCTGACAGAAAAAAACTGTCAATCTAGAATTCTACACCCAGCAAGAATACCTTCAAAACTGAAGAATAAAAACTTTCTCAGTCAAACAAAATATAATTCACCATAGCAAAAGATCAAAGAAGATAAAATATGTAATCATCTCAACAGGTGCACGAAAAGTAGGACAAAATTCAATACTTGTCCATAACAAAAACTTTCAACAAGCTTGTTGATAAAGCTTATTATCTTCAAGCTTGATAAAGGATATCTACTAAAAACAAAACACAAAAATGAAACCAAACTGTGAAAAAAAAATACAGCTTGCATCACACCTGACAGTGAAAAGTCAATTGCTTTCCTCCTAAAATCAAAAACAAGGTGTTAAAGAACCTGGACAGGGTCCTGATGGAAGAATCAGGCAGCACTCAAGAGACTTTGGAGGTTAGGAGGTTTATTTAACACTGGCAGGCTCTGAGGAGAGTGATCTCCAAAGGTCTGAGCCCCAAGCACAAGCCGGGAGAATAATTTATACCCTTCTACTTCCTCATACTTGGAACTTTAGGCACAGGAAACAGGATAGGGAAGAAGAACTTGGAAGGGCTCTGAGACAGGGACTGGAATTCCCTTGCTGGTTTGGTCGGCCATCTTAAGAGTACAGCTTTTCCCTTACAAAGATAAGGATGATCATTCACACTACTTCTACTTGACAGTGAAATGAAGGTTGAAGCCAATGCAATAAGGCAAGGGGAGAAAAAAAAGTAAAAGAACTCCAGGTTGGAAAGAAACGAAACTGTCTTTGCAGAATTACCTTCTACATTATAAAATCCCACAGAACTTAAAACAAAGCTAGCAGAACTAGTAAGTGAGTTTAGTAAGGTAACAGGATACAAGTAGTAGTTCTATGTGCTATCAATGAACAAATAAAAATAGAAAATGTAAAAAAAAAATGTAAAGAGTATCACAACATCACTCAAAAACATGAAATACTTGGGTATAAATCTAACAAAGTATATGTAGAAACTATGCTAAAAACTGTAAGACACTGATAAAAGAAATCAAAGAATGTCTAAATATAGGTCATGAATGGGAAGATTCAATATCACAATGTCAATTCTCCCCAAACTGTCTCTGTGTTTCAATCAGAATACCAGAAGGAATTTTACAGAAATTAACAAGCTCATTCTGAAACAAATGTAGAGGAAAAGAAACTAGAAAAGCCAAAACCATTTTGAAAAAGGAGAACAAAGTTAAGACAACTTACTCTACGTTACACTACCTTACCTGATTACTGTATAGTAATCAAACCATGTGGTACTGGAGAAAGGATAGACAGATCAACAGAATGGGGGGAAAGAGTCTAGAAACAGACCCACACATATATGATCAGTTGACTTTCAACAAAGGTACAAAGCAAATTCAATGATAAAAGAATAGTCTTTCCAATAAATGGTGCTGAAACAATTAAAATTCATATTGATAACAAGAAGATAATTTCTATCCATACCTCACACCATATACAAAAACTAACTCGAAATGAATCAGAGACCAAAATATAAAACCTAAAACTATACCGTTACTAGAAGAAAATATTGAAGGAAATCTTTTTTTACTTTGGGTTAAGCGAAGATTTATTAGATGCAACACCAAATGCAGATCCATAAAATTTTAAAAAATGTTTAAATCAATAAAACTGGACTTCAGGGGCACCTGGGTGGCTCAGTGGGTTAAGCCCCTGCCTTCGGCTCAGGTCATGATCCCAGGGTCCTGGGATCAAGCCCCACATTGGGCTCTCTGCTCAGCGGGAAGCCTGCTTCCCCCTCTCTCTCTGCCTGCTGTTCTGCCTACTTGTGATCTCTCTGTGTCAAATAAATAAAACTTTAAAAAAAAATTTTTTTTAAATAAGATAAACTGGACTTCAGCAAAATTAAGAACTTCTGTTTCTCAAACACACTGTTAAGAAAATGAAAAGACAAATCACAGAATTGGAAAAAATATTTGCAAAATGCGTAACTGATAAAGAACTTTATCCAGAATACATAATGGCCTCTCAAAAGTCAATATCCAAAAACAAACAACAATTTGAACAATACTTTACCAAAAAAGATATAAATATGGCAAATAAGGGCACCTGGGTGGCTCAGTGGGTTAAACCTCTGCCTTTGACTCAGGTCATGATCCCAGAGTCCTGGGATTGAGTCCCACATCGGGTGCTCTGCTCAGCAAGGGGCCTGCTTCCCCATCCCACTCTGCCTACTTGTGATCTCTGTCCAACAGATATATAAAATCTTAAAAAAAAAAAAAAAGATAGCAAATAAACATAACACAAAATGCTCAACATCATCTACCACTAGGGAAATACAATTCCATTAAAAGAAATTCTGGAAAAAGCAAAACTTAAGGGACAGAAAATGTTATCAGTAGTTGCCAGAAACTCAGGTGAGGGGCTGATTACAAAGAGGCAGAGAATGGGGCGCCTGGCTGGCTCAGTGGGTTAAGCCTCTGCCTTCCGCTCAGGTCATGGGCTCAGGTCATGGCCTCAGGTCTTGGGACTGAGCCCCGCATCGGGCTCTCTGTTCAGCAGGGAGCCTGCTTCCCTTCCTCTCTCTCTCTCTCTGCCTGCTTCTCTGTGATCTCTATCTGTCAAATAAATAAATAAAATCTTTAAAAAAAAAAAAAAAGAGAGAGAGAGGAAGAATTTTTTTGGATTGAGGGACTTGTCCTGTATCTTAGTTGTGTGGGAGTTACAGGACTACAAGTTTTTGTCAAAACTGACACAATATACTCTAAGAAAAATAAATTTTCCTGTATGTAAATTATATTATCAATTTTTTAATGAAAAAAATCACATCCTTTAGAAATTCCTATCAAAATATAGGTGACAGCACTGACTTCTTAATTTCTAATTCTTGGCTTTAAGAAGCCAGAGAGTAATTAGTGCAACCTTAATGAAGTTACATTAGTAAGACTGAAGATCAATTTGTTTCTTAAAACTTGAGGCTATAGTCTTTCCTAATTTAATTCTTTAGTCATTACTTAAAACTTCCCCTGACTTACTCAATTGAACATGAATAAAGATTGTAAAACTTAGTCTGTAATCTATTCTATATATAACCAAATCACATAATCTTTGCATTGCACTCAGAGAGGTATATCAAACTGTATTTTTAATCCAGATAGTTTTGTTCTGAACAAACCTTAGAAAAGAGGACACTGAGGATATTCTAAGATACTCTGGTAATTCCAAATAACATTTGGCATATCGATATATAACACTTTTATCTAAAATATACCTTCTTTTCATAATCCTGTGCTCAAAACCTTAGTGACTCATCAGGGTCTACAACATACTAATTAATCTTACCCAGGACTCAAGATTCTCCAAAATTTGGTTAACTCTACTGTTCCAACCATATTTCTATTACTCTCTGACACAAATCCTCCATTCTGCATTAGATGGCCTCATAATCCATTCACTCCAACTTCTGAAATGCTCTTCTTGAATTGTCTGTTTAAATGCTCCTCCTAGTCACTACTTCTTCAAAAGACTTCTCTCAAATCCAACTTTTTCCTTTAACTGTTTGAAAACATGTTGATTTCACCCTTCTGTGAATTCCTGTGCATTCGTATCTACGGTATTCATGTCATTATATACTAACTTATATTCTTCTTTAAATGTTTTACTGATGAATGTCACCTCATATTCTCTAACATAGTTTCTTGAGAGTAAATACTATTCCTCACATGCTTCTTCTATCTTCAGGAACATAACAAATACTCAATATCCCAACAAAAAAATTAATGTGAAGGTTAATATAAAAGTAAATTTAGGGGTGGCTGGGTGGCTCAGTCAGTTAAGCATCCAACTCTTAATGTAAGCTCAGGTCTTTATCTCAGGGTTTTGAGTTCAAGCCCTGCACTGGGGCTTCACACTAGGTTTGGAACCTACTTAAAAAAAAAATTTTTTTTTTAATCACTTTAAATTTTAAAGTAATTTTAAATTAATTTAAAATACTTAACTTGGGCACCTGGGTGGCTCAGTGGGTTAAAGCTTCTGCCTCGGCTCAGGTCATGATCCCAGGGTCCTGGACAGAGACCCTCTCTCTGTCTGCCTCTCTGCCTACTTGTGATCTCTGTCAAATAAATAAATAAAATCTTTTAAAAAAATAAAATAAAATAAAAATAAAATACTTAACTTCCTGGAAAAGCTGATTTTAAAGCTTGAGGAACTGAAGCCAAGCGTACAAGCTTTCCTTCCCAAGGTCTGTGCTGTAATACTTTCATCTTCATAGTTCCAGGGTTGAACAGAGTGCCTAACATATGGAAAGTACTTAATATTCAAATATTTTACTAAATTTCATTTTCTAAGACCAAAGTAGGAACAGAAACCCCGGAGATCTATCCCAATCCTCCCAAGATTATATTAGTACCTTGAAATGTTCTCTAATTTCTCATATGTGTTCACAGATTCTCCCTGAATAGACATTAAAAAAAAAATCACAAAAACAAAAACTATACCTTCTCCTCCTTTTAAAGTTCACAAAGCAACTACCATAGTGCTGAGCACAGGCAGAGCATGTAGGCAATATTTCTATCAGATTTCTTAAAAGCAACATAAAGGCAGCTCATATATACTTTTCTGCTCCATGTAAAAACATACTAGTTACTCTTCCTACTGGGAAGATTTATTTTTCATCATCTTTGGCAAAAATTCTAGAATGCTATCTGCCAGGTCCATTGCCCCAATAAATATGCATCCACAAGCAATTATAGAGATAGATAGTTTATGAGGAGGGGGCACTCTCTGGTCAGGTCCCAATGCTGGCCTGTGGTTAGGGGGAAGGGAAAGTTGGGGGAGGGGTGTGGCCCCCATGATTAATCACTGCCCACTCTGCTTAGGGGTATTTATCACAGCCCGCTGTCAGGTAAATCACTGGAAAAACACCTCTTCAGTAATTAATGTGAAGTGACGGATGGACAGCCCCTGGGCCCATTAATCAGGAACATCAGCAGCCTACTGAGATTATGAATGTCAGGATGCATAAACTGCCGGTGGATCAATAGGCCCAGGAATTCATCCAAGGCTCTCATTTCCGAGGCATCTCCGGTACATTAGGCTCCCCTGACCCCTCCCCCAACCTGAAATGAAAAGCAAGGCTTCAGAACAAAGAGCAGGGGCTGAGGTCTGAAGTGACCACTGCAAGAACACAGTCAAGCTGGCCATGATAGGAAACGGACCAGGACAGGCAACATGAGCACAGAGCTGTACCTACAGTCCTTGCCTTACCATGACTTGATTTAATAATTTTACAACTTTATAACAGTGGGAACACATATGTATTAAGTAGAAACCATACTCTGATTTTCCATCTCTCCCTGGGCTAGCGGAATGTGGTACAATACTTCCTAGTGATGCTGGCCAATGGCAGTGAGCCACAGCTCCCCATCAGCCACAGCATCACAAGGACAGACAACAGATACACTTAAAATCACCCTGCACCCAAGCAACCATACTGTTTTTCCCTTTCAGTACAGTACTCAATATATTACATGAGATACTCAACACTTTATTATAAAATGGGCTGTGTGTTAGATGATTCTGCCCAACTACAGGCTAATGTAAAGGAGAGCATTTAGGTTAGGCCATGCTAAGCTATTATGTTCAGTAAGTTAGGTATATTAAACATACTTTCAACTTATATTTTCAACTTACAATGGGTTTATCAGGACGTAACCCCATCATTAGTCAAGAAAGATCTGTACTGACCAAGAGGCTCTTAGACAGCCCAGCGCCCTGGAAAAGCAGGGAAGCAGGAAGATGACAGTTAACACTCAAGCAGAGCCTGATTATTCATTTTAGGAGTAATCCAGCTTCTTGCTTCTAGTCTATTACCCATTTTTCTATACATATTTTCTTTTCTTTCCTTCATACTGACACCACTAATATAAAGTAGAGAGAAATATGAGAAAGAAAATTCAATTTCTGCTACCTAACAATCTAGGTATAAATTTCAAATTAACAGGAAAAATAATTTGTATAAAATAAAATCACTGAATTATCCTTGAATTTAATTTAGCCTTATCGCTCAATACTACAAAACTAAGAGTTGCCGAAAGTACCCAGTGTTTTCAATTGAGAAAAAGGTGGTCATCCTGCTTCATTAGCATTTACAAAGCATTCTGCCAACATAAGACATAGGTTAAAGGCTACACTGTGGCGGGATTCCAGCAATATGAAATCAGGTCTTAATTCTTTTTTCTTCTCCAAGCCAAACTCACTCTCCATCAAAAAGATCTGTTCAACTTGTAATGTTGCCTGGTCACCCCAAGTTTATCAAACTGTATGGGAAGTAGGGTTGTGCTCTGGTCTCATACTGAACACATTCGAGGCTTGTGCTGACGGGAATGAGACTGCACTTGCTGCCACATCCCGCCAAACCCCAGTGCTGTGCTTTGTGGTCAGACTCGGGCCAGGGATGCAATTGTTGGTCAGAAAGTGTCTCAGAGTTACGGCTGCCTGTTCCGCTAAATCTCATTTCATCCTACTGATGGATGGATGGACAGATGGCTGCTTGGTGAAAGCAGCATTATCAGGCAGCTTCTATGGAGCCTCTGAATGATGGATAGCCCTCTTTCTACTTTCTCCAAACCACCATCGATCCAAGCCATATTTCAGCGGTCAGGAGCCCAGTAATATTAAGACACACAATCAGGTTAAGTTACTTGCAGTGTAAACCTCTAGAACAGAAATTCTAACACCTCTGCTTTGCTGTCATGAACTAGGCTGAAAATGTTACAGTTTCATTCTTTCTAAGCTGCTATCCCAATAAATTCCAACAGCTCAAAGCCCAAAGGGAACAGCTGGGCTCCATTCCTAGGAGCACTCAGAAAGCTAGCTTGCCTGCCAAATCTTTTACTAGCCAATTCTGTGAAATGAATTCTGCAGTATTAGTGCACAGATCTGTGAATATGTGTACCCACTCGAGTGTAAAGCCATCAGGACCATACAAACCATGTAGTGTTTGTCAGTGATAAATTCACTAGCCTCAAATGTGTGGAGCTTTGGGTATACCAAGCAGACCCTGCCTACCAACAACCAAGGATAATGCTTAATTAAAGCCAGGGCAGGTTAAAATTTTGTCTTTTGCTCATAATCCTGAAATTCTGTTTCTATGCAGTCTCCCTGGCTGGCTTCTACTCTCTTGTGTACATATCACATTGTAAGTACTAATCCTTGCCTGTTTTCATAAACACACTTCTGCATCCATTCCCTCTGTCACCTTCTAGACACTCATCTCAGCTTGTCTACTTGGACTCCATATCCTCTCTGTTCCTTCCACGTTATCTAGTGCTCTCAGATGGCAACTCAGACTCATATAACTGGACCCTGTATCAAAGTTATTTTCACCTATGTAGCTGGAAGAAATGGGACTCTGACTCCAGCTTTTTGATACAGATTCCCTTTGTGATACAGATGTCCTCTTTTTTCAAGGTCTCTTATCCCCAAATAACTTTCCCTATGAACGCTTCATTATCAGCTATTTCCCAAGTTAGCTTGGCCTGGCTCCTAGCACAGCGTGGCCCCTCTTGAATGACTTGTTGCATCCTGAGCCTATGGTCTAGAGAATTTGTTTGTGGGGTTAGAAAAATGTCTCAGTGGAGTGTTTTTCTTCCTGCTCTTATGTAGTTTACTTTAATACTTTAATGTTAATGCCTTAACAACACTTAAAGTCTTGTTCCTTGCCCAAAAAAGAAAGAAATTATGTACTATTTTTATAAGATACTACTTAATTATAATGTTGTATTAAGAATATCACTGCCCTTGGGGCGCCTGGGTGGCTCAGTGGGTTAAGCCGCTGCCTTCGGCTCAGGTCATGATCTCAGGGTCCTGGGATCGAGTCCCGCATTAGGCTCTCTGCTCAGCAGGGAGCCTGCTTCCTCCTCTCTCTCTCTGCCTATTTGTGATCTCTCTCTGTCAAATAAATAATAAAATCTTTAAAAAAAAAAAAAAAGAATATCACTGCCCTTCACATAAATATTAAAGAATTTTTAAAGAACCTCAGAATGACATTACTGAAAGGGATTGCATAGGTCAGAATTCAACATCTTGATTTTCCAAATAAGAAAACTGAGGATCTGAGATTGTGATGCCCATGGTTAAATAGATATTAAGTGACAAAGAAAGGTTGGTACCTAGGTTTTAATTATAAGTACTGTCTGTGTTCATTCTATTATATTTCTCAGATCTATCATTTTCATTCTGGGGATTTACAAAGACAGTAGAAGTAATTAAGGTTCGGTATCACTTTTGTGTGTGCCTGTGTATCTGGGGGTAAGAAGGCGACCACAAATAACTGAATTTGGTCACCCATACTATTGTGTCTCCCACCAAAGTTGCCCACGGGTCATCTGAGAGCCACTCACTATCCTGGAGAACAAAATTTGATGAATCCCTGGCAACTAGAAACCTCTACTCTTCTCCCTTCCTCCATATTTGTCACAGTCCTACCTAGAAGGCTAACAATAACAAAAGCAGAAATACATTTAATCCAAGTAGAATGAGAAGAGCGAGAAGCTCCATAACTTATTTAAACAAAATGGATATAAGAGCAACGTGACCTCCTCATTTCCAAGGATGCTACCTTCTTGTCAAAACATAGCACAAGCTGACTGACTGGACTTCACCCTCTGGTGGCCAAAATGTGTCAATGCTGCCTTTCCCAACTGCCAAACTCCCTCTGTATCTATCTAAAAAGCTTCAAGCTAAAAAAGATCTTTGAAAACCAAGTGGTATCACCTCCTCATTTTAAAGATGAGGAAAGTGGTTGAGGAATTCACCCAGGACTTACAGCTATGTGAGTAGGAACGGAGATGAGAACCCAGGTCTCGTATCAACAAGAACTAGTAGTCTTATCCTCATCATACTGCCTTACCCAGTTTTTTCACCCCGTATGTGTTCCGGAAATACTAGCTGAACGAAGTTTAATCAGGAAGCTAATCATGATGCAAAAATAATCACATAATGCAGAACAAAACCAAATATATTATCCACACTAGTGCTCATCTCCATTAGTATAAAAGATCAGGAAGACTTTTCCATCCCATTCCCACAAAAAAAGTGCTTCATACATGGGACAAGAACTCTACTATGACTATTCTTAACACCAGACAAAACACTTCCTCCTAAGAATTTTTTAAAAAGGCACTTCTTCAGAAAAAGCAGCTTGTATATGTGAGTAATAAGAAATGACAACACTTTGAACTCTTATTTCTATAAACTCCTTAAGTTCAAGAAAGGCTATTTTATTTCCATTAACCAAATACATTTTAAAATAATTTCTTATATTCATTTGCAAGGCTATCTTAAGCCAACATAACAATCCTTTCCTTTCATGAAAAAAGTCTTTTTACAGAGCTTCTATCTAGTTAAGATCTAGTAAGCAATGTCTAAGAGAACAATGACATTATTTTTCAAAATCTGCTGCTGTGAACCATATCTAATTATGTTTTCTGTTTCATTAAGGTTTAGGTCCTATAAGAAAAACTGAAGAAGTGGTAAAGTAGTACCAAGAGTAGTAGCAGAGGAAGAAAAAGAGGAAAAAATAACCAACTACCATTTAATAAGTATTTACCATGTGACAGGAACTACGCTAAATGTTTATATATATACACACATATACATATATATGTATATATAATTATTAATTATATATAATTTGTATTATATGTACATATATGTGTATATATATATGTAATTACCTTACATATATACATATACACACACACATTCATATATATATATATATATATATATATATATATAAAATCTTATATATATATATATATATAAGATCTCATTTGATTCCAACTATAATACTACGGGGTGGTTATTACTACCCCAGTTTTACAAATGAGAAACCTGAAGCTTAAGTAATTCAAGATCACACAGTTTTGAGCACCAGTCAGAATTTCAAAGTTCCTGCATTTAACTGTTAAAATACACTGCGTGATATTCAGCAGGATGGTCTCTTACAATAATGTATTAATTCATAAATATTCACAAATCTGCTTCTGTATAAATACAAAAGCAAGCAAACAGAGTTCAAAGACCACTGCAGTAAAACACGAAAACCAAAGAGGATAAGAATGAAAGAACTTTAATGCTTTCATGGCATGCCTATTTCCAATAACCTTCCAGCCTTAAAAGTGCTGACAATAATAATTCACTATTGTCTCTGAAACTTCCTCATTCACCTTGCCTCACCCTCAAAGCCATATGGTGAAGAATCTCACCAGGTGTCAGGAGAGGAACTCCCTCTCTTCTATTCCCCTTAAGAATAATCTCTATACTTCTTCCTACCAACTCCCCCAACCATTTGAAAACATTAGCCTTCTTTCCATACTTCCCTTTCTCCAGAGGCACATGTGAACACGGGAACAGCAACCAATGAAAGTGCTAACACAAATCTTAGACTGGAGGAAGCTTCAGGGCAGAATGTAGAGTGCACTTTCAAATCAGTCTAAAAACAGAAGAAACTTGTACATCAAATACCTACTGAAGATGGTATTTTCAGATGTAATCTTCAACAGGATATAACAGCTACAGTATATTAGTATTAGTCTGTCTTAGAGATTTATAGCCTTTGCCTCTCTGCATGCAGTTGCACAAGAATACAGTTCGCATAACTGGAAGAAATATTTCATGAAAAATCTGATTATCAAGACAATGAAACTGTATATATGATTCCAACAGGATCATAGGGGCACCAAAATACATAAACACACTAGGGCATGAAAAGGTTTTCCTCACAACGAAACACAATTCATGTCCTCAAGTTATTTTACACTCCAGTGGCGAGAGTCGCCATGCATCGGCACCAACTGATTTCATGCTTTATAGGCTGGGAAACAGTCCAAAGCTTAGTCTCTTTCACACTCCACTGACATGGTAACCCCATCATTCACCAACTTAACTGTTGGAAGTTTAATGTTAGTGCATTAGCACACCTATTAATGACCACTTCAAAATGCAGTCAGACCAAAACCTTACTATAACCAAACAGCAGCAATGTAACATGTAAGAGAGAATGGTGGAGAGAAAGCTCCGCTTCCTACTCCACATATGTACCAAGGGAAAAGAGAAAGGAAAAACTCCCTCCTAAACTTCTTTCCCTCAGTAGACATCTGGAGGTTGGTCTGTATTTCTAGACTTCTTAGAAATCAGTTCCTCTCCTGGGTCTATCCTGGGTCTTACTCCAATATCCTACAGATGACAAGCGAGAGAGTTGAAATGGACAAGACTTTAGGACTGTACCTCAAACTTGACGTGCATTAAACTTGATCTTTCTCTCCTTTTAGGGAGAGATTAAAGCTATTAAGACTAAAGCTAATAAGCCACCCAGTAAATTTTCAAAGTAGAAGCCACTAGGCTTAATCTGTGCTGTTATATATATTACCTCATTTGCTCCTAACTACATACGAAGACGTAGCTATGATTATTACCTCAATTTTACAGATGAGAAATCTGAAACTTAAGTTACTTAAAATCACATAGCTTCCAAGTGTTGGTTAGGACTCCAAAGTCCCTGCACTTAACTACTATGGTAGACTAGAATATATGCCTTCTAAAATTGGAGTAGGGGTGCCTGGGTGGCTAAGTCAGCTAAATGCCCAGTTTTGGCTCAAGTCATGATCTCAGGGTCCTGGGATTGAGCCTCATGTCAGGCTCCCCTGCTCAAAAGGGAGTCTGTTTGTCTCCCTCTGTCCCTCCTCCTGCTCATGGGCACTCATTCTCTAAAATAAATAAATAAATTGGGGTGAAACAACAGATTGCAGAGAAGAGCTTTAAAAACGAAACAAGGGGCCCCTGGGTGGCTCAGTGGGTTAGAGCCTCTGCCTTCAACTCAGGTCGTGATCCCAGGGTCCTGGGATCAAGCCCCGCATCGGGCTCTCTGCTCAGCAGGGAGCCTGCTTCCCCCTCTCTCTCTCTCTTCCTGCCTCTCTGCCTACTTGTGATCTCTGTCAAATAAATAAGTAAAATCTTAATAAAAAAAAGTGCAATAGCAATAGCAGAGTAAGTGCAAAGGTGGTGGAATCCCTGTGTTAGAGATACAGTCATAACTTGGCCACTCTCTCTTCCCTCCTTGTGGCTATACTAGCAAGCGTGAAGGCCAAATGTGGCTGGTAAGAATCTGAAAAACCAAAAGAAGTTTCACTTCAAAGCAGGCAAAGAAAACATTAGAAAATTAACAAATGAGAGCTTTTCTTATATGCAGATTGAAGGTTTACTAATTAGAGATTCAAGAAAAACAAACATGTAATTACCTTAGAATATAGTAACTTCAGAGCAATGCTCCTTTAAAAATCAGGAAGCCTGTAACAAACACTGCAGAAGGCTTTCCAAGAAGTAGTGTACCGAACAAACATGACTCAGGTACTTAAACTGCATTTTAATCTATTATTCTTATGATAAAAAAAGAAAGATAAATGTTAAAGATTGGAAAAGCTAACAACAGGTAATGGCATTTTCTCGGAGTCAAACAAATATTTATTAAGTGCAGATACTGCACTGTACCGGGACAGTGGAGATTGTAAAGTAAGACTACAATAATGTAACATGATCTGAACCACATGAACAATGTAACTCCCCTTTAAGTTGTCCCCACCTAATTGGGAAGGTAAAAAATTTTTTTCAAAAAATGTTAAGGTAATATATGATAGCCAAATAGAGACAAAAGCAGTAAATGATAAAAACCCTGAAAGAGAAGTATCACTACGTGCCTGTAATGGTTGAAGATGTCATAAAGTAGGTGAAATTGGAGGTAGGCCTTTACAAGCTGGTTTACAGAAAGAGAATCAGAGGGAGATATTCCAAGAAGGAATAGCCTAACTAATATGAAGAGGCAGTAAGTCAAAGAATGTTACTGTGGAGACAGTTAAAGAAACTAGTCTACCTAGAGCCAAAGGCTGAACCATATTGAACCATAACTTGACCCACATTGAATTCTATTCCACAATCTAGAAATACTCAGAAACGTATGCCTTGTTCCAATGAAGACTGTTCTAGCTGGCCAAGTGTTTCTAAAACACCACCACTTGACGGTATGTGTATATAAAATCTAATATAGAGATTTATAGCCTTTGCCTCTCTGCATGCAGTTGCACAAGAACTAATATATGTGTATATAAAATCTAATATAAATAAATAACAGGATATACATTTGTCTCAGATAAAGGCCCAGTCATTCTGGATCTAGATATGAAAACCGACCTTACTACCATTACAATAATTCCTAGAAAATATAAGTACTATCCATATCACCTGGACTTTTATAATCTCATTTCTTGGCATGAAGTGGTATTTCTAGTGTCTTCAAATTTTTAAAATCTATCCAATCCATACTCTCATCAAAAGAACACAGCCTTACAGTTCTGATGACAGAATGAAACAATGACACCCTGAAAGGAAACGTGAAATACCCGATTTTCTTCTCCACCAAAGACCCCCACAGTCTGGCTGTTCACTTCACAGACATTTTAGCAGAGCTAACAACAGCTTCCATTCAAACTGCCCACAGAACCTGCGTTGCTCTGCTCTTCTCTCATTTGTTCCCCTCCCCACAACTTATACACAACCACCTCACACTGCTGGCCGTCTTCCCCAACCGCTGCCCAACAATTCACAGGCCGTTACAGATTGTTAGCACTGCGTTCAGGGACTTGGGAAGTACTCTTGTGGGACAACGCAGTGTGTTAGTACAGCATTTTCCCGGACACAATGTCACTCTTTATAGCCAGTTGCAAATTAGTTTCTTCTTAAAAAAAATAATACTTTAATAAGACAGGTACAAGGAGATTTTAAATAACCAAGATTAAAACTCACTTTGGTATGCTCTCAGATCGGGGCCGTTTCAGACTCATGCACAATGAAATCCCATGCCTTTACTCACACAAGCCATACACACACAAGAACATCAGAAGTCAGCTTTCTGATGCTAACAAAAGCAAAGAGACCACCAAAAAAGATATGAATGGAAAATCTTTCCTTTTTTTCTGTAGTTGTGGCTCCTCATCCTCAGATTTTATTTGAGAATACTTTAAGCTCAGCTGTCAACATCAATATTTACTTTTCATTATATATTGCTGTGTAAAACCATTTAATAGAAAATTCAGTAAGTCACCACTATCACTTCATTAGTTTCCAATTTTTTGCCACATGCTTCAGCAGCACCCAAGTATGATAATCTTCTGACATCTGCTATGACTGACCCTCTCAATACCACTAAAGCTTTCACCCTACATATCAGCTTTCTGGTAAACACTGGTGACACATAAGAATCAGAAGCTGGAGGGACACCTGGGTGGCTCAGTGGGTTAAAGCCTCTGCCTTCAGCTCAGGTCATGATCCCAGGGTCCCGGGATCGGGATCAAGCCCCACATCAGGTTCTCTGCTTAGTGCTTCCCCCTCTCTCTCTGCCTGTCTGCCTGCCTACTTGAGATCTCTGTCAAATAAATAAACAAAATCTTTTTTTTAAAGGTTTTATTTATTTATTTATTCGTCAGAGAGAGAGAGAGAGAGAGAACACAAGCAGGCAGAGCAGCAGGTAGAGGCAGAGAGAGAAGCAGGCTCCCTGCTGAGCAAGGAGCTGGATGTGGGACTCAATCCCAGGACCCTAGGATCATGACTCCTCTGAAGGCAGCAGCTCAACCTACTGAGCCACCCAGGCGTCCCTAAATAAATAAAATCTTTTTTTTTTTTAAGATTTTTTTTTTAAATTTATTTATTGACAGAGAGAAATCACAAGTAGATGGAGAGGCAGGCAGAGAGAGAGAGAGAGAGAGAGAGGGAAGCAGGCTCCCTGCTGAGCAGAGAGCCCGATGCGGGACTCGATCCCAGGACCCCGAGATCATGACCTGAGCCGAAGGCAGCGGCTTAACCCACTGAGCCACCCAGGCGTCCCTAAATAAATAAAATCTTAAAAAAAAAAAGAATCAGAAGCTGGAACAGACTGAAAAGATCATTAAGAGAATGTGGGTAAGAAGAGCCTCTTATAAAACAGTGATCATATCAACTTACTATGTCTTCCTGGGAAAAAAAACTTATTTAAAAAAAAAAAAACCTTTAGTGTAATAGTAAACAATTAAAATCAGTTTCACTATATTCCTCATTATTTTTCATTTCTAATTTCTTTGATAGCATTCTTCATTCTGCTTCATTATGCCATACTGAAGATATAACTGATTCATACAATAACAGAGGTTCTTTACTGCTGCCTGTATGAACCGGACGGAAGCTCTAGAGCTTGACAGGAAGGATGTCAATTCTCAGTTCTTATGGTGGAGACACACTAAAAAAGAGCAAAGCTAGTATTTCAGTTTTGAGAACTAATGCTAATATTTAACCAGCCCCCGTTCTCTTTACAACAAACACCAAAATTAAGAGTAAAGAGAGGAAAATCTTTAAGAGACCCTTAGTCCTTCAGGAAGTTGCCACTCTCAAACCTGTTTTACGTGAGAGTTACAAATAAAATGACACTAAAGAAAAAAATATATATCAGCAAGCAAACAAATATTTAGAGTAAATACACAATACTTCTATAATATTTGCAGAAATCAGAGTTAATTGACTTACCAAATAAATGACATTTATTTTCTGAATAATAAAATTCTAGAACATGCAGACAGATTGTGTCTAAAGGCAAACAGCACAAAGCTTTCCTTCTGATAAACAGCAGTCTCACCTGGAAAATAATAATAATAAAAGTTATTTTTATAAAAATAACATAATTATCACTTCTCTGACACTAGTCTATGCAGTTAACTTTCATTATCTCATTTTGTGAATACTAAGAGCATAACACAGTCATTAATCTACCACAGAACTACCATAGAATGTGAAATGAAAATAAACACAAATGACAGAAATACTTCTTAGAAGCCCATCAACCAAAAAGAATAAAAAATGTCATATCTTCTCATTCTCAGTCCTCTGAGAACTAATCTGAGAGGGCAGAAGTGCCTATTAACTGCCATTAAAGAGAGATAGAGAGATAAAAAACAAAATAATACAAAATGATGAAAAACACAAAAAGATGATCAAGCTCTAGTCATTATTACAGTTCTAACTTACAGGATGGCACATGGCAGCTACTCAGTAAGAATACACTGAATGGATGGTTGGATGGCTAAAAAATAAACTAGCAAAGAAAAAATAAAGCATATCAGTTAGCAGAGAAATGCAAAAATTTTTTTGTCCATCAAACTGACAAAGATTAAAAAATAGAGCAATAAGGTGCTGTTTTGGTAAATGGAGACTGAATAAAGTTTACACATTGCTGGTGGAGGTATATATTTTATTAATGTATAAAGCATTTTAACAAATTTCAGATAATGAACTTCTACCAGAATACTTATTCCAGAACTATTTATAATTGTGAAAAATTATAAACAACTTTACTGTGCACCCATAAGGGCAAGGTTAAATAAATTATGGTACATCTAAACTATAGAAAAATAGACAGTCATTAGAAAGAATAATGTAGCTCTATAAATATTGATATAAAGACCTACAAACATATTGAGTTTTTTAAAAATGGAAAATATAACAAGAAGGGTACAAAACCAATATAAAAATCTTGAAACATTCCTGAGACACAAAAGTAGATTTAAACAAATGGATTCAGCACAATTCAACATCATAAAGATGTCAGTTCTCCCTCAAGCAATTTATGAATTTAACATAATCCCAATAAAAATCTCATTTGAGCAAACTCTCTTATGGAGATAGACAGCTGATTCCTAAAGCTTAACAGAAAAATAAAGATGTAAGACCAGCCAATGAAGCATTAGAAATGTTAAAAGTTATCCCTCGATAGATTATCAAGCCTCTATAATTAAAAGAGTGATAGTGGTACAGAAATAGATAGTGCAAAAGAATAGGAAGTCCAGAAATAAATTCAATGGAAATTTAATGTATGCTAAAGGGGGCATCTCAAAACACTGGGGCAAATTAGACTTTTTAAAGAAAAAATAGTCAAGGTAACTAGTTAGCATTTGGAAAAAAATTATTAAATTTATATAATATTCATTTTAAAAACTCTAAATGGAGCAGGGAACTAAATGAAATAACTAAAATAATACAAATACTTGAAGAAAGTAAGTAAATTCTTCTCTACCTGGGGGAAAGGGAAAGGTATTCCAACTATAACCCAAAATTCAGCTGCAACAGAAGACTGAAAAATTAAACTAGATAAAATAAAAGCCTAAACATACACACACGCACTGTGTCAAAAGACAACTGACAAACTGGGAGAAAATATGTATAATGTATACAACTTAGAAAGAGCTAATATCCCTAAAATAAAGAACTCTTAAAAACTGAGGAAGAAAAAACCCTAATAGAGAAATTAATAAAAAGACATAAGACAATTCACATAAAAAAGGTATTTCAATGACCTTTATTCACATGAGAAGATGTTCAGCCTTACTACAAACAAAAACATTAAAACTATATGGAGATACTTCTTACCTATAAGGTCAGCAAAAATTAAGAAGTATTAACACACTCTGATGATAAGGTTGTGGAGAAATGAACACTCTCATACACTGCTGGTAAGAATTCAAATTTGTACAACCCCCAAAGAAGTGTATTTAGTAATATTTATGAAAATTATATAAGCTTCTAAACTTCTGACCCAACCGCCCCATCTTAGGAATCTACCCAAACATTTCTTTACAACATACAAAAATATGCATGACCAGGTTAGTCTCTGCAGCAGTTTGCAAATGCAAAATATTGGAAACAGCATAAAAGAATGGTTACCATCCTAACAATAGGGTAATACTATACAACTGTCAGAAGGAGAAAAAGACAGAGAGGGAATGTGAGTCTAAAGTTGATATGGAATGAATTCCAAAACATACTGTGTTAAATAAGGAAACCAAAGTATAAAAGAGTTATCTATAATATGCACCTT
Organism: Mustela nivalis; assembly: GCF_964662115.1. Classification (NCBI taxonomy): domain Eukaryota; kingdom Metazoa; phylum Chordata; class Mammalia; order Carnivora; family Mustelidae; genus Mustela; species Mustela nivalis. Next base: position 157,514,697 of record NC_139021.1, on the reverse strand, counting down.
TTGTGTAAAAAAGAAGAGGAAATAACAAAATATACATGTATCATTCCTGGGGGAAAAACACATAGTAAGGATAATTCAGAGAATGATGAAGCTGGCTATCTATCAGAGGGTGGGTGCAAACAGGTGGTAAGGGAGAAAGAAGGGTGACACTGCTCTGAGTATGTATTTTTTGTACAATTCTGACTTCTGAAACCATGTTAATGTTTCACATACCCAAAAATAAGGAAGATCAATTACGATGGGGAGAAAAACTTAGAATAAAAATAGAACTGAACTATATTTCAAATGACTAACATAACCATGTGAGGGAAGGAAGAATGCTGGAGAGAGAAAACTAATCCAAGTAACTTTTTTTTTTTTAATATTTTATTTATTGACAGAGAGAGAGAGATCACAAGTAGGCAGAGAGGCAAGCAGAGAGAGAGGAGGAAGCAGGCTCTCTGCTGAGAAGAGAGCCTGATGCGGGGCTTGATCCCAGGACCCTGAGATCATGACCTGAGCCGAAGGCAGAGGCTTAACCCACTGAGCCACCTAGGCGCCCCCCAAGTAACTTTTAAACATGGTTTTTAGATCAGCACTGTCCAAAGGAAACATAATGGGAGCCACATAGGCTTTAGTATGTTTAGTATTTTCCAGTAGCCACATTAAAATAAAATAGGTAGAATTAATTTTATTAATATATCTTATCTAAATATCTTAAAATATCTCAATATTTTAGGTATAATCAACATAAAGATAATACTAAAACACTAATGATATATCTGACATTCCTTATTTCATGGTAAGTTTTTGAAATCCAGTGTATATTTTACACTTACAACACAGTTCATGGGTATTAGCTACCCTATTTGACAGTGGCTATATATATATATATAGAACTCTCCTTAGTAGGTATCTTTTTTTTTAAGATTTTATTTATTTATTTGACCGACAGAGATCATAAGTAGGCAGAGCGGCAGGCAGAGAGAGAGGAGGAAGCAGGCTCCCTGGTGAGCAGAGAGCCCAACACGGGGCTTGATCCCAGGACCCCGAGGTCACGACCTGAGCCGAAGGCAGAGGCTTAACCCACTGAGCCACCTAGGCACCCCAGTAAGTATCTTTTAAATAGTGGCATAAGTAAGCGAATCTTAATCTATTTTCTGATATTCTAGGATTGAGCCAGTAAGTAAAAATACAAATAACAAGGCTAGGTTTCTCACTGTTGGAAGAGGGTACAGAATGAAGGAAGGACAGAATAAACCCTGCAGAGTGGCTAGTATCAGAGGTAGCAGCATAAACTCCATGCTTTCAGTAGACAGATGAAGACGTACTGAGTGTGTGTGCACGTTCACACATACACCACACACATCTGTGTCCTAGATGCCTGCCAAGAGGGCCTGGAGCAATGTTACCCAGTACTAACAAGGGCATCAAGAATCCAGATCATGGCTTTTAAAACCATTCTCTACTAAAAGGTACCTTTCAGAGTTCCTTAAAGAAATAACTCATTCCAGGGCTCAAGATGGGAAAGTACAAGATGAGTCCAAACATTTTGTTGTGATTAAAAAGTAAGGCAGTACTCAAAGAATGAGAAGGGCAAGCCAAAAGGAGACAAATCAGTTTGAAGGCGCTCCCACTGGCCAAATCAGGGACAGCAACAAAACAAATAAATAAGAATAGAAAAAAAATGGCAGAACTAAACATCATTTAGGAACCTTCATAAAAATGACTCGGGCAGAAATCACTGATTGATACTAAAATTGGTGAATAAAAGTTTAAGAAGTAACAAGACATTCATAAAGTCTCAAACTATTTTTTTCAAAGATACTTCAGAATTACAAATAAAATGTGGGGGTGCCTGGGTGGCTCAGTCAGCTGTGTGTCTGACTCTCGCATCATGAGATCAAGCCCTCCTCCACCCCGCATCTGGTTCTGCACTGGCATGAAGCCTGCTTGAGATTCTCTTTCTTCTCTGCTCCTCATTCTCCCACTCCTGCTCACATGTGCACAAAAGTGAACATTCACTCTCTAAAAAAAAAAAAAGTGAATGTACTTAATCCCAACTATACACATAAAAATAGATAAAATGGTCAATGTTGTTATGTATATTTTACCACCAAAAAAATTACAAAAGGAAGAATCTTTAACTACACTGGAAAACCCGGCAGGCATTACCTTTCAAAAAACTTAGGGAGAAAAAAAAAAAAGTGTGGGTTTTTTTTTTAACGTATGAAATAAGGATGGATTTTTAATGAAGTGATCCAAGATCACTTACCAGTAATTCAACAACCTACACCTTCTGACAATGTTGCGCTGAGAAGCATAACATTACTTCTATGGTGCTCCTGCCAAAAATGCATAACCTAAATCCAATCATGAGAAAACATCAGATAAGCCCAAATTAGAGGCATTCTACAAAATAACTGGCCTGAATTCTTCAAAAATGTCAATGTCATAAAAAAAAAAAAAAACCCAGCAGACTGAGGAAATGTTCCCGATTAAAGGAAACTAAAGAGATATGACTATTGGAATGCACACCATGATCCAGAATTTTCTTTTGCTATAAAAGCACATCATTGGGACAAGGGCTGAAATTTGAACAAGTCTGTAGATTAGATAATAATATTAAATCAATGATAATTTCCTGATTTTAATAACTGCAATGTGGTTACATAAAAGAATATCCTTATTTTTAGAAAATGCACTTTGAAGTATAGGTATTCAGGGAAATAGGCCTGCAACTTACTCAAATAGTTCAAGAAATAGATATACAGAGTGTGTATATATAGAGGGAGAAATGGGGAGGCAGAGAAATGAGAAGGGGAAGAGGAGAAAGGGAGGGAGGCAGAGAAAAGGGAAATGTACAGAACTGTTAATGTTTGAGATATCTGGGTAAATTTTTTGTATTCTTATAACTCTCCTACAGTCTGAAATTACATCAACATAAATTAAACAGAAAAAAAAAAAAGATGTTAGCACAGAACCTGGCACATAATCTGTAATCAAATAAATGGCAGCTATTAGATGTTGTTAATATTATCTCTAAATTCTGCACACAAAAAAAATCCTCTTAAGAGATATATACATTGAGGCACATGCATGGCTCAGTGGTTAAGCCTCTGCCTTCAGTTCAGGTCATGATCCCAGGGTCCTGGCATGAAACCCTGCATTGGACTCCCTGCTCAGTGGGAAGCCTGCTTCTCCCTCGCCGACTCCTCCTGCTTGTGTTCCCTCAACACAAGCAGCTGTGGCTCTCTCTGCCAAATAAATAAATGAAATCTTTAATTTAAAAAAAGAGAGAGAGACATTTATAGTGGGAAAAAAAGGAGAGGGGGAAGTAAAATAATACAAGTTTCGGGGCGCCTGGGTGGCTCAGTGGGTTAAGCCTCTGCCTTTGGCTCAGGTCATGATCTCAGGGTCCTGGATCGAGCCCCCACATCAGGCTCTCTGCTTAGCAGAGAGAGCCTGCTTCCTCCTCTCTCCTCCTGCTTCCTCCTCTCTCTCTGCTTGCCTCTCTGCCTACTTGTGATCTCTCTCTCTCTCTGTCAAATAAATAAATAAAATATTTTTTAAAAAAATAATACAAGTTTCATTTAAACATACTTGCACAAATACATTAGTAAATGCACAGAACAGACTAGAAAACACACAGTGGTTAGCACGGGGTGGAGGAATCAAAGTGATTCTTATTTTCTTCCTCATACTTTATCAGTATTTGATAGGTTTCTTGTAATGAAGATGAATCATTTTTATGTTTTTTCCAAAAATTATTTGTAGAAATTAAAGGGACAGCCCGCAATCAAGGGAGGCATGACATTTTTCCTTTTCTGTAACAGTACCCTCTCTGCAGACCCATATTTAGTTATTATTTTTGAGCACCATATGCTATTACTTGCCTTTCATGTATTAAAATTATAATGATCATGTAGTATCATTTCACATAAAAATGTTATAGTTAGTCTTATCAAATCCTTCCAGTCCTGTGGGTTAAGAGAATGGAATGGACATACACATATAAATTTGCTTTACAAAATCCTACTAATATAAAAGTTTGGTTTTTAACATACAAATCAACAAGGACGGAAAGAGGAGAAAAGAGTAACACAACGTTGGAAGTTGGAACACATACAGGTATTTATATAGCAGGTCCCTGGGAAGCCAAATCCCAATCCAGAAGTGGAAAAAGCAGAGACCCAACCCAATTTACAGCCAGAAACTCACACAAGGGTCAGGAACTGCCAGTACCACCTCTGGAATTGGAAGTGAAATGGAGACTATATGAGGAGCAGTTGAACCCTAGGTCTCTTTCTACCCCTTGAAAGAAAGCTTTAGGTTATCTCTGCAGAACTTAGAAGTAGAAGGGATGATCTATGGTTTATGGGCTGACTAAAAGTGCAGAGGTCTTTCAAACAGGGTGATGAAGCGAACACGTTAATAGCTAAGATCTACTGTTCCCTACTCCATCCCCATACACCAACTCCCCCAAAAATGCAAACTGTTGTAGATTACCATGACCTCTGAGTACCTACAAATACCCAGCACTACATAAAAATAGACAAAGACGCCCCCAACCAAGCCACATTACCAGGACCTCTGAGTACCTACAAATACCCAGCACTATATAAAAATAGACAAAGACCCCCCCCAACCAAGCCACATCACTATTACAGAATAAAAGCAGAAACTCAACAAGTTTCCAAGGAGTAGGCCCAAACAAAAGAAGAGGGTTCACATGTTTGCTGAGGACTTCTCAAGAGCAATAGAAGACAAGGAGAAAAAAACTATACCTTCAAAATTTGGAAGAAAAACATTTCCAATCTAGCATTTTACACTCATCGAAACTATATTCAACAAATGTGAGGTAAGGGGGAAAAAAAAAGACACTTTGACATGAAAAGGCTCAAAAAATTACCTCCTATGTATACTTTCTTAGAAAATTACCACAGGACTGATAATTCAAAGTTCTAACAAATTCAAGAAAAGACGGATTCTTTGTAGCCATGGAAAACTGCCAGGAATATCGGTTTTAAATCCATTCAATTGGTAAGGACAACTCAACCCAGTAGGCACTTTTACAAGCCAAACTGTCAGGGACAGAATCACATTCCCTACTGCCAACCAATGAACAACAGCACCACCCAAGTAACCATGCTTCTATAGATGATGTTAACCCCCACCTCCACCTCTTAAAATCCTCCAGTCCCTGAACTCCACTCTCCCCAAAACCACTATGTAAGATAAACAACTCCACCCCCCCAAAAAAAACACTATGTAAGATTAACAATTCTTCTTTGTTCAAGGAGACTGTGACTGGAGAGATATTCTAGAGAGTGGGGTGATGGTCTCATCACCCTCTAACACCAAATGAAGAAATAAACCAAAGCAAAGAAAGGCATGTACAGAAAACAGGATATCTAACACAAGAGAGAAGTGAAGGAATGTGGGTGAATGGACATTCCAGGATTCCAGGATGCAAACTGCACCAAAAGTAGAAGGCAAACAATTCAGACTGAAGCTATGTGACAGAGTCAAGAAGGTTGAAGGCTGTCATCCCCATGCTCTCTGCCATAGTACCATCTTTTTCATCCAACACAACTATTAGAGGATGTGCTCTAAGTAAGAGGGTAAATGAATAAGGAAGATAAGGGTTACAATACTGGGAATCAGACTGAAAAGGAGAGAAAGTCTAAAGATAACAAAGCGAAATCTTCCCAGGAGAAGAGCTGTGAAGTAAGCCCAGACGGTAGGACAATGAAGGTCTCCAAAGAGAAGCTGCCAAAAGAGTTTTTTAAAAGGAAAGAAAATTAGAACTGACAGATTACTATGACTGACCTTGCGGAAAAATGCACTGAGAGGCCACTATTTCAGACCTATCAGCAAATAAAATTTGCACAGGCATAATAATGTAAACACAACAACAACTATCTCATTTAACCAAATATTATAACTAAATTGGAAAGCTAGAGGAGAAACAGTAGTAGTGATGGTGGTTTAGGAACAGTATAGCTTTCTCTACCATAATAGAGACTCAATATAAAATGAAAAAAGACAGCACTGCACATATATTATTTTGAAACATGGAGATACATAAATGCCAGAAGAAATAGCTTAAGGAGCTGAAAGTGGTTACCTTTAGTGAGGAAACCAGAGAGCATGGGGATTCATTGTATTTCATTACAAATCCCTTTTTTAGTATTTGACTTTTAAAACTTGTCTACTTTAAACTATATGTCTGTTGATAAAATACAAAAAACAACAAGTGATGAATTTATCTTAAATGTATTGTTCATCACTCAAAAAATACGTAATAAAATATTTTCAATTGAAAGGAATAAGAAAAATCTTACAGGAAAAAAGTTTTTCCCTTTTTTTAGGTAGACCTTCATATTCGTAATACTGAAAGAACATAAACATACAAAATACAGAAGCTTTAAAAATAAAAAAAATTTAAAGCAAATAATCACCATTTGAGTAGATAGCCAGAATTCAGTAATTGTAATACTAGAAAGACTGTAGGTCTGATCTTACTTACAAATTCATTAATGATCAGGAGGGTGCAAATAACACATTTAATTAAATTTGCTCATTTATCTATTTGGGGAAGTACGATTAACAGCATAACAGCAGTAAAAGAGAGTAGTAATATAAAAGGACAGAGATGGATTAAAACATTGCCCAAAACAACCAAACTGGAGAGTGGATGGAAAGCTAAGTAAAATTATGGGCTTAAAACTACAAAAAAGAAATACATTAAATTTATATAAATTTATATAAAATTATATATATAATTTTACTGCACATTATTGTCATATGAAGTAATTTAGGCCAATGCCAAGTTAAATGAGGAAATACATAAAAACACACACGCTGGGCACCTGGGTGGCTCAGTTGGCTGAGTGACTGCCTTTGGTTTGGGTCATAATCCCAGAGTACCGGGATTGAGTCCCACCATCAGGCCCATAGGGAGTCTGCTTCTCCCTCTGATCTTCCCCTCTCTCATGCTCTCAATTACCGTCTCTCTCTCAAATAAATAAATGAAGTCTTAAAAACACACATGCACACATTATGTATTTGTATATATATACACACATACATGTACAGATATACACGTAAGTTTTTTCCTTAAAAGAGACTGATAATCCTTATTAAAAGCAAGGACTCGTGAAGGATTACCCTCTAAAAACAAAGTACTATTGACACAGTCTAACAAGAATGGTTTTATAATTGTTTACATTTATATATAAACTCTGTCAAAGATTACCAATAATGACCAATTGTCCTAGAGACAATTAACTCTTTTATCTACCCTATATTCTTCATCTAGCTATACCTGGATTATCCTCATTGTTCCTGTTCTTTGTGCCCAGGCACTGACCACTCAAAATAGTCTACATATCCCAACATCTCCAGCAGGAAGGTGTGGCTAAGTGACTAATTTTCACCAATGGAATATGGGCAGAAGTGGTACATGTAACTTTCAGTCAATATCCTTAAATGGAAGGAGATGTATTTTCTTATTCCTTCTTCCTGATGGTTGGAATGTGAATGAAACAGCTGGAGCTCCAGTAACTATCTTAGACCATAAAGTGACTTTGGAAGAGAACAGAATCCATGCACAAAACAGCACCATGACAAATCAACCATACCAGCCCTAGACTACTTTTGGACTTCCTGACATTAAAAGAAATATATTTCTAAGATGTTTAAGTCTCTTTTATTTAGCTGCAACCAAATCTAATCCCAATTGGTATAACCTCTAAACTCAGACCCACTTCTTGTTTTCTTTATCTAAACAATCTTCACCTCTCCTTTGCCAGCCCCTTTTCTGCCTCCCAAACCCTTACTATGAGTACTCACCAATATTCCACCCTTGGTCTTTTCCACTCTTCTCCTAGGCCATAAAACAAAACAAAAACTACACACACACACACACACACACACATCTCTAAGGTTCATGTCTTTTATTTGGACTCTAGTTTTATCTCCAGCTGTCTATCATTTCACTTGGATGAGACATAACTGAACAGGAACATAACTGATTTTTAAAACAAACAAAATAAATACCATAGTGATGGTAGCAATAGCAGTGGTTGTTATGACACTAATAAACAGCTAATATTTACTGAACTCTTAATATTTGCCCGGCAGTGTTCTAAGTATAAGAGCTAATCCTGACAACAATTCTATGAAGTAGGGAGTATTATCACCATACCCATTTTTAAAAAACGAGGAAAGAGACCCAGACAAATTAAACAACTTGCCCAAGACACATAACTAATGTATCAAAGAGATCATTCAAACCTGGGTTTTCCAGAACCTACCCTCTTAACCAGAGTGCACTGGTACTTTATTCTAAGAATGCTGTCACAGCTTCAGACTTTTTAAGTTGTCCTCGGCAACCACACTATAATCATTTAAACATCCACCATGGTAATAAATTTTATGCCTCTGCATTTTCAGAAACTGTCAAATATCACTTAGAAATCAGTAAATAAGATGAGTGATCAAGCTAGAAAATACTCTTTTGAAGACAAAGGATATATATGATCATCAAGTAATGAGACTGGTTTTCTTGTATGACTCTACTGGTTCTGAAATTCGTTTCAAAAGACAAATTCCAAAAAAAAAATTATTTGCTAAAATAAATGGCTGGCCTCAAAAACAAATTACTTTAACAAGAAGAGCATTCGTTTTTAGGTTCTTTAGTTTTAAAGCACCAGATTTTAAGTACCACTCAAATTATCTAATACCTAAAACTTGTATTAGCCCTTGAACTCATTATCTTTCTCCCTACACCTATCTGAGCTCCTTTCCCAATGTCACTATCAATGACACCACAATATACTTGCAAGGTCAGGCTCAAAACTTTGAGGTTTTCTTGTTTCGTCCAGCTCTTCCATCCCCATGCTTACTGTTCTTCCTCCACAAGAGTACCATGTTTTCTTTCCACATTACCCCACCACTGTCCTACTGAAATACTCTCCAGCCATTCTCGACTATGGGCTATCCCACAAAGCTGCCAGAACAACCTTTCTCACTGTTTTCATCATATGACTTTCAACAGAAGTATCATCACCTACAGGACCAAATCCACATTCTTCAGCCCAGCCTTCAAAGTCTTCCATTAATTCTTCCTCATTATCACACACTTATAAACCTAACAAATCACACCTCTGTACTACTCATCATCAGTAAAAATCATACCTTTCATTTGTGCATACTGTTAACACTCCCTTTTTGTCTCACTCAACTCACATATTGCACTCATTTTTGCTTCTAACTTCTCCTCGTTCCTCTCTGTGAGGAACTGTCTTCTGCCCTCTCCAGTCAGTCTGTTACTCTATCACTTCCTTCAAGATCCTCCTCTTTCTTGAAGTCCAAATAACCCTCACAGAGACTGCTCTATAATGTATTCCTCAACACAGGGACCATCCAGTAGCAGAACTAGGAGAATCTCAAAGACTGACCAGACTAGGTCTTTGTCTATGTATGAGTGATTTTCTAAGGAAAAGATTAATTTTCATCAAACTGTTGTGTCAAATACCTTAGAAAGTTTGCTGGACGGCTGCCACAGTGAAAGCCCAGAGATATCCTACAACTTGCCCCGCTTTTCAGTTTGGCAATGGTAAAGCCAGAATTTAAGCCCATCTTCTCATTTCCCCACCCAAAATGAATATAAATTTAAAGACCACTGCCCAGAATATAATTCCTGCTAGTTTCAGAAACTGTGCTAGACACTATTCATAAAAATGTTATTTTTTTTTTTTTACTCCGGATACAAAATTTACACACAATAACAAGCGATTCCAATTTAAGTGTGTTTGTGTTACATTAATACACATACACAGAAAACAGAAAGGAAGGAAATAATCCAAGATGTTAAGTTACTTCCAAATGGTGAAAATAAGATATATTTCCCAAATCCTCTGTAATGAGCACATATTGATTTTATAATAGTAATAAGAAATACTTACAGAATTAAAATTGTGTGGCATTATAAAGTCCAAGATAAATTCCCTAACTGTGAACTCGAGAGTCAGAAGCAAAGAAAAGTTTCAGGCTACCCAAAGAAACAAACAAGAAGCACAGCACAAAAAAGAAACACTACGGCAAGAAGGGAAAGAAAAGCAATGTCACTAAATGTGACAACACTGGTGGCAGAAACCAAGAGCTACATGGCTTCTGGGGCTTGTCAACTCCAGTACTTAATAAATCACTGGTTCTCACTCTAGAAGAGTCAAGAAGCCAAAAAAGTCACTGGAAATTCTGAACGTATTGAAAGATGGTCACACTGAGTTTGAATCTGTTATCTGGGAGGGCTGCAGAGAATTACCAATCACATAAACAAATCAAGGCTATTTATTTTCCTCTAGGTCTTTTCCTAAAATTAAAATGTGAATTGAAAGCACGAAAGTTCCAAAAAGATTCACAGAATAAAAAAGTTTAGAGCCATATATAGGCCAATAAATTCATCTTTTCCTAGCACTAGGTTTTAAATTCCAGTCCAAAATCTTTTATCCAAAAATCTTGGAGCCAGAGGCGCTTCAGAAATCCAAATTCATGTATGTGTTTTTGTTTCTCTCTTGGACTCTGCCTTTCAGTGAGTTTCTTCCCTGCAGCTACCCACCCCATTTCCAAATCATTCTTGTTACCTTTTCCCTCTGATCTTTGTAAACAAGCAGGATTGCTATTATTATCCCTATTTAACAGAAAATAGAAACTATAAACTGGACTACTGGTATAAATTTGAGAGTTTAGGGTTTGAATCCAAGTGCTTCTCTTCTTTCTTAAGAACTCTTCTGGTATTCCATGGCAAAGAACTTGAAAGACCCCAATTACAAGCCGATATTAAAATTATGCATATTCTTTTCTAAGAAGCAAATCTCCTACTAAGGAGTATCACCTACCCTTTGCTCCTATTTTTGCCTCTGTGCCAAGTTAAATGGTCAGGAGCTGTCACAAATAGATACCATCACATTTACACATTAATCTGTGTTATCTGGGAACCTCATGATACTAGACACCAGAACCTGCTGTTTCCAACAGTGCTTCTCTGCTTCTCTATTTTTATCCCTAGTCTGAAAACAGCCATGTTTGACATAAAAAGAAAAAAAATATATATAGAAGAGGGAAAACAAATATTAATAAAACTGAAGAGTGAATTTGAAGAATGGAAAACTATATAGAAGACTAGCAGAAGACAGGAGAAAAATGCACGCCACAGACTGGGAGCAACTGGTCTGTTTTTATTGTGAGAGGAGAAAACCCTCTTCAAATGCATGCTTATAGCTTGCTGAGTAACACCCTATAACTTCTCTTCTATCTAAAGCTCTGACAACTGGAATTTCTCTGTAATTCAATAAACTCTTACGAGTTACACGGGTTTCATCCATCCTGCTGGGCTCATTAATGGGGAACTCTAAATGTTTTCTCCACTAGCTAAGAGCACATTTTCTGGTGGGTGGCATAGAAGGAGGGTTTTCTTTCAAGATATAAATAACCTAATTCCATTTCTTCTCACTTCTTCTATGAGTAGGAAGTCTGCAACAAATATAGTTCAACAACTAAAAGAAATGTCTAAAGTATAACTGATAGTGGTCGTCAAAGATCATCCTATAGGCCCCCAGTTTTATACAAAGTGTGGGAGCTACTCTTATATTTATACAGAGTTATAATTAAACATCTATACTTTTACTTCTGGCACTAATTCATGTAATTCTATTATGTCTAATGAGTGCTTGAGTGCCGAATCAACAACATACCAGTTTTATCATACATTCTGGTGAGCTATTTTGTGAGTAGTTAGCTTATGGAGCTAATGAGGACAGGGTCACAGATTCAAACATGCTGGCCAATTAGCTTTGCTGTGTTTCAAGGTTCCATGGTCACAATCAACATCCTTAACCTTGGCTAACAACAACAACAACAAAAATACACTAATCATGTGAAGCATCAAGGGAATGAATATAGACGTATTACCAAAATCAATGACTATCAGAAAAATGTCATAAAAATTTCTAAAGAAATACTAGTAACATAATCTACCTTTTGCCAACCCTGGTTAGTATGTGCCTAGTCCAAATAATCTCTAATCTTTTCAGTCATGTGGGGCTGGTATTACTATTACTGTTTGAAAGATGATAAGAAAATGAACTCGGAATGACAGTAAACCAAAGTCATAAATTACTATTAAGTAGTAGACCCTAGATTCAAAACTTGATCTAACTCCAAAGCTTAGGCTACTTCTACAATACCATATAGTGTCTTTAGATTGTGTCTTAGGGACAGAGGACAACCAACAAAATGTTTTTATTCAGAACTATTCAGCGCAGTCATTACTAACTGAGCATACTACATACTAAATATCGTATTACATTACTAACTAGCATACTACACTACAAACAGATGCTACAGCTGAGAATGAGTCTACCTTCCAAAACTTCTCTAAGTAAAAAAAGTCAATGAACAAAAGTGTTTAAAACAAAGGGGGAAATAACACAGTACAGGACACAAAGTAAATTTTAAAGGAAGTGACTAGTGTCATAGCTTTATATAAAAGCCTACAGTGCAAAAATAGTTATCTTGCTGATTCATAACTAAAAGTAAGAATAAGAGGTGCCTGTGTGGCAGTTGGTTAAGCATCTTACTCTTGGTTTCAGCTTAGATCATGATTTCAGGGCTGTGAGATGGAACCCCATGTCAGGCTCTGAGCTAAGCATGGTGGAGACTGCTTAAGATTCTCTCTCACACAAATAAATAAATAAATCTTTTAAAAAATAAATAAATATAAGAATGAAATTGGCAAGGCAGAGCCAGAGGATACCACATCAAATAGAGTAAAGAACACATTTCCTAAGTATCTGAGCCTGCGGATTTCTTATAGTCAAAACCTATTTGTAAGAATTAAAAATAACATTTCAATTCTTAACCTTAAGATTTTGCTTTGACTAACAAATCAGTTTTCTCTATTAGATTTTTCTTCACTTTTCTTCTTGGTTTCTCTAAACTCTCACTTCCTTGCAAACGCACATATACCAACGTCACTAAGAGTTCTCACCTTCAAAAAATGAGGTCGCCAAGCCTTCTGGAACCTACCCACTAAGCTAACTTTTAGAGTTGAATAGTCTGACTTTCAAAAAAAAAAATAAAAATTAAAAATATTTAAAAGGCAGGGATGAGGGGAAGGACAAAAAATGCTCTACAAAACTCTGTCCTAGTTGATAGTCAATATAAATCATAAACAGATAATTATTCTACTACAAGTTACAATGTGCGGACAGAAAACCCCATTCTCACTACAGGTTACAAATAAAGCACCAGTTCAAAGCACATCCCCAAAACAACCTTTTCTCAACAGCATCTGGAAACCTCTCAAAATAAAAAAATGGCATAATATAATCTTTATATAAAGTGCAAATGATCAAAAACCCACCCTGCAATCTGAGTACTTCTACTTACAGTATTTTTGGGATACGGATAGCTACCTCATTTTATTGGGGGGGGGGGAGAAAGAATCTCAAGAAATACGTTATCTAAAATTATCATTTTTGATCATCATTACAGTCAACAATTACAACAGAAATAAGATATTGAGCAATTGCTCCAGGCACTACTAAGGTCCTTATATTCACATCTCAATGAATCCTTATAGACACCTTGTGAGGTAAATGTTATTACATCTAGTTTAGAGACTAGTAAACAGGCTTAGAGGTCAGCTAATTTGCCAAAAGTCAAAGCAGAAGTCACAGCACCAGGATTTGAACTCAATTTGTTCAATTTTGTACATTCAACTAATGCACTGTACTGCCATCCTGGTTTTTGAACCGCATTCAAGTATTTTCTAGCTAATGATTTCAATGTAAATACAGGATTACCTAATTACTACACCTCCAAACCCAGAAAAAGTTGATGGTAAAATCCCCATTCTCTCTAAGGGAAAAATAAGACAAAAAGCCACCTGCTTAGAGTCTCAGATCTTAATTGCCAGAAGACTGGGATAGGGGCTATTTATATTCTGAATCCTAACCATGAGGAAACAAGAGTTCTAGCACATACACCTAGGATAGGTGAAGGTAACCCCAATATTTCAGCTAGTATGCCCACAAGGTTAGTGGCATTGTGTTAGCACTAGAGCTAGATTTAGGACCAGTAATATCTGAAAAGGGGGGGAAGAAAACACAAGACCAGCTGGAAACAGGCATTAGGTCAGCACCACAAATGAGGAACATTAAGTGCTTAGATATTTGTTACTTGTGTAATAAATGAAGGTTATGAGAGAGCAAAAGGGGTAGACAGTTGGGCGTGTTGAGGGAAGGGAAGTGTCCAAATTCTGGGGGACCTTAAAATCCAGATGAAGTTTAAAACTGACTCCACAGGGGCGCCTGAGTGGCTCAGTCCTTAAGCATCTGCCTTCAGCTCAGGTCATGATCCCAGAGTCCTGAGATGGAGCCCAGCACTGACCTTTCTGACATCAGGTGTCCTGCTCCGCGGGAACCCTGCTTCTCCCTCTCCTACTTCCCCTTCTTGTGCTCCCTCTCTGGCTGTGTGTCTCTCTCTCTGTAATAAATAAACAAAATCTTAAGGAAAAAAAAAAATGACTCCACAGGTGCTAGGGCCTTAATGTCACCTCTTCAACAGGAACATGGCTTAAGAATGTTTATATGGCTTGTATTCATTTCCAAACACACTCCCACCGATTAACTCATTTGATTTTCACAAAGAGTGTGATCATATTATAATCGAGTTCATAAAGACGTAAATGTGGTTTTAAAATACAACTGCCCTACACTGAAGAAAGGATTTCGAGGCTACATCTGATACATGCTTTCTCACATATTATCACTTCTGTCGGACCCCCGAAACAGCGGGAAACAGGCAGGCCAAAGACTATCATCCCCTTTTTCAGATACAGAAACCAAGGCTGCGCTAAATGGGCTACAAAAGATGACAAGCCCAGCAAGTGGCAGACCTGAGACTCTTAGAGGGCATTAGACTCCAAATCCTAACCTTCTTCCCTTTCTCAACTCTGACAGGCGTCTTTATTGATAAAGAAAACTTTTAATAATCGGACTTGGGATTTTCCAAGGGCCGCCCAAGACAACCAGGAAGTACATCCTCCCGTTCAGACAGCTCACGCCCAACCTACAGCCCGTAGCCCGGGGCTCCCGGCCAGCCGAGTGGACTCACTGGAAAGGCTCGCAGCCCGGAAATCGCCGGCCGCCCCGGGCACTTCTCGGGACGGTCTCGGTGGCCTACAGCCCCATACTCCGGGGCTGGGGGATGGGGAGGGAGGAAAGGCGGGGAGAGGGGGGTTCGCCAAGGACCCGCTCAGTACCTGTTGAAACCCGGGGAAATGTCCTCTCTGCAGAGAGTACTTGGGAAGAGGGCTCAAAGCGGGCACGCACTCTTAGAACAGCAAAAAGGGCTCAGAGGAATCCCGCAACCCAGGGCCCGCAGGGGTCGAAGGGCGGCAGCTTCCCAGTAACCTCCGCCCCGGGCGGGGGCCCGCCCCTCGCATCACGTGAGGGGGAAAAAGTGCCGGTAAAAAAAAACAAAAAAGAAAAGGAAGTCTAGTCCAGAGTGTATGGGGAGAAGTGGAAGCGACCAGCCCCGACTGGGGGTGCGAAAGCAGGGAGGGACAAGGACGCGGGATTGCTCGTTACCGGGGGCGCCGTGGCTCTCTGCTTCCGCCGCCTCCTCGAAGCTCATGCTCTTCCGCTGGCGCCGCTGGGGCGCGCGCCAGGCCTCGACTCCGCCCCCGCCTCGCGCCGCGGCGCCTTCTGGGGACTGTAGTCCTTCCATGCCGGTGCTACGTATGCAGCTTCCAGGTCACGTGGGGGGAGGGCTGGCAAAAAAACGGCGAGGAAGGGAAGGCGTTTGCGCTCCTGTCTGCCAACCCTCCCGGCTTCCTCTTGGCTATAAACGTGCTCTGGCCTCCTCACGTCCGGCTCAGTCACAACATCCCTCCTTTTCCTTTCACAGCCAAGTTTTTTGAAAAAAGCAGTCTACCTCGTATCCGCTTCTTCCTGCGTGCCCTGCAGGTTCTGCCCCCAGAAAGTGCCCTAGTTGCCAATCAAATCCTCATTGCCAAACTAACGGGAGGAATTTTCAGGTCTTCCTGTTTAATCTTTAGGCACCATTTGAGGCTGTTGGACATTCTTTATCCCTTACTTTCTCTGTTACTTACGTGCATTTTCCTTCTCAAGCCGTCCTTTTCAGTCTCCTTCAAGAATTCTTTTTCTAACCCATCTCTTAACTATTAGCCTTCTCCAGAGTTCTTGGCAATGGAATGAACGTTGGGGGCACCGAGTGAGGGCTGAGTGCCACATTTGTATTCACAACTTCATAGTCCTGGGACGACTCCTCATCCATGTCGTACAGGCATCTCAAATGCAGCAGTTTGACAAGGAACAACCCCTCCCTCATCCCATTCACTAATAGTCACTCCAGCCCCCAACCTAGATTCCTCCTTCTCTCCCATGAGATTCCTCTCCCACCCATACTCAAATGGTCACTGAATCTTACAGAGTCTATCTCCCAAGCATCTCTTGAATCTGTTCTCTCTTCACATCCACTGCCAGTGATTTAACGCAGACCAGCATCATTTCTTGCATTGGCTTCTTTAGTGGTCTCAGCACCTCAGCACCTCTGTGTAGTCCTGCCTACTGCCATCTGGCCCATTTGTGTAAATGGCAAATTTAATCATGCCTCACTTTTGGTAATCTCCTTTAAAGGATTCACTCGATTGGATTTGGGAAGAGGTATGGAGGTGAATCCCTTATGTAGCTTTTACAAAACAAGAATGCTAGCCCCACTACTCCCCCACCATTGCTATCCCATATTGTGGTTGGGAGGTTCAAAGAAGGAAGATTTATAACAGATCTTAATTTAAGGTAGGTGGGCATAAGCAAATTTTAAAGGTTCCCCAGGTGATTGACTCACGTAACAAGAATGTTTTTTATTGTCTAATGCACACTAGGCATTGGGGTGGGTGCTGAGAAAATACTAGCGAGCAAGACAGTACCTGCCCTTCTGGAGTTTACACTCTCTTGAAAGAGACAGATAGAAATCGAATGATCACATACCAGAAAACAAAACCAACGATAATAAAAACCACAATTACCAAAACCCAGAATTACCAGCTGTGATAAGAATTATGCAGGAAAAGCAAACAGTCCCTTTCCCTTCCCCTCTGCCACCTGCTCCAGCCCAGGGTGGAAATTAGCATATGCTCCTGGTCTATCAAACAAAACCTGTCAGGAGCTAATATCCTCCCACTCCCTCCCACATACATCTAGATTTACTAGACTGCTGGATTGCACTTGCTCTCTCACCTTTGCAAAAGCTGTCCCTCTGTTTGGAAAACCCTTCCCTTTCTCCCTTTACTCATTACTACCTTGTCTAATTCTCCTCTGTTGGACCAAAATCAAACCCAGCATAACACCAGCCACATGGAAGGATTTTCTGAGGATTGGTTTGAGTCAGCTGATCACTACCAGGCAAGCAGAGGGGAGTCAGGATGGTTGAATGTGGGCTACTGGGGGCAGGGCCACGTTAGCCAGTTTGGAAGCATAGGGCCTGAGCCAACATACCCATCCTTCACAACCCAGATCAGGTGTTACCTCCTCTAGGAAGCCTTTACTGAGCTCCCCCAAGATAAACCACTGCCTCTTTATTAGGTAATCATTTGCCCCCATCCCAGCCTCTTTTCCAGTGACATGCTAGACCCAGATCACACCAGGTTTGAAGAGCCAACTGTTAAATACTAAGAAATTTTACAAGTCAGTTTCTAAGCCATTGGTAGCTTGAAATCCGCTGTGACTGGAGTATTTAAACCACCATGCAAATAAGCAAATGACAAATCATGGCCTTTGGGGGGTTTTTTTGGAGAGTCGTTTTGCCAGCATATTACTGTCTTTATCATTTCATGCATCTCTACATTGTACCGTGGTGATGACTCCCCTATTAGATGAATTCCTTGTAACAACTTCATTTAGCATGTATTTATTGTTATTTACTACTATACACAAGAGACTAGCAAGATGCTGAAGGGTATACAGTGGAGAACAAAAACGTATGGTCCTCACTGTGAAGGAGCTTACAATCTAGCAGATAAGACAGAAAAAAAGACCTCCATACCTGCAAATTGAGCTGGTCTGCTTTGTGACAGAGCATTCTGGCAATGCGTGGTAATGGACAGAGAACACAACACTGCTTTGACAAGGTGATCCGGGATGGCCTGCCTGAAGAGATGAACATTCCACTGAGCACCAGAGGGTTGAGAAGGAGATAGTCAAGGGGAAAAGTGTTCCAGCCGAAGGGATCAGGCTATACAAAATAAAGCTAGGCTGTTTGAAGGACAGAATCATCAGTTCTGTGGGGTTGATATGATGATTAATTGTGTCAACTTGACTGTACCACAAGGTGCCTAGATTAAACATTATTTCTGGGTGTGTCATCAAGGATGTTTCTGGTAGAGATGAGCATTTGAATCAGTAGACTCAGTAAAGTAGATTATTCCCCTCTCCAGTATGGTTAGGCATCATCACATCTGCTGAATACCTGAATAAAACAAAAATCAGTGGAAGGGAGGATTCATTCCCTTCTTGCCTATCTGTTGAGCTGAGACATTGGTCTATTGGTCTTCTCCTGCCCTTGGGCTAGGATTCACACCACTGGATCTCCTGGTTCTCAGACCTTTGGACTCAGACTAGAATTATACCATTGGCTTTCCAGGGTCACCAGCTTGCAGAGAGCAAGAGACTGTGAGTCTTCTCAGCCTCTACAATCACATGAACCAAGTCCTCACGATATAAAAAGTGTATAAATCTCATAAACACACACACACACACATAAATAGGAGAAACATACAGAGATAGAGATAGATTGATAAATATTCTGTTGGTTCCTATTTCTCTGGAGGACCCTGATGAATTCAGGCAGAATGTTGGTTTAGTGATCCAGATGACAAGAAGAGATAATTAGGGGTGCTTGAGTGGCTCAGTGGGTTAAGCCTTTGTCTTCGGCTCAGGTCATGATCTCAGGGTTCTGGGATGGAGCCATGGGCTCTCTGCTCGGCAGAGAGACTGCTTCTCCCTCCCTCTCTGCCTGCCTCTCTGCCTACTTGTGATCTCTCTCTGTCAAATAAATAAAATCTTTTAAAGAAGAAGAAGAAGACAACGAAAAAGAACAACTAACTAGAACTAGGTGTGCATAGCCCTGAGGCCACAGGAAGGACCTTGGATTAAATTATAGCCACCAAAAGGTTTAAATAAGGGAGTGATGTTATCGATATACATTTTGATCCGATCACTCTTGGTTTTGTTTGGAGGACCACAGTAGAAGTGGAGCACATTGTGGCTATAGTCTAGGTAAGAAATAACGAAACAAAGTGCTGGCCGTGAAACGAAGTGCGTTGGTTTGACAGGTATTTTGCAAACAGAGTCTATAGGACTTGCTGAAAGATCGGAGGTAGGCGACAACGGGTTGGTGAAGGCAAGAAAGGACCCAGGGACAGAGGTTGTTCATATTTATCTGCATTTCCTCAACCCCTAGAATAGTGCCTGGTGCATAGTAGGTGTTCAATAGCTGTGTGTTCAACAATTTCCCTCATTCTACATGCTAAGCCCTGCGCCCTGTCAAGGTCACATTGCTTCGTATAGGGCCTCCAATAGTCCACACAGTACCTTTGGGCAAATTTCAAAAAAAAGAAAAAGAAAAAGAAAAAGAAGGAAAGAAAAAGGTGCTCCGTCCTCTAGGTGGATACAGCAGGGTGCCCAGATTGATGAACGGAGCAGAGACTACATTTCAACCTCCAATTACTCCCTTGGGGGACACCGCTGTGCTGGGTACCATCTGCACAACCACATACGGCATCCCTGGCTTAACATCCCTGGGAGAGGATTTTAGGGCATTGAGCCCAGTATTCCTGGGGAGAATTTGGGGTCAAGAGAAAGGAAGCCGCCGGCCTGGGGTCTCCAGAGCTGCTGCTGTGACTGAGGGTCAAACCTTTGCCTTCTGAATCCCGGCGGGCTCTTTAGCCTTGGAGCCACATTGTCTCTCCCAAATCACTCAGCGCATCAATAAAAGGCTAACTTCACAATGGTGACTTTGCTTCCTTGAGTTTCTCATCTGTCTCGGTTACTATTGTTAGAGTATGTCACATTTACATAGTATCCAATATGTGCTCAGTGCCTTACAAAATACAATAAAGGAACATGAAACCAAAGGACCTTGATTTTTTTTTTTTTTTTTTTTTGTAAACAGAATAAGTAAGGAATGGTTGGTTTAAAGCGCCCTTAGTTCGTGGATTAAAATGAGCTGTGGTGTATTGGTTTAAGGTGATGCTGTAAACAGTACAGAAAAAAGGTATGCCCCTGGGCAAGCTATTTTATCTTTGCACCCCCTGACCAGGAAGGACGCTGTAGCAACAGGCTTCAGAAATGCAAACTAGGGACGCCTGGGTGGCTCAGTTGGTTAAGCCAGTGCCTTCAGCTCAGGTCATGATCCTAGGGTCCTGGGATCGAGTCCGGCATCAGACTCCTTGCTCAGTGGGGAGCCTGCTTCTCTCTCTACCTCTGCCTGCCACTCTGCCTGCTTGTGCATGTTCTCTCTCACTCTGACAAATAAATAAATAAAATCTTAAAAAAAAAAAAAAAAAGAAAGAAAGAAATGCAAACTAGGGAGGGGGTCAAGGACCTAGGAAGAGAAGGAAACCAGGAAGAGAACAAAAGGGCCCTCCCTTTAGCAAAGAATAGCACTTAATTCTTAACAAGTGCCTGCTATGTTCCAGGAGGTGTGCTAAGCCCTTTACCTGTCTGATCTGAGACAGCCCTCACATTAACCATACGAGGTGCCATCTATTGCTATAGATAGGCAGGAAGCTAGGCAGGAGCAACAGGGGGATGGACCTTAGACTCCTGACTTCCTGACGTCCAGCGAAGCTCCGCCGAGAGACCAGCCCAGGCCCCCCATCTAGCAGTCACTTTGCCGATGCAGTATGCCCGGAGAGGAAGAGTTAATTCCTCTTCTTGCACTGGTGCAGAAAGTCCCACCTCCACTTTGTTCTTATTTAACCTCTGTCCCTAGAATAGAAATAATGTTGGGTTTCCTATTCCCTGCAGGTATTTTGAATACATCTTGGGAAAGGACACAGTATGTTGGCTAATTATTATGGAATCCAGGCCTGTAGCTCAGAGGTTGTGACCCTAGGATCCACCCAAAAGAAAATATTAGTATAAGTCCACACCCTGGAGTTTTTTGGGCCCTTGTCTGTCTTGATTGGCCGGCTCCTCCCTTGATGTGGACTTCAATAAAACTTTGCTCTGCTTTGCTTTCGTTTTGCTGACCTATGACTATTTACTGTGGCATTGAAATGACCTGAGGCTTCTTTCCTTTTCCATCTCACTCTGGGTAACAGCACCATCGCCTTGCACCAGAGGAAGCTAAGACCCAAAGCTATGCAGCTGATACGGAACAAACCTGAACTTTAAACCCTGGCAATCAGACTCTGGAGTCTGAGCTCTCAACCACAAAATTACACAGCCTCTCAGACCGTGTTCCTGCTGCCAGGTCTCTTGTTTTAGCAGCATGACCCTTTGCAAGTCCTCGGATAACTAGTAGGGTATCTGGTCTCAGACTCAGGGATTCCACATAGCTTGTTTGCTCAATGATTAGGGCATGGTCATCTCTAGCCTAGCTTCAAAATGAAGAGTTTGAACAAAGCATATGTAAAAACAAAAAACAAAAACAAAACCTCTGCGCAGGACATTATACAATCTTCCTGAGTAAAATCTTCCCAATATGATTCTATAATTACCTGTACAGTATGTAAGATGTAGGAGGAAATGTTCTTTGAGCAGAGGGACTAAATCAACCAAACCCCTTGGAAGTGTGGGCCCTGACTGCTACCACCAACTTGAGAATTCTCCCCTTTTGTGACTTTCAGCCAATAACCACAGAAGGATACGAATGTTATTGGACTTCTGGGTCCTTAGATCCTTCCCTCTTGACTAGTACCAGTAAAGGTATGGGCATTAGGCATCAGCTAGAGCAAAGATAAGGCTTTTTAGGACAATAGGAGGGCAGGGTAACAAAAGTCAGCTCTCATTTAATTCATGAGGAAAAGAAGAACAGAGAACTCTGACACATAGTATGGACTCCAGACCCCAGAACCTATCTACCCCTTGACCTCTAGGTCTGTATGGCTAAGTTATCTGATGCCATGGTGCCCACATGGAAGGAAGGGCCTGTTGATGGTATGTTCATTCTGATCTGAGAACAACTTGACTACTCAGAGTTCTAACTGAGGACTGGTCTACTAAATTCTGCTACTTAGAGTTTCTACCATTAGATAACATAGATGATTCACCAAGCCTCAGTTTCCTCATCTGTTAAATGGAGACCCACCAAAGCCACCTACCTCATTGGTTAATCATGAAGATTAAGTCCTAAGATGGATGGGAATGGTTTTGGCTAAATGAGGAGAAGGGGCATGAGCATTACGCCAGGTTGTGCCCATAGAGGACCGAGGTGAGTAGGGAACACCTTAATTTTTTAAATCTCAAAGCTAATTATTTCTCTCTTAAGAGAGTGGTAGAGGCACAGTGTTCCTACTTTAGTTTCCTTCCTAGTCCCAAACTATTTTCCATGGCCCCATATCACTCAGAAAGTTGTGATTCCTTGTCAACAACACCCAGCACATTGCCTTACCTAGAGTAGAAACCTGATGAGTATTTGTTAAGCAAATCATCTTTTCTACTCAGCAGAATAGCAAGAATTTGGCTAGACATGTCATAAATAGTTTTATTCTCAGGGATATCCTAGAGTTCATCATCTAGTCCTCCTAGGATGACAGGACCTGAAACTGGCCCACTCAAGTTAAGAAGGCCAACTCAGGGCAGACAGAACTTCTTGTTACTCTCCAAGTATCTGTGTTATTCGCATCCCCTTCCTTTTGCACATGCGACGCCCTGAGCATCAAGTGCCCATTCTCTCCTTTCTCCTCCCTCAGGATCCAACTGACATCACCTCCACAGAACTGCTCTGGACCAACAAGTCACTTCTTCCCCTTCTCCCTGTGAACTCTCATCATCCTTGGTCATAATGCTCCCCACCTACGTGTGTCTCTACCCCACCAGAATGAGTGCCTTAACTAAGACAACGCATGGCCCAAGGGGCCCACATTCATTTATTGCATGAACTGGTTTCTCTGTCCTTTTAGGCTGGGAGTGGAAAGCCAAGGGTAAAACCAGAGGAAATCAAGTAACCAACGACTTCAGTTTACACTCTCATTCCTCGAGAAGGCTGTAGCTGACAGCCTCCTACCCTCAGTTCCTTTACCTCCGCAAAGCATCTTGCAAAGCATATGACGGATTGCCTGGGAGTAAGCAGAACTTCTCGAAGAGTAATTCTGCTTAACCCAGTCCCTCTTACCCACCCTCAAGCTGGTTCGTCACAGTTAGAGGGTTCTGAAACAAAATAGCCTGGTTTTAAATAGTAGCTCCAGCATCAACTAGCAAGTTCAAGCAAGTTACTTAATCCTCCTTTACCTCATTTTTTTTAATGCATACAGTGACGATAATAGTAGTGACATCACAGAGGGTAGACAGGGGTTGTGGGAACTAAATGATCCGTCCCAGCTTTTGACACATCACAAGGGGTCCATAAACAGTAGCTGGTTTGTGAGCAATCCGCTCTTAAAGGTGACAAACCCATTCTATTTAAACCTTCAGAAGGCTGGGTTTGTTCCAAGACATCCCAGGCAGGGCAGGGGGCAGGGGATGGTTGGGGCCACTCTGGAGTTCTGTCTGGTGGCTGAGACAACTGGTGTCATCGATCTTTGGTTCTGATCTGGATCCATCACTCACCCCAGTCATGGCCCTAGCCCGAGTAGCTGATCCTCCCCAAGCCTCCTGTCCCCAGTACGGCTAGCAGTACTGAGCTGTCTCACAAGGGGGTGCTGGAAAGATCAATTCGTGTTAGCAAAGTGCTTTGGAAATGTAACTTGCTAAATATTAATGGGTCTCTCTGAGTGTCGGGAAATGTGCAACCTGAACTCTGCTCAGGGCAAGCCAAAGGTGGGGAGAGCAATTCTGGGCAGCCGACTGACACATCCTTGGTCTAATTGGGAGGTGGTGCTGATGAAGGGGGGAGGGCAGCGAGCATCTGGGGGCTGGGCAGGGCTGTGGGATGGAAGGAGGTTCTGAGGAAGCACCTAACTCCAAGGAGACAGAAACCTGGGGTAGGTTTGGGGCAAACCCAGAAAGTCCTCGGGTTTTCTTTGCAAAAAGCAAACACAAGCTCACTGCTCACTGTTCTCTCTCTCATTCTCCAGTTCTGGAGAGGAGAGCACCGTGAGGATGTCAGCCATTTCAGTTCTTGTCTCGCTCTCAACTTCCCCAAGCCCCATGGGTAGGGTGATAAGTAGGAATTGTTTTAACCTTAGACAGAACTCTCAATCCAACATCTTTAATGTAGTCCTGCCTCAGGGACTCTGCCTGTGCCATTGCCAAACAGCTGCGGAGTGATGTAACCCTTAGGACACTGCTCAACTGTCTCCTCTTCCAGGAAGACTTCTTGGGCCCAATCCAGTTGATCTGGGAGCCCCTTTTTGGAGCCTCGGTAGTAGCATGTGCTTGTTTCTCTAAGCGCAGCTAACAGACCCAGTCAGTGCCTGCCTATATACTCTTGGCACCATCATTTCCTACACAGTCATGGATTTCTAGTGCCTACGGCCAAGCATGTGCTCCCCCAGAGAGGGCAAGGCAAGCCAGAAGGGGGGAGTTACGGGGCCAATACCCCAGATTCTTACCCTCTGATGGGATAACCCTGAGACAGCCTCTATACTAGCTCTGAGAAATCCCAAAGGAACTGAGCCCCATTGTCCACAGCAATAACCTTCTAATATAATGCCTAGCCCAGCTCCTACTCTTCCTTTGTCTCAGCTGCTCGCCCATCTCCTGGTACTTTTAGGGATCACTGGCAGGGGATTGTTTCAGGGGCTCCCAGCCGGGTACCCTAACCTTTCGCCGCTCTATGAGCCTTACCTGTTCACACTTCTCCTTTTCACTAGACAGAAGTGACTTAAGAGGAGAGACTGTTCTACTTCTCCTTGCTATCCTCAATGTTTTATACTGTGTCTAGAACAGAAGTACTCAGTAAATATTTGTTGAAGGAATGAATGAACAAGGATTGGATCAAAGGATGATCCCAATAATATTATCCTGATCTTACTAAGCTCCTCCCTCCCTAGCCTCACTATCAGAAACAAGGAATTCGGTCTCGGGCCTTAGAAAGAAAACAAATACCTATAATAACTGAACTGAACAGAGGTGGCCAAATCTGGCTTACACACCCTCACAGTCAGCTCCTATCCCAGGCGGGCTGCTCCCAGGAGCCCTGCTTGTCTCCCGCAGCTCTGGCCACTGGGAATTCATCACATTGGGTAGGACAGCAGCTCCTGCTGTATATAACAGCAAATGCTTCTTTTTCCTCATGCCAACTCCTCAAGCCTCCTCTCTCTCTTCTGTTCTTCACATTAAAAAAAAAAAAAAAAACTGGCTGACTATTTTTCATGAATTTTCTGCAGTGTTGCCTTTCTTCCTGACTTTTTTACTTTCTCAGTGCTAAAAGAAAGGAAAGAACATGAATCTGTAAAAATAGTGTCCAAAAAAGCTGAAGCTAGAGAAGGAGCCAGTTCTCCAGGAAAAGCTAAAAGGAGCCAAAAGGACACAATAGCCGTGTTTGGAGGAGAACAGCACGGAAAGACTAAACCCACTGGTGGTGGAAAATTCAGAATGTACGGGTCACAGAGGCAAGGAGGTCAAGACGTTCCACGTCCTTCTCTAGTCTTTGTGAAGGTGTTCAAACTAGAAATCGTGTGATAATCAGTATAAGAATGGATAGAATCCCAACAGAAGAAAAGCCCCTACACAACATATAGCAAGGTCATATCATACAAATTCAACTCTTGGCATTTGGGGAAATAGAAGAAAAAAGAGACCAGGAGAAAATGAGCAAGCAATTACAATTCAAAGAGTCTAACACATTCTGACTGCCTTTTCTACTCATTGAGTCCATGTTCCAGTTGGAACATGAAAAGGGAAATAAAAAATAATTGTTGATATTAACTGAAATACTTACTGTGTGCCAGGTGCTGGTCTAATCACATACGTGATTAAACTCTGTCCTCAGTATAACCGTAGGAGGCAGGCGCTACTACTCTCCCATTTCACAGATGAAGAAACTAATGCATAGGGTGCCTGGATGGCTCAGTGGGTTAAGTCTTTGGCTTTGGCTTTGGCTCAGGTCATGACCCCAGGGTCCTGGGATCGAGCCCTGAATCGGGCCCTCTGCTCAACAGGAAGCCTGCTTCCCCCTCTCTCTCTGCCTGCCTCTCTGCCTACTTGTGATCTCTGTCAAATAAGTAAATAAAATCTTAAAAAAGAAAGAAGGAAAGAAACTAATGCATAGATAGGTTGAGTAACTTGCCAATAATCATATAGCAAGTAAGTAAGTGATAGAGCCAGGGTGAAAATGAGACAGTCTGGCTCCAGCACTCCCTAGCATCAGCTCCCAAACACCTCCTCTAGGAAAAGCATCTAGCTGACTAGGAATGATCTGGGTGTTCAGAGATCCACATTCTGCATACCGCAGGGCTCCCAATGCAGACCAACCAATGCCTGGGGAACACAACTGAGGAATCAGTGATTTTTTGCAATGTTGCGGATATTCAAGGAAACTTCCAGTGATATGTCCCTTTTAGCTTTCTCTGCTGACTTGAGAACATAACCCTCATGATAGATGTGAATTCTCTGTGCATGCGATTTGTCTAGGTCCCTAGGCCTATGTGGAAAATCTCCCAGAGAGCCAAAAGAATTTGCACATCTCAGAGCCACCATCAAAATCTTTGAGAAAAAAAAGAAAAAGAAAAAAAATCTTTGAGAAATCATGAAAAGTATGACCCACCACCAAATTTCAAATGAGAAACGATTTGGTCTCATTTTCAAAGAGATTGAACTTGTTTCTGGAAACTATAATCAAGTACACTGGATGTTAACATCAACTGCTGCTCATCTTTTAGGAGAAGTTATTCAGAAGATTGACTTATTCATTCACTCCTCAAATATTTATTTGGTATCTGTTACATGTCAGGCCCTGTCTGTCACACTAGCGATGCTGCAGGAACAGAATGGATAAAACCCATGTCTTTCTAAAGCTTCCATTCCACTAGGAGACTGCCAATTAATAAATAAATGTAGGATAATGTCAGGTGGTAATAAATGTTATTCAGTAACTAAGGCAAGGTAAAGGAACAGCAAGTAACAAGTCATGGCAGGGGGTGGGTTTTAAGTCTCTCAGCACAAGTAACAATCAATCAGAGACTGGATGAAGTGAGGAAGCAAGCCACAGGGAGGCCTGGAGGAATGCATACAGGTGAGAGCCCTAAGATGGGAATCTGGTGGGTTCAGGGAACAGTAAGGAGGTCAGAGGCACCAGACAGAAAAGTGCAAGAGTTCATGTGAGTCGTGAGAAGTGTCCAGGTGCCAGGCAAGGCATATAGGTCACTGGGAGGAAATCAGCTTCCCTTCTGAGTGTGATAGGAAGCCATGGAGGGTTTTGAGTGGGACAGGAACGTGATCAAATTTGGTTTTTAAAGACATAACTGGCTGCTGTGTAGACACAAGGACAAGCCATCTCTGCTCCTTTCTTTGGAAGTAACTACCTTTTCCTCTGTCCTTCCACACAGTATCTAGCTCAAGTTGGGATGGTGATCTTGGGGTGTGTGTGTGTGTGTGTGTGTGTGTGTGACCTCCCCTTCCCCCATAAGAGTGTCACTTCCTTGGAGACAAAAATCTGAGTTTACTTGCCCTCCCTCCTCCCCCCTGATGACCCCTCTGGAGCCTGCATGTCCACAGGCACGCCTAGACCTGTGAACACACCATGCCTAGAATATTGCTGAGCAAATGAAACTCTCAGTAATTTTGAAAAAAAAGACTAACAGTACAAGGAGGCAGGTTTCAACGAAGAAAGAGGAACTCTTTTTTTTTTTTTTTAAAGATTTTGTTTATTTATTTGACAGACAGAGATCACAAGTAGGCAGAGAGGCAGACAGAGAGAGAGGGGGAAGCAGGCTCCCCTCTGAGCAGAGAGCCCGATGTGGGGCTCGATCCAAGGACCCTGAGATCATGACCTGAGCGAAAGGCAGAGGCTTTAACCCACTGAGCCACCCAGGTGCCCCAGAAAGAGGAACTCTTGAACACAGGAGTCAACAAATGGAACGGCCTGCCTTCAAAAATCACCTTTTCTCTAGAGGAGATCCCGGAGACCTCCATCGTTCACAGGGCATCACACAACCTGGATTTAGATCATCAGATGGGCGTGATTGTGCCTTTTTAAGTGTCTTCAGAACCCTGAGCCTCTGTAATTCTAAGGATAATTGTTAAATCATGAAGATTAACAGGAGTCGGTCCACGCAAGGGTCTGCATGATTCACCTCCAACAAGCTATGCCTAGAGACACCTTGATGCACCTTGTCAATGTGGTGAACTCCTTTTCATAAAATGAGACTTTTACCTAAATGTCCTTCTGTGTTAGTTTGTACTCTGTGTGTGTTCTGGGCGCCACAACTGGAGAGGAAGGTAGACAAATTGGGGGCATGACCCCAGGAGGTTAACCAGAGAATGAGAGGTCTGAAAGCCCAAATCTGTAAGAAACAGCTAGAAGCACTTAGAAGAGTTCCTCTAGAAAAAAACACAAAATTAAGACAAAGGAGGGAGGAAGGAGCTAGGGAAGGCATAATCATCTTCAGGTGGTGGAAGGACTGTCAGGTCCCAGTGGAGAACCATACTCCGTGTGTTCCATAAGGCAAGTTTAGGGCCAATGGGAAGAATTACAAGGAAGCTGATTCTGGAACTGCTTAAACAAGTCCCTTCTCAACACCTAACCCAGCCCTTTCCTGCAGTAAGAACACAGTGTGTTTTAATTGAATTGGAGATTTAACTGTCTGAGTTATTCAACAACCAAATAGGCTCCAAGCCCCTAGAGCAGCCCTCCAGAAAGCTGTAGAGAGGAGACCTACTGGAATGATGTGAGGTTGAATTAAATCAGGGGAGGTGAAAAGCCTTCGCATTAAGTCCCAGGCATGAACATTTGGCAGTGGCTACCTCAAACACCGGGGAGAACATTTGGAGGCTGCCTCTCTGCTCAGCAAGCATAGATGTCAGTGGGCAATGTCTGCTGTGGGTAGAGGGGTAGGGAATGGCCCAAGAATGGCGGCCCAAACACCAAAGGACTCTTTTGCCCCTTCAATTGCATGTTCCTCTATTGCTAGATTTCCGTATATCCAGTGGCCCTGATACTATTCCAATTATGAAATTCAATGAAGTGTCTTCTGGTCTCCCAAATAGGTACACATGGTTGGATTCTGCCAAGTCAGCGTGAAGCCTCCATCCACGGGCCCCATGGCTTTCAGATCTGCTCAGAGTCCCGGGGCAGCTGGCATCGATTCTGTTTGTTTCCTTAGAAAGAACAGTATTGATCCACCACGCCGTGAAACCTGCTCCTGGGTCGCCTGGTTCCAACAAGCAATTCCCTTGTCTTTGGCAGCCATTTCAAAGTCCCCTAGACACTCGCCTTCTATTTGGCTCAACCTCCAGCTCACTCGACTCACGCTGGGCACCACCACACAGCCTCCAGTTGGATCAGTGTTTAGAACTACTACTTTCCCACCTTCCATCAAAGCCACATTGAACACCTGCCTCTTCGGTGCCAGGAACAGCACGGGCACATAGCATATGGCTGGCTCCAAACCTCAGTCTCACGCAGACGACAGAGAAACAGATGAATCACCGAGTCTGATGGAGGAGACTCTGGCAAACAAAAGTAATATTGGGGCTGCGCGATGGCCAGCAGGAGGCCATGCTCTGCTGGCAGGTGGGCTGGGGTTGCCCACCTGCTGCTGCTGCTGCTGCTGCTGCTGCTGCTGTCAGGGGCGGGGAGCCTTGATGGAGGCTCAGAAGAAGAAGACGGTGGTTCTGGGAGTATGAGTCCAGATCTCTCCTAAAGTCATTAGTACAATGCTATAGTTTAGAAGTCATCTCCAATGGCCTGACAAGAGTTCCAAAGATGGGTCAACAAAGTGTGACATCAGGGCCAGGGCTGGACATATTGGGAGGAAGAGAAAGTTTGGCATTTCCCTTCCTTCTGGATCCTCTCCCTCAAACCTGGACATACTTCCTCAGGCCCAGGAAACCATCCCTCCCTCTACCTCAGCCTACACCAGAAGAGGGAGCTCTGAGCCCTCACGCCTTCCGGTCTAACACAGGACTTGTCCGTTTCAGACTCCTTTTGGGTCCCACCTCAGGCCAATGTGGCCAAGCTCCAGAACACCCAGGCTCCGGCCATCAGAGCTGATCTTCCCCATGATGTCCATAGCAGCATTATTTACAGTAGCCCCAAAGTGGAAGTAACCCAAGTGTCTGTTGTTAGGTTGGTGGCCCCAGGAATGCAGGAGGAACAATAAAAATGGCCACCGGGCCATCATCTTCTAGGCCGCCCTGTTCCTTAACCCATGACTCTCCTGCCAGTAGGACGTATGCCGAGGACACGTCACCATAAGTAACCTGATACCTATGTAGGAAACAGGAACATCAGGACTCCCCCTACCCTCCAATCACCAAATACCTGACCATATATAGTTGTGAATCCACACCCCAAATACCTTACTTATGGCTGTGAACCTATGCCCTGTCTTAACCCAGATAAAAGACCCAGTCAACCCCACCTGCGCACAACTTCCCGGACTCTCCTCTCCCAAGTCGCAGAACCTCACCTGAGGGCGCCTTTAATAAACCTTGCCTTGTGCCTATCTCGCCTGGTGTCATGTGTATCTTGCCTGTAAAACCTTACATTTCCTGCCGAAACCCGGGAGGAGATGGAGCCTGTAAAACCTTACATCCACAAAATGTGGTATAGACATACACAATGGAATCTTGTAAGCAGTAAAAAGGAAGGAAAATCTTGACACGCTACTAACATGAGTGAAACTTGAGGAGATGTGCTAAGTGAAATAAGCCAGTCCCCAAAGGACGAATACTGTAGGATTTCCCTTCCAAGAGTATCTAGTCAAATTCAGAGAAACAGAAAGTAGAATGGTGGTTGCCAGGGCTGGGAGAGGGGACAATAGAAAGTTGCTACTTAATGTATATAGAGGTTCAATTTCACAAGACAAAAAAGTTTGGGAGACTGGTTACACACCAGTGTGAATGTACTTAATACTATTGAACTATACACTTAAACTGACAAACATGGTATATTTTATACTTTGTGTATTTTACCACAATTCAGCAATTTCTTTTCCTTAAGTAGTTTCCACAACCGGCATGGAGCCCAAGATGGGGCTCAAACCTACAACCCCCAGATCATAACCTGAGCTGAGATCAAGAGTTGGACGCCCAACCAACTGAACCACCCAGGCACCCCTCCACATTTTAAAAACAATTTTTAAAGATTTATTATTTAGAGAGAGAGAAAAAAGCAGGAGCAGGGCAGAGGGAGGGGAAGAAGCAGACTCCCCACTGAGAAGGAAGTCTGATGAGAGGCTCCATCCCAGGACCCCGGGATCATGACCTGAGCACAAGGCAGATGCTTAACTGACTGAGCCACCCAGGCGTCCCTCAACATTTTTAAAATTACAAATACAGAGTGAAATGAAAAGAACCCACAGAACTCCCCCAATCTTCCCCTTGTCGGATCCCCAAGAACTGAGCACAAGCCTCTGAAGGGAGCCGGCCTTATCGCCCTTTCATCTCACTGTCTCTGATTCTGTGATATCTGCCAGGAGACACTGGTTCAGCCGACAAAGGGATGGTTCTAAGTGGGTGATAACGGCGTAAAGTGATACTTCTCCCCATTTGTGCACCGTAACTGGAGTCTGCTGGCAATCATCCCTGGAAACCAAGGGTCGTATGTAGCGGAGAGTGCTTAGGAACTGTGATGGCCCATGCAGGGAGAGGTTTCAGGGGTCTCATTGGACTGGAAGCTATGTGAGAGGAAGCCAGTGTTTTTCACCACTGCTGTCAAAATTCCGAAAAACAAAACAAAACAAAACAAAACAAAAAACCACACACACAATTAAAACCAATCCATCGCCAAAATAGTCATTAGTAGAAGTTGATCGTGCACACACCAAAAAGGCAGTGTGCAAACCAGGAACACTCACACCAAAATACGGAATGGGGCCTGGGGACTATCATAATGAGAAAGCAGGGTCTGTTTATTCTTCACAGGAATTGGTTATAATGTCAGCATTTTCTTACTTACTAGGGAAGTGGTCCACAGTTACCTCCCATCAACTTTGGGAAACAGCTTCAGTCTGGCTTAGAAGTTTCAGGAATGACCCAGGCCAAGTTAGTCTTGTGAAATAAGCTAAATTGAGCTTTGTTAGTATGACCCAACGGGTTTTGTCTGCTCAAGGAATTTTCAAAGCTGGTCTCCATTTAATTTCTTTTTTTAATTTTTATTTATTTATTTAAAAAAATATTTTATTTATTTATTTGACAGGGAGAGTTCACAAGTAGGCAGGCAGGCGGGCAGAGTGAGGTGGGGGGAAGCAGGCTCCCTGCTGAGCAGAGAGCCCGACACAGGGCTTAATCCCAGGACCCTGGTATCATGACCTGAGCTGAAGGCAGAGGCTTTAACCCACTGAGCCACCCAAGCGTCCCTAATTTTTATTTTAACAATTCTCCCCTTTTAGTCATTGTCTCAGCAGGCTGAGAGCACGACCAACCAGTAGAGCGCTATTCTCCATTCGCAGCCCTGATGGAATCTGATGAAAGTCACACGTCCAGTGTTGCCCTGAGCTTAGCTGTCAGGCCAGAGGGCTACACAGCCACCGTCTTCATCATTTGTGGTTATTGTTGATTTCATTCTTTCTCTGAGCCTGATGAATACCATTTGGCATTCGAGTGGCTGCCGCCGGGCATTTAAAACCCTCAAGAGTATGTAACACACTAGAGAGGTTGATATGATGACTGTAAGGAGAACAGGAGCCAAGGATTGAGAAATTGCCCAGAGCAGAGATTTCCCAAGAGCCATGATTTAACCGATTAAATAACTCAAATGTATTATAATTTTTTTAAGTTATTTACACAGGCACAACACTATGTGTTAACAAACCCATATCCTCGTGGCCACTCAGGACAGGATGAACCTGAGGACGTTTTCTTTCAGGACGTGCTGACAGGCAAGCTTTCACCTCAGGCTTTGATGCAATGTGAGCAAGCAGGAGATTTAATGAGGCATTTCTGTGGGAACATAAGAAAAATGAAGGTTGGGGCGGCTGGGTGGCTCAGTGGGTTAAGCCTCTGCCTTCAGCTCAGGTCATGATCTCAGGGTCCTGGGATCGAGCCCCACATCAGGCTCTCTGCTCAGCAGGGAGTCTGCTTTCCCCTCCACATCTCTGCCTGACTCTCTGCTACTTGTGCTCTCTCTCTTGTCAAATAAAAAAATAAAATCTTTTAAAAGGGGACTCCTGGGTGGCTTAGTGGGTTAAAGCCTCTGTCTTCGGCTCGGGTCATGATCCCAGGGTCCTTGGGATCAAGCCCCGTGTTGGGCTCTCAGCTCAGCAGGGAGCCTGCTTCCCCCCCTCTCTCTGTCTGCCTCTCTGTCTACATGTGATCTCTGTCTGTCAAATAAATAAATAAAGTCTTTTTTTTTTTAAAAAATCATTTAAAAAAAAAAGAAAAATGAAGGTTAATAGTTTGAAGAAAATTATAAATTCAGTTTCTGTATTTGAACAGCAGCCAGTGAGAATTTTTCTAGACATCGGGTTCCAAGCATCTTTGGATGGCAGTGAGGGTGGGCAGTGGCAATCGGACAAATTTTCCTGGTTTGCAGTATGAATGTCTCTGGTGAGCCTTCTGAGTAGCCACATAGCCACAGGCATGAAAATTGTCCACACATGAGCTGTTGCGCTGATTTCCCTGAAGTTTACATCAAGTCGTCCAGCTTTAGCCTGCATGGCTTCAGGAAAAGGGCAGTTTTAGTTTCACAGTGATTCCAAGTCCAAAGAGTGGGAGAAAATTGGAAAGGTTAGTTTGGAGGGTTCTAGCCAAATATTAGAGGAAACTGGAAAAGTTCAGGATCCAGCCCAGTTTACGGCTAGAAAACAAAACCCCAAAGACAATTAGCAGCAATCATATCTGGTATCCACAAAAGCACATTATTGAAACAATTTTTCTCTCTGTAATTATCCCCATATCTATCAAAGACAACCAAAGTAAGGCTAGTTTGTTTGCAAATTAAGTCTAGTTTCAATAACTCGGCCTGATTATTGACATAAGTGCAGCAGGAATAGTGATTGAACATATAAGTTCTTTTAAATCTGCTTTGCTAGAACTTTTCATAAGGAATCTCAGATTGGATTTTTGAAAGCTTCTCAAGGCTTGGAAACCAAGACAAGGACTTGTCCAATTGTGTCTTAAAACAAGGAGAATAGATTCTTTTGGAACTTATGCAAGCACTTACATTGTCATGAAAAAATAAGAAAATTTAGTAAGAGTTTCAGAATTCTGGAGGGATCAGCTAGGGAGAAAAACGTAAATGTTCAACATTTGTTGCAAAGATAGATTTTACCAAATTGCTATAAGGTATAGACAGTTTAAAGAAAGGAAAGAAAAGCCCCTTCAAATATGGAAAATGATACATTAAAGAACTAGTAATGTTTTGAATAAAGTCATAAAAATTATAATTATGTTCATCAGGTCACTCAATGTCATGGAATTAATTCTTGTTTTTGCTTTACATTGGATTAATAGCTAATCTGTTTTCCATAAAAGTTTTAGAAATTCTTGCTCAGTTTAGTGCATGATCTTAAAGTTATCAGAAACTTGCCTTTTAGGATACTTGTCAAGATCTTTTCCATCTTTTCCATGGATCTTTTTTAACATGAAGCATGTTTGCAGGAACACTTCTGCAAAAGCATCAGAGCAAAGCTGTCTGCAGATAAAAGACTTAAAAATGGCCATCGTTAGAGATCTAACGAGAGCTCTCTCTCTCTCTCTCACACACACACACAATGCAATTAGCCACTAAATGTGGATATTTTTGTGATGCACAATATTTTAGGGTAATATCTGGAATTATGATTGAAAACATTATACAAGGACATGTCAGATTTTTAAGAATTTCATACAAATCTATACCTAAAGAAAGCTTAGCATCCCTTCTTTTTTTTTTTTTTTAAGATTTTATTTATTTATTTGACAGACAGAGATCACAAGTAGGCAGAAACAGAGAGAGGGGGAAGCAGAAAGCCCCAATGCGGGGCCCGATCCCAGGACCCCGGAATCATGACCTGAGCTGAAGGCAGAGGCTTTAAACCCACTGAGCTACCCAGGCGCCCCTTAGCATCACTTCTTATTTGACAATGCTTCCCATGAAATTTAACATATTCAAAAATTTACATAGCTGTAAAAAACAGTTCTTTCAATAAAGAAGACTAATTTTTCTTAAGTAATCAAAAGTCTCATAAATCAAAACAATTTTTGTTTTCTAGGCAGATTACATTAAAGATAAAGAAACTTTGTTCACAATTTTTTTTTATGAGCAGACCAATAATCTCAAAGTTTATGATTCTAACAAATAGAAAATCAAATTCTGATTTTTTACCTGTGTACTATTTTTTTAAGATTTATTTATTTGACAAGTATCATATTTGTAAACAATTTAGATATTTAAAGAATATTCATTATTTAGTTTGACTTAACATAAAATTTCCATATTATTTACATGTATTTAAATTACTTGCTTTAACAATTACTCTTTAATGACTTATTAAACAACTAACCATCATCTTTTTTTTTTTTTTAAGATTTTATTTATTTATTTGACAGACAGAG
This sequence comes from Mustela nivalis, assembly GCF_964662115.1. Classification (NCBI taxonomy): domain Eukaryota; kingdom Metazoa; phylum Chordata; class Mammalia; order Carnivora; family Mustelidae; genus Mustela; species Mustela nivalis. The sequence goes on along the minus strand of NC_139021.1, from coordinate 157,478,818 downwards.
ATCACAAGTAGGCAGAGAGGCAGGCAGAGAGAGAGAGAGAGGAGGAAGCAGGCTCTCCGCGGAGCAGACAGCCCGATGCGGGGCTCGATCCCAGAACCCTGGGATCATGACCTGAGCCGAAGGCAGAGGCTTTAACCCACTGAGCCACCCAGGTGCCCCACAACTAACCATCATCTTAAGTTGTTTTTCATGTTGACAAATTTTGAAGACACGTCTGCTTTTCTTAAACCAACAAACTTAACCTAGCTTTTATTTATCAAACTTTATCCCAGATCATGTGAACTTAAAAAACATTTTATTAGTTTCTATATTTCTGAAAGTATATTTGATTTATATAAAAGCTTAATTTTCTTTAAGACAATTAAATAGAGCTTTTTACAAATTAATTTTGGCAATGTCATTCAGAGGCAGAAAAATATCACATATCTATAATGTATGTGCTTGGACATACATAAACATACAGACAGATCTTAGAGCTGTTGTTTTAAAATTTTTAACCAGATAAAAAACTTAAAAAAATAGTTGTATCCAAATTGTGTTTCTGGCAGACAAAGTTAAGTTTACTTATTCCTGTGATCAAAGAGTTTTCACTAAAGATTTTTAATTTGTATGCCATCAAGATCCTTCTAGAGCTGTTTTTGAGTCATTTTGTCTTTGAGAAGCTTCTGAAAACCACTCAAAGAATGCATTTCGTCATCTCTGAGGTTTGGAATCTCTCTTTTAAGGATATCCCTTAAGATAAACTTCTCTAAGTTAAAGTTTCCCCAAAGTGGCCACTACAATTCCAAAAGTTGATCCGTTTTCCAAAGAGGCACAGGAATGTGGCCCACAGATCAGGTGGAACTCATCTCTGCCTTTAGAATTCCTAAGATGTCTTAACTATGAAGGCGCCCATTTTTCAACAGCAGTTCCAAAACACAGAAAATCACACGCACCCCACCCTTTTAAACAGAATAGTGACTTACCAAAGCGCTTCAGCAAACAAAATGCACAATATAGTCAGAAAGCTCCAAACACAAAGAGAGTGGCGCTCGGATTCAAGAGAGACTTACCCTCAAATCCCAGGGGCAGCAAGACAGCAGGGAATTCACCAGCACCTGTCCACTCAGGGGCCTCAGAGTCATAGGGGTCTTCTTTGAATTCCACTTCCCACACCATGAAATGTCAAAGTTCAGAAATAGTAGAAGCAATACCAGTGAATCACCAAAGTAGCCATTAGTAGAAGTTGAGCATGCACACACCAAAAAGGCAATTTGCAAACTGGGAGCACTCAAGCCAAAACATGGAATGGGGCTCGGCAGTCTATCTTTACAAAGCAGTATATATAGTGAGAAAGCAGGGACTGTTTTTTCTTCACAGAGACTGGTTATAATGTCAAGATTTTTTTTTAGAAGCTAGGAAAGTGGTCAGTGGTTACTTCCCATCAACCTTGGGAAACAGCTTAAGTTTTGCTTAAAATTTTCAGAGGCATAAGCCAAGAATGACCCAGGTCAAGTTAGTCTTGCAAATAAACTAAATCGAGCTTTGTTTGTATGACCCAACTGATTTTCTCTGCTCACAGAATTTTCAAAGCTGGTCTTCATTTCTTCTGTTTTTAAAGATTTTCTTTATTTATTTTAGAGAGAGTGTGCGAGTTGGGGAGGAACAGAGGGAGAGGGACAAGCAGACTCCACGCCGACTGCAGAGCCCAATGCCGGGCTCCATCCCACTGACCCTGAGATCACATCCTGACCTGAGTGGAAACCAAGAGTCCGATGTTCAACCAACTGAGCCACCCAGGAGCCCCCACTTGCTTTTTTTTTTTTTTTTTTAAACACAGCTTTACCCCAGACCTTGGTCCTGGGCCTTTAGTGGCACTCAATGGTTTTATTTTCCCCAATAACAGTGAATAAAGCTGGGCCCCTTAAATAAGACAAAGCAAGCAGTTTTAAACGTAAAGCCTCTTATGGAAAAGGATGTATTTTTCTACCTGTTCACTAAATAAATTTTGTTCTCCAATATCCCTTCTTTTAGAGGAAATACCTCCCCCTCATTCTTGTTGTTGGTCAACCACTGCGTCCTTCCCCATGGGCCACAGGGGTGGGCAAGGAACCCAGACTGAGCCAACCATAGTACTACATCCTTTGGACCCACTCTCTGGTCTATATGCGGGCACAGGACCCAAGCAGAGTCAATAAGAATCCTTCCATGAGATTTGCATGCAGACACAAAGATAGGTTGTGAGCCCTTTTAGCTCACAAACAAGTAGCCACCATTCCCACCGACTAGAGATCCTGCCTCAGAATGAAGCCACAGAAGCAGGGCTCGGAGCTGGAGAAAAAGAGACAGCACTCTCACCCTGGGATTGTAACCCCTGGATGAGGCAGTGCTTAAAACCAGACCCACTCTAGAACATTTCATTTGTGGGAGTCGATAAATTCTTTTTTTTATCCCCTTAAGCTTGTTTGACTTGGGCTTATAGACCTTGCAGCAAAGATTCCTAACAAATACAGTCTGTTCATTTCAGCTTGTGTGTTTTCCATATGTATTTCGCCTTATCACATTGACTTTTTAAGAGTCCACAAAATGTATTCTGCACATCTTTGTATGCAGTGCACCAAGACACAGAATATGAATCTGGAGGGAAAGATTTAGAAAAGCCAGTGTTTGTCCTAAGGGACAGTCCAATAGAAGTGAAGTGTTGGGGGAAGGGAAGAGTTTCCATTAACTAGTATTTTAAAATTATCTGCTATGTGCCAGATGTGTTCACAGGTACTTGTTCATCATCTCCAACCCTAGAAATAAGATATTGTCTGTCTACTTTACAGATAAAAATCACAGTTCAGAGAGGTTAAACAACTCACCCCAACTACCCAGCTGTTAAAAGGGAGAAAAAGCTTTCCAACTCAGACCTCAGAGTCCAAGCTCAATGGCCTTGCCAGGGTCCAAGCCTCCCTCCAAGACAGAGATAAGATAAGCTCAAATCCCAGACAAGGAAAATAGAGGAATTCATTCATGGATCCATTCAGCAAATTCTTATCCAGTGTCTGCTATCCACCAATGTCTGTGAAAATGTTTATTAAACCAAAATATGCTATACATGTGCGAAGTATTATCAACGTGGGCAAGGCCCCATGCTAGGCACTGTAGAAGGGGGGAATAACAATGGATAAAGCAGCCTTTTCCCCAGGGGCACACGATAGAGTAGACCTAGAAATATTACACAGCCAAATATGATTAATGGCATAAGAGAGGTTCAAAGTGCTCTAAGAGTTCTGAGCAGGAAATGTTCATAGCTGATTGAGGGAGCCGGAAAGACTTCATAAAAAAAAAAAAAATAGGATATTAGGTAAGTGCAAATGAATGTTCTGCTAATGATGTGTTTCCGCAGGTGCAGATGGGATTTTGGAAAGAATGGGAAATAGAAATGAAAAAGAAAAGGAGGAAGAAGGGAGAGAGAGGAGGAGGAGGAAGGGGGGAAGATGGGCGAGGGGAAGAGGGGAAGAGAAGAAAGGAACAGGAGAAAAGAAAGGGGGAGAGAGAGAGGGAGGGATGAGAAAAGAGGCAGCAGGCGGACCCACAGGCAGCCAGCAGCTGCAGCGAGGGCCTGGGGCTAGGGCCCTGGAAGCAGGCCGTGCACCAAGGTTGCTCTAACCTTTCGCTTCACAAACACTTTGAAGGCAAGAAGCCCTGTGGATTACTCCCGTATCCATTCTACTTACCACCGCAAAATAATTGAAATTGCTACTGAACCCAGTCACCCCCACATCTTAGAATAGAAGGAACTTTGTAATTCCAAAATTCTAGAGGCCTTAACCTGAGTGGGAATGTTACTCACCGTGGAGCTTGCTCAAATGCAGACCCCCTAGACCTTCTCTCCCAAGAGTCATTTTCAGCAGTACTGGTTTGGGTCCAGGGAATTTCAATTTTTAGAAGTCCTTTGGGGGACTCTGATGCAAGTGTTCTGAGGCCCACGCTTTGAGAAACATTGTGACCTGACTGTACTGTCTCACAAGTAAAGCAGCAAGAGAGTCTCAGAGCAGTGAAAAGACCTATTTGAGGCCACAGAGCTAGTTAGTGAAATTCCAGGCCCAGAACTCAGGTCCACGGACTCCTAGTCCATTGTGTTTTGTTTTGCTTTGTTTTTTTTAAATATTTAATTTATTTATTTGACAGAGAGAGATCACAACTAGGGAGAGAGGCAGGTAGAGAGAGGAGAGGAGGAAGCAGGCTCCCTGCTGATCAGAGAGCCTGATGTGGGGCTCGATCCCAGGATCCTGGGATCACGACCTGAGCTGAAGGCAGAGGCTTAACCCACTGAGCCACCCAGGTGCCCCATTGTGGTTTTTTTGTTTTTAAATTTTTATATTATTATTAACATATAATGTATTATTTGTTTCAGGAGTATGCGTCTGTGATTCATCAGTCTTACACAATACACAGTGCTCCCCACAATCTCCCCAGTCTCCATCACCCAGATACCCCATCCTTCCTACCTCCCTCCCCTCCAGCAACCCTCAGTTTGTTTCCCGAGATTGAGAGTCTCTTATAGTTTGTCTCCCTCTCTGGTTTCATCTTGTGTCATTTTCCCTCTCTAGCCCCCCCGCCCCGCCAGGCTTAATAGCTATACTGCTCAGATATCAGCCCTCAGCTTCCAGGAATATGCATATGGACCAAGCTCAGAGAACCATGGCTCCGAATCATCCCAGGATGCAAGAGTTCTCAAGTGTCGTAGTTAGTGCCAAATAAAGTAGTTGACCAATCCCTAGCTTTTTTACAAGAAAGAAAAAGAAAAAAAAAGAGGTTCTAGTGAATCTGCAGGTAAAAGAGTAAGACTCCTTGTCCGGCGCCTTCTTACAGCATCTCCTCTCCATAACATTGCCCTTGATTCAGGCTAACGTAGGGAGTATTTATTTAAGCACTTATTATTTCCAAGACCCCGTGCTCTGTGCTTAAAAGATACAAAAATAAAAGTCTACTTCTCTATTCTGATGAGTGTCACGAGAGTTACACATTGTAGGCGTTCGACAAAGAAATGTGTATCTATTCGGGGAAATCAGAATATACCTTATTGAGATGTCTTTTGAGATGAATCTTAAAGGATAAGCAGTATTTCAATGGATGAAATAAGAAGGGAAGGTGGTCCAGGTGGGATCCATTTCACTGGCAGCAAGATGGGAAAGAAATTGGAAACAGCCCACTTTGGCCGTCTCTTGGGCACCAAGGAGAAAGTAACGGGATTATAATATCAGAAAGATCAGGAGAGACCCTGCGGTGGAAGACTTACAGAATTAGGATGCAAAGTGTGGTCTAAATCTGAAACACTGACAAATCATTGAAAATGCTTTCTTGCTTTGCTGTTTTAGGAAGACGTTTCTGCTAAAGGTGTTGTGTTGGGTCAGCAGCTGGGATAGCCGGGAGGCAGGAAAGACCAACTGGGAAGAGAGTCAACATGAGTGCGAGATAATGAAGGTGAGGATACAGCCAGAGGTTTAAGTGTGAGACCATAACCATTGATAGTGGGACGTGGAGGAGCGAAGCATGGGGATGACTCTACAGTTTCGATCTAGGGCAACTGAATGATCAGACATGGAGGAGGGAAATAAAGCTGATTTGGCTTGGGTGGTAGTGAAATAGGTGGTGTTGAATACTAAAATGAAAGCTTCATAGACCACATACAGCTACTCTGTAAAAAGCTGGCAATGCTGGAATTGGAAATGGGGAGACAGAGCTGTAGAGGAATCATCCACATAGATGGGATCATGGAACCTGCTAGAAAGGGGGAGAGCGATGAGATAAAAAGTATAAAGGGAAACGGTGAAGAGGGCGATAATGGTTACAAGTTTCAATTCCAAGTAACAGAAGCCCTAAGCCTTATGATTTCAATAGTACAAGGAATTTATTGACTCATGTGACTGAAAAATCCCCGCTTCTGACCAGCCTACACAATCAGGGGTCTGGATCGGTTATGCTTCAGTTCTCCCAGCTCTGCTCTGTTCTGCGTTTTGACTTCATCTTCATACTAGATTGCTTCAGGGTTCTAAGATGGTGGCCAACAGCAATTAGCAGTTAGATTGATATGCTTTATCACTGATCTCCAAGAGGAGAGAAAGCACTGGATTTCCTCAACTATGAAACATAAGGCTTGAGCTTTGATCTCACGGAGTAACCATAGGTCACCAGTAAATGTCCCATGGTGATGGCACTGTTCTGCTTTCCCCTGAACCATTATTGTGGTAAGAAATGGGTTTATACTCATAGCCTTAGATCAGTCAGGATCAATTTCCCCTAATTCTCTTGGCTGCCATAGAATGAGAGGTAGCGGTAATTTGAAGTTGACTAAAAGATCCAAGGACAGATTCTTCTAAAGGCACAACACTGATAGGAGAGAGGGGCTCTAAGGGAATAGCACTGCCATGGAACCCCAGGCAGGAAAAAATTTCCAAGTGGACACACTAGTCAACAAGGTGTTAAGGACGATGACTGACAAAAAAAAATCACTTGTTTGGGTGACTAAGAAAATTATTGGTGGCTTCGAGATGGCCACTTCAGTTGAGCATTGGTCATCCACGAAAGAGCAAAAGACAGAGAAGGAAATGGCAGGTGAGAAGGTGATGTGAGGCTCATCCCTTCAGAAAGACGGACAGCGACAGAAGAGAATAGTTTGGGAGAGAAGGGAAATTGCTGACGCCTTTTAGGAAAAGGGAGATAAAAAGGGGATGCTTGTGGGCTGTGGAGAAAGAGCAAGAGAGATGGATGCTATAAAGGGTCGAAAAGTGAGTGCCGCATGATTTTGAAGAGACAGGAAGGAACAAGGTCAACTATGCCGCAGGGAGGTGTGCTGGGAAGAAACTGGGCATCTTTTCCTCAGAGATCACCCTAGGAGGGGAGCCAGGGTGAAAAGAGAAATGTTGACATGGAAGAGAGTTGAGCAAACTGGGAGACACGTGCCTGTAACTTTCTCAGTAAAATCACCTCTGGAGGGTGAGGGTGGCTGGAAGCCCCAGGCAGACCCTGGAGATTTGGACCAACTCTGCAGAAAATCATTAGGAGGCTACAAAATATGAATGAAAGGACCCAAGATTTGCAAATTGGTAAAGTCTTTGTGGAGGCCAGTCTGGCACTTTGTAAAAAAAAGAAAAAAAAGCCACAAAAATGTTTCTGGCCTTTGACCCAATAATCTCTCTTCTGGGAATATATGCCATGAAAATAACTGAAAAGGAAATACGAACTATTTGCAAAAAGATGTTTACTGCTGCCTGTTCATAACAGGAGAATCCTGGCAAGCCCCCAAATGCTCCACAATCGAGGAATGGTTAAGTAAACCATGGAACATTAATATGATGGAATATTATATAACCATTTCAAGTGATAAATAGGAGTTCTCTGTCAAAACATGAAGAAAGTGTATACAGAAAAATGTTAGGTGAACGAGGTACAGTATGAAATAGGATGGATGAGTTGATTTCTACCCTGGAAAATGATGCTAATACAATGTTATGGTTCATAAAAGGTCACTGAATTATGTAAACGGTTGGTGTGAGGAGGTGGAGAGATTTTTTTTTCCCCTTTATAAAATTGTTTAAATGCACATTTTTTCTTAAAAAGCTGTCAAGCAGCTGAAGCCAGTCAGCATGCACTTGTAGTGACGCTGACCTGCATGGCTCTCAGGCAATCTCCCTTTGCAGAGAAAGAAAGACAAAGAGCCATTCAGAGCCATTCAGAGCAGTGGCCAGAGGTCTGAGGCAAGAGATGCCCTAGTTCTTTGCTGAAATAGCCCATCGTGGTGCAGGTTTGTAGGGAGCTGAGCAAAGATGGGAAGAGATAAGGGTATTCAGGCAACTGGAGGAGGGGGGAGCCTTAAGACCCCAGGGAGGGAAAGGGTTCTACAAATAATGGAAGTGAGTAGATGGGAGCTTTGGGATCCTTGGAGTGTTTTACAGGATGGGGAGACCATGGGACAATGAGAAGATGAGAACTAACCATGAGATATGGTTGGGGGCAGGGTAGAGAAAAGTCCTTGGAGTAAAAGAGCTAGAACGATAGTGATGTTGGATAGACAGATCTGGAATGAACAGAAAAGTATAACAAACACAATGGCCATCCATTCGTTTATTCATCAAACAAATACTTATGGAGCTTTAACCATGTCCCAGGCACTGTCGTTGGCACTAAGGAACCAACACTGTGATTTGCCCCCGCTAGACCACGCCCCATAGTTCCTTCCTGCAGCAGGCCCTACTGTACGATTGGTATCTAGTTACTTTGGGTAACTAACCCATTTCATCTGTGAAATGGGTTTACTCCTCTGGAGGATTACATGAAATCATGTATATGGAGGCCCTCCAGAGGATATAGAAATGAGTTCTATTGGTCTTTCAAAGCAGGATCCATCCAGGTTTCTAGAGCCCGTGGAGGGGAGGCCATCAGGGCCTGCTGACCTGTCCCAGAGCAGCTGGGAAAGTTGTTCCCCAAGGACAGGGGCACAGCAGAGATGGAGGGGTCAGGTTTAAAAGGGAGGGGATAGGAGACACCATTCTTTCTAGAACCAGAAGAAGTGACACGAAGATGGATGCAGGGACATGTTAAGATGTATTGAGATGAAGAGTGGCTGTTTGGAAATCACTCATGGACGTTCTCAGGGTTTTCCATGAAGTCATTCAATTTACAATTTGCTGGGCATCTGCCTAGCCACACAGCTCTGGACCAGGGATTGTGGGGCCTATAGAGAGGAGACCGCTCACTACTATTCTAAGAACACTTACAAAGCTGTAAAATCAGAGTTGGTTTTGAGAACTGGAGCTTGGGAAGAGATGATCTACTCCTGAATCCCCCAGGGAAGGAAGAAACAGTGACGATTGTCCAGGGCTCTGTCCCCCTCCTGAGTTCCAGGAAACGTGGGGCTGGAAGCGAGAACACTGTCATGGGCAGGGTTTCCAGGCTCAGCCGGAGGCTAGAGGGGTAGAGGGGTAGGAGGCTGCAGCAGGGCTGGGGAGGGACTGCTGGACTGGGGAGAGCAAGGGTGGACGAGTGATGGGGGCTGGTCCTGGGAAGGTGACAGAGATCCTTCTCTAGAGCCTTACCTTATCTGGGGGAGAATGGGCAAAGGCCTTCAGACCAAGTGGTATGATGCCTGGTGGCAGAGAAAGCCTGAGCACACAGGCACTGGGAAAGGCTAGAATGATAGGATCTGGCTCAGGAGGTGTCCACCAGCGTAGTCCCTCTGCCAGTCCACCTAGGAGGCTGCTGGCACCAGAGGTGGGGTATGGAGGGTTGTTTAGTCAGAAACATCTACTGAACTCACACAGTCCTGGTTTTTAATTCTTACTCTGCCATCTACTATCCATGTGTCCTTGGACAGGTCATTTCACTTCTCCAAGCCTCAATTTCTTCATCTGTGAAATGGGTTTACTCCTCTGGAGGATTACATGAAATCATGTATATGGAGGCCCTCCAGAGTGCTGAATAAGCCATCAGTTCATGCTAGCTAGTATTTTTATTAAGAACCAGGCCTAGTTCTGTGAGGGCTACAAAGAGGAGCAGGATGCAGCTCCCCCCCCCCCCACCTTCCTGCCAGAACTTCCTTTAATGAGGAAAGACAGATATAAACAAGGGATCACAACCAACTAGAATTTAGTGCGGTAATTGTTAAAACAGTAGCATGCCTGCTATGGGAGCCTGGAGGAAGAAATAATTAGTTCTGCCTGGAAAGGTCAGGGAAGGCTTCCCAGAGGAGGAGGCATTTGAGCTGGACCATGAAGCGGATCACCTGGCAGAGAAGAGGGAGAAAGGCATTACAGGAGAACAACTGCCTTGAGCAAAAGCAGGGAGGCATGCAAGGGCAGCGTGGGCTCGGGGAATGGGGCCTGGTACTGCCAGCCCGCGGCCTGGCAAGGCGAGGTGAGTAGAGAGCTGGAGGGTCTCTTGCAGCCCCTATAGGAAGAGCCTCGAGCTAAGGGCCTGACCTAAAGTATGCAGATGGATTTCTGCCACAGTGGGCGATTTCTGAATCTTTGTCAGCAAAGGAGTGACGTGCTCAGGAGAAAAGGCTCTGGTGGGATGGGGAACGGAAGGAAGAAGTTAAGAGCAGGTGCAGGAACACCAGCAGGAACCTGAGGCTCAGCTCAGACCCTGCCCCCTGCAGCCACCCTGCAGGACTGCCCCCAAACGATTTCCTGTGTAGGGATCCAGTCTTCACTGTAGCCATAGCATCCAGGGCCTGCGGCCACCCACCCTGTCCCCCCTGGACCCCCGCTGTGGGAGAGAGGTCCCCCTCGTGAATACAGTGCCAAGACACTGTGGGCCCAGAGTGGGCCATTCTGGGGGTGTTCTGTGGGCCCCACACCAGTTGGGGGGCCGTCAGGAGGCAGACAGCCTTGGAGTCTTTCACAGGAGGAGTGAAAGGACAGTCCCCACCTGTTAAGTTGATTTTCCTTTTCAAAAAGAGAGAGCTTTGCTGATGAAGAGCGATAAGTGTCTTTCACTGGTGAGGAAAGGATTTTAATAACGTCTGCTGATGACTCTTGCCCTGCTCCACCGAGATACAGAGACTCATTCTTCTTTCCTTTAATAACCCGGCGTGGCCGCACCGGGAGGGAGCCAGCTCTGGCCGCTCCCTTCTCCTCGCCCCAGTGACATGCAGCCCTGAGCCCCCTGCTCGGTCCTTTCCTGTGTCCTTGGTCTTCCTCTCTTCCCTGCTGCCAGATCCCACCTCCCTTTTCTTCCCTCCCCTGCCTCTCATTTGTTTGAGTCAGGAGGGGCTGGGAGATACCTTATTAACAAAGAACTCACTCCAAAGAGATCCGTGAGCTGGTCAGTGGGGGAGTGAGCTCCCCGTCGCTTTGGTAGTGATCACATAGGCTGGAGATCTTGCCAAGGAGTTTGACGTTAGCAGATAAAATGAGGTTCTCAGACCTCAGTTTACTCTAGGATCACCTGTAGAGCTTATTCAAAATACAGCTCCAAGGCCTGCCCCCCAAGCTTCCGCTCTCTGGGTCTGCAGAGGGCCAAGGAATTGCAGCTTCCATAAGCCCCTCGGGAGACCAGGGCAGGAGACACTTGGGTGAGCTTGGACAAGCTGCTGCCTCAGACTGTCCTGCTAACCCAAGCTAACAGCCTTTCCTCCAACGCCACCTGCTTTCCACAATCCACAGAAATCCTGATCTATCTTGATGGTCTGGGAGCTCGAACAGTAGGGTATGGGACACCTGGTTGTGTAATCGCAGAAGCAACACTTACTGAGCAGCTGGGTAAGCACTTTGTATGCCTCTCATCTCGTCCCCCGATTGCGCTGTGAGCTTGCCCTTTACTGCCCTGGCACCAGGCACCCTGGCCCCTGCCCCTAAACCCACTCCATGTGGCTCACAGCAAGCCTATTGGAGAGAGGCTACCAGGAGGAAACACTTGGGAAAACCCACCGTGGAAACATCTTTACCATAAGAAGCTCAAAGGAAAATGGTCCTCAAACAAAGAAAGCTATTTTTCCAATTATTTCCCTTCCCCGGGTCTTCCTGTGTATGGCCTGATGTCCCTTCTCCCAAATAATTCCCTCCCTCCTGCACTCCATACCCTTGAACTCAATTCCCAAACCACCCTGTTTGCCACCCATCTCCTGGGTTCTCACACCTGTAACACGCAGATTTCCCTTGACGCCCTCTCTGCTGCAAACCTTACCCCAAACCTGGGTGACCCCTCCCGGCGGCCTCTCTGGGCTTCACCCCTTGATTGTTTTCTGGCCTCACACCAGCCCCCACTACCACCACCTCTTCATGCCTGGAAGGCTCCCTTCATCACCCTCCTACCTAGAATTCTGTCCTCCACTCTTCCAACTCTCCTAGGCTGCTGAGCGGCAGTTCCATCTTCCTAAGCTCGTCCCTGTCATCTTGATTTACCTCCCTTTACCATCTGCATGAACTCCACATTGGCTTCCACACGGAGTCCGGGTCCCCTGGACCCCAACCCACGTCTCCCTGCTTCAGCCGCGGGAATCCTTCCCTGCCCGTCTGCTGTGTTCTCTCCAGCCACAGCCCTTTGCTTTGGCAGTTTCTGCCACCAGACAGGCCCCCAGCCCATTTTCTCTCACCCCAACCTTTCCCTCTGTAATGGCCCAGTGCCCAGCTCCTCACCCCTCCCTGCCCCCACAGCCTTCTCTGGCTGAGCCCACCTTCCTTTACGGCGAATTCCCCAACAGACAGTGAGAACGCTTAACTCTGCCTGCTCTCACACTCATTTATTTGTTGTCTTAGAATTATTCTAAGGTTGTTTCAGGTCTGTGTATTTTTCTCTCCCCAGCCAGATGCTGTTGTTTAAGAACAATAACCAGACCTTCTTGCTCTTGGTCTCCTGCGCGACAACCCGCCACCCCCCCCCACCCCACTCTGCCAGAACACAGGGAATGGCTTTAGTAACTTTGCATCAAATTGAAACAATTCCTAAATGACCATCCCTTTAATTACAATGAATGACTCTGAAGTCCAAAGCCAGTGGAGTGTGTGCTTTGCGGATGGAAATGATCAGATGATATAATGGGGACAAAGAACATAGGACTAAAAGGTAGAACACCTGCTTTATAGTCACTCATTTTCTACGGAGCAGCTGTATGATCCAGGGCAAGTCGCTGTACTCTTCTGTCCTGAGGGGTCAGGCCAGATGCTGCGAGACCCTTTGCAGCTCCCACGTTATGCTCTGCGCTGATCCACCACCCTCTCTCCCAGCCAGCGAGCAAGGACACACGTGTCTCTCTGGATCTTCTTTTACTTACATGCGAAACGCAGGCTTTGGTAATAGTGACTAATTTATAGAGTTGTCGTAAGGATTAAATGCAACAATTCAGAAGGCTCTTGGCCCAGGGCCTGGCCCGCAGAAAGTGATAATAAATGGTGGCTATTATTACGTCACTTGGCCAGGGTTGGGAGAAGGCGGTGTGCTCACGGGAGAAAAGATGGTGGGTTCTGATCCAAGTAGGAAGTCCCAGTGTCCATGATGCCATCTGAGCCCGGAAGAGGTCAGGCTGGGGTCCTGCCCAGTGGCCTTGCAGTGGCTGGAGCACCAACTGTCCCGTTCATGACAGCACTGCTGGCAGTTGGGGTGACCCTGCTGTATAGTCCCATCGATTTTCCCATTACCCGTTAATGCTGTGTATTAAAGGCTTTGCAGATCCACTCTGTTACCTTCTTTCTTTATTATCTCCAGAGCCTGTCCAACTGCTTGGAAGGCTAAATTGCCTGCCCAGGAAAGCTCTCCTGAGGGTGAGGCACCTCTCCTTGGGCAGCGCTTGGAAGCCAGGAGCCTCAGAGTCCCTCCTGGCTCCCTCCTTGGGTCATGCACACACTGACAAGAACCCCGCAGGAGAAGAGACTTGGGGCCACCATGCAACCCACTGCCAGCTGCAGGGGGAGATCCCAGTGAGGTCTTCACCCCACTCCTGGGTCTCCCCTCTGGTCTTTACCTGGTCTCAGCCTGTTCCTAGTGAAACCGCCTTTACCAGATCCTCCCCTCCCAGGCTTTCACCTTGCTTCCTCTTGGCGCCGTCTGTCTCTGCCCCATCCCAAGTTCTCTGCCCCAGCCCTACCTCCCAGAGGTCTCTTTGTTTAGCGATTCCGTGTCGTATTCTAGATCCTAATCCATTTGCAAAAGCAGCCCTATTCTGAACTTCAGTTTGCCTCGATATTCTTATTTGGGAAATGGGACTATGAGTCCTCTCCCCGGGACCAGGGGGGAAATGGAGTCCAGATGGTTCTCGGAGCAAGAGGGGCCAGGAGGACAAGCACTGCTATTATTTTTGAGGTATGACCAAAGATAATGAGGTTGATATTTCACACTACAATCATCTATACAAATTAATTATTTCTTCATACACCTTGAAAAGCAAACCAGCAATTCAAAGATGTATATGCAACCTGTGCTTGGCTGGCCTCCTCATCAGCACGTCTGTACCCTCTGAGGGCAGGATGGAGTTTGGGATATGATTGATCAGAATTAAGTCTGGTGAACAAATTATGTGATCAAACAGAATATTATTCGCCTCCCTTGCAATGCTGTAAAGTAAGGAGATGGCTTGGTATTAAATTGGTATTAAGGGAGTTTTTTTAGAACTCAGTGAGGAGTTCTAAAACATTCTTTGGAGTAAGTGTTGCTTCCCAGGGTGACAGTTTTGAAGGGAAATGCGCTTACATGATTAAGTCTTGATCCGCAGGTATATTAAACAGAAACTTGTTTGGTGGCAGGTGAAAAAAGGCCCTAAAGGGAAAAATAATTTATTGTCTCAGGGACTGAAACATCCACGGTTAGGTTCTCTTTCAGGAATGGCTGCATCCAGGGGATGAAATTATATATTCAGGACCTGGTCTTTCTTGATTTTCTCACTTCTTTTCCTATGCTTTCTGTTTACTCTCAAGCAGGCCTTCCAAACTCGGTGGGTCCCAGCTGCTTAATCTTCAAAAGCAGTGGAGAAGAGAGCTTTTCACTTTCCAGGCAGTTCCCAAAAAAGCTCCAAGATGGATTCTCACTGGCCTGGCTTGGGTAATGCCCTTCCCGAAACCATCACCCTGGCTCAGGAGATGGGATTTCCTGAGTGACCAAGTCTACGTCAAATGTGTTTTCTGGAAACAAGGTTTATTCCACATGGATGAAGAGAAGGAAGGTAGAGGGATGTGTTCCACTGAGGAAAAAATGCAGTGCTAGTTCCAGAAGAAAGGCAAGTGCTCGCTTGGCAGACAAAAATAGCCGACACGCACTGTGGCTTCTTTTTTTTAACGGGTTTCATAGTTGCTATATTAAAGTAACGGAATCATGAAAGATTTTCTTTTAAAATATTTTATTCTTGTGTTATAGTTAACAAAATAAATAGAAATACAGATGTCCCTCAAAAACGATTTGCTCTTGGTGGGGCAGGGGGGAGGAAGAAACCGCTTCATTCATTTCTGGTTGCATTTAATGGTGTCCTTGCACTGCAATGTAAGGGCATTTGTCTGGAGAGGCTTCCAGGAAGGTCTAACCAATTAGCATGGAGATGTTCTCATTTGTTCTCCCCTTTATGCAACATCTGGCTGGCAGGTTGGGCAACACTGTCTGGTTATAGACTAGAATTAAGGTTTTCAAACCCTGTTTAGAAGTAGAACCCTTTTTGCCAATACCTTCTCCTCCACCTGTCGAACAGATGACAACAGAGCTGTTCCAGGTGACTGGGGGTAAGAACCCCAAATCCCATCTGCTGAGCCCTCTCCTCCTCCTGTTTTCACCCTTTCCCTCAGCCTCTGATTCATGACTGCAGAATCCTGAGGCTCCAGGAAATGCAATGTGAAAACCACTGGCATACGCAAAGGAACTAGCTCTCTAGGACAAAGTCTGGGGCTTTGGTTTCAGCACCGTAGATGGAAGATGAGCAGAACAGACATTTATTGAGCACCTACTGTTCAGAGGCTATACCTTCCTTATGGCGTGTAATGCCTACACCATCCCCATGAGGAAGGAATTATTATCCCTTTTTGCAGAAGGGAAGATTGAGGCTCAGAATGTCATGAAACTGACAAAGTATGGAACTTGTCTCAAAGCCAGGTCTTTCTGATTTAAAGTGCCCCATGCTTCCATGGATGTTCATGGATTATCCCCTCTATGCCAGGGGTCATTCTCGGGGCTTGGATCCAGACTATTTCCCTGGATCCTTTCAAAGCCCTTTCCCTAAGGGAAAGGATCCAGATCACAAAGAGGACATATTGTATGACTTTATATAAATTTCAAAAATACATCTACCTGATCTATAACTATGGAAATCAAAAATAGTGGTTACCCTTGGTAGAGCAGGAATGGAATGTGGGGGGGGGGTAGCTACTGACTGGGGAGGAGGCTGAGGGAGTCCTGTGGGGTGCTGGGAATGCTGTGTGTCTTGATCTGGGTGATGGCTGCCCAAGGGCATACATCTATAAAAATTCCCCAAGCTACACACTTAAGATTCATGTGATTTATTACGTGCGAGTTATACTTCAGTTTTACAAAACTAAAACCCTACTATTTTTTTTAAATTATAATTGTACACATGAGAAAACTATGGTTCAGGAAAGAAACTGGTCTAGGATCCTATGGTCAGGATTGGAAACGTCAAAGGACTGTGTGGTGCCTTCTTCCTGGCATGGGCGCCCATCTCTGGCATTTTCAGCAACCTTTGGGTGGAAGCGTTCATATCCAGGGACTGTCATCAGAAAGACCTGTGTGCTCAAGGCCACATCCTTACCCCTGCCCTCTCCCGCCCCCCACCCCCGACACTGCACCTCATTCTTTTCATTGTGTGGCTTTGGTTCAATGGCGCCTTAGAGCTCTCTCGTGTTTCTGTGTTGGTCTGATGGCTATGAAAGCCCTCCCTGGGGAGGACAGAGCCCTGGGCAAGGTGTGGGCTCAGGAAAGGTGTAGGTTGTGAGTGGGTGAGGGAGGGAAAGCCAGGCTTTCCCACATGCCATCAGGGACACTTTGTCTCTTGTCAGAAGACCTGGCCTCTGCCCCCTCTCGCACTCAGAGCCTCCGGGGTCAGTCTCCGTGTCCCCAGAGAGCCCGTCAGGCATTACTTCTGCCTACTCAAGTCCTGCCGGGGTCCTTCCCCTCTTCCCTTACACTAAAAAAGCAGCTTCTATTTTTAGGTTCCATTGTAAGGGAGACCCTGGGATTCAGGCCAGGGATCCAGGGAGCTGGGAAACCACAGTCCCGGGGCTGGATAGGCTGTATGACTGAGTGGATAAAATGGCAGCAGCCTTGGCATCCAGTGGGTGTAAACCGAAGTCTGGTGGTGAATCACCAGGAAGCCCTGAGGGGCTGGGCTAGGATCAGGGTCAAGTGAAAGGCCTGCCTCTTTCCCGTCCCCTCTGCTGCAGTTCTACCCCACCATGAAGCTTCAGGAACAATCAGCCCAAACCCAAATCTGGCCACATCTTCTACTGAAAAACTCCGCAAGGCCTCTCCTTGTAGCCTGCATCTCGGGAGCACCACCAGAGGGTTTTAAGGAAGGAAACAAGAGCTATGATAGAGTTGGCATCTGAGCCAAGTCTTGGACAATGAGTCAGGTTTCAGGAAGTGAGCAGAGAACCCACCAAGGGGACTCGGGAGCTTTGAGGAAGAGAGGTTTCTACTGTCAGGGCCAATCTAGAATATTGGGCTTCACGCACAGGCACTGACCACTAGTGACAAAATTTTTGAAAAGAAGAATAAACTGGCAATGGCGTTCACCTAAAAATAAACAAACAAATAAATAAATAAATAAATAAAATTTCCCCCCTATGTAGGAAGGTCCAGAGACAAAATATGTTGGACGCAGGAAGATCATGTATTCAATCATTTAACAAGCATTTTTGAGCGCCTATTATGTGCCAGCCACTGGACAGGGTCCTGAGGAAACAGCATCAAACAGAGAAAATATGGATGGTACCCTCTGGGGGTGTATCATCAACAAAAAGGAAAAATATGGAGCCAGAGATAGCCAGCGTGACATGTGATGTGCAGGAGAAGGCCGGGAGGGTAGGAGAGCTCCTCGGGGAAATCTCACCCATCTGGGGCACTGTGGCTTTCCAGCCGAGACCTAGAGGGTGGGAACAGGAGAGACGGGAGCCGCGGGAAGAGGTCTGGGCGGAGCGAACACACAGAAAATGTCTCTGAGGCTGGAAAGAACTGGGCACATTTCGAAGTTCTTAAAAAGTTGAACATGGCTGGAGCTCAGAGTAGGGAGGAATCCTGGTAGACCAGGAGGGAGAGGGGAGCAGTGGGGGCAAACGGGGACCCACGGGTCTGTGGGAAAGCCCACCTGCCATGTTCGAGATCACACTATTTCCAGGAGGGTGGATGGGGGAGGGCTGTAAGAAGGGTACAGGGCCCCCATGGAGGAGATCATTGCAATGCCAGAGAGAGATGACACAGGCATAGTTGGGGAGTAGAGAGAAGAGGATGCATTCCAGGGCCTGGTGGAGACAAAATCCGCAGGACCTGGGGGGCACGGAGGGAGGACCACACCATGGCCGTGAAAGCCTCTTTCCCCTTCAGTCCCTCCCCATCACCACATCATGTGTTCCAAGCTCCTGGAAGCCAAACAGCAGGTCTTGCTTTGCCCTGGACCACAACTGTCCCAGGACCTTCCAGGTCAGAGATGCTCAGCCGCTAGCTGCTCAATGAATGAATGATAACCACCTACAAGAACCTGAATTGATCCCAGCTGTGGCCGGCAATGGCCGGCCCTGGCTTTCCTCCCCTCTCGTCTGGTCTCCTGTGGAGCGACAGACAGAGCCCAGGGGGCAGGGGGCAGGAGTGGCTTGTGGGCCCAGTGCCACCTGGAATGCTTAAAACATGAATTGTGAGTCAAGTGGCCCCTCTCACAGTTAATCGATGGCAGCATATCCTGATCGCTTTCATTATTATTATTTTCTTATGCATGTGTGATCGGGAGATTTATTGTTGAGGCTACAGAGGCAAAATCAATTATTCATGTTATAAATTAGAAAATGATTTATGTCTACAGGAGACGGGGCCTCAGCGAGCGGAGCCCATTACAGATAAGCTTTGCTGAAAGGACCAAGATTTATCTGTAAACTTCACAAATTGCAGCTGACCAATCCAGTCCTGTCCCCCCTCGCCGCTCCCCCAGGGCACCCATCCCTCTTACTGAGTCATTCTGTCTTTCTCTGTCGCCCACCATCCCCTTGACTCCTATTTCCTCTCCTGGCTTCCCACTGACTCCTTGATTTTTCCTGTTTTTCACCTTTGACAAATGCCCCATCCCTTGCTCCTGTCTCTTTGAGGGGAAAATGCTCCTGTCTCTTTTGGGGGAAAAAAACATGCTTGAACTTCTAAATAAACTTTCTGGTCTCTGGGGATAGCCTCCCCCGTGCAGGAAAAAAGAATCAGGGAACAGACTGGGGAAGAATCCTCTTGATTCACCTGCAAACCTCTTGAGAGGACCAAGTCACCTCTCTTGGAGCAGATGACTCCTGTCCCTGGTAAAAGATGTCCATTACCCAGCATCTGCACTGTCTTTCTCCCAGGTTCCTCCCAGGGAACACAACAATGAGGAGCAATGTGAGGCTGTGGAAAGCCCATTGGTTTGGAGTCACATGGACAGAGAGTTGAACCCTAGCTCTGCTGCCAACAGTGAGACTTTGGGCAAGTCATACCCTCTGAGCCTCAGTTTCCCCATCTGTAATATAGGTTTCCAGCACTGGGCCCACCTCATAGGACTGTTGGAGAAGTAACAGGCCTGGGGGCCCCAACACAAAGGGAATGCCCCCCAAGCTGTGAGTTTATTTAGGAGGACAAGAGACTGCAAATGGAATATCACTCTCTCTCCCTGCTTCTTACTCTTCTGTCAAACAACAGCAACCCTGAACTCAAAGAAAAATTGATCCATCAAAGAGGGGTCCTGTGAGTAAGGGAGAAGTATGATCCGATGATGACCGCTTCCAGTGAAGGCATCAAGAACACTGGGAAAGGAGTTCTGGCCCAGGAGTCAGGAAAGCAAGGTTACAGACTCGTCCTCTCATGAACCTGTGACCGCAGCAGGTCTCAGTGATCTCTGGGTCTCCCTTACCCCTCCAGTTGAAGGGAGGGGGGCGGGGAGAAACACCTTCCCTGCTGCCTCATAGGTTTGTTTTGTTTTGTTTTGTTTCAGAGAGAGAGCAAGCATGTGCCCGGGGAGACATCGAGGGAGAGGGAGAGAGAATCTTAAGCACAGAGTCCTGCACGGGGCTCGATCTCACCACCCTGGGATCGTGGCCTGAGCCTAGATCAAGATTCGGACACTTAACCGACTGAGCCACCAAGGCGTCCCCCCTCATAGGTTTTTATCCAATGAAAATAAGGCTCTTGAGTTGTTTGGAAAATCACGATAATCACAACAGCTTCTAGCATTCTTACAGGATGACGTATAGGAGAAAAAAGAGATTTGGGTCCGATGGAGGACAACCACAGCAGAAATGTGCTTAAGAAGAATCAGTCTCTTTTTTTTTTTTTTTTTAAGATTTTATTTATTTATTTGACAGAGAGAGATCACAAGTAGGCAGAGAGGCAGGCAGAGAGAGAAAGAGGAGGAACCAGGCTCCCTGCTGAGCAGAGAGCCCGATGCGGGACTCCATGCCAGGACCCTGAGATCATGACCTGAGCCGAAGGCAGTGGCTTATCCCACTGAGCCACCCAGGCGCCCAAGAAGAATCAGTCTCTTAAACGGTTGAGTAAATGCACCTAGAATGCCCTGATGTGACCGCAGAGCCCCCTGAGGGAGGCTCACACCTCACCAGCGGCTGGTGGTCCTGGCCCTGCCAGACTTCCAGACCCAAGGCCAATGTGATGGCACAGGGCCATCTCACGTCTGATTTGGGGCAGCGGCAGGAAGTGCTGGCCCAGAGAGCTTCACCGCTCTGAGCGCCCACAGTGTGCCAGGCCCAGCCTACAGTCTAGGGGGGGAGACAGACACTAACAAAACAACACACACACACATAAAACTATGAATAGGAAGCCCCAAGAGGATTCTATGATAAAGACGTGCCAGGAGATGTGAGATCCAGGAAGGGGGCCCAGCTCCAGTCTGGGAGTCAGACAAGTCCCCTATAAAGACTTGGGTCATAGCCAGGACCCAAAGGACCAAAGGATAGGTAGCAGTAAGGAGGGGAAAGTGACAGGTGGAGCAGACTATATGAACCCCATGGCAGGGGCGGGGGGATAGCAGGGGTTAAAGAAGGAAAGCAGGCCAGTGTGGCTGGAGAGTGTGAGTCAGGAAGCAGATAACTGGTGATGAATGTGGAGAGGAGGCATGGGTCAACTTTGGAGAGAATCTAAAACTGCCTCTAGCTCCCCAGTGGGGAACCTGCCTGGTTTTGAGTGATTGATTGTCTACCTGAAGCCCAGGAGCCTGATCCCAGGGGCATAGTCCCCACCTGGGAAACGGCACAGCCCTCTTCCAAAGGGCTGGAACCCTGGAATACGCTGAGCCTCCTTCTTCAAGGAAACTCGTGTTGAAAGAAGGGTTTCTCCATCTATCTGGGAGATCATGAGAGACTAATCTCCAAGTTCCCCAAGTAAGTTCCAGAATCCACTCCACACTCCCCACCAGAGCCCTGGGCTCTTTCTCCAAATTCATGGGCCCCTGCCCATCCTGAGGACTGAAAATGTTTCTCACTGCCCATGGCTCCTTAAATCCTGACACCTGGTCTTTGAGCTGATGGGAACTCCATGAACCCATCCTCTCTGTGCGCAGTGAGACAGCCCCTACAGCTCCTGGTCTGGCCCAGGCAAGAACCATATCCCCCAGAGCCAGCCTTGAGTGCCACTTAGGATACAAAAGTCCTCTAAGGCCTCCCCTTCTGTTGACCAAACAGCTTCAGACTCACCTCAGCTCCAAAGATATTCTCATTAGATTCAACTTTAATTCTTTCATCTTATCTCTGGGGGCTGGTGTTCGGTCGTTTCCAAGGAGTATTAGATATTGCCCCCAGAAATCCCACCGACCTTAAAGCCCACATTAGTTGATCCCACTCTCCACCTCCAAATCCTAGTGGCTCCCTATTGGTCATGTCCATAATG
Organism: Mustela nivalis; assembly: GCF_964662115.1. Taxonomy (NCBI): domain Eukaryota; kingdom Metazoa; phylum Chordata; class Mammalia; order Carnivora; family Mustelidae; genus Mustela; species Mustela nivalis. The sequence continues at coordinate 157,457,296 of NC_139021.1, read as the reverse complement.
AGGGTCTAAGTCATTAATATGGCAGAGAAGGTCATGGAAGTGGGGCCCCACAAGATGTCCCCAGCCCTGTCTTTCCCCAGCTATAGAGGACAATGACCATGCAGTGTCCTTCATGTTGGCACATGGCCTCTCTCCATCAAAATCCTGCTTGTTCATCATGGTCCAGTTCAAATACTGCCTCCCAGGAGGCCCCCGCAGGGATGGAGATAGCATAATGTAGTAGAGAGTCCCCAGGCCTTGAACCTTGGCTTCTCTACTGAATGGTTGTGTCCCCTCACCCAAGACCTAACCTCTCTGGGCCTTGGCTCTCTAGATCTTAGACAGAGGTAGACCATTTCCACCCCAGTAATGGTAGAGTCCGTGTGTTGGGGCAAGAGCTGGGGCTTGGGGTCCAAGTCCAGTTAAGGAGACAGATGAATACTTAAAACCACCCAAAGAGATGGGGAGTGGCCTTTCAGAGGCAATCCAGGGCTTTGGGGGGCCACAGAGCAGTCTTGGAACAGGGCCTCAGTACTAACGCAGAGCTGAGAGGAGTCTGGGGAAATACTTCGTCAGTGCTACCTTGCTGTACACATCGTAGTCATCAGCTCTGGATTATCAAGGCAGGCATATGGGGGCTTGGGGGGGAGGGGAGGTGGCAGACACAGACCCCTAGCAGGAGCTGGCAGCTGCCCCTGGGACACGGACCAGCTTGGATGGGGATGGGAGCTTCAGCTCCCGCAGGAGAGGAAAGCGCAGGCGGTTGATGGACTAGCTTTGGCAACGCTTGGTTACCTTGTCCTGCCAATAAAGTCACCAGGATTGAAAAATGAAACCAACTCCCTCCCTTGCCCTTGTCCTCGGGTGTTCTATGTGTCTAAGCTCTGTCCTTTTCACTGCCAAATTACCTTTGCTCCCCTTGCTCTGAAAAGCTGCTGGCAAAATGACCCCCCATGTAGGTCATACAGCAACACTGGATGTGTTAGGCACGTGGCTGGTGCTGGAATTGAAGGTGGCTGGATTCACAGGGGAGGGGAGATGGGTCTGAAGGGAAGGGACCATCTGTCTCTCACCCCAGCTGAGAAACCGCTCATGAGGCTTTGTTTAAAGGCAACAGGGAATCAGTTAAAAGTGTTTATCTGCACTGGTTCAGGATTAGGGAGGCCTGGAATGGAAGTATGGGTTCTGCCACTTGGCAGCTGTGTGATCTTGGAAAAGTTGACTTACCCCAAGCCTCAGTGTGCTCATCTGAAAAATGGGGGGAATAATGCCTACCTCAATGAGTTGTTGTGAGGCTTCAGTGAAGTTATGTATTGAATTTCATGCCTGATTGCCAGTGGTTTTTTTTTAAGATTTTATTTATTTATTTGACACACAGAGAGAGATTATAAGTAGGCAGAGATGTAGGGAGAAAGAGAGAGAGGGAGGGAGGCTCCCCTCTGAGTAAAGAGCCCGACGCGGGGCTCGATCCCAGGACCCTGGGATCATGATCTGAGCTGAAGGCAGAGGCTTAACCCACTGAGCCACCCAGGTGCCCCTGCCAGTGGTTGTTGTAAATGGCAACCGTTATTACCAACCGTTCCTGCTGAACCTTCCCGCTTTCTCTCGGAACCCCATGAGGAGGCCAGCAGTTAAAGTAAAGCAGACTGGGAAAAAGAAGTTAAGATTGATATTAGGAGGGTGTTTATGGGCTAAGAGGAAAATAGGTTTGTGGGGAGACACATTGCCCAAGAACTTGAGCACCCTACCTCAAATTCCCCCTCAACTTGGGGGTGGGCACAGGAGGAGAGCGGCCAAGATTTATGCCCCCAGAGATGCAGGGCGCAGGCTGGGTCTTGCAGACTCTGGGCGGAGAGCCAGGCTGGTGTTAACTATAACCAAGTCTGAGCTTCTCCTTTTTAAAAAGCTCTCTAAGCCTCTGTGCAGAAAAATGCCTAGCACAAATATAATACATGCTTAATAAATTTTTGTTGAAAGAAAGGGGAGTGGTGGGAGGGGAGAGGGAGGAAGGGAAGAGAAAAAGGAAGGTGGACTCTAAGGAAGGAAGCCAGTGAGAGCAGCGAGGGGGTCTAGGCTCGCATTTGCTCCCCATCTGCGACATCTGGCAGGTAAGCAGGTTACTCCTGGTAGGCCCCACCGCCTCCCAAGCTCTGCTGTGAATGTTAGAGTCTGATCACTTCCCCAGCTGCTCAGGGGCAGACAGCTGGCCCACGAGCCCTTCGTGCAGATCCTGGCAAGGCTGTGGCCCCTCACCTCCAGCCCCAGGCTCAGGATAGGCAGCGTAGGTATGAGCTAAGATCTCCCAAGCCGCCTGCTGCCTCCCTCCTCCTCTGACCCCACGGATCTTTTCAGCTGCCATCCCAGCTCCTTGCCTTGCTTCCCTGACCGAGCAGCTCATCAGTGCACTGACCCTCAGACTCCAGAACCTCCACCCCTTTGCAACATCGGCTTGGTTCACCCTTTAGAAAGAGCAACTCTGTCTGAAACCTCCCACATTGGCCAGCTGGCTTGTAACTGCCTCTCCCTCACTTCCCTGTTACTGACTCTCTCCCCTCTTACCAAAGGAGCTTCTCCTGTCCTCGGGATGGAGGCTCCACTTCATTTTGAATTAAATCAGTGTGTCTGGCTCTGTTCTAGGTGGGCCCTCAGACATGTAGGGTCATCTGAGGAAACCCCGATCCACCTCCAAATTTGCTCACATCCTTGGTCCAGAACATTGTTCACCCTCCTTGCACCCCCCACGACCATTCTCTTCTCGCCAAAGTCTACAGATGATGCTTCTGTAAGTCCCTACATTTAGCTTACTTCTTCCGACAGATATCACACAGAAGGCCCAGCTCAAAGGCCACCTCCTCCCAAAGCCTTCCCAGAACTCAACCCTCAGAACCAATCACCAGCACTTAGCCTACAGCCCTGTTTTCAGCACAAGTCACAGGCTGCCTGCATTAGGCTCAGTCATGTGTCTCCCTCCCCTACCCCACCCTTAATTTTATAAGCAGGAATCTTATTCATCTCTGCATCCCTGGCCCTAAGCTTGTTGCCTGGAAGGTATACAATAATGTATGTTGAGTTGCCTAAATGGTGGGCACCTATGGGCTGGCAGCTTTCCCAGGCCCCCAGGCCCCTCAAAAGATGAAAAACCGTATTCTTAAGAAGGACATCACTTTGGGTTCACAATCACCTGGGGATGAAACAAAGACTGGACAGTTTTCCTGGCCAGCCCCGTGGCCTCCACCACACACATAGAACGGCCCGTGTGTGTGCAGGTGCCAGCCGTTATCAAAGCGCCATGCTTACAGACTAGCTGCAACCATGACACTGATTTCTACCAGGCCCCTAGATCTTTTTCATCCAACACATACATAGCCTCGGAGTACTTCCCCCACCTCCACACATACCTTTTCATGTATAGAGTTTATGTTTTCTCCTTTTGGGATAAAAAAATAGCTTTGATCCACTTATCTGTATAATAACGAGGAAAGCATGGATTTGGGTCAGCATTCTTCTTCGTCCTTTTCCCAATTCCCGTTTCCCTTGTAAAGGACACCTTCAAGTTAAAAACCTCAGGCCTCTTCAGATGCACTCCTTCCCCATACCCAAAGAGTCTGTTCATTCTTGGGAATGTCTCCAGATTTCATCCCCCCCTTCCCATCTTTAGAGTTGTCACTGTCCTGATGTGGTCCTCAACACCTCCCATCCAAGGACCGCTCCAGTGGAACATGAGAGCGGAGGAGAACAGTAGAAATCATGGCCCAATTGCCTCATTACAGAGATGGGGAGACTGAGGTTCAGATGTGAACTAACTGCCTAGTGTCAAGGTGAGAGGAAGCGAATGCCCCCTGAGGAACTGTCCTGGTCTGCCATATTCAGTTCTGTGACCCCAGCACCTGGTAAAGTGGCCCAGAGCCCTGCAACCAGTAAGTGCAAGGCCTAAACGACAGAGCCAGATGCAGAGCTGGGTCTTTGGACTCTCAGCCCAGGATACTGTCCTTCCTGGCTGTGGGATACCCCATGTGGCTCAACCCCAGCTGCCAACCCAAACTGTGCTTCAACACCCAACAAACGCTTCCTTTGACAGGCAACCCTCCTGCCTCAGAACTTAACATGGATCCTATTCAAGGCACCTGGATGGCTCAGTTGGTTAAGCATCTGTCTTTGGCTCAGGTCATGATCTCAGGGTACTGGGATTGAGCCCCACGTCGGGCTTCCTACTCAGTGGGGAGATTGCTTCTCCCCATCCTCCTGGCTCATGCTCGCTCATTCTCATGCATGCCTTCACTTTCTCTGTTTCTCTCTCTCTCTCTGCCAAATAAATAAACAAAACCTTAAAAAAAAAAACTACTAGGGATTCTTATTCATTACCTTGTAATGAAACACACTTATCCTCCTTTCTCAAATCATAGGGGCACTAATGATTTTCTTTCAGAAGAAAATTCAAATGGTATGTACTGTTGAGGGTGAGAGAAAGAAGAGAATGGACTTTGACATCCAAAATTCATGAAAATCCAGACCTGATCTCTGGGCAACAGGATCTCAGACCAGGACACAATGAACCACTCCGACCAGCTCGATGAAGTTGAAGAGAGGCACAAAACGGGGTCCAGGGCCATGTGGGATAAGATGGAGGAAGTGGAACTGAGGGAACCTTAGCTTCTTCTGGGGGGAAGCAGAGCTCAGCAGCCAGGATCTGTCCCCCAGTCAGTAAGCTCTGCCCCAGCGCTCATCAAGTGGGGAGGTCAGGACAGGTTCAGTCTTCAGAACAGAAACCAAGAGGCTTCACACAAAACTGGTGTCTTAGCTGAGTATTCCCTTTCTTGGGGGCTGGAGCTACCGTGCCAAAGGGAGGACCACCACCAAGCGTCTGCTATCTTTAGTCAAACATCCAAGACTGGGCCCCCTCTCTGCATTCATCTGCTCTTGCTGCCAGAACAAAGTATCACCAACTGGGTGCCTAAACAACAGAAATCTATTTTTCTCACAGTCCTGGAGCCAGAAGTCTGAGATCAAGGAGTCAGCAGGGTTGATTTCTTCTGAGGCTTTACTCGGTGGCTTGCGGATAGCCACCTTTTCCTTGTATCTTCACAAGGTTTTTCCTCTATGCTCACACACCTTTGTGCCCAAACCTTCTCTTCTTATAATGACCCCAGTCACCTGGATTAGGATCTACCCTAACAACCTCATTTTAACTCAGTGACTTTTTTAAAGAGTCTGTATCTGAATACAATCACATTAGGGTAGTTAGGATTCCAACATATGAATTTGGGATTTTAGAATTTTAGAATTTAGCCCATAACATCCTCTCAGAGGATAGAGTCCAGAGTGTTGTGGACACAGGATAAAGGCTGCAGAGAACCTACCAGGCCTCTTCTCGACATGTGCCCACGGGTAGGAGGAATTTGAAAGCAAATGCCTGCTGATAAATGCCTATGGGTTTGGGGCTGAAGACCTTTGATAGAGCACTGCTTCTGAGACTGTGCCAGCAGTAAAGAGGTTCTGAGCAGTGTCTTCAACACAGTCCTAGGAAAGTCTCCCTGGGCAGAATGAGGGTGTGAGAATCAGTTTGTCATCCCACCGGCAAGTGGGACCCCAGGCAGCACAGAGCTCTCGATGACAAGGAATGGGAGTCAGATAAGCAGCTCCTTCAGCAGGACCAAGATGGTGGGAGGTAGAGTAAGGCAGCAGAGCTAAAGACCTTGGGAATAAAGGCCTGGGAGAGACATGCTGTGCTAATAGTTCCAGTTAATGGCCTTGCTGAATTATACCCTTTACCCTGTAATTTGGTAGTCCTGCCCACCTTGACTCTGGACTTGACCATGTGATTTTCTTTGGTCAACAAAACATTAGCAAACATGCTTGTGAGCAGAAACTTAAAAGGTGATTGTTTGCTTCCACTCCCTATATGACTGGGTTCATTGGCCATGCACATCTGCCATACCATGAGAGCATATTTGGGCTAGCCTGATGGACACTTGACAGAGAGCTGAGTCATACAAACATTCCAGACATCAAGCCATCCAAGATCAGCCAACAGCAAGCCAAACAATCCACAAATGTAGAAGAATGCAACCATTACAGGAAAACTTCCTAGCAGAACACTGACCCACAGCAAACTAAAAAAAAAATGATTATTGCTTTAAGCTTCTAAATAATGGGGCGGTTAGACCTCATTATTATGGTAAATTCAAGAGAAAAAGCACAATAGGCAGCATTCAAGCACCAGACCACAGCCAGGGATCCAGAGACCCTTGGATCTGAGGGAGTCTGACAATTTGAGATCCTGAAGAAAGAGACTGGCAAAGCCTGGAGGCCAGAGCAACAACAAGACTTGAGCCCTGATGACAGATTCCTCCTTACCTTGTATCCCTGATCCTCCCAAGTCCTGACCTTCACCTCTCTTCCATCAAGGTTATTTGTGCATTTGGCTAATCCACACACTAGATATTACATGTCTTGGCTTATCCTTCATTGTCTTTCCTCTTCTCTCCATCTCTCAAGGGTGCCAGAAAAACACACTGAACCAGGAACCAGAAGCCTGGCTCTTCTTATACTGAGTGACCTTGCGCATCTCAGTCCCCATCACTGATACTCAGTTTAATGGTCTGTCAAGTGAGGGGTGAGACTAGATGACATCGAGGGTGCCTCCAGCATTCCCTGTCACTAGTGATCCCAGATCTTTAGTTTCTTCCTTTCACCTTCCACTCTCCACTTGTTAACCTTGCCTTCTTGTCTGTATGCAGTTTGTTCCAGCTACCTGAGAAATAAGGCATTGAAAACCTATGCATTTCTGGTGCCATCTATTATCAGCGTTCCCTCATCATCTATTAGGAAGAAACATTTCCCCTTATCTTTCTCTTGTTCCTAGTGTATTTTAAAGAATGTTTTTCTATTTCCTTTTATGTGTTTTGCAGGTTGCATCTCATTTCTTTCTTTGATTTTTCTCTTCTCACACCTATAAATTCTGGTTATTTCTTTGTTCTTTTCTTGGGCAATCGGGCCAAGCTTCCTATTTTTGCCTTTCCAACGGGCAGATCTGTTCCCTCTGCAGCTTTTTGTCTGACCAATGAGATTTCTCCTCATCACTTACCAATCCTGTTTCAGTTGGAGTTTGGTGTTTTGTTTTGTTTTGTTTTGTTTTCAATAGGACTTTAATTAATTCTGTATGCTGGATTGTTGTTTGGTAGTCACATCTCTGCAACTTAACTGAGTGACCTTGGCCAGATCTCAGAGCCTCAGTTTCATAACCTGTAAAATAGGGAAGAAATATCTGCCCTTACTACCTGCCAGCGTTTTTATGAGGCTTTCAGAAGATGGTAAGACAGTCTTTAATAAACTCTGAGAATGGTATAAAGAGAGGGGTCATGGTTTTTGTGGACAGGCTTGATCTTCTGTCTTATGAAAGTGAGCTCTGCTGGTAAAACCAGAAATCAGAATGTTTTTTTGTCCTGAAGAGCTCACTAAGCAGGGATTGCTCACCTTCGTATAGCCTCCCCATTTCTCTCTCAAAAGATAAGACCATTGAGGAGACCCCTGGCCTAACTGCCTGGGACTGTGTATTTCTACTAGAGGGCTCCAGAATATTTAACATTTTTCTTGTCCTGTCTGAATCCTCCTCATCTTTTTTCTGGCTCTTTAGGAAGGTCCTCTCTACTCCAGATGATACCATTTGAGCCACCTTCCACATTTCTGTGTGCCCTTCTCCCCCCAACAAGTAAAACCATGAGATTCAGGTTGATCTGTCAGAGTACATGAACATGACCTAAATAGGACCAACCAGAATCTTATCTGTGATCAATGCACAGAATTTGGGAGAGAGAAGATACTTTTATGCTGGTGTTGCAAATCAGAAAGGGCGTAATTCCTGGCAGCCATTGTGTCGATGGAAGCCTATCTCCAGAATGAAGCAAAGCAGAGAATAAGAGCTGGAGGAAGGGATGGTCAGGATGATATCTCTCATTCTCTCTTCTCCCCTACCCGATGCCCCACCAAATTTAGCAACTGAAGCCATATCTATACCTAAACTTCCTAGTCTTCTGAGCTAACTGCCTATCTTTTTGGTTAGGCTTGTTTGAGTTGTAGAAACTGTTATCTTATTGAAAGATCTCTGCCTAATATACCTCATACATCTCAAATAGTTCTGGTGTCTCTCTGCTCCCCCTTACTACCAGTAGTGCTGTCACATGGCCAAGATAGCAAGGAGGCACTTATAGGAAAAAGGGAACCTGGGGAGCTTGTCTTTCCCTCATGAGCTCACATAAACTATATACAGACTAGAATGTTCCTTCCTCCCATGGTGGCCTTAAGGAGGGAATCATGAGAATTTAGAAATATTCCAGGCTTTAGAGGGAAACAGACATGGGTCTTGATCCTGTTCCTATTTATAAGCCCTGTTACTTGGGACCTATACCCTCTCTGGACTCCTTTCTTACAAGACTATTTAGAAATAATGTATTTAAACAGCCTGGCTTATAGTAGACACTCAATAAATGGTGCCTATTATAAAAAGTTTCTTAATCTTTCTGAATTCAACTTTCTAAACTGAAATGCCTCCCTTTGTGTTTCTTTTCCTGTTTTCTTGGAAACTTCTATTATCATAGTTTTTGGTCATTTTCTGTAGGGTAACCTTCAACTTTAAAATACTTAAAGACTTCCTCTTCCCTACTGTACCTGGATGCTGTCTTCATGTAACAGGCCCTCAGTGAGCATTTGTGGGATGAATGAATTTGTGAACACAGAAATGAAAAGTGCATTCACCTCATTATAGCTCTACTTTCAGCACCATGGAGCTGTCCGCAGTATTCTTGGGAACCAAGGAGTCAACTCAGAATTTCAAACTTAAATATGGGATGCCTGGGTGGCTCAGTTGTTTAAGTATTCACCCTTGACTCAGGTCATGATCCCAGGATCCTGGGATTGAGCCCTGCATCAGGCTCCCTGCTCAGAGGGAAGCCTGATTCTCCCTCTTCCACCCACCCCCCATTTGTGTTCCCTCCCTTGTTGTCTCTATGTCAAATAAATAAATAAAATCTTTAAAAAAATTTAAATATGGATTGTCTACCAATTTCTTTAACTATGTCAGTGTTTTATCTGGTATCTCCAATCTGGTAGTAGGCTCCTTAGTAACAGGGAATTTTCCATATGTTTCATTTTTTCCTCATTCATCCATCCAACAAAACTTGATGAAAGCTCCTGTGGTAGGAAGATATCTATTACCTTTAAAGAGCCTATAGACTCCCAAAAGAAAACTTACAAAAGCAAAAACTTTCCTCTACAAATTTCTAGACACACGATGCCTGTTCCATGGGGATAAAAACAGAATCATGTGATATTAATGGTGGAAAAAACCTTCAAAATCATTGAATATAACATCTTTTAGCACACCATCCCACAATCCCAACCACAGTTTATTCTTTAATGCAAAACTGGTGCCCCATGACTTTTCAAGGCCATGCTTTCTGGTTTGCTATTTGCTTTTTGGTTTTTTGTTTGTTTGTTTGTTTACAGAGAGACACAGCAAGAGAGGGAACATAAGCAGGAAAAGTGGGAGAGGAAGAAACAGGCTTCCTGCCAAGCAGGGAGCCTGATGTGGGGCTTGATCCCAGGACCCCAGGATCATGACCTGAGCAGAAGGCAGACACTTAATGACCGAGCCACCCAGGCACCCCTATTATTTGCTTCTACACAAATTTCATGAACCTATATTCAAGAATTAAAAGGTTTCCATCTTTGGAATTCTGGAGAGCAGCCCAAAGTTCTCATAATTTCTGCTCTGTTTAAGAGCCCTCTGGTACTCCTTGTCATGAGTCTACATTGCTCCCTTCCCCTCCACCTTCTGAATGAGCTTGCCTTGCTTTGTGTTCAAGGCCACACCACTGCTTTATCCCTTTTCCATGTATTCCTTTCTCTCAGAGTAGACTGGCTACAGGGCTGGTCCAGAATTTTAATTATACACATCATGTTGTGGTCACCAGTACCAGGAACCCCTCCAGGGGAGGATGTTTTGCAGGTTACCTCTGGGGAGTCAAGATTCCCCTGTCAGAATGTTCTGTCCACTTCTCCATCACCTTTAGATATAAAATTGTTCACCACTCTCCTCTTCCTCACAGAGAGCAGAAAAACTCCATCTTCCTACAATTCACGTCATTAAGTGGAGGGTGTTATTCAGACATGGAACATTGATTTGACCATCAAAAAGGGAGGCAGTAATCACGCAGTAGGGTCAAAAAAAGTAGGAATCTAGGAAAGATTTTCAAGACCCTTTCAGACTGCCTCTTACACATTTCTAATCACCCATTAATCTCCCACTCTACCATACCCAGGTTGGTATGCTTAGTAGAGTCCTTTTATATGGATATATTACCCCTGCCTAATCTCTACCCATCTCTGGCAGAGGCTTCCAGAGAAAGAATTGTGCTTGGAGGAGAGGAAGGCAGAGGAGAAAAGAGGTATTTGTATGTTTGTTAGCTTATTGCTGACTATCTCCCCCACCAGAATGTAAGCTCCACAAGGACAAAAACTAAGTCTATTTTGTTCATATGGTTTACTCAGCACCTGGCACATAGCAAGTATTCACACTTGCTGAGTGAAAAAATAACCACCAAAGAAGAGAAACCAGAGAAGAAGGCAGAAGAGAGGTACTTCTTGCACACATGTTTCTGTCTTGTGGCTAATGGAATGGGAGATGGATGAGAGGGCAGCATGTCCTCAGAGATTGGTCCAAAGGGCCTTTGTGCTCCTTTCCCCAACCCAAGGGCCAGGGTTGCCTTCCATGATTTCTGATCCAGAGCTGACAACGGTCCTAGGGGGAAGACACAACGGGTGGCTGACTCTCTCTCCTTACCTTTGTTCAACCATCTGTAACTGTGACAGATGGCAGCTAGGAAGGGCTACATGTGAGAAGGGGCAGAGGCAGTGAAAAGACCAAAGCAGAGAGAAAGGAGCTGCCTCAGGGTTTCAGATTCAGGTCACTTCTGAGTTCTGAATAGGCAAGATTGACAGCCCTCCCCTTTTTTTTGTCTTCCAACACAGGCTGAACTCCCTCTTCTGCTCACCATGGGGGGCTCTGGAGACATGGGTGTTCTAGGCCTGTCTGTAGCACTAAATGTGAAAGACATACAGACAATGTTTGTAAGGGAGATGTCAGGATACCAGAAGTTATCTCATCTTTTTTAGAAATGCCCACAAGTGGTGTGGGTTCTACAGATCTTGACTTAACAATCTAAGCCTCTATTATTGACCTTTAAACTAATTTACCAGTTTGTTGGTCTCTTAGACTCCCTCTATGCCTCAGGGCATGTTCTTCATGGCCTCCATGATTTTTCAAGGAATTTGATTAGCAACTTGTAAAATTCATATAGAGGAATCAATGAGCAAGAACAGCCATAACTATTTTTTAAAAAGAACAAAGACGAGGGCTTGTACCATCAGATATCAAGACATATTACAAAGCCATATGAATTTAAGTAATGTGGTACCAGCTCAGGTATAGAGAAAGAAGACAATGAAACAGAATAGATTCCAGAAAGAGACCCAAATAATTAAGGGAATTTGGTTTAAAAAAAAAAAAAAGATGTGGGGCACCTGGGTGGCTCAGTGGGTTAAAGCCTCTGTCTTCGGCTCAGATCATGATCCCAGGGTCCTGGGATCCAGCCCCACATCGGGCTCTCCGCTGAGCCAGGAGCCTGCTTCTTCCTCTCTCTGTGCCTGCCTCTCAGCCTGCTGTGATCTCTGTCTGTCAAATAAATAAAATCTTTTTTAAAAAAGATGTTATAATTAATTAATAGGGAAAGAGTTAACAATTCATTAAATGGTATTGGGACAATTAAACATCCTTATGGAAAAAATAAACTAGGTCCCTACCTCACACCACATAAAATATGTTCCAGATAGGTTATAACATTTATATACCCTCTGTTCTACAGCTTTTATTTCCTTAAACATGGATTTCTTTAAATATGTACTTCCACATCTCTCTTCCCTTGTTTATATTGTTCCCTCTGTCTAGAAGAGCACAAATTCTATCTCTGCTCCCCCTCTTCTTCCTACAACTTTGCTTTGTAGGCCCAGGCTAAAGGAAATTCCACATTGAATCATTCCATGGTTTCCTGATGGATTGGAAGTTCCGCAAGGACAGGAGCCATATCATACCTCTATGCATCTATCCTTAGCATCTAGAAAAATTCCTTGTAAGAATAAGGAGCTCTGTAAATAAAAACTAATGATAATGATTATGGTGATGATGATGGTGGTGGTGAAGAAGCTTAACCAGATGCTCTGGGAAATACAATGGATGACTCATGGTTTGTAAAGAAAATGCTCTTCATCAAGTCCCTAATTAACTTAAAAGTCAGGACTCCAAGTTAAGTTCCTTCTCTGATACCCATCTATTAATTCCTGATCTGGAATTTGATTCTGAATACAATACTTGTTCATTCATCTATCAATAAGACATTTGGGTTGCTTCCATATCTTGGCTACTGTAAATAATGCTGCAATAAACATATTGAGTACATATTTTTTTTTGAATTAGTGTTTTTGTTTTCTTTGGGCAAATATCCAGTAGTGGAATTATTGGATCACATTGTATTTCTATTTTTAACTTTTTGAGGAACCTCCACACTGTTTTCCATAGTGGCTGTACCAATTTACATTCCCATCAACAGTGTACCAGGGTTCCTTCTTCTCCACATCATTGTCAACACACTTGAAACTAATATAACATTGTATGTTAAGTATGCTCAACTTTTTAAAAAAATGATACTTGGCAGCCAAGGTCATCCCAGATCTTTTTTTAAAAATCAAAGTACAGTTGGTATACGACATTCTATCTGGTATACAAAATAATGACTCCACAGTCCTCTACATTACTCAGTACTCACCATGTTAAGTGTAGTCACCATCCAATCATTGATGGCCTATTCTCAAGAATTTGGAAATAAGTAGTAAAATCATAGGAGTCAAATTTTTAGAAAACTCTCATCACTAATCAATTAATTTAAAAGCATTTTTTTAGCTTTTCTTCTATGTCAGGAGATACAAAGAGCTAAATTCGAAGAAGCTACTTACAAAAGATACACAGCAATATATATGCCAAATTCTAGTTTCATTATTAAAAACATGTCTTTGAAATCAGAAATACATGGGTCTTCATCCTGACTCTCATACTTACTACCTGTGTGGGCTTGAGTAGATTATTTTACCCATCTAAGTCTATGTTTTCTTGCTATAAAATGGACATAAGATAAGTATCTATTTTATAACATTGTCATGGGACTCAAATGGAAAGTATGGAAAACACTTAAAACTTAGCATAATGACAGACGTGTAGGAAATCCTCAATATAAGCCACCGATATTTTTGTTGTTGTTCTAGAACAGCAGTTTCCATATATAGGCAATAGGCCCTGGTAGGCCCCAGAATTATTATAGGGGAGCCCTAAGTCTGCAAGACAACTAAGAAAAATCTATAGAATGGACAAATAATATGCCTCTCACACATGACTTACTATTTTTCTTTTTTTTTTATATTTTATGCATTTATTTGACAGACAGAGATTACAAGTAGGCAGAGAGGCAGGCAGAGAGAGAGAGAGAGAAAGAGAGAGAGGAGGAAGCAGGCTCCCTGCTGAACCAAGAGTTTGATGCAAGGCTCCATCCCAGGAGCCTGGGTTCATGACCTGAGCTGAAGAGGCTTTAACCCACTGAGCCACTCAGACACCCTATTTTTCAAATGGATATAAATGTGACTATAATGAAAAAAAATTTGGTCTAAGATAAAAAAGGAATGTCATTGTTCAATTTATTACTTCACCACCACCACCCCCCCAACTTCTGGGCTATCACTAATCCAAAGACAGTGAGAAAGTTTTGCTTCCTTTTCCTTGGGAAACTCAGAAACATGTGCATGGGTTGTAGGCAAAGGACTCTCAAAAGCCATTCCCTGTAGAAGAGATTGGAGAGAATTTTCCAAGGTTAGAGATTTGAGCTAGAGGTTATGAATTCCTCTCACTACCTTCCCTTCCTTCTGTAATTGCTTGCAAATGGGAACCAAATGATCAGAATCCTTCGTGATATCAGTGCTCAGCACAGGGTGTCCGTACCAGAGCTAATCCTCCAGTTTTCCTATAACTGTCATTACAGTAAAGAAGAAAAGCCCCAAGCAGAAGCGGGCCCACCTGAGGAGGGTGCTGGTGAAGAGAGACCCAAGGAAAGGTTAAAGGGCTACTTCTTAATAGAGCACAAGGGAGTTGGAATTGTGAAAGGCAACATTAAGATTGATTTCCCCGCAAAGTGCCTTTTTCGTAAATGCTATCTTTGGGTGTTTAAGTGGATAATCTTTATTTTCAGGAACTTTTCTGAGGGAATCGGACTTGAATCTTTTAAATGCTGAAGTCTCGTTTATTGAAACCCCTGTTGGTCTCTGGTGGCCCAATATTTTGGTCTCCTTTAACGCTATTGCCAACTTTAGATTTCCCAACTGACAAATCCAGGCTCATACTGGAAAGTGTGGCTGAGAGGGTGTGTATATAGAACAGGGGTCAGGCCAAAGGACTATAAGCATCTCACATGGCAAGAGCCAGACACAGAGGCCAAGTGCCCAGCCTTCCCAGAAGGGAGAGAGAGAGAGAGAGACAAAGAGAGGAGGAGAGAGACAGAAACAGGAACAAAGAGGTGCGGGGGAGGGGGGGAATTGGGGGTGGGAAGAAGGGTTTCACTTTATCGGTTTCCAGAACTACAGAATCCATAAGGCACTGAAGCTCAGAGAAGGAAGACTCTTCCCCAAGGCCAAGGAATGAAGGTCTGGAAGAGCTGGAATTAGAATCCAGGTCTCCCGGCTAATCAGTGACACCTTCTGAATCTGCCACATAGCCCTTTCCATAGTGACACCATGGAAAGGGTGACCTAAGAGCCAGGAACCCCAAGGGCCGAAGATGGGAAAAGAAGACAATGCTGACTCACTTTTCACCACGCAGCTTCTAACTGGCGCCAGAGTAAGGATTTGGCAGAGTCGTAGAATGGCGAAGGAAGGAGACAGAACACAATTTCCTATGGAATGTGGTTAGGAATTCTAAACAGGACAACCATTGATTGCTGGTCACTGTGCCATCACCCCCAGCAACACGGAAGACTCAGGTTTACACAGTGTTCAGCCTACCTCCACCAGTGAGACACCTTTCCCTGCCTCTGCTCAGGAACATTGCATCCAGAGATAGAGATTTGAGAACACATTCAAGAAGTCTGATAATGGAAGAAAAAGTGGCCCCTGGCTCAGCAGGACATCCGATGTCCTGAGCTTATTCAAAATGTAACATGGTCTCTTCTGGTTGGTGAGTGGGAATGAAAAGCAGTTAGATTTACTTTGGAAGAGAGGACACTGGACAAGGGCTATGGTCTGGACCCATGTATAATTATATAATCCATGATATGCTGAAATGCTTTTAAAGCCCATAAATTTGACTCTACTTCCGTAGCAGGCAGAACTGAAAGAGAGGCATCAACAACTTCTATCAACAAATTAGGATGTCCCAGAAGAAAGGTGAAAATGGTGAATATTGTCTCTGTGACCCCTGCTGGGTCCAACCTCCCAGGATGGCTCCCAATATTCCCATCCCTACCCATCCCATCTTGCCCCTCTGAATGCAGCTGACCTCTCCATCAAATGCCAGACCACAAGTATTGACTCCTGTCTCCAACATCCATTCAGTTACCTCCCATTTGCCAGCTCGGACCTTGGGGTAGACATTCTTGTTTTTCCTGGCTTTCCAAGCCCCATTTGGTTCTGTGTCTCTGGATGGTAACACCAGCACCCACCCACTCCTTGTTGATGATCACTGGGGGTCTTCCCTGGATCAACCTCCACTCTATCCCTCATAGTTCACTCCTTGTATTTCCAGCCACGCCCCTTAAACAACCACCCAGGAAAGAGACACATCTCTTCAGCCTGCTTCTGCAGAATAGACCATCTTCTTGTCCAGGATCCCATGGCTTCAAGTGCTCTCTTTCAGCCTTTGTCTCTCTGGTTGCCACAGTTTAGTACTGAGGTTCTACTATCCAGATACTGAAGATGCAAAGATAAATGAGACAACAATCCCTTCCTTCTGGAAGCTCACAAGTTGTTGGAAGAGAAAGAGCAGTAAACAAGCACAATATAACAGTCAAGAATCAGCTTTAGGTGACAAACTTAGGCCAAAAAAAAAAAAAAAAGGCAAGGGGATTGGGAGAGATGAATTTATTAGTTTGTAGTAACATATAACTTAACAATCTACAGGTATCATATAACAGTAACATATAACTTAACAATCTACAAACTTCAGGTATGATGTGATCCAGGACATCTTTAGAGGTATGTACCTCTCCTCTCTCCACTCTGGTTTCCTTTGCCTTTATTCTCAGACTAGCTCTGTCTGCATTATGTCCTCCACCCCTATCCAGAAGCTCCAGCCTTCCACCCTACTAGCTCAGCAACCCCCAAGAATATAACTCTATCCCAGTAGCTCCACCAAAGTCTAGGGAAGGCCTCCTATATTGTCTTGATTCAACCACATAACTTTTTGTGAACCAATTACAGTGGCCAAGGGGATGTAGTACTCCGACTGACTAACCTTGATCACATCCCAGTGAAATTCCACGGATGAAAACTAGAACAGGGATCATTTCCCGAAGGAAAATCAGGATCCTGTGTCTAGAAAAAGGATGCTGGGCAGGTGAGAGCAACAAGTTCCCACTTCACCACCAAGCCATACTGTTCTCTCCCTGTACTCTCCTAGCCTCTCCAGGCCTTCCCACTCAGCTAGCTTGACACCTAAGATGACTCAAATGTGACTGTGTCCTGGTGTGTTCATGTGTCACCACTCTGATCATGCATTTACACCATTGCTTTTTCGTGAAAGCCCTAATGCCATACCCTCTACTGGTGACCAAATATGGGAAATCACAGTCCATAAAGTGGAAGACAGTGGCACATGGAGAAAGAGCAGGCTTTGAGGCACCTCTCCAACACCATAGCCCAAGAGCAGCTCTTCCTCTGACCGTCAAAGAGCGAACCCAGGCTAATGCCACACTCTTGCTTATATGTAACACTGCTTTAATTTTGCATCACTTAAAAGCAAACACAGCTGTTTGTACAATAAAGACTCAAGGTTTTCCTCACAGGGTGTTTGTGTATTATGTACATGCCTGAGTTGATTTCAAGCACAAACAGCCCAGCTTGAATCGTTAAAAGACTTCATCATTTGCCAATACACACACATACCCCACTCTGTCCTCCAGCTATCTCCACCCACCCTCGAGACTTTGAAAGCATTCTGCCAGGATTCAAGGATGGCCACCCCTCTTTCTAGGTGGCCTAGAACAGGGTTAAACTTTGTACCAGGTTGAAAGAAAACCTATAGGTTAGCTAGCTAAGCCATTTGGCCTACATCAATTGTCCCAACTGCCACAACATTGGCAATGTCCTGCCAAGAAATGACTCAACGTTGTCAGGAATTCAGGAGAAGCTTAAAAACAAAAAAGAAAAAAAGAAAAGGCCTATCTTCCAGCCAACGATGATTCACTCAACCTACAAAATTATGTGGTGGCAATAAAAGTCAATGGGCTGACTGTGTTTGAGGCCATACTCTTCCCCAGCACTGGAGTCCCCGAGACTTTCTATAAGCAGGTGGATGGATGAACCCTGAGACCATATAGAGTCTGTGCCTATATCCTGAGCTCTTCCTCTGGGGATTAGGAAGAAGAACCATCTACCTTAGGCAGTACCATGGAATTGAAAACTCTCATGTTTGGAAATCAGACATATCGGAGGCTAAGTCTTGGCCCCACCACTTCCTTGCTCTGTGACTGGGGGCATGCCTTGGTCTCGGTATTGTAAAGTAGGGAGGATAATACCAACCTTCCAGCTGGCTGTGATGATTTACCAAAGATTTACTAAGTACCCACTCAGCTCCAGACTCTGGGGAAAGAACAGGGAACCAGAAATGTGGAGCCTGTCATTATAGAGCTCTAATTATGTTAGCCATATAATAGTGTATGCAAAGTAATTCCCCATTGGAAATGCTGGTTGTTAGTCATGATGGAGACCAAGGAATTCCAAGATCTTATCGCTACTTGTGGGGAGGGAGGTGATGGAGAGAGGGAGCGGAAAAGGGCCCCGTGGGAAGTGGGCTAAGCTTACATTCTCCCTCAATAAAGAAATGCTTGCTGATAAACCATTAGTTGAATTCTGACTTTTAAATAGGAAAAGTCTTCTTTAAGGCTTAGTCGGAGTAATCAGAACCCTCTCAAGCTTAAAGCAATCCTGACAGTGGTAGATTATTGTCCTCACTTCACCCGTGAGGGAGTTACAGCTCAGAGAGGTTATGTGCCTTGCTCAAAGCCACACAGCTTGTAGGTGATGGAGGTGGGACCAGTACCCAAGTCTGTCCAATGCCAAACCCTCTGTTATTAACCCCTGACCATAGCACCTATCTCTCCAGATCCTTGAAAAGAATGTGAAGCTCTTACACTCTAAAGGAGGTAACCCTTTTCTCAAGGTTCACACAGCTGCTGGAGACACTGAGCCCCCAGACACACTGAACAATAGTCATTCTTACATTCATGCAACAAATATTCATTAATGTCAGGCACTGTTTGGGCTTTGGGGATACAACACTGAATAAGGTGAACAAAAATCCCTGCCCTCAGGAAAGTTATATCCTACTAGGTGTGAGAGACAATTAAAAACAATAAACAAGGGAACTATATGGAAGGTTAGAGAGTGGTAAGAGCTAGGGAGAAAAATGAACCAGGTAAGGAGGTGAGGGGGTGTTGGACAGAGAGTTGCAATTCTAGATGCAGTAGCCAGGGAAAGACCTTGTAGAAAAGGCAAAAGTGGAAGGAAGCCCTCAGATATCTAGGGGAAGACTAGAGGAAGAGGAAGGGTCCATTGATGGGTAGAATCATCTGTGACTTGGCTTCAGACATGCCAAAACAGGCAGGGCCCTGGTGGTCATGAGAATGTACCTTACAGACCTCCAAGTGCAGGGACAGGATTGACCAGGGCTCCCAGTACCAGGTTCTAGAAACCCATCACCCAGTTGACAGCAAGGTCCTGCTCCCAGTGGCTGAATGAGCACAGTGGGGATGTGCTCACGGCAGACCCATGCCTGGGCAACCTCAGACTCCTTAGATAGCCAGCCCAGGCTCAAGAATACCCCGACAGCCTTGGTGAACTTTCCTTAGATGACCAAGCAGTCAGGCACACCCAACCTTTCCTCCTGTCCTCAGAGACTTACATTGCTTCTTCCAGCTCTTTTTTTTTTTCTTAATTTTTTTTAGCTCCCGCCCCATTTTCTCTCATCCAGGTGTTGCCCCCAATAAAACTGATGTTCCTGTCTTGGCATCTGCTTCTTGGAAGACCCAGACTGACATGGGCTGGAAGTAAGGAAGAGAGAAGGAAGTAAATTTAAAAAGAGCCAGAAGAGAAAAGGAAAGGAAACAAAAGAAGAGAAGAGAAAAATAAAGGAAGGGAAGGGGAAGGAATGGAAGGAAAAGGGAAGAGAGGAGAGGAGAGGTGAGGCCTGGGTTTCCAGTAGATTGTGCTCACCGAGCTAACCTTGAGTCATCTTGGGTTGAAGGGTCTGTGCTCCACAACTCACCCATTGGTAGGCTCATGTGCTTCCTTTGCTGAGTTGGTTTTGGTAATTGACTAGTGGAGTTCCTTCTACGTAAGCCACCCCCACAAAAACTCCAGGATTGTTGCAGCTAACCTAAGGAGGACTGCACTCCTCCACATCCAGACAAGGGCACAGCAGAAGCCTTAATGACGGTGGCAAGGAGGGGATCAGAGGCCAGATGCAGCGGTGGCAGCAGCCAGCCTGGTGGGAGGCTGAGGAAGACATTAGCGCTGGAGGCCATCAAAGGATAAGAGCGGGAAGGAGGAGTAAGGCAGCTGGGGGCCTGTGGTTGATAGGTGGGTATCTCTTGGGGGGGGAGAGGGGACGTGAAAACCCTTTGCAGGGTTCGGTAAGGTCTGTTCCAGGCTCACTGACTTCAGTTTCCCTATCGGGTGTGAAGGCAAGTAAGTCATTTCCGGCTGTTCTGCAAACATCAGCTCCAATCGATAGCATCCAAATCGTTTCTTTGCCCCATTTGTTTTCAACAGCCCGCCACTGGCGGTCCCCCACGCTGACTTTTTCCAGTGGCAGCTGTGTTCTCTGTGCTCTCGGGGCTCCCTGTCGGTGTATGACAGAGGTCCCCAGCCGAGCAGCAATCACAAGTTCAGGCCTTTAATCTCCTGCTCAGAGGGATGAGGCCCCAGTTCACCTCCTGGAGCAGATTATTGGCACTTACTGTGCAAGCGACAGGCTTCCTTTGCCTTGTTCTGTGTTTGCTCCTGAGAAAAGCATTTCTGGATGGTCAGGACCCTCCCTCCCCCACAGACATACCTGAGGATTTCGTACACACCTCTCTCGGTACATGCGGGGAAGGCTAATGATGAGGTCTTGAGGAGAAAGAGACTCAGCAGGAACCAAAGGTTCATGATCCATGTGCCCCATCCCTAAGGCTAAGATCTGCTCTTAGATAAAGCCCTGATGTGGCTAGTTGCCCCAGTCAAAGCTGATGCCTAGAGTACCTGGTCCTGCTCTCACGCAGACCCTTTCAAGAAGCTCTGATTATTCATTTACCCATTTACCCACGTACCCACATTCCCTCAGCAAATATGAGCCCCTCCCACACACCCAGCCGTGTTAACCATGGAGCTCACAACATCTGTCCCCATTACTGCGGGACAACAGAAGGGACGGCTCTGCGGACAGCCAGCTGCCACCACTCATTCAGCCAAACTGAAATGGTCTTCAAGTCCTGGAAACCAGCAGGGTTGGTCGTGTGAGCTGGGAGGTGGGGAGGAGGTGTTCTTGGCTTTGCCACTTAACCTGTTTTCCTTTACGTGTTGATTTATAACCAAGTCTGATTCTACCAGGCAGGGGATTTCATCCTGCTAGGGAGTGCTCTGCAATATGGAGGACCACAGATTCACAAAAACCTATCGGGCGAAGAAGAAAAGTGGTAACAATAGAAACTAAGTGTCTTAATTGAGCAGCGTGGCTGGAGGTGGGTAATGACCCTTCTGGAATATAAGATCCACATGGGCAGGGTTGTTAAGCAGCTTTGTTCACTGCTATGTCCCCAACGTCCGGCACAGGGACTGACAGGTAGGAGATGCTCAATAAACACTTATTGAATAAATGAGTATTGAATAAATTGACAGAAAGAGAGATGGGATTTTAAAATTAAGATCAGGGTCTCTAGTGGACTATTCATTAAAAACAAAGTAATGACGAATGTACTTCTTTTTATGGGTAAGTGAGAAGAGACACAGGAAGGAAAGTCATCAAGACGGTGGCCAGAGGGGGGACACCAAAGAACAAGGGAGACCAGCAGAGTGCAGCCAAGGACTGGGGAAGGCCCATGTTCCCTTCTCACTCCTCTGACCTGTCTACATTCCTTGCTCACTGCATCAGGCCTGCTACTCCAGCGCTCACCAACACCTACCCTCAAACAACCTACATTATGACTATTTCAAGCTTCTGGACCCCTCGCATGCCAAGGCTGCCAAGCCTGGAGGATCAGCATGTGCCGTGGAAAGGAAGAGACCTCAGAACGGTCCTGCAAGGTCAACATCACCACCTCTGCTTTATGAATGGGGACACTGAGGTTCAGAGGGTTCAGGAAAGCATCCAACGTCACACAGTTAAGAAGCATCAGAACTGGGAGTTATTCCAGGTCTGATTTGAAAGCTCATTCTAGTTTTATTTCTGCCACTACCCATGCAACCCTGCCCAGGACATTTCATCCATTTGGGCCTCAGGTTCCCCATCTGTAAAATGAGGAGCTCATGGGACATCCACCCAGTACAATCCCACTTTCAGGTCTATATTTCTCTTCTGTTCTTCTCTTTCCTTTTCAGAGAAAGAGAGTAAGCATGAGCAGAGGGGTGGTTTGGAGGAGGGGCAGAGGGAAAGAGAATCTTAAGCAGGCTACACGCCCAGCACAGACCCCAATGCTGGGCTGGATCTCATGACTCCAAGATCATGACCTGAGCCAAAATCAAGTGTTGGATGCTTAACTCACTGAGCCACCCAAGGCCAGCCCCCAGATCTATGTTTCCACCAAGCCAGATGCCCACCAGTCATCCTTCGTGCTGCCTATACCTCCACATCTCTCTGTAGCTTGGAACCGCCCCTCCAGCAAACCAGGAGCCCAACAACCCCAGCCCTCACCTTCCCCACTCTGAGCCAGCCTGAGTCCTAGAGCTACACCCCACTGTCAGCTTCCTCCTCTCCATACCCCCTCCTTCACTGAACCAACTCCCTCTCTCCATCCCACAAACCTCAATCAGCCAGGAACCGCTCCTCCTTCTAGAAGTACACCAGGCTCAGTGAGTGAAATGCCTAGGGATAGGGTGGACCCTCCTGGAATGCTAGAACCTTCCTTCATGTTGCCATTAGATTTGTCGGCCAAACAGACAGTTAGCTGCCCAGTCGAATCTGTAGTTGCAATGGTGGGAAGTGGGCAGAAAGGGAAAATCTTAGGAACATGACTTAGGCCACAGTTCTTTCTCCTTCAGTCCTTTTTCCTGTACCACACATCCCAGGTCCTGGAGTTTGGTCTTCTCATAAGTGCAAGGCAGCATCTAGTCATGAGGATACTGGTGCTGGGGGACAGGCCGGGATAGAGGGCAACTGAGAACAGAGCCAGTGGAACTGCAGCAAGTGGCTGCCTGAGCTGGCCATGATGGATTGCCAGGCTTGGGAGCTGGCCAGGGCACCTGGGCAAATGCATTGGCAAAACAGGTCAGTGTCTTGGCGCATCTTCTCCTCCTGGGATTTGGGTTGAGTTCTGGACTGGAAAACAAAATGCCTCCTCCAAATTCCTCTGAGGGAAAACTGGGAGGGAGGAGGGATGGAGGCTAAGCCTTAGAGAAGCAGGTGGAGAGGTCTGCAGTCACCAGCTCCCGCAGAATCACAGACTGTGCATCACCCTAGGCAGCTAGGACACTTAGAGCTGCTCAACCAATAATGATAATGGCAATGCCTTTTATTGGGCAAGGCTCAGTGCTTACAGAGCCTTTGCACCAGGGCTCATTTGATCCACACAATAATTGTGGAAAAAAGTAGGGCATGAACAGTGCCCACTTTACAAATGAGGAAACTGAGGCCAGATATGGCATTCAAACCAGGAATCGTACATTCTTCATTGTTCAGGTATTCCTCCACCCAGCAAGGACCCAAACATAGATATGTGCACAAATGAGGCAGAGCCATAAAAGATGCTTTCCCCTTAGAGAGGCAATATGGTGTCTTGGTTAAGCGCATGGACTATGGAGCCAAGCTTAACTGAGTTTGAATCTTGATACCACCACTTACTAGCTGTGTGACCTTGGGCAGGTCAATTGCTTCCCTGCCTCATGTCTCAATGTCCCTCTGTCTTAGAGAGGAATTACAATGGTATTTATTTGTTTGCTTTCTGGGAGAATTAAATGCATTTCATACTGGCTCCAAAACTTTCGCACCGTACCACATAACTACTTACATGTTGGCTAGTAATGCCACAATGAGGTGGGGCTTTGAACTCACATCTCAGTAGGCTGGACTGTACAGGGACATTCCTTCCTTCTGTCAAAGGAGACCATTTATTCCCTTCAATATCCAAATTCGGGTCTAGGAATGTGATGCAGTATGGAATATGAGGTCATCCAAAGCAAAGGAAGGGGGAGACCAAGAGAGGGGTCTATCCCAATGTCTAGATCAATAGTGGTTTAAGTCTTCTCCTTAAGACTCCTTATATCTGGGGAGTCACCCCAAGTCTGATGGCCTTGATGAGAAAGGAGTGGGTAGATAAAACCATCTTCTTACAATGGTGCTGACAGACAGCAACACAATTTTACCATCCATAGGGTGGGCCAGAAATAAGAGTGCCCAGGACCAGATACATTACCTGACAGCTGCCCTCTGCCTCTTCACCAAGCCTCTATAGTAGCCAGAGCTCTTAAATTAGCCTGTGCTATCAGCCACCTAGAGGCAGAACCTGGTCTACCATTCGGATCCTCAGTCTCTAGTCCCACAGTGCTGTTTTCAATCTGCACATCAATTCTATTGGCCATTGTCCCAAACATCTCTGAGCCCTTTTTACCACTGACAAAATGGGGGTCATAATTCTAAATAAGCTCACAGGCTTTTTGGAATTACTCTGGGAGTGGCATGAAAGGCTTTTGCTAATGGGGAGGCCTATTTACATGAAGTGAAAAGCCAGCTCAGGCCCATAGGCAGTGCTTCTAGAAATAAGCAGGGTATGGGAGAGCAGGACTTTGAATTCCTGGGTGTTGGAAAAAGACCCAAAAGAAATGGACCCATACCTGGAATTGTCCTAAATGTCCATAGCACTGACTCTATTCTCTTCCACACTCTGAGGAATTCCAGATTTTATAGCAATCTTAACAAACTAACTTTCCTACAGCTTCACAACCCCAGGCCTTCCTGTTTCCTGGCCTTTGGGGGGCTATGGACTCCTAAGCAGTCTCCCCAGAGGGATTGGTAGTATGTGGGGGCCCACAGCATTTTGCACACAACTTTGAAAGCATCACAGTGTCCCCTCTGAAGACCCCCTAGAAGCCTGATTTAGGGCATATCTTTGGGTTTGGAGGGTATGCAAAAGAGACTAAGTCACCTAAGCAACCTGTGACTAATGAGAATTTTTACATTTACTGAGTACCTCACACTTAACGAAATGTTTTCCTTTCCATGTCCTCGCAGTCCTTCCAGCCATCATGTTCATGATGGAAATGAGGCTCAGAGGAGTTAAGTGACTTTTGCCCAAGGTCACAGAGTTAATACTGATAGCTACAGCTTACTACAACGACCTGCCAGGTATTTTAGCTATGTCAAATCTAATTTCCCAACAGTATCATAAGGTAGATGTTAATCATTATTCCCAGTTTGTAGATGGGGAAACAGAAGCTTAGAAATGCTGAGTAACATACCCGAGATCACCCGGCTACAAATGGCAGAGCTGGGATTTGAACCCAGGAGACTGCAAAGACCTGGACATGTCAGGGATCCCTGGAATATGAACCAAGTTTTTGTAATAACAGACTCTGTGGTTAACAATGGAAAGAATTGTGTTTAAAATGAACATTTCTTTTTTCTTTTTAACATTTTTTAAATGTTTCTATTTGACAGAGAGATCACAGGTAGGCAGAGAAGCAGGCAGAGAGAGACAGGGAATCTGGCTCCCCCCTGAGCAGAGAGCCTAATGCAGGGCTCAATCCCAGGATCCTGAGATCATAACTTGAGCCAAAGGCAGAGCCTTAACCCACTGAGCCACCCAGGTGCCTAAAAGTAGCATTTCTAAGACACTCTTAATCTCACAAAACAAACTGAGGGTTGCTGGGGGTAGGGGGGTAGGGAGAGGGTGCTTGGGTTATGGACATTTGGAAGGGTACGTGCTATGGTGAGCGCTGTGAAGTGTGTAAGCCTGATGATTCACAGACCTGTACCCCTGGGGCAAATATTATGTTATATGTTAATAAAAATAATTTTAAAAAATAAATAAAATAAAAGGAACATTTGGATAATGTAGATACATGGGTGTTTCTCCAATATGGAGCAGGACAAATTATGTATTTGGAAGCACTTAACAGTCATAGCACTCTGACCAGATCCAGGTCTTTCAATGAGGCCAAACTGCTCCAGGTCCTGTGCAGATGGCCCCAATAACAACAAGCTCTAGGCTTCCTATGTACATTTGCAGTCCAAGTCCTGGACTCTCTCAGAACACGCCCATTTCTGCTCTTTGATTTTTCTAGTACTTTCTTGGCAACTGCCTTCTTGGCTTATCTCCCATGCCAAGTGTCATGCCTTCCCTTCATACCCAATGACCAGTTGAACTTGACCCCTCTTTGAGCCCTGACCTCTCTCTCAGTTGTTGCTTGAGTTCATCCCCTGTACTTGTTCTTCCCCTCTCTGGGATCCCCCGTTCCTTCACCCACAACTAATAAAGCCTATTTGGTCAACATCCTGCAGCCAGGCATGTGCCTCTCCCCACTAGGTGGGGTCAGATTGTAGTCTGCTACACTCTACAATCACCCTTTTGTAAACCTGGGTTGGTTGATATGAATCAGACATGCACTGAATTAGACTCAACATCTATTGACAAGATATATAATAAAAGAGGCTTAAGCCAAAAAAGAAAAAAGAAAAAGAAAGAAGGGGAAAAAAGTTCAGTTTCATGGAGAAGATAAAAATTCATGCAATAATAATCATACATGATAGACTGTTAAAACAATATAAGCATTTGGGGGAATAGGGCAATCTTTGAGAGTGGGAGAGGTTTATGTAATAACCCTTCAACTTTAAATGGGCTTCCCTATACTTTCCCTATATTCTCAGTCATTTATACATCTGTTTTCCTTTTCCACCCCGGAGATAGGTAAATATCTTGCCCATTGCATGTCAATGGCAATTCTACTTGCTCAGGCAGCCGATCAAGGCAATGATATGGACCCAATGCATCTTGATTTCAGCATGGCATTTGACAAATGCTCTACCTGGTGCCCTTGAGGATGTGATGGGGAAATGAGAATTGGGTCACAGGACAGGAAGTGGAGTCATAGCTGGATGAGCAACCACAGTCAAAGAATGTTGATTAGTTTTTCTGTGTCAACCCAAAGGAGGTCTCCAGTGGCGTGCCATAGAGCTCTGTCCTTGGTGCTGACCTCATTGGCATTGTTACCTGTAACTCAGAAGACGACACACAAGGTGTTCTAATCAAGTTTGCAGCAGACACAAAGCTGGGAAGCATAGCTACCACTACAGATGTCAGAATGGAAATAAGAAATGACCTCAACAGGAAGGAACACAGGGCTGAAACCAACATGATGGAATGAGAAGAGAGAAATGCAAAGTCCTGCATTTAGGTTAAAAACTAATTGCACAAGTACCGGATGGGGTAGACCTGGCTTGGCAGTAGTCCAAGAGAAAATGACCTATTTGTTTGTTATTCTGTAAATTGGCCACGAGCTCAGTCTGGTCCAACTGTGTTATGTGGTTGATACATGATACATAAAGTGAACACAATCTTGGCTACATTAAGGGAAGTAGGGTGTCTCTTGTCTAGATCACAACATGGCCTCGACTGGCTCAGCACTGGTCAGTCCTGCTTGGAGTACAGGCTCAGAACTGGGCCTTGCAGAGTAAGAAGGACATTGAGAAATTGGAGCACGTCCTGAGAACAGCAGCCAGATGGTGCAGGAGCTGAATGTCATGTCCGTAAAGAAGGCTTGAGGGAGCTGGAAAACTTTGGTCCAAGAGAAGAGGCAAATCCAAGGGCACGTGAGTGCTGCTTCAGACATGTGACAAGTCTTCGTGTGGAAGCTGGAGCAGACGTCCTCACTGGCTACCTACAGACCAGCCATTCACAATGTTGATCTGCTGGGATCCATGGGACAAATCCCATTCCATATCCAACATACTCCTGTGGTAGACCTTCATTTTTAGACACCCCCCTCCCACCACCACACTTGCAGGAAAGTAAAGAACTTGTAATAACTTGTCATTGCTCCCACAGTCAGAGTCATATCAGTTGTGGTGACTCACTGGCCTCCAGCAGGAATCTGGTGGTCAAGAAACCATCACAGCTTCTCTTCCTGTTTCCCCATCTACCAGGAGGAAATTTCTACAGCCCATCAGGTCTTAATGTGCTGACTGAGGCCCACTTGTAGGGCAAGACCCTGAGCAGGGTAGAGAATAAATAAATCCACAGTGTGTAAGTGTGTTCTTGGTCTCTTGTGCTCTCATCTACTCCTTGCTGGCAAGTATGGCTTTTCCTCGAGTTGAAATATTAAAAGCCAAGCATTGGGTAGACATTTTGGCATGGAAGCTGGCAGAGCAGGCCTTTCAGCTGGCGTTGGTTCTAGGCTGCCTTCATTGAGGTAAAAGAGTTGTCCAAAGGGTTCAATGTAGCTTGCTGGCACCCTGCATTGAAGATTGCGGCCAAAGTCTCAAGAGTAATAACCTGTTCCTTTGCTTTGCCTTGTTTCCTCTGCTCTACAATTCTGGGGACCTCATGGAAATGGATTCCTATATTTGGGTCCCTGGGAAAGGAGTATGCGAATCTCCCCAGCTGTCTCCAACAGTCATGGAATTAAAGTCCATCAAGGTAGACAGACCTATAGACCTGTACAAGACCTTATTCTGGTTGGTCGGTTGGTTGGTTGGTTGGCTGGGTGACCTTAGCAAGTTACCCAACCTCCCCTTCGAGTTTCCTCATTTGTGTAAATGAAGCTAGTAATGCTCCTTACCACCAATGATGAGTATGAGGGTCAGATACAATACTATGCAGAAAGTTTTTAGCATATTGCTGGTCACAGAGCTCAGTATTAGCAGAGTTGTTAATCAAAACTTCGCTCTCCTCAATTACTGACATCCCGGGACATGGGTAAGAGAGGGTGTGGGTGGGCACCATGTTTATCATGTGGTACTAACACCACACTTTCCTCTTCTGATCAAAAAAGTGCCCAGGAACATGAGTGAGGAAAAGCAGCACTATTATAGGAATACTCTTAAATCCACACAATTAAATTTAAGAAGCAAATAATTTGCAAATTTTGCCACTTTATTTTTAGGAAAAATTACTGGCAGCATATGTCACAACTGTTCACACTGTTGGGCACTGAGACACTTAGCTGAGAGCCCCTGCCTGCAGGTCTGGTTCTTTTAATACTGAGTGCATGCATGTGTTCATGAGAAAGAGACAGAGAGAGAGACAGAGAGACATGGGGGGAAGGGGGTTAGAGAGGGAGGACAGAGAGAAGATGGGGTAGAGAGAGATGGAGTGGCAAGGGGGAGAAAGAGATAAGAGATAAGAGAGAGATGCAAATCCCTGGACCCTACCCCTGGAGATCTGGACCCAGTGAGTCTTGGAGGGCCATGAACTCACTGCCATATTTTCTGGAATTTTGAGAAGCACAGTTCCAGAAAATAGAAGCCAGAGAAATTTAAGGAATTGAAGCATCCTGTAAAAGGAGGCTCAATAAAAAGAAGAGTTTCTAACAAGTAGACATATCCAGGAATGAGGCAGACAGGGCCACCAAGTTCCCCATTGCTGGAGGTTCCCATACAAAGGTCTGCCACAGAAGCTACGGGTACAGTGGATTGTGTCTATTATGAGGAGGGCGGGCCCATGCACACTGCCTCCCTCATCTACTGCCAGGAGCCCTAAGCACCTGACCGAAATGCAGCTGAATTAGGGGTGAGCCCCGCCCCACCCTGAGGCAGACCTAAGGAGCAAAAATTTGTCTCAGACAAGCTTCCTTTTCTTTCTCTTCTCTCTCTAGTCTGGGAGGCAGGGAAGAGGGTAAAGACTCAAGGTCAAAGACTCTGTCTATGGTAAGCCATGCCTTGACCACCCTGGAAAAGTCCTATTCTCAGAAGAGCCTGCACCCTAATGAAGGGACTCCTCATATTGACAAAATTCGATGGACTTGTATTTTGGAGCTGACACAGACATTCCTATCCTGCCATAACCCAGCACTTTAATATTTTCAAATCCTCATTGCTGGAGATGATGCAGTCCACTAGAAATATAATGTGAGCCTCTTATGTCATTTAAGATTTTCTAGTCGCCACATTCCAAATAGGGAAAAGAAATAGATAAAGTTAATTTTAATAACATTTTTTTTCTTTAAATCAATGTATATCCAAAAATATAATCACCTTAACACGGAATCAATATAAAAAATTATTAATAACCCATTTTCCATTCCCCCTCTCTTTTTATACCATCTTTTAAATCAGGGTATAACTTACAATTAAAGTACACCTCAGCTCAGACTAGCCATGTATCAAGAACTCAGTGACACTATCTGGTAAATGGCTACATTATTGGACTACACAGCTGTTGTCCCTAAACTGTTCTAAGGGCTTCCTAGCTTTTTGCTTTGCTAGCACATGAGCTCAGGCAAGTTGTGTAACTTTTATTTGACTTGCCTCCCTCCTAAGTAATGATAATACCAATAGTAGCTTCGTGACTATTGTTAGGAGGAGTAAATGAGTTAATATGTAATAGAGCATATAGGAGAGTGGCCAGCACAGAGCAGATGTTCAGAAACTCAACCCTCCCAGCTCTGTCCCATAGGAAGGGCAAGAGTTTTCATCTCTTTTTAATACATAAGACATGCACATTTATTAAGCACCTCAATATGGCAGGCTCAGAACTAGAGGTCATGATCTCATTAAATTCCTCCAGTAACCCAGAGATGAAGAGATCATTGCCATGTTTTAATAATGAGGATCAGAGGAGTCATTTAACTTGTCTGAGGTCACACAGCATGTACGCGGCAGAACAGGGATTCCAACCTAAGTCTCCTGATGGCAAAATCCTGTTCTTTTCACTAAACAATATGGCCCAAAGTGAAAGGAGGTGCCCCACGCTCTTAGGTCAGGTAGTGACAACTCTGGGCCTTGAGCTTACCGCCTCATCTCTCCATCAATCTCTCCCTTCACCAAGCTACCTCCAGGGATAGAAGTGTAGCACCATGACAGGGTGACAGGGACATTTTTGGTGGAGAGATCCTCCCAGGGATTCCTTGAGATTATTTCTCTTGAGGTGGATCCCAATTTGCCAACAACCCTGGGCCTTGGCACCTAAGCTGAAAGGACAGAGGGGAAGAAAGAAGTGGGAGTTTCTCAGATTCATCAAAAATACTTCAAACTTCAGAACCCAATTCTTCCCCAGGTTCTGCCCAGTGTCCCTGTCCTTGAGTCCTCCAAGCATTGAAAGAAGGAACTGGGTACTCTGGTCAGAATGACACAGCCAAAGGATGTGCTCAGTCACCTCTCCCTGGCTGCCCCTTGCCCCCAGGATACCCCAACTCACCCAGCCTGCAGGTGAGAGGTAATCAGAGGAAAATGACTAAAAGAAAAACAGGAGACCCAGGAACCGGGATCCAGTTACAGTGAGAAAGGGGGGACAAGAGAGATAGTGAGAGCAATTGAGAACAGCAATGCAGCAAAAAGGGCTTTTAGTGATAATTAATAATTAACATTTCTAATGATGTCCCGGCGACAGGAAGAGGCCAGCACAGGGCTCTGGGGCACGACTCAACTCGGGGTGACTGCGACCTCCAGGAAGACCGGCAGCTTCATTAGCCTTCGTGAGTTCCCTGTGCACCCCTTCCCGTAGCGGTGGGCTGCAGGACGCTGAGATGGCCATCATCATGACAATCAGAGAAGAGGGAGGCTGGGGTGATTTAAGGGAAATAGGCTGCCAGTATGAGAGGGTTCTAGAGAATTCCTTTTCCGGACTTGTAGATCCAGCTTCTATAAAAGCTAAGTTTCCCTTGACGGAGGCAAGCAGCAGAGGGAAAGCATGTGCAAAGACATAGAACACTCTTAGGCAGCCCAACAAGCTAAGAACCAAAAGAAAGGGGACAAAACAGTGGAAAGGAACAAAGACCAGAGAATGCCTTGTGGGGACTTGGGAGCTGTCCCAAGAGGGGACAGACAGGTTTGACCAAAGCTGTGAACAAGAGGGATGGGTTACCTCGTCATGGCTATCGTGGTAGTAGTCATGATGGATAGTAGATGGTCCCCCCCAAAATGCATGCATCAAAGCCCTAAACACCAGTGTGACTATATTTGGAAGACATTAAGGTTGAGTGCGGTCATAAGAGTGAGATCCCAAACTGATGGGACTGGCGTGCTTATAAAAGGAGAAAGAGACCAGAGACACCCCCTCCCGATGTGTGCTCAGATGAAGGCCTTGTAAGAACACAGCCAGAAGGTCACCGTCTACAAGCCAGAAACCAAGACAGCCAGAACCTTGCTCTTGGAATTCCCAGCTTCCAGAATGCCAGAAATAAATTTCTATGGCTTAAGTCCCCCAGTCTGTGGAATGTTCCTTGGGCAGCCTGAGCAGACCTCTACAGTGATGGCTGAAGAGATCATGGCGGTGTGATCACCAACGGCTGCTTTGTATTACATTTATATAATAATCCTACACTTACTCACTTATAAGCTGCCTTGTTCCTACAGGTTGTGGGTGCTCTAAGCCCTCAGACACATACAGGACTCTATGGATACAGAGCATCTTCACAGACACATCTGCCCTGACAATCTGAGCCAGCTCTTTGTCCGCCAAACTCAGGTTTGGCCATTTTACCCCAAAGGCCGGTGTGGACTTGGCCGGCTGGAGGCGCCCTCTTGTGCCAAAGACCCCATAACCCCGAGGAGCCTGGCTTCCTCACTAGGTGCCAGGCAGGCGCCCAAGGCCTCAACCTTGGAGTGTTGGGTTTCTTCCAGCCAGGCGAGGCCCTGGGCTCCAGCAGCCTCAGTAAACTCTCCAGGGGGTTCTGAGGAAGATCCGTGCTTCACACACCACACAGTGGCTCTGTCTACTGCTACTGAGTTTATTTTGTTTGTTATCACTTTTTTATTTTGATATAATATCAACTTTACAGAAAGGTCTCAAGAGCTTTGTAAAAAAGACCTCATATCCCTTTACCCAGATTCACCAATTGTTTACATTTTGTACATTTGCTTCATAATTTCTCTTATTCTTTCTTTTTTAAAATTTTTTAAGAGAACACCTTTTTTTTTGTTTAAAGATTTTATTAATTTGTTTGACAGACAGAGATCATAAGTAGACATAGAGACAGGCGGGGGGGGGGGCGGGCAGGCTCCCCGCTGAGCAGAGAGCCTGATGCGGGGCTCGATCCCAAGACTCTGAGATCATGACCTGAGCCAAAGGCAGAGGCTTTAACCCACGGAGCCACCCAGACACCCCTCTCATTCTTTCTTAATCTAAAAAATAAAACAGAAAGTGGGGCGCCTGGGTGGCTCAGTTGGTTGAGCACCCGGCTCTTGTTCGGCTCAGGTCATGATCTCAGGGTCCTGGGATCAAGCCCCAAGTCGGGTTCCATGCTTGGTGGGGGGTCTGCTTGAGGCTTCTCTCTCCCTCTGCCCCTCCCCCTGCTCTCTCTCTCTCTCTCTCTCAAATAAATAAACCTTTTTAAAAAATAAAAGTAAAAATAGAAGAGAAAGTAAGCTTTCCGAGTGTGTATAATACATGCTGATAACAAGCCATGTGATACACAAGTAAATGCATCCATATACTGGGAGATGTACATGTATTTTGGCAGCTCGACACCTGCTTACTGATCGAGATGCATCATCATAATGTTTGGGGGCAAAGATCGCAGTTACCTGGGGCTGGGGGTAAAGGGAGATCTACTGGGTCGAGGAGGATAGAAACGTTCTACATCCCGATTACGTGGTGGTCACGCAAGGACATAAACATGACAAAGCTCACCCATCTCAATGTAAGCTTACAACACACACATGTCATTGTAGGCAATCTGTACCATGATGAAGCTGATTTTTTTAATGTGGCTCTTTTTTAAAGTTTAGTGGCCTCTGTAAAAGCCCCACAGAGAAAACTGATGCCCAAAGAAGTATGGATTTTATGTCCTTACTTATCACACGTTTACCTGGCACTTCTTACATGCTGGGCTCTGTTCTAAGCATTTTACCAAAGAGACTCCCTGGGCCTCATGACAAGCCTGTGGGATAAGGGCTGTGATGGTCCCATTTTACAGATCGGAAGGAAAGGTTAGCCAGTCGCCCAAGATGGCACAGTGCAAAGAATAGCAAAACAGGACTCTGCACCCAGGCAGGCTAGCACCAGAGCCCCTGCTCTTTGATGCAACGAGGAGCTACTTATTAGCGTGAGAGGGAAAGGAAATGAGGTCCTGTGTAACAGGTCTCTGTTCCCCAACAAGGTGCCCCTCAGCACCTGGGACAAGTCAGCAGGCAGGGCGAAGCCGACTGTCCCTGGGGCTTCACTTCTGAGCACCCACGCCACAAGACTTTGCCCCACGTCCCCCACCCTCCACGCTCCCCACAGCTGCCAGTCCAGGCTTCAATGCTTTCCAACGGCACAGTTTTAAGAAGCATCCGTTGATGCCTTTTAGCCTAATGCTAGAGACAGAGTTGATCTTTTAAGCCATTCTGCCTGTCCCCAAGAGGTACTAACAGAAAATAAATACATGTGTGTGATTTCCTAAAGTTCTTCTATACTTTCCTCATGACCTGTCTGCTTCCCATAAGTCAGGGTCCTGTGTGGAGAGAACACTGGAGTTCGAGCATGGGCTTTGCTACTGAATTGCTGTGTGATATGGGGCACATAACTTTACTTCTCTGGGTCACTGTTTGCTCACCTAAAATAACAGGAGGTTAGATCGGATCAGGGATGCTTGGCTTATGGGTCGTTAGAAGGTCCACAGATGGACTTCAAATGTTAAAAAAAATCCCCCAGAATTTGTATGCAGTAGGATTTGTGCCTGTGGCTTAAGGGGCCCCCTAAACTCTTCCGTTTTCAAAGGGACACACTATCACTCTAAAACTTCAGCATCACTTGCCTGCCAAAATCCCGTCTAGTTCTAAAAGTCTAAGACTCTATGTATTAATCTAAGTCTTTGTACTGCACACCAGTCTGGAACCTTCATTGACAGAGAACGACAAAGGAAACCCAGGACATTTGTGGCAAAGAGAAGACTAGCACACGAGTCTCCTGATTGTACTCCAGTCTTTTTCATGCATTCATTCATTCATTCATCCACCATGTACCCATTATCATAATTACATGTTATTCAAATAGAAACTTTGACATATGCTATGAGTCCCTGCCTAACACAGCCCCTAGCCCATAATAGATATTTGGTAGAAGAAACAGTGAACAGGGAAGTTGACTAGGTCCTGGGAATGGGACTATGCAGAGAAAAGACCGAACCCCCAAATTAGGAGATCCAAGTTTTGGCCTCAGCTTGGCTCCACACAAAGTGTCTTCCTGGCTGGCCCTTCTTTTCCCATCTGGAAAGTGAGGGAATAGACTCGCTAATCTCCAAGTCCCCTTCTGGATTTAAGATTCCAGGATGTCCAGACGACCTCTGGTTACTTGGATGGAGCCGAGAGAGCAGTGCCTGAGTTCCCCAGGCCAGGCAGGTCACAAGCTTGGTGTATAAGTTATCTGCTGTCATGTAATAAATTAGCCTAAATTTCAGCAAGGTAAAACAACAGATATTTATCATCTCACACAGTTTCTGAGGGTCAGGAATCTAAAGAGTTCTGGCTCTGGCTCTCTCATAAGGTTACGGTCAAGATGTAGACCAGAGCGGCGGTCATCTGAAGGCCTGATGAGGCAGAAGGCTCTGCTGCTGGGTTCACTCACATGGCCGTTGGCTAGAGGCCTCAGTGCCTTGCCTGGTGGAGCCCTCCACAGAGCTGCTCATGCCGTAGCTGCTGGCTTCCCCCAGAGCAAGGGATCAGAGACAGAAAAAGACTTGCCAAGATGGAAGCTGTAAGCCTTTTTATAACCCAACCAGGAAGTGCAAATCTATCAACTATTTAATTGGTTGTACAGACCAATTCTTTTTTTTTTTTTTGCAGATTGTATTTGTTTATTTGAGAGAGAGAGAGCATGAGTGGAAGTAGGGGGAGGGGCAGAGGGAGAGGGAGAGGGAGAAGCAAACTCCCTGCTGAGCCCCACTGAGCTCGATCCCAGCACCCTGAGATCATGACCTGAGCTGCAGGCAGATGCTTAACCGACTGAGCCACCCAGACGCCCTGGTTGTACAGCTCCGTGCTGGTGTAACATAGGCGGGAAGCACAGAGGGCGATCATTTGAGCGCCATCTGGGAGGCTGGGGGTCACAACCAGGCTGGAGCCAAATCCCACAGGGTCCCCATTTGAACAAGACCACTGCTCATAGCTTTTGAGGGGTGTCCCAAAGGGGAGAGTTTGAGTAGAAGCCAGCCAGTATCCTCAGTGGAATGTCCCACATGCTCCTTTCCAAAGCACACGCAGGAATTCTGTGGGGGGGGGGGGCGCCTCACGGAAAGCCCACTGCTCCACACAGCCCTGCAAAGGTGAGGGCAGAGCTGTGGAGGGGAGCTCAGGAGGGACCACTTTAAAAACCCAGCAAAAACCTCAATTAGCCAGAGAAAAATCAGACAGCACTCCACCTCATCACACTTTTTCTGTACTCAATTTCCCCACCCTGATAAAGAAATCTACATACGATGGCTGATAAGGAGGCGACAAATGGCAAGCAAGGATATTGCTTTTAAAGAATTTTAAAAAGCCCTCCACGGATCTATACGTAGCAGCTCGCAGGCTATCTACATCTAAAATATTGTGAGGGACTGAACAATCCATAATTATCAATGGATGATCCGTTACCTTTATTTCACTTGCTGAGACGTTAAAGTAAAATAAAACATTTTAGGACGTTTTTTAAAAAAATTAGCATTTCTAACAATGCAGCCTTTCTGCTGAACTTCCATCTAATTAGGAAATTAAATTAACTAGACCATTTGACTTCCTCAGTAAATGGGATTAGATTTCTTGTGGTGGCGACTCAGACTCCTTTCTCCATTTCCCTGACATATCCGGCACTTGCCAGCCCCCTCTTGCATTCCTCCCGCCGCCCGCCTGGAATTCTTGGTGAGCCTGGAGTTGGAGGGAGAAGAGGTGGATTTCCATCTCTGTTGTAGGGCACGTCTCTTAGGTCTAGGGCATGTGGCCTCTCTGAGCTCCTCTTCCCTGTCTTATAAAGGAGGAAATTGACGTATATGAGTCCTTAGGTCTCTTTCATCCCTAGCCTTCTAGGACTCCTTACACTGGCCAGTCTCTCCCTCTTCACTTCCTGAAATCCAGCTGCTTTCTCAAGATGCAGTTAAGACGCCCATCACCACTTTGGAGCCTCCCTAATCTCTGTAGACAGAGGTAATTTCTAGCTTTTCTGTGATACTGCAATTAGATGTTACATTGTGTTATGTATAATATATAGGCAAATTTTGTCTCTATGACCAGATTCTAAGCTCTCTGAGGACAGGGGCCTGGTCTTTCTCCTTTTTATATCCCTTCCACGACACCTGGCACAGAGTAGGTGCTCCT
Organism: Mustela nivalis; assembly: GCF_964662115.1. NCBI lineage: Eukaryota > Metazoa > Chordata > Mammalia > Carnivora > Mustelidae > Mustela > Mustela nivalis. Next base: position 157,420,335 of record NC_139021.1, on the reverse strand, counting down.
TCTGTGGTTTGAACGAAGTCCAAAGTCGTGTGATTTTGTAGCACGCAAGTGTAGTGGGTGGCCTTAGCCAGCAGGGGGAGCGCGTCTGCCCCTTAAAAGATGAAGCCCATTCTGAACCTTTACTCTACGGAGAGCTGATGGATATAGATTTACCTCTGAGGATGAGAGGCACGTGGGACAGGGATGAGTGCAGGCCTGAGGGACAGCCTGTTATTTCTCACTAAGAAGCCACCCTGTATTCTGCAACTTGGTAAACAAAATAGCATCTCAAGAACAGAAAGGAACCTTCATGATAAATTCAAAGTCCCTCCTATCTCTAAGGCCTACATGGAGTTTCAACGGGGATACATTCTTGATTAAACACTGTGTACCTTGGGGCATTAAGTCTATGATAAATTGGGAGATAGGGACCTGCAACCTCATTTCTTTTAAGGATATTTAATTACAAAATTTCATAACAAAATTACAGCCTTATTAAAATGGTTTCTCACCGATGAAAAGGTCTAGAAAGATGAAACAATGCCAATAGCAGCTTTTGGATTTTCCAAGAGCTCTCCCTGTGCTGCTGCACTCTATTCAGAGGTCAGAAAGAGGATACAAACACATCTTTGTTCAGAAAATAGCCCCTTGGGAAGGGTAGTCTCTCTCTCCACCTACCCCCAACCATGATCCTGCCCCCACAGAGCCTGGAGTACCAGGCAGCTAGGATCCCAGTAGGGAGAGACATCTGGTGAATAAACTAGCTTCTCTTTAAAAGGACAAACATCTTGGGGCGCCTGGGTGGTTCAGTCATTAAGTGTCTGCCTTCAGCTCAGGTCCTGATTCCAGGGTCCTGGGATCGAGCCCTGCATCAGGCTCCCTGCTCAGTGGGAAGCATTCTTCTCCCTCTCCCACTTACCCTGCTTGTGTTCCTTCTCTCTCTCTGTACCTCTCTCTGTCAAATAAATAAATAAAATATTCTTTAAAGTTTTAAAAATAAATAAATAAAAGGATAAACATCTGCTGGCAATGGGTGACTTATTAGTCACTCACATCTTAGTATGAATTATACCAATTATTTTCTTTTAGCCCCCCCACCCAATATGGTGGTGGTTGTTCAGCCCAAGAATGGTTGATTTGGTTATATATTAAAATAAGTTATAACAGAATTACACCTGGGTGGCTCAGTTGGTTAAATGTCTGCCTTTGGCTCAGATCATGATCCCAGGGTCCTGGGATAGAGCCTGCTCAGCAGACAGTCTGCTTCTTCCTCTCCCTCTGTCCCTCCCACCCTCCCCTCCCCACCTCCCACTCATGTGTGCTCTCTCTCTCTCTGAAATAAATAAATAAATAAATAAATTTTTAAGTGAATAAATAAAAGAAGTGATCATTCTAGAGCATAGGATTCTTTGGAGGAGGGAAGCCAGAGTGATGAGTCTTTGTGGGAGGTCAGTCGCGGGGGCGGGGGGACATGGAGCAGAGGGCACACCAAAAGGTAGGGGACTTTGCTGAGAACCATGGTGACAACAGCTATTCCTGAATTTTTCCAAGAGCCTGCTCCATGACCAGTCAACACATCAGACCACATGCCCCGATTTCTCCTTCAGAAAATGCAGCTCCTTTGCTTTCCTGGTGAGTTTCCTCCTCCATCATCTAGAAGCAGAAACAATCCTGGTGATTTGACCTTGGGGTCCTTGCTTCATCTCTCAGAAACTGAGGCCTGATCTCCTCAACCAGCAAAGTAGAGAATCATCGGACTCCCCTCATTGTCCATCCGTCTGCCTAGTGCAGAGTGAGACCTTCGCTGCTCCGGGGGCTGTCAGAGCCCGGCACATCGGAGACCCTCGATAAACACTGGCTGGTGTAATTACAGAATCATTCTGGGTCCTGTATCCAGGGTCGGCCTGTGACACAAGGTCTGCTGCTCATTACTTAGATCCACGTTAGCTTTTCACCCCTCGGCTGCCTAATTAGGAGCCAGAAAACGGCGTTGAAAAAAAACAAGAAATCTGACAACCCCAGCTGTGCTCTCCCATCCCCCGGTCACTGTGCGAACCAGAGCACTGCTTCTCTGGAGGTGAGGACCACTTCTAGGAATTAAATACTCTGGAGCATCATGTGGAGAAAGTGTGTAAGTGTCAGATGCCTTGTGGTGAAGCCACATCACGTTCCTGCTATATGACTTTAGGCATGTCCTTATCTTCCTCTTTTTGTTTCTTCCCATTGCAAAATAGAGACAATGAGGACCTGACGCCACCGCGTCCATTCAGTGCCCGATGTAGAGAAAGAATTGGGTCAACATTGGCTTCCTTTCCTGCCAACCCTTTCTCCTGCTCCCCCTACCCCATAAAGGACTAGAATGTCGTAGCCATGGGAAATCTGAAAGACCAGCCAGAGCTCTGTCTTATCTTTCTGATTAAGGAAGGACAGTGGGCAAGACAGAGGCGGGTCCAGATGAGAGGTCAGGAGGCCCCCTCCCAGTCCACACTCACACCCACTACGGCTCTGCCATCACATCACTGTCGTGGGGCTGTCGGCTCAGAGCTCAAGCCTCCTGGTTTCATTTAACCTGGTTTGTGGCTCTCCTCCTTCTCTGAAATTACATCAAGGAAGCTCTAACGACCATTAGCCGTGGTGGTTTTTTCCTTTCCGAGGCCACTCACATCTTTGGATAGAAATTCATCTGGGTAAGCATCTGTACTCTGCTCAGATTTCCAGCAGACTTTAAGAATTGTGCCCGGGTCTGGGCTCCTCCTTACAAGTGCCGGGATTCTAAATTCAAATTCACAAAACAGAGCCTGTTTTCTGGAGCACGTCCAAATGTGGGTGAGTGAGAACAGGCAGTTTATAATCCTGAGATGCTAATCTACCTTTCCAGGTTCTGACTGCGGTGGAGGAAGTAATAAAGTTGGAGAACAGAAGAGGTTCCAAGACTGAATGACCAATTAAGCCTCTTTTTAAATGACCAAGGGCAATATCTATAAGATACAAGCTAATTACAAGAATTAACAACAACCACTACCCAAAAAACCCAGACGCTTCAACTATATCAAATACTGAGGACCAGAAATGCAAGCCATCTTGTTTTTACTGCACCTAATATTTTTCTGCTCACCAAATTTAACCAAGTCCTAGCTCTGGCCTCAGTTCACTTCTGCTCCTGCATATATAGTGGAGGGGAGGCCAAAGAGGAAGGAGGCAGGGATGACAGGAAACCGCAGGAGAAGCGAGAAGGCCTCTGAGTTAAATGCATAACATCCTGGTCAAAGGGCCTTTTCCCTCCTGCCACCTCCAAGGATTCATCCAGCAAATATTTGTGGAGCAACTATTTTGCGAGCCCTGTATTAAGCACTGGGGATACAGTGGTGCCTGCCTTCTTGGAGCTGACATGCCCAGGAGGGAATACAGACAACAAAGAAGCATACGACAAATCAACTCTCAGATCATCTGAGAGAGTGCCTGGTCCTGAGAAGGCACTGTGGGAAATCAATGGACGGTGAGGAACTGGGCTTACCTGGGGGAGCCCTGGCTAGATGGTCCAGTGGGCTTCTTTGAGGAGGTAACCTCAATGATGAGTTGAGACCTGTATGATCGGTCATAAGTGATGAGTAAACCGGACAGGACATTCCATGCAGAGGGCACAGGACGTGCAAAGGACCAGCGCGAGGATGATCTAGAAGAATGGAGAGAAGGTCAGAGTGGCTGCAGCTCAGTGAGCAGCGGCTGTGGTATGAGATAGAAGTAGGCAGTGGCCTGATGGTCTAAGGCAGGGGAAGGACAAGGAATGGGTAGGTGAAGCGGTCCCTGAGGTCAGACAGCGCTGGATTTGAATACCAGCTTTCAGATTTACCAGCAGGACCTTGAGCGGGTTATTAACCTCTGAGCCTCAGCTTCTGCATCTTTGAAATAGGGGTGATTGTCAATAGGACCAACCTCACGTGGCTAATGGGAGGAAGAAGTGACAGAAGGCGTTGCCCATGCTTTGCAGAGCCCCTGGCATACAATCGGCAGTCAGTAAGTTCCAACTTCTACTACTGAGGACTTGTTATCGTGGACCCTCAAGGTCACCTCTGGAGGCCTGAGCCCTTTTCAGCCTCCAGCACTCAGGATACCACCAGAGGGCAGTCTGTCAAGTTTTCCGATTTCACCAGTGCCTGGTCCTGACTCTTTGCACCATCAGGAAAGGGCAAAGACCCTTTGGAGGCAAAGCCTGGCTGGGCACAGGTTTCCTGGAAATGTACACAGAATGTTTTCTGATTTCAGCAACAAAATGTAATGGAAAGAACACCAGGTTGAGAGTCACATCTTGATTCTAGTCTCTACTTCATCTGCAGATCAGCTCATTCTGGGTCCCAACGTCCCTATCTACCTTGACCACGGTGTCATCAGGATGCCCAAGTGAGGTGCTGTGTGTGGAACGGCTCTCTAAAATGTACCCGAGTGTCTGTCCCAGATTTGCCCCCTGCCTGCTGTTTACTTAACCTCAGCTTTTTCATCTGTAAAATGGGCATAAGAATTGGACTCACAGGTTCGTAGGGATGACTGGAGCAGTAAACGCGCGTGAACAGCACCCAGAACATGTGAGTGGTGCGGCCCCTTGTGTGCTGCTATCACTTGCAAAGCTCTATATAGATAGATCAGCTTCTGAACACAGGCCCCGGTGGCTTCGGTTGCAGTGGCTGCTGGAGAGCATGTGACAGACAATGAGCTCCCGGGAGATGGTGAGTGGGAGGCTGTGAGTGAGAGGAGAGAGGGGAGATTCCCACGTAGAGAGGGGTAGGGAAGGTAGGTAACCGTTCCAGGGAAACCTCTCCTGCCCTACAGTTGATGAAGGAGGAGGGGCACCTGCTGGCCACATCTCCACAGCCTGTTCTTATTCCCTATCCCTTTCCGCATGAGTTCGGCATCAATTCCCTGCTGTATTGTAAGCTCCTTGAAGGCAGAAAAGGACTCATTCATCTTTGTTCCCCCACTGGCCTAACACAGAGCCCATGCCTAACAAGCCCTGAATAAGTGCTGGCAGAGACCCATCCATCCTGCACTGTGCCGTGAACTGGTCACTTCCCAGAAGCCCCTGGGCTACGCACTGAGCCGGAACTCCTCCAGCCCAGCTTCGGAATTGGATGTTCTGCCCGTGACCTGGGGGTGTTGGTGTCTCTGTGCTCATGTCCTTATCTGTAAACGTGCGCAGAGCACGCCACTGTCACAGGCAGGAGAAAAGGTACAGCCACCAGCTGGATTTCCTGGGCTTGCCGTTTGCCCTGGACCTGTCCCTCCTGCCTGGAAGGCTCTTAGGAGGGGGCACGTGGCAGCAATGCTGTGTGATTGCTCTTGATAGGGAACAGGTGGGGGACGATGGCAGAGGGACGGGGGAAGGGAAAGGAAGAGGCCTGACATACCAAAAAAGAGCACCCACACTCCTAAGCCTCCTTTGCCATATAAGAATACTGTTGAGGGGGAGGGATCACTCCCTCTCTCTGGGCCTGTTTCCTCAACTCCACAATAGGGAAAATATAAATACCCACTTCTTTGTCATGGAGGGCATAGTGCCGGGCCCACAGAATGTGCTTCAATGCATGTCGGCTATCCCGATAAGGCAGAGCTCGAGACCAGGCTTCCTAAATACTACAGCGCCCGGGGTCACACTGGACTGTCAAGGGAGTCTCAACGCAGAAGAAAGCCTTATCCCCCACCCCCACCCCAGGGGTCAGAGTCAGGGATGGGGGCGGCTTACCCAACAGGGAGTCTGGAAGGTCTTTTGTCTAAAAGATGCACACACAATTTGGTATTCCTCTCTGTGATCTCTCCAGATTTATCAAAATGAAAAGTCTATTTTCCATTTCTTACCACCTAAACTGCCTCTAAACATGTCCACCTAAACATGTCCACCTAAATATGTCCTCTGGCCCCCTGCCCCTGCACACCTTCCAGTAAAAATGGGTCCTCTGGGAAGATGGGGTGCTTTTACCGGGGATAATTTGTGGTCCTGGAATCCTCCCCAGGCACCCCTGTTTAGGGAGCCCAGTGAAAGAACCCTCTCCAGGTTTCATTATGTGCATTTCATATTGCAGGGGGCCAGCCTCAGCACCCTGACTTACTTTGTTAGAAAACTTGGCTTTGTCTGGTTGGGTCCAATCGGCTCTTGAAGGTCCGGAATGAGAGCCCCCCCCCCACCCCCGCCCCCAGCAGCAGGGCTCAGCGGCCCCAGCCAGCAGTAATTGGACGGATCAGACAACAGCCAGCCTGCGGGGCTCTCCACTCAGAACTCCACGTCGTTACCGCTGCTCCTGCTGCCTGAACCTCTGGCCCCCTGCCTCCCTGAGGCCTGCTCTCTCCCTCCCTGCCCTAGACCCCAGCCCTGCCTTTGAGGTTCCCAGTCCTCCTGAGAGGTCCGAAAGCTCCCCGCTGCCCGCGCCCCATGCTTACACGCAGCTGTTGGAGCCACCTCGCTGGAGAGCGAATTGCGCTCCAGCTCTTAAAGACCTCCAGGGGAGCCGTTTCCACAACCTCTGCAGGAATCTGGTTCTAACATCTCGCAGATCTCCCGGAGAAGAAAGCCTTCTTTTCATGAAATCTCAATTCCTTTCTCTTGCAATGAGCATGGAGTGGCTTTTAGTCTCTGCTAGTTTGAGCTACACTTAAACAACCATAATTCCTCACGATTTTCTTCCCGCTCACCAGCCTGGGGAATGTTGGCTCTGCTTCTGGTCAGCCTTCAGCCACCATGTGCGTCGCCCTGGGTCAGGGCTGGGCTCTTGCCTCTGAGGTGTGAGTGGAGCGATACTGAAAATGGAGTGGTCCCTTCCAGCACAGGGGTGGGGCTGAGCCAAGGGTGACCCTGCGCCTCTCGGGGTCCCTGGAAAGAGTGACACATCTGAGGCTGGTTGAGGGCCTCTTATGGGCCAGACCCTAAAGATGTTTAAAGGAAATATAAAGCCAGATCCCTGCGAAAGAAGCAATGACTTCCTTGACTCCATGGATGGTAGGCCATGTCCAAGATGCTTATACTGGCATTCCAGCTCTGTCTCTCGTAAGCTGTTCCAGGTCGGATGGGCCACTCGCCCCTTTGAATCATCATTTGTGACTACCACGCAATGTCATACTTTTTTAACCCACTGAGCCACCCAGGCGCCCCAATGTCATACTTTTAAAAAAATGTATGTATTCTGTAAAGTTCTGCACAAACTGAAAGGATTACTAAAGATTGGGTGGGGAGGGTATGAAGCCAGGGGTACCTCCAGATCTGCTACTGTGGGAATACAGAAGTGAGGTGCTGGAGGTCTGGGTGTGGAGAGAAAGAGATGAAGGTGAGTGGCATTTCAAAGGAAGGACAGGCAGGTGGAGGGAGCAGGCTGTGCACAGAGACTGGAGGAAAGAGAATGACAGCAGTCACCATTTCCGGGACGCTCACCATGTACCAGGCACGTTCTTTCTAGCGTTCCCTACAAAAGCCTTATAATCGTTTTTATTGTCCTCGTTTGACCCTCGCATCTGGCAGTTCATAATAATATCTCCAGACCCTGAAACCGAACCTGTGAGAAATCCATTCTACCTTTCTTGGGATGGGGTGTCAGGATCAGGATGATTTTAGATGAATCAGGAAAGAACCAAGAGGTGCAGAGAGAGCAGTGGAGTTGGGGAGTACTCAAGAAAGAAAGAAAGAAACAAACAAACAAACAAACAAAAGAAAAAATACCAAAACTGGTTAATTCAATCCCGACGGAGTAATTAGAAATAATACCCCTTGCACTTTTCAGACACGGATTCCTTTTTCCCAGGTGCCGCCCATTCTTGCCCACCGTTCGTTCCTCTATCCTACCCACTTCCTCTCTGAATGGTCTGGCTCCTCCCTCCTCCCCTTCTTTCCCCCATGGCTCCTCCCTCCCTCCCTCTCCATCTCCCTCTCTTCCCACACAATTACCCTTTCCATCTTCTTTTGTGTCAATACTTGACTCTCTGCAGATGACAAGATCTTCATGTTCGGTTTACACTTTCAGAACAGACTAGAAACATTCTCCTCCATCCTTTGCTTCCTCTCCCAAGATCCTTCCTTCCCTTTCTCTCTCCTCCTGATTTTTTCCCCTCCTTTTATTTACTCCTTCCTCTCCTGTTCACTTTTCACCCATTTCTCTCTTCCTTGGGGATGGAACTAGCCGGGCACCCCTGACCCAGAAGCTCTCTGGCTCTTGCTGCTAAAATTGCCTGCTTCTACTCCCCAACGGCTCAAGACCATTTTATTTTTCTTCTTTAAGGCATGACCATGAGTTCATATCTGTCAGAAACCTGGCTGAGTTGGCAGCTGGCCAGGCCAGGCCAGGAGTGGTTGGAACCTGGATCAAGACCTACCCACCAAGACAGGGCCAAGATCTTGGGAGATCTTGGCAGCCGATTGGAGGAGGAAGTGAGGCCAGGTTAAGGGCATTGTCAAGGGAAGCTGGCATGAGGGGGTGGGCAGAGGCTCAAGAAAGCAGTTGATATCAGGGATATGAGGCAGCAGGTAGTAAAGACTCAGCCACAGGGAGAGAAGTAGAGTATCTAGACCCCAGAATCCTAGTCCCCAAAAACCTGGGTTGTGTGGTTGGGTACCAAGAGGGCAGAATGGGATAGAGACCCACTTGTTGGAGCTGGGAGTACCAGACAGAGCTCAGTCAGAAGATAAAGGTAAGAGCAGGTATTAGGACCTGGAGCAAAGGCAAAGCAGGACCAATGTCAGCCACAAGGCTAGCCTTAAGATTCAAGGTGAAGCCTTCCGACTGCCTTTCTACTGCTGACCTTGGGCTCCAGGGAACCCAGGGAACCCCCTGGACATGAAAAGGTATTGGTGACTGGGCATGTCAAGCAGGGATAGAGAGCTGTACACTCAGGGGTTCACCGTGACCTTGCTTTGTCCCCGTGTCATACTCTCAGCTGGGCCCTCAGATTGAAAAGCCACCCCACGACAGTGTGGGAAAACTTTAAGGCACCCAAGCCACCTAGGTACAGAATCACACGATTGTCGATTGTCTGCTACAGTGTCAATCCCAGGCTCCCCCCAGCCTAAAAAGGCCCTGACCTATCTAACCAGGTTTTTTAGGATTCCATAATGTTCTCCTTTTTCTAGTGCCCCTTCCCAGGTCTGTCCTCTCTCTGCCTGGAGAAGTTTCCTGCAGCAGGCCCTTCCACTCTACACTGTTCTGAATTAGCTCTCTCTGGCCAGCTGGAAGCCCACCGTGATTTGTGACTTTCTACAAGAGCTTCTGCACCTCCACCCCTACTTGCCGCCCCTCCTGGGTCCCTTTTGTGTATCTGTCACTTTTAAGCCACCGTTAACAGCGGTGCATCTGGAACTCACCAGCCATCCGATAAATATGTGTTCCTTAGAAGAAAGGGACGCAGAGCCGTCCAGGTTGGCTTGAGAAGGGGCTCTCTCCTCACTCTCCCTCACACTCCCCACTTCTTGCACAGGTTATGGTTTCTCCTGTGTTACTACCACTGCTTTCCCACCCCCTCACGCACACACACATCCATTTCTTTGGGGGAAGGCCCAACCTAATTCCACGGTCCCTCGTCTGCAATTCCAAGGTCTCCAATCCCTGAAAGTCAAGAGACGCATTTTTGTTTTTTGTTGTCTGCGGGTTTGGTGCCAAAAGTCATCTGGTGACAAAACCTGACTGGTGTGAAGCTACTTTATCCTCTCACCTGCTTCGTAAGAACATTCATATTTTTGCTGTAGAAATACTGGCAGGTCCCGTTAAGAGATGCTGTCCAAGACCTCCCTGGGGACGTCTCAGAATGTGTGGTACCTTTCTGAATTTTAAAACCCCTTTGGCCTCAAGGGCTTGAGATAAGGACTTGAACAACTGGAGTAATCTCTCTGTTCTTTTGCAACAGATCTGTTCGAATAGAAGCGACTCGAAGATCTGAGATTCCCTGGCCCTTTCTTTCCATCTAGAGAATGAGAAGACAGCTAGGTGGGTCAGTGAGGGTGACAAGGAAAGCAAGGATAGAAATCTTCTGAGCGGGAGAAAGAAGGGCTGACTTTGTATGATTCCAAGTGACTTGTGTAACCCACCGGAGGCTGAACTATAGAGGGCACCTGGTTTCCAAGAGCCCCCCTGCCAATAAGCTTTCAGGTAACTGAAACAACACACAGGAAATGTCTTGAGCTTTTAGAAAATGAAGCACCACATAACCTTTCTGGTATTTTTTTTTAATAAAGTAAGTGTGTCTTTTAAAGTAAGTGTGGAATAAATTAATCAGAAAACACTGTGTGTTCACCCTATGCCCAGTGTCATGCCAGCATCTGTGATGTGGTCAAGCGTTAGATGCAAACTCGGGACTTAAAGGGGCTTCCATTCCGATAGGATGACCAAGTTTTATGCATGAGAAAAAATTAGAAAACTGGGCAGCGTGCATAATAGAGTGCTAAGACTTTGCCAACCAGCACCAGAGCAGAAGAGGCAAAGCTCACTGACCAGAGCAGTTTGGGAAGGTGGTGTGGGAGGTGACACTTAGTTTGGCTGTCAGAAGATGAGAAAACATCTTAGGCAAGTGTCCCAGATAAGACTGGACAAGGTTTGTGGAAGGATGATATGGAGAGACTAGACTGGAGAAGACAGGACTCAGAGTATTGGGAGGGGGCTGAACAGGCTGGCTAGTGGTAAGGAGTGTGTTGAAAGAAAATGTATGTGTCTTAGTCTGCTCGTGTGGTCATAACAAAATGTCACACAGGGTGGCTTAGACAACAGAGATTCATTTTCTCACACCTGGAGGCTGGAAGTCCCAGATCAAAGCGCTAGCAGGTTTGGTCTCCTCAGAGGGCTTTCTCCTTGGTCCTTGGTTCACAGATGGCCACTTCTGTCTGTGTCCTCACACGACCTTTCTTCAGTCCCCGTGCAGAGGGAAGCCTCCGGTGTTTCTTTATTTTCTTATAAGGACACCAATCCCAAAGATTAGGGTTCTACCCTGTGACTTCATTTAGTCTTAATTACCTCCTTAAAGGTTCTATCTCCAAATACAGTCACATTGGAAGTCAAGGCTTCAACATGTGAATTGGGGTTGGGAGAGGGGCAAATTCAGTCCCTAACAGTGTACCTGTGTCCCAGGAAAGCAGGGTGTGTCTGAGCAGTTTGTGAGGGCAAGATGTCTACACTGAGACAGGCAGGACAGGGCTGGATTCTCCATGGACACAGCCATGAACTGAGTGAGGGACGTGGAGGTCATTAGAGGAATTCGAAATTATAGTCTACCTGGTCTACCTGGTCCACTGGCTCAGCCCTCACAAGTTCAAGTGCAGAAACCAGATTGCATTCCCTGGAGAACTTGCTGGAAAGACTGTCTCCATCATTTCCTGCATTTCTCTGTCCTTCCCCAGCACCTCTGGTGTGTTGCACCCTTCCTTGGCTAGCTGCAGGAAAGTGTGACATCATTACAGAGCTGTTTTGTGCAGACAGCCTAGTCACATCTGGATGGCTAATGCTGATAATTACTGCACTGGTTACTAAATCTGTCGGGTTTAGGTGAGGTGAGCCTCCACAGCTGGGGCTGCTGGTCACAGCTTCGCCGGCAGAGAGAGGTGAGAACAAAAACCAAAAAAGGTGTGCTTAGGTGCTTGGGATTGAGTGAAACCGGTTATTACCAGTCACTTGGTATCTCCCTGAGTTGGAGTTTCTAGCTAAGGGATGCTCATTGATCAGACAGAACATGACAACCTGCAACTTATCTCCACGCGAAGACGATGGTGGGGACCAAGATCCAGAAACAAGTGTGGAGGTGGCCCCTTAGGTGCCAAGGCCGTCACCATATGACTCAGATGCCCTCTGAACACGGTGGGGGCAATGATGTTGCAAGGTGCAGGGCAGACTGGACTTCCTATGGAAAGAGCTGGGAGTCAGGAGTGTCCTTAGGGCAAACTATTTGCTAAGTGAAGGTTCTTAATTTGGGTCTTAGATGAAGTTTTAAGGATCCTTGAACCCCCTAACTTTTCATGGCAACATGAATACACCACAAGCATTTTTCTAAGAAACAAACCCATAACATTAATCAGAATCTTGAAAGTTTTGAAAGGGTTCTTTTGATCCCCCAAAGGTAAATGATTATAAGCCACCACTCTAGGCCCCCTAGAGAAACAGGCTGACCTTCGGCACAGCCCCAGGAAAGACCTGAGATCCCTAATGATCGTGAGGTGATTCTCAGAGATGTGCTTGTATGTGTGTGTGTGGGGGGGGGGGTGGTACATGTGTTTGTATATCTTTCTAGAGGAAGGATTCAAAAGTTTTTGCCACATTCTCAAAAGGGTCCACAACCCTCAAAGGATTAAGATCCTAAACTAGTTCCAGGGCCTCAAAGTTAAAAAGATTGCCTATGTTTAGTGATTTATTTCTAGAGGACGATCACAGAGACCTGAGAACAGGCCAAAGTAGGCTTGGTAGTTCTACTCAAAATCTGAAGATAACTGGGGCCAGGGCTAGTTGGCAGGGGACCTCCATTTAAAAAACAACAACAATAACAACAAAACCACTGGAATCCCTTTTAAGAGTTAAGTCCCCAGAAACAGAGAGAGGGTCATGGGAAAAGTCCCAGTTCGCTCCCTTTCCAATGGCGTATCCCCAGGTCTTTCTCTTTCAGGGCCCCTTGCGTGCCCCAGCTTTCCGAAACCCAAAGACTGAGTAAAGTCTCACAATTCATTTAGTAAATCCTCACTGAGAGCCTACTCTGTGCCAAGCTCTATTCTAGGCGCAAAACAAAGGACTTATCTTCAGAGTGTTATCGATCTAGGTCCGTTTCCTGCCCAGCACACGGGTATTTTGGGCACTGCTGACCTAGCGCGTTCTTCCCAAGCTTGGCCCGCGTGGCCCCTGGTCCGGGGAGGCCGAGACCATCCCGGGCACTGCGGTGGGCTGGGGGAGTCGAGCAGGAGGTTAGCAGTACCTGTGCGCAGAGCGGTAAGGGAGACTGGAAAGATCAGAGCCGGTGGGCCTGCTGGGAGACCCCGGATTAAGCTCAGCCCCAGCGCTACTGGGGTGGGAGCACGGCGGGGTGGGGTGGGGGCACTGGCGGCGGGCGGGGACCAGAGAGGAGGAGGGGACGCGGCCCGCCGCCGCCTCCGCCGCCGCGCCTGCTCTCCGAGCTGCGCTCGCCCGCTCCCCGCCCTCTGGGGCCGTCGCGAAGCTCAGCTCTCCATACTGAGCAGTACCCGGGAGGCCCTCGGACACGTTCCCAGGCCGGATAAAGATCGGGTCGGCGCTCGCTCCGCAGCGCGAAATCTCGCCATCAGCGCGCCTCGCGCGGCCGCTCCGGCCCGGCCCGGCGACGCCAGATCGCTATCGGCGGGGGGAAAGGCAAGGCTGCGCCGCCGCTCGCGCCGTTACCCTCGGCCCCGCGCGCTGGGGTGGCCGCGGGTCCCCGGGACCCCGGGGCTCGCCTCCCTCCCCAACCCCTGGCCTTCCTTCTCGGCGCTTTCTCCCGAGGGACCCCCGCTTCCCGCCGACCGGGGCCCCCAGCGCCCAGCCAGGCGCCCTCGCCTCGCCCCTCCTCGCCAGGCGCCGCTGCCTCCTGAAGGTTACGCGACGCCGAGGCGGGGTGCGGGGGGCGCCCGCCCTCGCCGCCGCCCACCCCAGCGCCCGCCGCGCCGCGCCGCGCCGGGCCGGCCCGGCTGCCGGCTGCTGCCACCGCAATCCCCGCTCCTAAATCAGCGCGGGGAGGCGTCCCCTCCCCCACCGGCTGCCCGGACTCCCCGCTCCGCGATTGGCCGCGCGGGCGCCCCCCGTCCGGGGCCCCCCCGCTCCAGCCGCCGCGCCATTGGCTGCGGGTCTCCGCCAGCCTTTACATAAGCCCGGGCGCGCTCGAGTGGAGTAGTATAAAGCGAGCGAGCGGTGGCGGGGCGGGAGGCTCGAGGCCAGCCCGGGACCGGGGCTGGGAGCTGGAAGGCGGCGGCGGCGGCAGCGAGCGCCCGCGCTCCGGCGCCCCCAGGCGGTGGGGCTGAGAGAGCCCGAAGATGGCTCCGAGCGCTGACCTCGGCGTGAGTACCCGCTCCCGGGCACCCACTCCCTCAGGCGGAGAAAGTTTCTCCCGCCCTGCGCGCCCCTCCCGACCCGCCCGCAGGGGTGGCGGCGACGCCGCCGGGGAACCGGGAAGGCGGACGCCGCCACGGCAGGCGGCGGCGGCGTCTGGTGGCAACTTACCGAGAGGCGCAGGACCCGACCGGTGCGCCCAGCCTCCCCTGCGGGCTGGGGGCGAGGCGGGCGCGGGGCTGGAGGTGGAGGAGAGGTGGGAGCGGGGGTGTGCAGACCACAGTCCGCCCCGCTGGCTGGGAAGGTGCTGGGGCGCGCTGGAGGTCAGCCGTTTGGGGAGGGGTCACTGGGGCGGCGAGGGGGGCGGAGCAGGTGAGGAGAGATGTGCCGAAGGTATCTGGGAGCCACCCAGCGGGGCTCAGCCTCGGGCGGGGGAAGCTACTGGCCTCGACCGGGTGACTATGCTGCCAGAATGGGGAAGAGCCCCGGGGAGCTGGAGCTTCTTCCCCGGGGAAGCCGAGGTCCTGGCACAGCGCTCCGTGGGCAGAGAGCTCCGGGAGCTAGCCCGGCGAGCGGCGTAGCCGCCAGCTGCCTTTGCTGGACCGAGGTGTGGTCTCCTCGCTCGCAGCCTGTCTTGGGCAAACTAGCTTCAGGCATTCCGAGGGAGCCGGGGATCCTTCTCTGCCCGTGGAGGCACCTGGAGGCTTGGATGGGGCAGCAGGCCAGGCTTGGGGGCATGCCCAACAATGCAGCGCGCCTCTTCGCAGTACAGTAGTTGGGAGCTCTGGTTAGTCCCGTTTCTGCAGAAACCAACTCAAGAATCCAGAGTCATCCCAGCCTGGATGGGAGCCTCCCAGAGTGGTCGCGGAATGCTTCTGGGGTTGGGAGGGGGGCACTCCCCTTCCTCCGGGAATGACTAATGAATATTGCTGGCGGTGGTGGTAGGGTGGGCACCTAGTGTGGCTTCTGTGCGTCCCAGGAGGAGCTTCAGCTCTCCAGGCAGGACACATTCTTGAGTCACACTTGAGATGTCTTCTGGGATGGGTGCAGGACTTCTCAAGTGAAGCCAGGTGGAAAAGAAGGCAAAAGGTTCCAAGAATAGGGGACAGCTCTGTAGTGCTGTTGAGAATCAGGTGAGAACTCATGGGGGAAGAGAATCGCTCCTGATGGGAGAGTTTTTTTTTTACCCTGATGACTTGGGGCTGGGGATACCCAAGGCTGAATCAGAGCAAATTCAGAGTAATGCTGTACCTCACTTCAGCCATGAGGAAGGGAGATGGAGGATGGAAAAGTGGGAACATGGCGGTTCTTCCAATAAATCTCTTGAGGAAGCATTTTCTCTCCCTCTGACTGAAGAACATCATTCTGGCAGCAGGTCCTAAAGTCAATTTAAGAAGCAATGAAGAGAGTTTAGGGTCTTGGTGCTGCCACAGTGGACCACAAGTAGAATATTCTGACTTGTAGTTGGCACTAATGGACTCTGGAGAAGGTCAAAGACATGCTGCTCAGTCGGGGTGTATCCTTCACCTGTACCCCATTCCTGAACACGGTGGGTGTTTTGGATTCCTAGGGGAGCTCCTTCAGCCTGGAGATCTCCTGTGGGGGGTTATCAATCCATACCCCCAACCAGCTCCATCCTCTGCCTGCGGTCAAAATTTTTCTGCTCCATTTCCCAACACATTCTCTCCACTGGGGGGTTTGTGCAGGGAGATACCTGCTTGTTGCTCTTTCTTCCCTTCTCTCCATCTTCTTCCCTTCTTCCCATCTTTCTTCCCTTCTCTCCAACACCAGGTTGCACCTGGCGTTCTAAACCCTGATGTTTATTATTTGGGACATTGGTGTTTGCTTAAGACGTCCTTTCGCTGCACAGGAGTGCCCCTGTGAATGTGTGCACCAAACGCCTGTGTCATTCTAGGGAGTCAAACCTAGACGGTTGTGGAGAGAGGACCATGGACCACAAAGGCAGTACTATGAAAGAAGTGCTTATGACAGTCTCCTGTTCTCAATCTTCTGGCTGCCTGCCGAGGTGATCAAGGTTAAAGGTGGAGCAGGCTCGTTGGTGTCCAGTAGGGGGCGCCAAAGGCACCCAGCTGGAGACCACTGACTTTCCCACTTCTTGCCCTTCACTGACCACAGCCCCCAACCCTCACCTTCATGATCGGAGCCCTGCTACCACGGGTTTCCTGGATGTCAGCTGTTCCTTTTGATCTCAGGTGCAACGGGGCAGGTGCACACACAACATTTCAGGGAAAGAGCTGGTGCTCAGTCCCACCTGCTCTCTGAGACCATTCCTTTGCGCTTGGTTCTGGTGGGTCCTTTGAACTCGTTATGTGCTCATGGAGTCCAAGAACTTTAGGGCTAGAAGGGAGGATCCTAGAAGGGAGGATCCTCGAAGAGCTTCTAGTCCAACCTCATCCCTTCCCCAACACTCAAATGCATGCCTAATTTACAGATGAGAAAGCTAAAGCCCAGTCAGAACCAGTGTATGGCCCAAGGTCACATGGCTATTTGGTGGAAGACATTGGACAAGGTCTCAGGATTCCCAGCTCCCTACGCAGAGCTCTTTCCAATCCTGTGACCTGCTTCTTCTTTACCATGAAGATGGACGTGTGTTCTCAGCACACTATGTACTCGTAATTGCTGGCATTGGCAAATTAATAAATTTAGTAAATTTGGGGAAATTTTCTTGGAATCAATTATTCAGAGCGAGGAGCAGGTAAAGTTCTTGTAATGTACATATACAGGTAATAGAAATTCTGAATTGCTTTTTCCCTTCCTTCCACTATCTTATCTCGTTATTCCAAGCAGTCTTTTAGGCAGAAAGAAAGCAACTCCGGTTCTCAGTCCATGCATGCAGGCATCAGAAGAGCCCAGTCCCTCGCTGTGGTCTTGGAAGCCAGGCCAGAGCGCTTCCTTTCTCTCACGAGGGCTTGCCAGCGTAGGCTTTCCCAGTCCTGCATCCCACGCTGCCTCTGGCACCCCCAGTACTCAGACCCTGGATGAAGTGGAGAGTTCCCAACCATTATTTGCCCATTTCCCCATCTTTGCCACTCCCAGCTCAAGGGCAGAGTGCTAGGACGTTCTGTTTTTGCAGAATCCTTGTATTAGGGCTTCTTGGGTGACCTGGAAGATACTGCCATTTCCCCTGCTCTTTTTCTGGTCTGTGAGTGTGACTGTCGACATCTGAGCTGGGCCCTGGGCAGAAGACTTGATGAGTGGGCTGTGGACCACCCTTCCATTTCCTCTCCCCACTCTGTTCCTTTGCACACGGCATAGAGCTCCTCTGGGGTCCCCTCAGAGCCGTGGCCGACTCAGTGGCGACCCTCAGGAGGAACGAGTGCTGCCAAGCCAGAATTCTGAGAGCCAGATCCTCTTCTGTCCCTAAAGCTCACCCAAGGGATGCTTGTTGCTGGGGAAGATGCTTGAGTTTCCTCTCCTCCTTCAGACTCACAGGCAAGTTGGGTCTTAGTCTTCAGGGGGAGGAGGAAGGTAGTAAGATTACGTGGACCACCAGAGAACAACAGCCCCCTCCTTTAGGAAGTGGGGTTCTGAGAGAGTGCGCTTGGGGTCTGTGCCAGCTCCTGGCTCTAGCTGAAGAAATGTGCCTGCATTCCCAGGGCTTGTTCTGGTCTGGATAAGGAGAGGAATGTAATTACATGAAATATGGCTAAAGCACAAGCTCTCTGGTGTTTTGTTGAATGAGAAGAGGACACAGAGTTTGAGAAGTGGCATTAGACCCTGAGAAACAAGAAGTCACCCTTTTCATGAGCCCCACTAGGTGGCTGACTCTTACTTCCCCTACTCATTGGGAAGGCAGCCCAGTGTAGTAGGAAGGACACAGGCTTAGAATCTGGCTCCCCCACTCACTGGCTTGGAGACCTTTGGCAAACCGCTTAACCTTTGCATGCCTCAGTTTCCTCCTTTGTAAAATGGTGAAACTGACAACCCTGTGATAAGGGTAGGATAGTGAAGATCAAGGAAGACAGTCTTTAACATGCCTCTGCCCTTAGCAATATGTAAGGAGGTATTCAGCTGGAAGAAGATATTATTGCAGGATCACTGGGAACCACACTGAGTCTTCCTTTTCCAAGCAAGCGAGGCTGAGTGTCCAGATTTTCACATAGGTCCCTGCTCAAAGCAACATCTGGACTGATGGACAAGGCCTCCCCAGCAGGGCTCCCTCCTTGCCTTCTCCCCTCCCCCACCCTAGGGTTTTCATTTGGGGGTTCTGCCATACTTGGGGAAAAGAAATTTTACAGGTCCCAGGATAATTCTGAATGTGATGAAGGGCCCTGAGCTATTGATTCCTAAGGAAGGATCTTTGTGCTGGGAGAAGCCTTCCTCGGAGCCCAGTGATTTAAGAGTGCTGACAAATCCATGCTTCCTCAGCCTCCTGCAGGCTGCAGATACAGGCTTCCAGGCCAGCCAGGGCTCGGTGAGGGATTTCTGGGGAGCCTGGCTGGTTGCTTAGGGGACATAAACCTGTGAACTCTGCTTAGGAAAAAGTATGAAATCAATTGGTTCATTATCACACCCAACACACCCTGGATCACTTAGGGCATTTAAGAAATGAGAAGCAGCAAAGGACTTGGAGGCTGCATTGGAAACGTAGACAGAGTGGTGTGAAGGGCTTGGGGACAGGAAGACATTTTGCTGCTGAACCACTCATGATCTTGACCTTATTGAAATCCTTTGGCAATGACCAGAGGGCCTACGTTGCCCCCCAGTTATTTGGCGGTGTCTGGAGACATCTTTGGTTGTCACCACTGGGCTACGGAAGGCTAGTAACATCTAGTGGGGCAAGGCCAGGGATGAGGCTGAACATCCTACCAGACATAAGACAGCCCCCAGTGAAAATTTGCCCTAATATGTCAATAGTGTCAGGGCTGAGAAACCGGGGCTGGAGCATCGCCACACAGAATCGGAGCACACTGGAGGTGGGAGGGATTTCAGAAGTGTCCTCATCCTGCTCTCCCATTTCACAGCTCAGGACACTAGGAGCCACAGAGGTGGAAAAGACTTAGTGAGGGTCCTACAGCAAGCTAGCGGCTAAGCTCGTCTGGAACTCAGATCTCCTATTTGCTGAGACCAGCTTACCCAAACTCTCAAAGATGTTGTGAAGATCAAATGGGAGCTGTGAAAACACTTGGAAAATTATGAAGAGACTATTATTAATATTGCTATTATTAAGAATTCGGGAGTTTGGAAAGTTCTATTTCTGGCTGTGCCACTGACTCATTGTGTAATATTGGGTGCCTCGTCCCCTCAACCCGCATGCCTCTCTGAGTGTGTGTGTGTGTGTGTGTGTGTGGCTGGGGGAGTGGGAAAGGTGATCTTAGCAAATAAGTATATCATAATCATTACCTTTAGAGTAAAGTCCAAAGATTTGCCCTTCAAAAACCCTAGCCACTTTTTTTTTAAAAAAGATAAAAATTTTCCTTGAAAGAAATCATGTTGGCTTCATAAGAAGCAAAGCCTTTTCTTCTTGGAATAATTCCAGTACCCTCGCCCTGTAAGTTGGTTCCAGCCCAGGAAATCTGATCAACATCCGGAGGAGATACTGATATCACCACAAATGACAACCGATTGGATTTGTCCCCACTCCCTCCGGAAAGGGGAGGTGGCAACTTCACTCTTTCCTGCTCAACCCTCTTGGCACAGGGAAGTTCTGCAAGGAACTTCACGGAGGGATGGGAAGGCGAGTCATTAATTAGTAAAACCTTGTTTACTTAACAGACATATTCTTAAAGATCTCTTCCAAGGGACATTTTGACATATTACTTTAATTAGCCACCGAAGAATTGCAAGTGCAGAGAGTGTATAAAATGACCCTTCCCGTTGTTTCTAGTTACTGTTATCTTTGCTTTCACCCAACAAGTACAGTGACAAGGTCACGGGAATCACTGCTGAGCTCAGGCTGTCCCGTTGACCAGGGGAGGGACTGCAGGGACTTCCTCCCTAACGGCAACGTCCACCTGCCTGGAGAACAGCCCCCCAAGTGGAGGTTCTCCGTTGGCATCCCTGCCATACCCTATTTTGATGTCTGTCCATGAGGACCCCTCATGTCAGACAAATCCTGGTTCAGCTGTCTAGATGGGGAACAGGCCTGGGAGCCCGATCCCAGCCTGCATGGGCAGAGGGGTTCTTGAAAGATTGGCAGGAGCAGGGACGCCTGGGTGGCTCCGTTGGTTAAGCAGCTGCCTTCGGCTCAGGTCATGATCCCAGCGTCCTGGGATCGAGTCCCACATCGGGCTCCTTGCTCGGCAGGGAGCCTGCTTCTCCCTCTGCCTCTGCCTGCCATTCTGTCTGCCTGTGCTCGCTCTCTCTCCCTCTCTTTGACAAATAAATAAAATCTTAAAAAAAAAAAAAAAAAAGATTGGCAGGAGCAGCCTCTGTTGGTGCTTTTCACTGAAGGCCCATCTCTGGTCTTGCCCTCTGTGTGCTCAGGATTGGAGGTAGGAAGTCACTTGAGTCTCTCCTTAGAGGATCAAGGTTACACCCCACTCCGTCCCTATAACAGAGGAGCTTTCTGTCTCTTGCAGACACGCTGTCGAAGGGATGTCACATTCCCTTTCATCCTGGTCTCTAGGAACAGACTCTTCCTCAGAGATCGTAACCATGCACCTCACAACGGAGAAGCTGTGTATGTCCAAGGAGGCTTTGGCAAGTGGGGACACAAGAGTCCCTGAGAAGAAACACTGCCTTGTAAGCAGTGTCAGGAAAGCACTGTGTCTTTCATTCTCACTGTGAACTCCATGCCTAGTGTGCTTGGCACGAGCAAGAGCTCAGTGGGTACTTAGGGGGATTAACAGGTGAATGTAGGTGGCCATTCTGGGCCAGAGGTAGCTCTAGGTATGACAGTGGATCTCCAAACTGGCCTGGATCAGCAAGGCCAATTTTCCTTCTGGCTCCTTCTTCCCAGCAGGCTCCAGAAACCTCGAGGTTTTACTGCCCAGGCAGGGGTTGGGAGCCCAGGCAGGGCCCACCCTGTGAGATGGTGGCCAGCTCCGAGCCCCGAGCAAAGCCCAGGTTCTCTTCCTCATTCTCTCTCTCTGCGTGCTCTCTCCTTCCCATCAGGCTACTGCAAGGAAGTGCAGCGCAGGTTTGCCTCACTCTAAGCTGAGAGAAGAGAGGATAATTCGGATTTCCACTGAAGACAGACTAGGGAGTGAATCACTACTTCACAGGAAGATTCCCAGGGGCATGCTTCTAAATAGCAAGGTCTGTTAATGCATTCGAAGTGACTTAGAGGGGAAAAAGGCAACAAACCCTGACCCATAGACTCTTAGGCCTGGAAAAGCATTTGGGAGGTCATCCAGTGCCACACCACTCTGCTGCCCCAGGATGCCCACAGACAGAAGCACCGTCTGTCTGTCCTGCAGCCTGCTGCCCCAAACCTGAAACGCACTTCCTGCGGTGTGTGGCTGACCATGTGATCATGTCGCAGCCCACTTCAAACCCTCTCCTGTGATGTGACTCCAGGCTCCTTGCCCTGGCATAACGGGCCAGCCCTACAGGCCCCAGTGGCCGCCTCTGCCTTCTCCCGCACACTGCGCCCCACACCCTGGACACTGCATTCCAGCAACCCCCACGTTTGCCGTGTCCACTAAAGCTGTGTCACAGCCACTCCATGATCCACATGGAATGCAGCTCCCGTGGAATCTCCATTCTCCTTCGCTCCTGCCCTTACCCCCTCGTCACTAGCCACCTCCCTCCCCCGCCACGGGCTGCACCTGCACTTCAGCCGTCTTGCTGTTCTGAGCTTCTCCCTGTGTATGGGTCTCACCGCCGGTAGACCATGAGCCCCCGGAGGTCAGGAGTCAGGCCTCAGGTGTCCCTTCCAACCTGGCCCCTGGGCGTGTCGTGACTGAGTATGCATGGGTGGAAGTCAGGAAATTGAGGAGTCTTGTGTTGGGAAAGCAGCACTGAAGAAGTCAGCAAGCTCCACTGGGCTCCCCAGACAAATGAGTCATAGAAGCAAGCCTATTCCTTGAAGTCTGACAGTCTCAAGTGTTCCATCCAGTTTCTGGCCTCTACTCCTGGAAGAGGAGTCCCTAGTGGGCCCGGGTGCCCCCTCCTGAGCTGCGTTCCTCTGGCCCACAGACAGCTGTTGGCCGTGGTCTCAGTGCGATTGCTGTAGCCCTCCCCTGCCACAGACGGACCTCCTGTTGGCCAGGCACCACGCTCAGCACGGAACGGGCATCATTTCTTATTGTTGCCCCTTCCACAGACAGGGAAGTCTTGGCAGTTCGTGATGCTCAAGCAGGAACCACTGCACCTGGTGCACAGGGCTGGGAGATGCCATTTGTGCGCTTGCTCACGGTAACCCAGTTTCATTAGCCTGCTGGTCTCCGGGGCACCTCCTTCCCGGGGCCCCCGAGTTTCCACCTGCCTTCTCTGGTGCAGGAGCCAGTCTGCTCTCTGTCTGGGAGTGCAGCTGCCGGCAGCACGTGGTGCTTTCCCCAGGTAGTGGGGGAGAAGAGGAAACCTTCTATTTTCTGGGTGCTGGGGAAGATGCAGAGGACGGGTGGCCGCTGGGGGCAGGGAGGGGCAGAAATTCTAGCATTTGGAGAAGCAGAGGACCTGGCCAGAGACAAGGTGGAGAGACACCCAAGACTGAGGCCTCAGAGCATATACGCCACAGGGCAAGGCCTTTGTTCCCAGCTGTTCTCCCAGCCTTGGGCACAGGGCCTGCTACAGTGTGGGTGCACGAGGATACGGAGTGGGTAATGGCCGAGGGAAGGGAACCTCCAGACCTCCAGCTTTCTCTCCCACTCAGGCCCAGGGTTTGCTTCCCAGCCGGAGTCCCAGCTTCCAGCTGCATCCTTCCATGGCTTCTCCACACCCGAGGGCTACAGCGGTCTTTCTAACATAGCCTTCCACCTCTGGCTGCTGGGGCTCACCAGGCCACCCCCTTTCTCCATCCTCTTTCCCAGAGGTTGTCCTGCCCCATCCCGTGCTCCCACAACCCAGGGCCTCACTGCATGACACAAGCTGCCTGTCCACATGCTCTGATGTCCCCTTAGCCCGAGGACACTTCCTCTACCTTGTCCCCTCGGTCAGCTCACTGCCGCCCCTCTCTTGGCTCTCCCCCAGCTCCCCTGGGCGGGGTGTTTGCTCCTTCCACTGGGTTTCCATCTCACCTGCTCTAAGACAAGTTCGTTATAGCAGAGAGTCCAAGAACGCTAGTTCCGGAGCCAGGAGGCTTAGACACAGAATCTGGTTCCACCACGCCCTAGCTTTGTGACCTTCAGCAGGTTACTTAACGTCTCCATGCCTTAGTCTCCTCATCTATGAAATGGGGTCCATGGTAAAACCCACCTCACAAGGTTACGGTGAGGACTGGAGGAGAGTAGCCCCCGACACCCAGTCGGGAGTAGACAAGCATCACTATTACTACCCACTCCTCATATAGGACTTGTTACACAAAATTGCAGTGAAAACTTGTTTGCCTGGTATCCAGAGTCCCATGAATTAAGCAGAAGAGAGAGGGAATCAGTTCTGAGATTAGAAACGGAGCTCCAACAGGCATGTGGAAGTGGGTGAGGTGAGAGGGAGGGGGTAGTTAGCAAGTATTGATTGCCACTGTTCAGGGGAAGTGTAGAGGGGCGCATCTCCGGCAGTGGGGTTGGGAAGACTGGGCACTTTTGAGAAGTATTCATGGAATACAATGGACGTGGTGATCCAGTGATTGTGGGGAAGGAGGAAGATGTAAGAACCCATTGTGACACCAGATTTCCAACATGAGTGACAGTGTTGGGGTTCAAAAGGGCCCAGTGAATAGCATCCCCATTCCCTACTCAGATTCAGGACCAACCGAAGGAGAGAAAGGGGGAGGAAGAAGGGAGGAGAGAGGCAAGTCTCAGGCACCCTCATTACCGATACAGCTGTTTGGAAGGCCTGGCTTCAGAGTGGGCTCCCTGTGGCGGGGGTGCTGGGGCTGAGCCTCCGCTCGTGGCGGAGAGTGGCCTCTGTCAGGAGGCAGGTCCAGAAAGGGCTCTCCTGCATGGTTCTTGCACACTGAGCAGTCTGGGAGACCCTGCTGCAGCCCTCAGGAGGAGGATTCGGGAAGGAGAGAGGCCAGGAATATGGCGCTGGTCCTGGAGGTTCTCAAGCTCACGCTCTTGATGCTTTGGGCTAGATAATTCTTTGTTTGGCTGGCTGTTCTGTGCACTGTATGAAGTTTAGCATTCTACCCTCTGAATGCCAGTAGCATTCCCTTCCCTGGTTCTGTGGACCAGAACTGTCTCCAGACGTGGACAGGTATCCCGGGGGGAGGGGTGGGGAGCAAAATTGCCCCCACCTGAGAACCCATGCTCTAGTCAAGTGGAAGGTCCTCTGGAAGCAAACCTCAGGAGTGGGAAATAAATGCTTCCTCCCCACCCCTGACCCAGGGATCAGGGCCTTGCATAGGGAGTGCCAAAAGGGCAGGCTGGGGTGACCGCTGGGTCCTCCACACCCCTGGGTCTACTCTCTGGATGCTCTCCCTTCCCTCCTGCCACTCCTATCCAGCTGCTTTCTGAGGATCCTTCAGCTTAATTTGTGGCCACACCCCCTACCTCTTCGGATTTCTGGGTCTCTGCCCTGCCCCCAGCTCCCTTAGTGATTTCTTTGTGCTCTTACCTCCAACTCCCCGCCCCCCGCCGCCCCGGTACCCCACATATTGACTAAGTTTCTCCCTGTGACCCCAGCACCGAGAACAGGATCCCAGGGTCCACGGAGATTGTTGCTGCGGGCAAAGGAACCAAGACAACTTCTGGTAGCCCTTCTCCAAAGATGCCTGGCTTCCAGTCACTCCTGGGTGGGGCTTGGCCTCTGCTGGACGGAGTTTTCCCACGGCTGCCTTACTCCCCAGAGCCGCTGCCACCCTACAGTGTCTGGAAAGGGTCAGTGTTCCATGCTCATTTCTAACTTCTGAAGCATTTGGGGCTCTTTTGTCAAGTGAGACTCTGCCCCCCTACAGTGTCTGGAAAAGGTCTGTGCTCCCGGCTCATTCTCAACATCTGAAGCATTCAGGGCTCTTGCTTTTGTGAGAGCTCGGGGTGGTGTCCTTGGCTCTTTCGATAATTGCTAAGGAACTGCTTGCCCCTGAAATTGCCCTGGAAGCTTCCCCCCACAGCTGCCTGACCCCACTCTGAGATCTGGGTTGCTTGGTTACCAGCTTTCAGACCCAGTTCAGGAAAGTCCCAAGGCCACAGAAGACTGAGTCTGGCTGCATGTGACCCGCCTCACAGCCAGTGTCTAAAGACTATCTGACCCAACACTATCCGTGTAGCAAGACGGGGAGCAAGCAGTGAGCGCAGCCCAGCCTGGCCCCCAACAGGTGTCCGCGAGCTCACCTAACCCTTGAAACCTTGGTGCGTCGTCTGCTTCCCACGTTAACAACACTGAAGAGCCGTTGGAGGAACGTGCCCAAGGTCACTACCTAGTTGATGGGGATTGCAGGGGGGGGGGGGACACTTGAGCTCCAAATCCAGGTCCTTGGCTCCACGCTTTGGGGCTCCCCCCTCTTTATATCCCACTAAGGACTGTTATGGATCCTTTTTTAAAATCATTACAAAGCAATATTCTCACTGCCTGAACCACAAGTCCTAGCATCCCTTCCCCTTGTTAAGCCAGACCCCTCCCGGCCTCCTCCCCACACCTCCCCTGCAGGAGCAGCTCACGTTCCTTACCGAGGCTCTGGGTGCTCTGGCCCTCTGCCCCTTGGCCCAAGCTCTGCCTTTGGTACGTAGCCTTGCCTTCTCCAGGCTGCTCGGCCCTGGGTGTCCCCCCTCCACACATACGTGCTTAACCTTGGACTCCGCGCACTCAGCGGGCTCAAGAACATAGTAGGCGCGTCATGCCCAAGCATTCAAGAAAACAAAAACTTTCAGTTCAACCTACATTTTGATCCTATGTTTAACTTTTCCACGCTCTCCCCAAAGATTCAGATGTTCGCGGTGGTGTGACGGGAGGTTTCTCAGGTCAGCCTTGTAAAATGTGAGGTCACTCCCGGTGCCTGCGGCCCTTCTGCTTCACGCAGTCTCAGCCTGCTCTGCTTTCTTCCCCAAACTCCCAACCTCACCTCTTCCGGTGACATTCTCTAGCTAGAAGGAGGTTTTCTTCATGTACTTCAACAAGCTGGTTGAGGACATTTGAGGAGTAGAAACATTTTTCACTTTAAAGCTGAGTGCAGCCTACACTCCCAGATCTTGAGGACCGTGAGTCTAGGGCTGTGGTTCTCAGCCCAGGCTGTCCATCAGCATCGTCTGGGGAGCTTCTAGAAATATGCAGCGCCTGAGCCCCACCCCAGATCAATTCAATCAGAAACTGGGTGAAGGGGGCACCTGGGTGGCTCAGTGGGTTAGAGCCTCTGCCTTCGGCTCAGGTCATGGTCTCAGGGTCCTGGGATTGAGCCCCTCGTCGGGCTCTCTGCTCAGCGGGGAGCCTGCTTCCTCCTCTCTCCCTACCTGCCTCTCTGCCTGCTTGTGATCTCTGTCTATCAAATGAATAAAATCTTTAAAAAAAAAAAAAAGAAAGAAAGAAAGAAAGAAAGAAAAGAAACTGGGTGAAGGACCTGGGCCATGTTGTATTTTGAAATACTCCCAGGTGAGTTCTGTGGGCCAGCTGGGGTTTAGAACCTTGTTCTAGAGCCTTGCTACTAAAAGTGAAGTTTGCAGAGGCCTCGTGTGATGCCCTGTGAGAGTGCAGAAACTGAGTCCCACCGCAGACCTACCAAATCAGAATGTGCATTTTCACCAAGACCTTCAGGTGATTTGTAAGCACGTTACAGTTTGAGAAGCCTTGCTTTAGGCAAAGAAGAGTTTTTAAATAACTCTATGACAAGTGACAAGTCATTTCTGCTGATTCATATTATCATTTGGGCATATTCAACATTTAACAAACATTAATTAAGCACTAACTAGTACCAGGCACTATGATGGTTTTTAAGAACACATTGGCGAGCGTCTCTGTCTTAGCGGCTAATTCCTGCCCATAACCCATTTTCTCTAGGCTGTGGCATTTGATGATAGCCATCCCTTTTCTCCTGGACCTGACCCCCCACCCCTCCAGTTCCAACCCTTACCCTCTTCTCACTTTCTGGTAAAAACTGGAACCAGAATCCTTCTTTGTCCCCTCATATTAAGTATGGTAATTTAACTCGGAGCTGAAGACAGCTAGGACTTTGAGTGTATACTGGTAAAAGGAGCCTGCATCTCTGAGGATTGCATAACCCTCCATTGATTTCAGCTCCTTAGATCTAGAGAGCGAGGAGCAGGTTGCTGAAATAATCACATCCCTTCTCTGTAGTATATACCCTGGTTTCTTGACTGGGAGTTATAGTGCAGAACCTCACTGTTCAGCACGTAACTTGTAGACCAGGATCCCCAGCATCACCTGGGAACTTGTTAGAAATCAAGAATGTTGGACCCTAATACAGATCTAGTGGATCAGAAGTTGCAATTGAACAAGATTGCAGGATGGTTCACATACACATTACAGCCTGAGAAGCATTGGTATAAAACAGTGTTTCTTAAATTTTGCAACATATTATAATCACATGGGGGAGCTTTTAGAGCTCTGATGTGCCCCTGTGCCAGTTAAGTGAGACTATCTTGGTGTGAGACAAGAAAGACACCTGGTCTCTAAATTTACCACGTTAGCCATGTTTCAGTGTACAGTTCAGTGACATTGGACACATCCACGTGGGTGTGCAACCGTCCCCACCACCCATCTCCACACTGAAACTCTGTGTCCATTAAACACTAACTCCCTCCTCCTCCCTCCCTGCATCAGCCTCTAACAACCACCCTTCTGTTTTCTGTGTCTGTGAATGGGACTACCCTGGGTACTGCATCTAAGTGGCATTACAGAGTCGATGTCCTTCTGTGACTGGCTTATTTCACTAAGCACAATGTCTTCATGGTTCATCCATGTCACAGCGTGTGTCAGAACTGTCTTCCTTTTTAAAGGTTATAGCATTCCATTCTAGGTATAGACCACATCTTGTTTACCATTGAGCTGTCGAAGGACTCTTGGGTGGCTTCCACGTTTTGGCTCTTGTGAATAATGATGCTTTGAACGTGGGTGTACAAGAATCTGTTTGAGCCCCTTCTTTCACTTCTTTCCAGTGTAAACCCAGACGTGGGATTGCCAGATCACATGGAAGTTGTATTGGGGGGGGTTGTTTGTTTGTTTGTTTTTTAGGAACCCTTGCAAAGTGAATTTCCACAATAGCTATGCCATTTTACATTCCTGCCAGTAGTGCTCAAGGGTCTTAGGAATGACATCTTCAGGAATGACTGCAATTTTCTGGTGTTTTTGTTTTGTTTTGTTTTGTTTTGTTTTGTTTTCCTATATCCATCCTAATGCATATGAGTGGTATCTTATTGTAGTTTCGATTTGCATTTCCCTAATTATTACTGTTGTTGAGCATCTTTTTACATATTTATTGGCCATTTGTATATACCTTCTTTGGAGAAATGTCTATTCAAGTCCCTTGCCCATTTTTAATTGGGTGTTTTTTTGTTGTTGTTGATTTGTAGGAACTCTTTATATATTCTGGATATTAATCCCTTATCAGATAAACAATTTGCAAATATTTTCTCTCATTCTGTGGGTTGCCTTTTCACTCAGTCTGCAGTGTTCTTTGATGTACAAAAGCTTTAAATTTTGAGATAATCCTTTTTATCTGTATTTTCTTTTGTTGTGTGCTTTTGGTGCCATATCCAAGAAATCATCGTCAGACAACAGTATTTGAAAAAAGAAAAAACTCCCCAAGTGATTCCAGTGTATAGCTCCAGCTGAGCAGTGTTTCTCAAGCTTTAATGTGCATTCACATCACCTGAAGTCTTATTAAAATGCATATTCTTATTTATTAGGTCTGGGGTGGGGCCCAAGATCCTGCTTGTTAACAAACTCCTAGCTGGTATTGAGGCTCCTGGTCTGGGAACCAGCCTAAGTAGTCAAGGTACAGAGAAGCCCTTCCGTGATTTCTGAGAGTACAAGGTGGATATTTTCCAGAACTTTTCCTGAGTTTCTTGACCATAATTGTTCCCCGATCTGCCACAAAGACAGGCTCACAGCTTCCCCTCTAACTCACAGCTGGTTCAGAACAGCCCAGGTGGGTGCAAGGAGTGCCCTTGACATAGCAGAAGAATAACATGTGAAGTGCATGTTCTCCCTGTACCCCTCGGCCCCTGCCCCATTGGGGGTGCCATCCACTGATCTGCCCATGTGGAGTGATTTCGATTCCACATGATGATGGCTGATTCCTCTCTGGCCGTGGCCTCTGTGGGGGAACTACTGCAGAACCCTGCCGAAAAGCTGTTTTGTTCAAAATAGGTTTAATGTGCTCGTAGAGGAAAATCACACAAGTTGGTCTGAAGTTTATAGAAGGCACTGAGGAGAAAAACTGCTGAAGGTCTGCTTCTAAAAAAAAAAAAAAAAAAAAAAATCCTTTAATTCATTGTAGAATTTTAGAACTGGAAAGGACGCTTAATGTCTGTCCCAAACTCTCATTTTAGAGACGCTGGGACCCACCAAGGCTGTGACTTGTTCAAGGTCACCAAGCTGAATGGAGATCAGCCCATAAATTTATTATTTCTTTTTAATCTTGCTTTAGGTTATTTTTCTGGAAATGGTTAACCTCAGAGTAGCTACCTCTTTCATATGGCTCCCCTAATTAAAAGTCCATCTTTGCGGGGAGCCTGGGTGGTTCAGTCTGTTATACATCTGCCTTCAGCTCAGATCATGGTCCTGGGGTCCTGGGATTGAGCCCTGTGTTGGGCTCCTTGCCCAGAAGGGAGTCTGCTTCTCTCTTTCCCTCTGCCCCTCTCCCCATACTCATGCTCATGCTCTCTCTGTCTCCTTCTTTCAAATAAATAAATAAATAATCTTTTTTTTTTTTAAGTTCACATTTTTACAGAAAAGGTAAAAATCAACAGGCTGCATCATGGTTCTTGCCCCTCATGACCTTCATTAGAAAATTTTTAGCAGATGTTCAATTTTATAAGTTATGAATCTCTTGTAAAGAACAC
The DNA here is from genome assembly GCF_964662115.1 of Mustela nivalis. Lineage (NCBI taxonomy): Eukaryota > Metazoa > Chordata > Mammalia > Carnivora > Mustelidae > Mustela > Mustela nivalis. The sequence goes on along the minus strand of NC_139021.1, from coordinate 157,390,343 downwards.
TGAGGCTTCCTGATTAAGTGGGCATTCTAAGAAAAAATAGTTATTATACAGCATTTTTTCAGTAGTGATGTGCTTCTGAAACCTATTCCAGAATTCTGATATTACCTAAACAGAAGGTTGCGCATATTACCGCAACGGGACCTCCCTCCCTGGTGTCAGTGATCCAGATCACAGGTATGATGCCGGAGGGACTAAGTAGCTTCTAGAAGTTACACCCAATGTCACTTTTCTTTTCTCTGTCCATTGCAAACCTTGTAATCTGATCACAGTACTTCTTCAATCCACTGCCAATCAATTGGATCTGGCTCTCAAGTTGAAACTCATTTGCTGTTCTTACAATAGAGGTAGAAATACCTTGAAAAGACCAGTGACCTTCAGCTCCACCCTACATTTCAGCATGTCTCCGCTGGTTATTAAATACTCTTTAGCTTCTCATTTGACCACCAGCTGCTTATTAATCCAATTATAAGTTTCCTTTATCCAACCAAACTTCCTGCCGAGTTGCTTAACTCTCAGAGTGATGTGTTTGCCTTTAGTGATTAGACAGCCCAGAAGATATGGTCTTGTTCAGACATCTCAGTAATTTAGGCTTGACCTCACTCTGCTAGTGCAACACCCAACATGTGTCTCATGAACACGGTGCAAAAGCCTCCTTCCCAGGAAGGCTCGCTGAGGTTAGTTTCTGTCCTGCGGTGGGCGCGTTGCTCCTGGGTCTCACGCCAGCTTCACCAGCAAGGCATTAGGGAGGCTTCTGACTCGTGTCCGACTGTGAAGGCAGCTCCCAGCCCTCCATTTGGGTTTCTGGGTCCTGAACGGAGGCAAGCTCCCTTGTTGGCAGGAGCGTCTGTCTCCATATGGAGAGTCAGTCTTTGCATCTTCTGTTCATTAAGACATTAGCCTCACGCAGCCTTGCTCTCAGCTGCCAGACGCACTGGCATGCCAGCGGGAAGAATTCCATCAAGAAGGGGTCTACTGCCTTCTGAAGGCAGGAAGGCACCACTTTGCCTGCAGGACTGGACCTGCGCAGCAGCATTCCTGGGACTTGTTCCAGCAGAGCCTTTAGAATATTCTGGAGTTCGGCCTCCAGGCCTGCAGTTAGAGTCTCTGGGTGGGCCATCTGTAGCTCCCACAGGGGCAGGGTGGGGTCCTTCCACCTCCTTGGCCATTCTCATCAGTCTCCTGGGTTCCGGCCACCAGCTCCCATGGCCCCAGGCTGCTCGGCAACACCCTGAGTTATGTTAGAGATATAATAATGAATTATACAACGGATTATACATAATTAATTTATAATAAAACACGCACACAATGGTTTAATTTCTCCAAGTGAATGATGGGCCACCGCCAGATCCTGCTGGAATACGTTCCCTAACTGCCTGCTTCCTGATCTGGAGATGATGGCCAGCCACCCTGGGGAGGGACCCTGGCCAGAGGAACCTGCCAGTTCCCAGATTCCCTCCAGGCTACCTCTGGGATGTGTCCCATAGAAGGGAAATCCTTCACTGCCTCTATTGTTCTAGACCGGGATACCCATGGGAGTCTCACTCCCACTAGGGACTGAGGCTGGTTATCTTCTTCACTCTCCCAATCTTTCTTTTGGAGTATGGGAGATGCCAATGTATTTATATTCAACCCTTCCTTCCCTCAACAACTGTGTGATGAGTGCCTGTTCTGTACCAGACTCTGTCCTTGGCTTGATGTGCCTGAGAAAGCAAAACCCATCGATCCTTGCCCTGGTGGAGCTTACCTTCTAGCAGAGGGAGACAAACAACAGGAAGCATAGTGAATAAGTAGATTTACAGTGATAGAAAAAGAAGAAGCCGAGCAGGGAAAGGGTGATCGTGTGGGATGCAGGCAGGCTGTAGGTTTTTGTTTTTGTTTTTGTTTTATTTACTTGACAGACAGAGATCACAAGTAGGCAGTGAGGCATGCAGAGAGAGAGAGAGAGGGTGGGGGAGAATCAGGGTCCCAGGTGAGCAGAGACCCAGATGCAGGACTTGATCCCAAGACCCTGGGATCACGACCTGAGCCTAAGGCAGACGCTTTAACCCACTGAGTCACCCAGGTGCCCCAGCAGGCTTTGGTTTTAAACATGCTGGTCAGGGCAGATGTTATGGAAAAGTGGCAGCCTCAGTAATGGCCAAGTCCTCCAGGAATGAGGGATGGAGGGGTGGGGAGAGGCGGTACTCGTGCTCCTACTCCAGGCTGCTTGGTTAGGAGGTCTTTCAGTAACATTTGTAACTTCTGGTTGCAGGTGTTCAGGATGTTACTGTTCCTGCTGCTGCTGCGGTTTCTGCCCCCAACCGAGGGGTCTCAGCGTGCTGAACCCATGTTCACTGCAGTCACCAGCACGGTCCTGCCCCCTGACTATGACAGCAACCCCACCCAGCTCAACTATGGTGTGGCAGTCACCGATGTGGACCATGATGGAGATTTTGAGATCGTTGTGGCAGGGTAAGCGACTCCCACCCTGAGTCTGATGGATCTGTTAGTCAGGTTTTGCTGTGATGAGGCTGAATAAAAAATACCAAAAGCCAGTGGTTTGCAACAATACGTAGTCTCCTTCCTAGGTCTGGGCTGGGCTCCGCTGGGCCTCTGGAAGGCCATGTCCTTGCCTTTTGCTACGGCAGTGAGACGATGGAGGCTGAATGGTTTTTCAGGGAGGGAATTTGAGTGCTCTGCTTCAAGACATGCTCTTCGTGTTTTTAAGTCTCCTTGCCATACAAGTCTCCTTGCCATACAAGTAACACTAACTTAGAAGCTCTACATAGGAAGGGCTTACAGGAGACAATTATGCTAGAAGTCCTGCTCAAAGTGGCCTTTGCACAGCACTTCCTGTAGAACTCGGAAGACAATAATCATCCCTTTCAAAGAAGGGCAAAAGATGGAAATTCAGGACAGCTAAACTTCCTCTAAAGCATGCCTTGGTGTCCACTGCTCCCTTCTTTCCTGAGAAGCAACACCATGTCGTAAGAAAAGCATAGGATTCGGAGTCCAGATAGCTTGAGTTCATGCCGTAGATCTAGAGCTTTCTAGTTGCAGGACCTTGAATTAGTCCTTTCCTCGCTGAGATTCCAATAGATCATCTGTAGAAACAGGAAAGGTGTTGCATGTGCCAGTGTGCTGTTAGTTCTGCCGGAAACCATCAATAAGTGTTATTTCTGGAGCCCTCATTGCCAGGCACCGTGCTGAGCCTTTCCCCGGCCCTGTCTTCCTGCACAGTTGCTGCTGCATCTCCCGAGTATACAGGTTCTTTCTTTCCAAGCACTCGGCATTCATTTCATCTCCTTTTCCATGAAGTCCCTGTCTTCCTGCCTTTCCCAGGCCCTGCCTCCTAACAACACTGTGAAGTACATACACAAGAAAAGGAAACTGGGTGGGAAGCGATCAGCCCTCATCAATTAAATGGGACATGGGTGGGTCAGGATTTGAACCCCAGGGCTCCCTACTAGAGCTACTAAACTGCGGTTGTGCCAAGTTTTGTTATCACTTCAAAAATCAGTCAATCCAGAAAATCACAAGGGCCTGTCCTCTTCATTCTGGGAGGCCGAGCTTGTATGACAGTGTGAAACAAAGTCACTGTTAGGTGGCATCGCTTGTAGCAGTTGCATGAAACAGTGGAAAGCACTGACCTTGGAACTGGAAGACCTGGTGTTAATCCTAACCACACCCCCCCCCAACAGTTGCAAACCTTGTGCGAGTTCCTTAGCTCTGTGGGGCCTACTTGTCTCACCTGTAAAATGGGCATATTGAAGTTTACCCCCACCTACTACGCTGGACGGGGTGAGCATCGGTCGTGATGATGCGTAGGAAAGATACTTTGTAAAGCATGCTTCTTCTTCCATTTATTCATTTCTTCTATCCCGTGAAGAGTAGAAGGTACACGATTCTAGACCTTCTAGAAGTCGGGATAAGTGCCCTGTCCAGTGGAACCTTCTGTGATGATGTAGATGTTCTCTGTCGGGGCTGTCCCGTACGGTGTCCACTAGCCACAGGGGGCGGATGAGCACTTGAAATGGGGCTACTCTGACTGAGGAACTGAATTTTTTTTTTTTCATTTAAATTAAATAGCCCCATTGAAATTAGCACAGTCCTGGGTCTGGAGGAAAAACTAAAGAAATGAGTGTGACAGAAGAAGGAACATCAGAAGGGGTTGTGATGACCCTTGCTGCCCAAGGTGACTGGAGCAGCTTGTCCGTGCTCAGTTGCTCAGTGCTGTGACAGTCTGGCGTCTCTCTGACCAAGAAGCAGCCCACCTCATCAAATGCTGCCTCCCAGAGCCCTGAGCCTCTTCTTCCAGGACCTTGAGGATGTCTGAAATGTCCTAGCTGGTCCTGCCTCCTGTTAGTTGACAGAGGACAGAGGATGGTGGGGTAACCATCCTTCCCACACCCTGAGCCCTCCACAGCTTAGTGCGGTTACCACACTGGCCCTTCCCCTTGAACATGGGCTTCAGGTGCAGCTCTCCATCACACCCATCCTTGGACACGCACAGTTGCCGCTGCATCTCCCGAGTATGCAGGTTCTTTCTTTCCAAGCACTCGGCTCGGCATTCATTTCATCTTCCTTTTCCATGAAGTCCCTCCCTCTGTCTCTTCGAAGGAACTCAAGAAGTTTACTTCTGTGTCTTCAGTGGTAGGGAGACTAGACCATCCTTTGCAGTCACCTTACAGAGATAAATCCGGGCTAGCTTGCTGCCGACCACGGGACCTGCGGCACTTTGTGGTCCTCATCCTGCATCAGCCAGAGAGCAGGGAAAGAGCCTTCTCTCACCTCCCAGGGAAGGGTTGAGCCAGGCAGGCCCTGTCTGGGAAAGCTTGGGGTGCCGAGTGTTCTTCAGCAAGATGATATTGCCGGCTCCCAGCAGAGGAGAAGGCTTGCGTGGAGGACACGATGGCGAAATTGGGCAGTCTCCCAGCTCCAGGTCATGCCTTCTGTGCGGCTGTTGTGAAGCATTGTGAATTCTCAGAGCGTCAGAAAGACACGTTCTAATTTAAGTACCAAAATACGTTCCAAAGGCAAATATAACTTTCTATTATCTTGAGTTTAGGATGATTTGTCACTGTCTTCTTCTTTGGGCTGGATAACCAAGGGTTGACTGTATAGACATATTTAAATCAGGACCTTGGGAGGTCATTTGGTCCACCCCTTTGCCTTCCAATAAGGCCACACCTATAGCTCTTAGAAGCTTCATTTATTTAAAGCCTTCCAAGAGAATGTATGCAATCTTTTTGTAATCTAGCTCAATTACTTATGTCAAGAATCTATTTGACAAATCTGAATCCCTCATATTAGAGTTTAATAAGCCATTTCTTTTAACTTTCACTTTGCCATTGCATTTAAAGGTATATACCTAGTGGTCACCATTCTTTTAAATAATGACAGCTAGGATCACTGCTCTGCGTTGTATTCTCTGTGGACTTGGCCTTTTTTCTGGCTTTGACTCTTGTTCGATGTCATCTACTCTATACCCATATTTTAACTCCACTTCTGTCGCTATTTGATTGTAGACTCTGTTTAAGAATCATGCTGCGAGAGTTGAAATTTGTAAAAATTGAATGTGAATCCCTTTCCCCGGGGCACCTGCGGTCCAGCTCATGGCAGGCCCACTCTGTATTATCTTATAGACTTTCCCATTAGCTGGTTCCTGAGGGCATTTACCTTTGGGACCCGTGGGATAATGACCAGCTCTTCACTGTATAAGGCGCCGCATACTTGAACTTGTCTTAGATGTGTTGACCTTGTAGTGTGTCTGACTTGAGCCCTGTTGCTTGGAGTATTTACTCTTTGAATAGGTTTGTTTTGTTTTTGCTTTTTTGGTATCCTCGTTCTGGGTATTGACGGCATTGATTTTGAGCATGTTGCGGGTGAGTTTGTGTTGTGTTTCAGTTTCTTGAGTTAATTGTGATGGAAGGCGTGTGCGTGCATCTGACTCTGGGAGGAGCAGAAAATGACCGCCCTTTGTTCTGCGGGGATGGGGGGAGGGAATGGGCTGGCTCTGCTCCTCCGCCACAGCTGGACGAGTGCCTCCGCATATGGAGGGCTGATCTGTTGACCGGCAGGTGCACGATTGTGGTCTGCATACAGTCTCCTCCCTGTAGGGGTCGAGGGGAGGATTTGATCATCCCCCGAGACATCCACGCACGCACAGACCATGGAGGGTCTTCAGGACTGGTTCTCTGGGTAAATAAAAAGCTCAGTAGCTTTTCCTTTTCTCGGTGGAACTGAACACCCAATCTGCAGTCTCCTGTAGTCTAGAAAGGAATTCCTGTTGGTGTCAATCTTGCACAATTCCTTCAGAGCAGCTTTTGTTTCCTGGGATATCCCCAGAGGTCTGAGATAGCCACCACCACCCCCACTTTCAGTTTCCAACAGAAGTTTTGCTCAAATGGAAAGACTGTGGTGGTTGTAAAGTTTAAATCACAATTTAGATCAGTTTTTCTGCACAGAGCTTTCATTTGCTAAAACCTTAACGCATTCTTCACACTTGGAAGGGTTTTATTTAAAGGGTTGCTCATACCGTAAAACAGTGTTTCATGTTGTCCTTAATTTTGCAACTATGTCAGAAAACTTTTCTAATTTACTAAAGTTAATTGAATTATTTAAAAGGCAAACTGTATTCAATTACCAGATTAATCATAATCATATAGGAGATATGTTTGCCACTATAAATAATAATAACAATGATAAAGAATGAGATATTTATCTATGGTTTAACCAAAGCAGGATTTATGCATTTTATTATAAGTATATATAGATACATATAGTGTATATAGGTAGATAATAGGTAGGTAGATGTAGCATCCATGTAAATATATGTAGGTATATGTAGTCCGTGTAAGTCTATATGTACATACATACACATACACACTTTTAACAAAATAGGAAAAATAGTTTGGAACTTCCTGTGCTAATTGTTGCTTTGTAAAACATTTTAATAGATTTGACCATCAGTTTTGACAACTTCAAAATGTTAGATTAGTTCATTCAGTTCCGTTTACCTTTCTCTTTTAATTTAAAATAGATCTCACAATGTGATCACACTCATATGTGTTTTATCATCAAAAAATTTGCACAATATAGATGAAAGTAAAAAGTCCATCTTTATCAACCCCCCAAACCTCCTTCAAGCACACCCCAGTCCTCTCCCAGAATAACAATTGTTTTCAGTTTTGTGTTTGTAGTTCTAGAACTTTCTGTGTTACATGCAAATATATAATTTTTGGAAGAATCAAACTGATACATATTATTCCAAAACTCACTTTTTTTCACTGTATAGTATGTATATTGTTCATATATATATATATATATATAGACCTAGCCTTTTTTTTTAAATTGTTTAGTGTGGATGTACCACATTTGTTTTGTCACCCCTCGAGTGACATTTAAGCTGTCCCTCATCTGTGACCATGGCAAACAATGCTGAACCGCGCACCTCCTTACCCACATATGCAAATATTTTTCTGGGATAGATACCAAGCTATGGAGATGCTGGGAATGCCGTGTACATTCTGGATCTTAGTAAACATGACCAAATTGTTTCCAATCTCCATCTTTTTGTTTATTCAGAGCCTAGAAATAAAAGGTAAGCTTGGGGATGATTGAATCCAGCCAGCTCTTCAAGCCCCTAATATGGGTCCAGCCGCATAGACCACGGGGCCTGAACCTGATCGGTATAGATCTAATAGTCCCAAGGAGTACAAAGCCTATTCTGTGTCTACAAAAGGAGCTGCCGCTATTAGAAACCAGACTGAGGAACTTCAATACTTTCTGATTCCAACTGCTAAGAGGACTTCCTCTAAAGTCTCATCGACAAAATATATTTCTTAAATGGTTCACTCCTCACCCTGAGAGTCATTGTCGTCGGCGTCATGGTGAAATGATTGTGGGGTGCCAGCTTCTCTGCTGTGGGTAAGCATGGACTGCCCCTGATCTGGAATACTAATGAGACATGAGCCAGAGCAGGAATGGGGATTTGTAAACACTTTCTTAAAATTTTTCTAAAAAGGTTACTAGCTGTGCACTAGCGGCGGGTTTTCCAGAGATGTCTCATTGCTGCGTCTGAACTCCTTCTCCCAGAGGCAGTGGCCAAAAATTCCACCCTGCATGCCTGCTCACAGGCTCTCCTGACAGCCCAAGGTTCTGAAGCCCCTTCATGGTTAACTGTTGCGACACCCTCTATGCCCCACCAGACTGAGGGGACAGAAGGTGTAGTAGGCAGAATAAAGGCCTTCAAAAGATATCCGGTTGCAATGCCCACAGCCAATGAACATGACTGTGCAGGTGGGATTAAGTTAAGGATCTTAAAATAGTGAGATGATCTCAGATTATCTGAGTGGGCCCAATGGAATCACAGGGTCCTTAAACTAGAAAAAGGGAAGCAGAAGAGGAGGTCACAGTGATATGAGGTGAGAAGGACCTAGACTCACCGTTCCTGACTTTGAGGATGGAGGGAGGGTCACAGGTCAAGGCATATGGGTGGTCTCTAGAAGCTGGAGAAGGTAAGAAAGTAGATCTACCCCTAGAGCTTCTAGAAGGGAACACAGTCATGCCAACACTTTGATTTGAGCACAAACCAATGACGGAATTCTAACAGACTGAAGTGTAAGATAATCAGTTTGTATCATGTTATGCTGCTCAGTCTGTGGTGAGTTGTTACAGCAGCAAAAGGAAACTAGGATGTCAGATTCTTGGTGTGATTTTTCAGAGAGAGGATGGTCATTACCTCAGAGAATTTTAATAGTATTATTTTAATAATTTCATAGACTTAAAATAAATACATATAAGCATATTACTTAAAAGAATAAAGGAAGTGTACCTTCCACGGAAGTATTATTTTTAATCAATGACAATCCCTCATGTGAGGAACATGTGCGCTTTGGGGAAGAATCCCTAAAACACAGTTTGTTCCTTAGTGACCAGCCACCTTAATTCACTGTTTGACACTCCGTGCCTTAGATGGTTGTAGGTGGGGAGAGGCACTCTGGGCTTTTAAAGATCTCATTGTCCTTGGTGAGACAACACACTGAAACAGGGTGAGGTTATGAGCAGCGCGTACCCTGGAGAGATGCGAACATTCCAGAAGTCAGATAGGGTGGAGAGCACTCCCAGGTGAGAATCACCGAGGCCTTGGAGGGGGCATTTAGAAGGAGAGGTAGCACGAGGGTCTGTTTAACCAGGGTTCAATGTCCTCTCCAGGTTGAAGACAGCTTTAGGCTTCCTTGGATTCTGTTGTTTGTTTGTTTCAAAATTAATTTCTTTTTTTTTTAAGCATTTTAACAAAAAACTGATTTTCACATAGTGAAGAATATTTATAAAAAGCCATTCCAAAATAGTAATATAATCAAGACCCTAAAATTGCCTCTGCTGAAAAAGGCAAAGCTACTTTTAGTAGTCTGAGTTTTTCATCCATTCAGAAAGTGGATGTAGGCCCCGTCTCCAGTCACCTTCCTTGAAGTCTGTCTTCTCCCCAATTCTCTAAGTGGTGGGCTGGACAGAAGGCCTTCCTTGTCCCACCCCAGCCTCCTGAAGTACCAGGCACAGGGCAGTATGCTGGTGAAGCCCACCCTCCCCATGCTTACACCCCTACAGCAGCAGGCCTTCCCCTTCCCTCTCTTACCCCACTCCTCACCCCCTCCCCCCAACAAGCCTCACACTTCTCTTTGCCTTTCCCACTCCCAGCATCACTTCTGCTGCAGGGGAGGGGGTATCTGACCCCTGCCTCCCTCTCATGGCTCTCCCCACTCCATCCCCCCAGTGCTCCCGACCTGGTGAGTCACTTCCTTCCAAGAAGGCTATGGTTAGGACTTCATCTCCCCTCTGAAGAAGTAGTTCGTTTTGAGGAGCAGATACCTATAGGAAAACATGCAAGGATGTGAAAAGCTAAAGCATAACCCACTTTGGATTTCTGTCCTGGTCTCCCCTCATTTACTGTCAGTTCTGAAGGAGCAGAGCGAGCAGCACGCCCCCTGTAGTTTGCTGACGTCATCGCATCTTAAACCACCACAGTGGTTTGTAAGATGTGTGGTATCTAACGAAGCCTCGGTCACATTTTTTTCATTTTAACATCACTAAAATTGGGATGTGACCTACAACAGGCTGCTTGCACTAATTAGAAGATTTTCCTTTCCTAGAAATACTGCAATAACGGTGAGTCTTAGATGACGCCATAGCTTTGGTGAGAGCACTGTAGGTAGTGTCTCATTTTGCAGATAAGGAAACGGAGGCCCAGGGATCTGCTGCTAGTCATAGAGACGGTGAAAGATGAACTATTATTCTGCATATGCTAACGAAATTCAGAGTTTTATCTGTGTTCAAATCATAATCTTTATTGATGTTTCTCTGCCTGTTAGTAGCAGAGGCTTGGTTTGAAACACCCTGGTGTGGTAGTCCCTTTCTCCATGGGACTCTGTGTTGCTGTGTCTTGAGTCTATTTTATTAGGTGCAGTTTTGACTTCTTTATTATTGAGATGTGATGGACATATAGCATTACTTTTGGGTTTACAACACAATGATTTAATATTTGTATACATTGGGGAACGATGACCACACCCAATTTTAGACTTCTTGTGTTTTCCTGGTAAACGAAGCCAGTATTATATAGTGACCCCATCTATCCCTAATTATGCTCTTGGCCTAACGTTACTATAACTATTCTATCTTTCTTTTTGTTATTGTTTGCCAAGAATATCTCTTTTCATCCTTTTACTTTGAACTTTCCAAAATCCTTGTGTTTTATACGTGTTTCTTGTAGGCAGCATGTACAGTTTACATTTCTTTCTTAACTGTTTGACCATGTCTGCTCTCTTACTGATGAGTTTAGTCCCTTCCATTTAATGTTCCCATTAATATCTTTGAACTTGTTTCTCTTACTTGCTCAATTTTCATGTATTTAACGCTTCTTTTTCTTTCTTGCCTTAAAAAAAATGATGTATTTATTTTTAGATGGGGAAGAGAGAGAGAGTCTTAAGCTGACTCTGGACTGAGTGCGGAGCCCAACACTAGGTTCGATCTCATGACCCTGAGATCATGACCTGAACCGAAACCGAGAGTCAGACGTTCAACTGACTACGCCACCCAGGAGCTCCTCCTTTTTGCTTTTTAAAAAATTGATTGATTGAGCAGCTTTTGGGGGGGCAGAAAGGAGGGAGATACTTGTTTTCTAAATCTCATTTTTTGCCTCTAATTGATTTGGGACTTTTATCCTCTTTTTCTGTTCTTTTAGTGGCTTCCTTTGAAATTTTATGATACATTTTTCACAAACTCTCAAATTATCTTAACAACCTTCTATAACATTACAAGGACTTCAGTCTGCTTTAACTCTCAAGCACCTCTTCCTGGCGTACATACAGGATGCCAACTTTGCCCTTTGAAAACCCTCCCACTTATAATTGTTATTGTTGTTGATATACTTATCTAAAGGCAGTGTCCTTAATCGGGAACACTAGCTCTCTCCAAGGGTCCTGGATTAATGTAGGATTCTAAAGTTCAGTGTCCCCACTATGCTGCCAGGTCAAGGGCTAGTAATACCCTTCACAGTGCTCTGAGCCCCTTATTCCCATTTGTTTAGGCCCATCAGTGCCAGATCTAGATTCAACTCCTTTTCTGTGGAGTAGGGTGGTTCTTGGAGATTTTCCTTATGTTCGTGAGCCCAGTGATACGTTAAAAATATATATTTTTTTATATATTTTTTTCTGGAACCTACTTTTTATTTTTAGTGGTAGAGTTCTTCAGCAGTCTCTCATATGGATGGAATCAGAAGTCTGGAGTTGTCAATAATTTGGAATCTCCAAAGCTTGCTTTTCTATTACTAACAGGACTAGGGAGGGTATATGCAGCTAAAGGGAATAGTACTGAAGAAGTTCTCCCTATTACCTGTTCAAAGATGCTTGAGCTCACTTCTTACAAAATAGAAAGAGCTCTACAGTGTGGGAGATTTGGGTGTGGGATGGAGAGGGATAGGGATGTGTATGTATGGGGAGAGAAGCACATACAGTAAGCCACAGGCACTTGGGTAGTCAGGCCAGACCCCTGGACTGTGTCTCTCTGGAGGAGCAGGGGGAGTCGAAATCAAAGTCATTTCCAGTTTAGATGGTATCATCTAAGATCACCAATGGTTGGCTATGCCAACCAAGGAAATGTGTGACTGTGTACATCAAAAAGGATCTCCTTCCCCCCCTAAGCAGCCCTCTTTCCGTGTTGTTTATAGAGTAGAATTACAGCCATATGAAGTCGTGGACAAGTACCCAGTGTGTTTTAACATGCCCTAGTGCTGTAGTCATTTTGTATGCTGGTCATGAATGGGCACTGAGAAGATAAACAGGCTAATGAGGATTCTCCCTGGTGGGGAGGTATCCTTGAGAACAATACTGCATTGGTGGACTCAACACACAAAATAGGAATGGAATCTTCTCTTTGGACCTCCATACCACCTTCATGCCTTCTTTTGTGATGGACAATCTCTCTCCTTTGAAGAACAATTCTAATCATAGGACCCAATGGAACAGCCAGTCAACAGTCTGGGGTTCCCTCTGACCTAAGTCTCTCTAATCAGTGTCTTGATCTGAGATTTTCCATCCTGAATCAAAGAAGGAAAGCTCTAACTTGCTCTTGGATCATGAGTTGTAAGGTTATATCACAAAACAACTATGGATATATCCATGTCTCCCACCCCACAGAGGAATCTGAGAGAATGAAGATGACACCCAGAGAGAAAAAGAGGGAAGAATCCTGGGGCATTAAGACCATGATTCTTATCCCTGAAACCCCCAGAACTATGAGTCTCCTACACCTCTACTTCAGTTCTTTTTACTGATAAATTTTTCTCTAGAGCCTTTTCTCTAGAGTGACTTTACTTATGCCAAATCTAATGACTTATAAATCTAGACAAAACAGCCTTTTTGCAGGCGAGAGCAAGCACCCTATCTGATGCTGTGTTGCAGACCAGAGCATAACAGTCCCTGCCCCCAAAAGCGACCCGATGGCTGTCTAGTCAAAGAGGAGATTCTTAAGAATATCTAAGAACAGTTGACAAGCTGCAATCAATGTTAACATGTTTTTGAAGGAGTTTTTGCTAGGTGGGTCAGATTGAGAGAGAAACTCAAATCAAAGAAATATCACAATGTTATTTAATTATATACTTATATCAAAAATTCTTTTTAAAATTTCTCCTCTCACATTAGATTGTCAGCTACTAAGAGCAAGAACTTTGTCTTTTCCACCTGTGCACCAAGAGCCTAGCATGTAGTCAGTGTTCGGTGAAATAAATAAAATGAAATAGACAGGGGTCTTATGGATGGATGGAGGGTCTTAGGTAAAAGAATTAATGAAAATAATAAACATCAGCTATACGCAAGTGATTTATTCAAGGACCTTAGCCTCAAGAGCAACATCAGTAAATTTAATAAACAAAATCCTACATGTCTATCTTATATGTGCATAACTGTGTGCTCAGTGCTTTGGCAGGTACAAGAATACAGACCCTTTCTTCAAGCCATCTTAGTTGTAAAAGAGATAAGACACATATAGAAATAACAGAGCAGAATGTCATGTGAGCTATAGAAAAGAAACACACTCCATGGTTGGCCCACCTATCAGGTTCATCTCCCCATTGAATATTCCAGTTTGTTCAGTTTCTTTTTAACACTGAATTTCATCTGAGGTTCTTTCCCCGCTGTATGGAATTCCTTGATGATGTCATCGGTTTGATCTTCATTACAGCCAAGATCCCTGTGTTCATCTCCCTTTTATTAAACCACAATAATGGTTTGTTGACAGAGTAGTCCCAAGGAACTGACAGCATCATTGGGCCTCCAGTCCTGGTTCTTCCTGGCTCCTGTCTAACACTTCAGAGAAGCAGTGGAATTCTCCAAAATGCACTGCTAACCAGTTCTACAAATGCCAACCTTGGTTTTTTTGAACATACACTTTTCCATTAGTAGTCTGCTGTTCATATTCTTCCCTCCAAGCTAAATAAAGCAAAGTATGGAAGAAGGAGGCAGAGAAAGCTAGTCATTTCCCCCAAATCCCTTTAAACAGATGGGCCATAATTCTAGTTCCTCCAGTACCTTTTCAGGTTGCTTCCTTATTCTAGGAAGCTGTGGCTGCACCAGGCTATATAGCCAAAGAGGCACACTCCCTCCTCCCATCAGCCTTTGCTCCACTGGGGCTGGCCTGGGAAAGTCTTGGTGGTTAAGCCATTTCAGCACCTGATCCCTGGACAGCAGCAGAGCCCAGGAACAAATCTATAGGCTGAACCCTGTCCTTCCCCCAGTATATCCTTCCATGAAAACCCTTTTGCTTCCACAAATTAGGAAAACTCTGAAAAGTATGGCAAGTCTCATTATAAAAGTTTCCTTTCTATACAACTCATTAAAGAAAAAGCAAGAACGAGTGAAATAACCAATATCTCCAAGTTTCCAAGGATGTATCTAAAATCTAAGTTTCAAATGTATCTAATATTTCATGGGGAAATAAATCTTTAATTTTAAAAAGAGGAAGCAAAAAGTAGGTAAGTTCATTCTTGGTTCAAAAAGCTGGGAAGCTATGCTCCCAGCCTTGGTGTGCTGGTGGCCAGGACTGAGCTGGACGGCTGCACATGCTCACAGGTCCAGGCAAAGAGCCTGTGTTGCACGGCCCAGGGCCAGGGGCACAGCAGGTGCTGCAGCAAGGGCAGGGAAGCCATGCACACAGCGTGTCTGTTCCTCATGGCTCAGGCCATAGAACTTGCCGGCGACCCTCCACGGTGTCCCTTCATGACGCCTGTGCCTGGCTCTGGAGAGAGACTTTACAGCAGAGGAGAGCAGAGTATGACGATCTTGTTGATAACTATTTGTGTGCAACCTTTTTAGGAAATAACTTTATAAATAAACGTGAGTACTGAGCGGTTTACATAAATAAATAAATAAATAAATAAATAAATAAAGCAAGCTGGGAAGCTAAAGAAATTATCTAGGGACACTGGTAACTTCCTGATGCCTATCAGGTAATAATACTTCCTAGGTTTGGTGAAGACAAATGAGATAAGGCATGTAAATTGCTTATCATAGCACCTGGTATATACTAAATACTCAGTTCTTAGTGTGCTGGGGGTGATTATGTTTATTTAATGCCTAAAGTAACAGTATCCTGGACCAACCCTCATCTTAGAAACTTCCGAGTGGGTCTCTGTCAATGTCTTTTTCCATCAACTGGATAGCATAGCATTGTGGAATATTTTTTGCTTTTTAATTAGAACTATATATCCCTGTTGTTCATTTTAACAAGTCATTTAAACATTTTTATGCTGCATTGTCTGCACACATGTGAACCTAAAATAAGTTGTCTTGTACTTTACTTAGTTTCCTATAAATCAACATCCCACCTAGGAAAAAGTTGATTTACCCCTCTTACATCAGCCAGCTCTTATTCACTTATTCTACAATTTTTTCAAGTAAACTCCTATGTGCCAGGCACCTTGCTGAGCCCCGGAGGTTAGCAGTGAATGAGAGCAACTCCTGCCTTCACTGAGCTCAGAGAGAATCAATATGCCTGATGAATTAAAGAAATTCTTACTTCGAGAAAGGATTTCAGCTTCCTCTAACCAAATCTTTCATCAGAACTCATAATTTGTAACCAGAATCATTTCTCATTCCCACTGTCCATTCTTACTAAAAGATGCTAATAAGAAATGGAATGATAAAACAAATGGGGCTAGAAAGAGAAGGACATGACTGGGGCGATCCATGAATTAATCAGCCCCTGAATAATCAAGAGATGATATATAAAATGTAAGTTCATGCCTTCTTAAATAATTAAACATATTAAAGGAGAGACAAAAAAGACCACATTTCAGAAGAAATTAGTAGCCTTAAGGCAGTGGGTGAGCAAAAAAGAGCTCTATAGTAGCATTTATAAGCCTTTTCTATATTGTAATAAACCAAGCAGGTAGCAGTAAGAGGGATGGTTATACGGATTCTCACATATATTTGAAAGTAACGGATGCCAACCTAGAGGTCACAGAGTTATTACAAGGCATCTGAGACTCCATCTGTGCCCAGGCATTTCATCAATAGACACTAAAGCACGGCTGCTATTATATGGAGATTTTTTTAAACATTGAAAAGGTATCTTCATACTTGAAAAGAGTTGAAAACTACGGCCTTAAAATATGTATTCATGGACAGTCGAAACAATGGGGTTGAAGGAGCCTGAAGCGGGTCACTGAAAGGAGGAGAGTGGGAAACTTCAGGCAGGAGATGTGGGTGTGAGAAGAGAGAAATGGGAGATGGAAATAGAGAAGTGAGACAGGAAGTGCACACATGGCATAGAAGGGAAATTGTGGAGTCATGAAAACCTGCATTAAAACACCAGTACCTGAGTGCCCGGATGGTTCAGTCGGTTAAGCGTCTGCCTTCAGCTCAGGTCATGATCCCAGGGTCCTGGGATCGAGTCCCACATCGGGCTCCTTACTCAGTGGGGAGCCTGCTTCTCCCTCTCCATCTGCTGCTCCCCCTGCTTGTGTGCTCCCTCTGTCTCTCTCTGACAAATAAATAAATAAAATCTTTAAAGAAAAATACATAAAACTCCAGCACCTTCTCTTCCTTGCTATGAGGCCTTAGAACAAGTCATCTGACCTCTCTGAGTCTTGGTTTCCTCCTCTATAAAGTGGAGACCATAATAACTACTGATTTATTTCATCATAGCCCTATGGTAGTGGTGAAACAGAATAATGACACAAAATGCTTGGTCCTGTGTCTGACCTGTGGAAAATACTCAAATATTAGCTATCATTACCACCATCATCATCATTCCTTGCTGGGCATTGACCCATGAGATCTTTCAGAGCCTTGCCTGTCAGCAAACATCTGAGTGTAACTCTGTGGTCACTTCTCACATTGAACCAAATGGATCCGTCAGAACTCCTTTGATTGCACAACAAAAACTAACCCTGGCCAGCTTATCTTCCTCCACTCCAAGGAAAAGAAAACCTAGTGGAAGCATATTGGGGTAACTCACGTAGCTCGAAGAAAATATGATCGACCGAGCCTCGAGAAAGCAGACATAGGGACAGCAGGGGGACATCAGGACTGACAGGAGCCAGAGTCCAAACACAGCGAGGATCACTTTCTCTGACTCCGTGCCTCTCATCCCTGCCTCTGAATCTTGGCCTGTCAGCCTCATTATTTCAGATCATCTTTCTTCCACACTCTGGTACCTGAACTACCTGCAGCCTCTAAGCGTGTATCTTCCCAACCTCACCATCAAAAAGAAAATTCCAGTGATAAGAAAAGAATTCTGAGTGGCCATGCACTCATCCCTGTGGTTCAGGAAATCATCATCTGGTTGGGAATGGAGGAAGGGCTGATCCTCCAAATAGAAGGGTGTCTGCTCGTAGATCCAGGAGAGAAGAGTGCTGAGCAAACAACCATGATAATCCCAAACATTCGTTGAGCACCTACTGTGTACCCACGCCTGTCTTCAGCACTGGAGACACAGACATAGCCAAGACATTTATAATTCCTGTTCTCACAGAGCTGACATTCTAATGGGACAGATAGCAATAAACAAAGAAACAGGAATTTCTTATTTCTGTGAAGAAACCAGGCGCGCGCGTGCACGCACACACACACACACACACACACACACATGCATGCATGCCTCTTGGGAACATCTGGCACAGCCTTGTGCAGGCACTCCTTTATCACGACCCCCAGAGGTTTGGGCACAGAGCCCTTCCCCTTTCCAGGCCGCCCTAGAATCCCTCAGTTAAACCATCCACTTCAGCACCCGCTTATCTTCCTTTCTAACCCTCAATTTTAGTCCTTTTGAAACCTATTGAGATCCAGTGATGCAAAAAAGACACCAGCTAGAATTCCAAGAAAATTTGCATGCTCAGAATTGTGAACTAAAGGTAGAGAAATCTGGATAGATGTTCCAGATGAACTCCAGTCAAGGAAAAAGAACAAAAGAGAAGAGAAACAAGTCAAATCAGTGTCCCCAAGTCCTCGGCATGTGCCATCTGTGAGGACGTGGCTTAGAAAGGAGTTAAACAGGGTTCCTCTTGGGGGCCGAGGGGCTACAGGGAGCCACCCTTACCCTCACAAATATAAGATTCATGTTTGTGTTGGATGCAGTGTGTCGATGAGGTCCAATGTGTATTTTGTTTTTCAATTCCGTGAATGATTTTGTCAACCCTATTTAGTATTTATTTTTTTTACTATTCTAACAATTTCCAAAACTAGAAATAATCCAGTCCTCTCAAATTTTGGGAGGATCTGGCCTTAGCATTTCATGATCACCTACCATCTACCAAACTCTGCTTTGCTCTTCATTCATACTCTCATTTATGGAGGTGCTATGGCTTCCTATTTATAAAGGAGGAAAGTGAGACCCACAGGGCTGATCTCTTGCTAAAGGTCAGACAGCTGTTAAGAAGTAGAGCTGGAAGGAGAGCGTGGCCTATTTGCCTCCAACACCCAAATTCTTTCCTTCCTGCCACTGGATCCTGAGACAGACCAGCCTGGAATGAAGTTGCTTTCACTTTATTAAAAAAAAAAAAAATTCACTAAATAAGGATGACACAGTTTTTTCATAAAGCTAAAAATATTCCGTCTAAAGGACTGACATTTTTAATTCTAAGATTCTGTCCTTTTTGCTTTCTTTTGGTATTGGAAAATAGTTTTATGAATATCATAGGTGGTTTCATAGTATCATAGTGGGTAGTTGTTGTTGTTGTTTTAATTGTCCTTAGTTGGCAAAAATAAAACATTGGCCATCCTGTCAGTGCTGCAAAGTTTGCATTTTGAAATTTTACTGTGCCATGAAACCTCAAAGTCTGGAAAGCACTGTTCTATAAAACACTGGCCTCCCAGAAAGGCTGAGCTGTCCTTCACTGATGCCTGCTGTGTGCAGGCACTGGGCTGGAGGGTCTCATATATGATCTCTGATGAAACCACTAAGAGGGGGCCTGGCCCTGGTTTTACAGATTAGGAAACTGAGGCTAAGCGGGATGAGATCCTGTTGAGGGCCTCGGGGTCCAGCATTGCACCTTCTGCCTCATGTGTGGCAGGCTGCGCATGAGCCCGGTCTTCCTGTCCTCTCTTGAGTTCACCCCCAGCAGCCATCCTCCCACTCCTGGGCCTCTTGTGAGACTCCAGTGCTCCTCGCTGATGTGACGGCCTCTTCTTCCCTTCACACTTCCTCTCTGCTGGGGCCCACACTTCCCCCTACCCTGAAGCCTTGATAGCTTTCAGAGGGTCCATAAACAGCATTTTTAAGGGCTGAGGCCAGCTTTGGGGGCTCTCTTTGAGTGCTCTGGCTTGGAAGAGCTTCCGGGAGAAACTCAACAGGAAGGTAGTGAGCTGTGTGCTCTGTCCCTTGTTGGCCAGGGACAGTGAGGCCAACTGAAGTCCTCAAGCCCTGGGGCCTGCTTTTCATGTTCGTGGTGTGCTCGGTGCGTGCACATCACCTTACCTCTGTGTGCAGCTTGGAGGGTCTTTTCCCTGCTCAGCCTCAGTCACGGCCTCATAGTGTGGCCTCAGATGACTGCCCAGTGTGACTGTGACTGCCATCCCTACAGACAGCAAGCGCGCCTGCTCACTTCAGTAGGAAGAGGAGAACTGAACTTGTTCCCTGGACTCATGAGTGCTCCGAGGAAGGAGGACAGAGTCTGGCTCTTCTGAAGAAGATGGGCCAGACTGAAGACCTACATATTTTTTTAGTGATAATAAAGGGGCAAACACCGTAAGCTTATGGAACTGGAGATGACTCATGAATGGATGAATGAATGATGGAATGACTAATTGACAAAGTGACAAAAACGTTGGGGCATCTGGGTGGCTCAGTGGGTTAAGCGTCTGCCTTCAGCTCAGGTCATGATTTCAGGGCTCTGGGATCGGAGCCCGATGTTGGGGTCCCTACGTAGCTTGTTCCTCTCTCTCTCTATGTCTCCCCAACCCTGCTCATGCTCTCTCTTGCTATCTCTGTCTCAAATAAATCTTAAAAAAAAAAAAAACCAAAGTGACAAAATGTGGACAAATAAACCAAAGCTTAATTTTACACTTAGCATGCAGAATTAGTGATAATAATACCAGGACTTACTGTGGTTCATGTTTGTCACTTTGGGGGAGCCTAGTATTTATTCCCTTTCCTTTAAAATAGGCTTCCTTCCTCATGGGAAATTGCCTTTCCTCTTTTATGGGCAGTTTTGGAGAACTAGTAATCGAGGAATACTGCTCTCACTCTACAGAAGCCAAGAAGGTCCCTGGAGATTCTTTCATCAGATGCCAAGGGGTAGAGCCAAGAGGTGGGCACAAGCCCTAAGCATATCCAATTAGAGTATCCCCTGATGCCATTGTTTGGGGGAAGAGCAGTGCAGTGATGGAAAAAACATTTGGAATTTACTCACTTTCATTACTGTACCTGAGCGAGGCTGTTGGAAGGTTCTGGCTCCTTCTGGAGCTGTGTGTTCCGAGCCTGGCTCTTTGGACTTCCCTTTGAACTGGCAAGCTCCCCATAGCCTGCCAATCAACTTCCTGTTCACGTAAGTTACGGAGAATCATTTCTATTATTTATAACCTAAGAACTCCACTGAGCATCCCCTGCCCAGATTAGTGCTGTCCTATTCTTGGTGGTGTGCCGGAAGGTCACACACCCGGTCCAGTGGTCCCGCCATCGCTCAGACAATCCTGGACCTCCTCATCTGAAATGTCCTTGGAGGGCTGTTTCCATGCCACACAAGAACATGTGACCTTATAACTATGCCTCAGTTTGGACACAGAACAACATTACCAGCTCAATCAGCTGGTTATTCACCGGAGTCAGCTACATGTGCCAAAAAGCCTTTTGACTGTTTCCAAAAATAAAATCCAGCCTCACAGGATGAGGATCTGCTACCATTGTGCTTATTCCAAATAATGTGGCATGAGTTTGAAGAAAATTCTCCAGGGAGTCCCCAAAGTATCTAAAACAATGGCAGCAGCCTTGGGATAAATACCTGGCATGTCGGGATGACTGCTCAGAAGAGAGAGGGTACTTGTTTGGTTGGAGAGATTCTGGTATCTTGATTAAATAGCCCATCTCATTATCTCAAAGTCACACTCCATGGTAGAGTCATGTTTCTAAGCCTAAAAATTAGACTTCGTTTTAAAGACCCTTTGGAAAATATCACGAGAGACTTTTCTGAGCCTGAGAGCATCCCCAACACATCCAACCCGCAGACATGGCCACCTAAGGGTTTCCCCCTCCACCCGGAAGCAGATAAGGTTTAATAGGCAGTGGCTCTTATCTGCTGTTCTTAAGCAGGATGCATGTCCTCTGCCCAAGGCTGGGCTCAAACCTAGATCAAGAGAACACATAGCATCCATCAGCAAAACCTGCTTTAGAGCTTCTTAATGTAGGCATCCAGCTTCCTTTGTTTTTAAATTTCTCTTAGACTGGGGAAAGACTTGGGATCAAGTTTCCCAAAATAACAGTGGGAGGATCACGTATGTTTGGATGACACTGCAAGCTTCAATTAAGAATTTAGAGCAAAGAGAATACACACACCCCCAACGCCACCCCCTCTTGATGTGGTCCTCTGCCTGTGTCCAGTGGGTCAAACAAGAAATGGATAAATCCATTGTTGTCCACCCCCATGCCACTGCCAGGTCCAGGTCCTGGGCCATCCTCACCCCTGGAGCATCCCACTTTCAGGCAAGGGGCAAGAGAAATGTGGTCATTCTTGGTGTTTCTTTTGATAGGGAATAAAGCTTTCACAATTGACTTCTGTCTCTTGGTGTCTTGCAATTCCCATCTCTTTGTGATCAAAAGATCGCAGCCCAACAAGGAGGGAGAGAGAAGAATCTCTACTTTTGGCAGGCTTCAGGACAGTCTTGGATTATTTATTTGTTCTGTAACTCACTTCTGTCAAACATTCTTTTTCTATCTCTTGTCATAAAAAATTGAAATGCTAGTTTCTCGGTGGATGTTTTGGCTTTAACTATCTCTCTGACCTTGGACAAATTATTTAACCTCTCTGAACCTGTGTTCTTGAGTGTGAGCACAGTGACTGGCACAAAATATGTGCTCAACAAGTATTTGTGGGTGAGTGAGAAGAATTTTGAGGTCCTTTCAGCTCTGCCACTCTATGGCTTTCCTAATTATTAGGCTTCCTCTTCATGGTGGACATCACCATTGCCCTTTGGCAAGCTTCACATTCATTTGGCATTTATCCTCAAAAGCTTCATTCTGCCATTCTCCTCAGCATCCTCGGTACCACACTAAGCATGTAAGTTTCATCTCAAGAGTCTAGAATTGAAGGTTCGCATGGTTTCCCAGCAGAATTGTTATTGGCCACCATTGCTCAATGCCCTTGGCTTTTGGTTGTCAAAAGCTGTTTGCTCATTTACTCAGCGTACTTGAAAAAACTTTTCACAGGCAACAACTCTCCTACTTCCTCCAACCCTTAGCTGTCTGTGGCATGTCATCGTTAACAGATAAGTGAGACCGTAAACTTTGCTCAAATGTTGAATCACTCTTTGCATTCCCATTTCTCAGTTGGCCGGCATCTGAATTTGCACACTTAAGGTGCTTCTGGGGTTAATTTTGCTCTTTTGTGAAGTTGATTTACAAAGTGTGTCCCCTGGAGGCTCACCTCTAATCTGAATTGTCAACTGGGGACGGCTAGAGATTGATGATGGGGGATTATGATTGTCTACATGTTGCACCTTCCTCCAATTTTCTGATGTGTTTTGGTAATGATGTTGACAGTTGTGTGAAGATCTGTTCTTGAAATTAAAACAGCGGCAGCAGCATTTTTGAGCTTGATGATTAGATTTGATTAGATCAGAGTGGGTTTTACTTCTCCCTCAGAGTCAGCAGAGATTTACTGTCCACTGACTGATTTAACTTCATGCTAGAAGATGGTTAGCGACATGACTTACCATCAGAAAAAGAAATGTCAAGGAGCATTGGAATGAAAACCCAACCCAGTTTGACTTTAGCGATGACCTTGAAGGGGCTGGAAACATACACATTATCAAAGATTTCTGCCCATAGAGCATCATAGAGGAAATAGATGTTGACACATTTTGGTGGACATCTGTATTGATGAGCATTTTCCAATAGTAGCTACCATTCGAGAAAGGCAGGGGCTTTCATAAAATCAGATAAGGTAAAAAAGAATAGGATTATGGTTTCTGAATTTTTCTTGCCATTGGCAAGAGAGGAAAGTAACCATTTATGAATCTGAGTCTACATGACTTAAAGCCACAGTGAGATTCTAGGAGAAGGCTCATGAGTGGTCCTGTGCAGGACTTTTCTTATAAAGGTGGTATGTGTAATTTCACTCTGTACATGAATTCTTAATCACAACAATAATTCACAAAAAAGAAGACGCAAATGGACAAGGGACAGGAAAGTAATATACAACTACATAGAGTTTTCAAGATACAGCATAAAATCATAAAATTTGTTCTCAGTAACAAAACTGGCAAAAATTTAAACAGACTATAATACTCAAATGTTAGCAAAGATGCAGTGAGGTGGGTATTTTTAAAAATCTGGAAAGAAATTTGTCAATAGATAATAAGAGCCTTAAAAATACCCAGACTCTTTGACTTTACAAATCTGCTTTTACAACACTGCCCTAGGGAAATAATCAGAAATATATGGTTGGGGCACCTGGGTGGCTCAGTTGGTTAAGCATCTGCCTTCGGCTTAGATTATGATCTCAGGGTCCTGGGATCAAGCCCTGCATCGGGCTCGCTGCTCAGCAGGGAGTTTTCTTTTCTCTCTCTCTCTCTCTCTCAAATAAATAAATAAAACCCTTAAATAAAAAGAAATATGGTCAAAAATTTATGTGAAAGGCTATTTGTTGCCCTTTTTAGAATAGCAAAAAACCAGAAGCAACTTTATCATCCATTAATAACAAAATGGTTAAGTAAATTATGGAATACCAACATGACAAAATACTATGTGCTCATTAAAAATTCTGTTCAAAGAATAAGGCTGTAAGGGAATTATTTCTAATATAACAACCTAGGGAAGGAAGCATTATATATGACTAGATACTATGGTCCGAACTTCGTAAAACATTTAAATATGCACAGAAAAAGACTAGGAGGAATTATACCCAAGTATTAACAGCTATTCTAGGTGGTTGATTTAGAGGTGATTTTAATTTTCTTCTTTTATGCTTTTCTGTATTTCCCAATTTTCATAAAATTTTCACAAAGTACATTTTTTTTTATAATCAGTAAAAACTTTTAATGACCATAATCACAGCATCCATAGGGTCACCCAAGAATTTTTTCAGCATCTCAGGTCCTCAGAATGAGAGTGGGGAGAGCAATTATGTCTTTCTCTTCACCTAATTTGGAAAATTTTAGCAGAAATTCCATGGGCTCCAGATGCCTTGTTTTTTTAGCCGCCTGATGATTTTCTGCACCTTGTCAAGAATCAGAGAGATTTTGCAGATTCTTCTGATAGTGCAGGATAGAGTTGAAAACGTGTTTCTCAATAATTGTTGTAACTGAGGAGGTCTCGGAAATGCTCTTTCCAGAGCTCAGTGACTGCTTCATTCTTATTTAGCAACTGTCCATTCAGGAATAGCAGGGGGCTGGTGGCTACTGTGTGTGTGTGTGTGTGTGTGTGTGTGTGTGTGTGCACGTGTGCACGTGTGTGTATGTAGAGGGGCACTTAAATCCATACGTGTCATAAAACATTAGAGGAATGCTAGGTGCCATCATGGGGTCATTTTTCCATCTCTTCTTTGTGCCAAATTACTTTGAGCCTCTGTCCTGGTTTATAGATGCCTCAATTTCTCTCCCTCTGAGTTGGTGTCAGTGTGCTGGAAATGAAAAGCCTACCTCCCGGCCAAGGTGTGAGGAGGTTGGACTACATGATCTAAGGTGTTTTCCAGTTCCAACCTGATTTGTCTGTAGGATACTTGGAATCTGTCACCCGCCTCCCTCCCCTCATTTTCTTTCTTAAAAACCCAATTGTGAGGGGTGGGGGGAAGCCATTGGGATGTTTTGTAGAAGCCAATCCCAGGACTTCTTCACAAACACTAATGATAGTGCATCAAAATCCACCCTTCAGTCGGCAAGAACAGGACTGTTGGGCTGTAAAATACAGTACTGGAGGTTCAGGAAACTTCGAAGCAAATGGTAGACATGGTGTCTCATTTACAGAGAAGGCAGGCCCCAGCCTAAGTGCACTGCTAGTTACAGCTTCCAAAAACCCACCTTTTATGAGGGTGGCATGGCAAGTTACGTTGGCTGAGCACCTGCTGTGTTCATGGCCTTGTGCTGAGCGCTTTACACGAGAATGATGCTTTTATTTCCCCCACCCCGCCCCGTTTTAAAGATAAGGAAACAGGTTTAAGAAACTTTCCCGACAGCAACTTAAATTGTGAAGCTAGAATTCAGTTCTGGAGCTCCTATATAAGGCCATTTGACCCGTGTGTCCCCAACTTACCTTAGAAGAATCATTCGTCCCCCAGGCCCTTGGAGCTTCTCTGATGGGGTGGTCTGGGGAGAGATCTGGAATGTGGTAGTTTGAACGAGTGCCCCCAGGTGATACTTATCAACGGGCAAGCTTAGGAGAGGCGGTCTTTGACAATGCCACAATGGATCCCAGGCCCGGCTATAAGTTAGAATTATCTGGAGAGCTTTCTAAAAAGTCCTGGCACCTGGCTCCACTCGGAGACATCCTGATAGCATCGGACTGGGGTGGGACCCTCGCAGCAGGATCTTAAAACACTCCAGGTGATTCTAGAGTGCAGCCAGGGCTCAGAACCACCGCTCTGCTGCCTCAGCTGATTAAAATTAAATCAGCCTGACTCACTATGAAAACACTGGTAAAAGAAGAATCACTCCGTGCCGACAATCTCCCACTTTGAGCCCAGCCATCAGAGCAAGTCCTGTGAAGGCTGAAGGAAGAAAAGCAAAATACCCACCAGGGTGTGACGGAGGGTCTATTGTCCATTCTTTCCCCAGCTCCGGGACTGAACACTGGAATCAGATGCCCTGAAGGCGCATCCTAGGCCCAGAGCTGGGACAGGGACGGGGGTTTTCTCTTGCTTCATTTCTGCAGCAGTTTTCAAGCTTTGCTGTGTATCAGAATCCCAATAAGGAGGCTGTTATTAAAACAGATCACACGACCCTGTGCCCCTAGATTCTGACGCAGGCCGTCTAGCATGGGGCTGACGCGGCTTGCGCATTTTGCCTATGGCTGAACCTGCGTGCCCCATGGCCATAGGGATGGCCCCGCCTCACTTCCTGGCCAGTGGAAAACCGTGCTCGGAGGAAGAATTTCTCTGGGAGAGCTTTCGGTCGGGTCTTAGACCCTTTGACCATGACATCTGAGGGACGCACTACTGAGGCATCCAAACAGAGGAGTCGGGAACCTGCCCCGTTCTCCTGTCCCCTAGACCCACCCCCAGCCATAGGGTATTACATTCATTTCCAGCCACAAATGTTCATTCATCAAGTCATTCAACAAAGTGCATGTAATGCCTCCTCAGTGCCAGGCAGTGTTCTACGAGGTGGAAGAAGGGTAGATGAGCAGACCCGATTCTTACCTTCATGGAGCTCTTCTTGGGAACCAACACACACACACACAAACACACACACTCAAAACAAGATCATTTCAGAGAGCAGTAAGTGATCTGAAGCAAGCAAATCCGGGTGACACGGCAGAGTGTGGGTTTAGACTGGGGGGAATGGGAGGGCCTCTCTGAAGGCGGAGGATATGGGAGCTGAGGCTTGAGAGACCAAAGAAGTTAGTCTTTTAAGGGCCAGAAAGGAGAGTCCCCCTATCAGGAATGTCAGAACTACATTCTTAAGCGAATGAGGGCACTGAGGAAGCAAGGGAGTCGGGAGTCCCGAGTGTCAGAGAACCAAGGGAACAGTTTGTGCAGAAATTCCTGAGGCAGGAACTACCTGGTGCATGTGACGGGCAGAAAGCCAGCAGCCACCCCTCAGGTTTACCAAGCTCTGTAAAATCCTTGCCGTCCTCGCAACAGCCCTGTGATGTAAGAGAAAAGAGAGTCTATATCCCCAGTTTTTTGTACTAAAGAACTGAAGTGGAGAGAGGTAAAGGATCATTCCTAAGGTGACAGGGTATTGGGAAGCAAAACTCAAGAGACAGTGCTTCTCAAACTCCCATGTGCACACGAATCCCTAGGGCTTTGTTCAAAGACCCTCACGCTCTAGGTCTGGGTAGGACCAAAGAGTCTGCATTTCTGACAAGCTCTGAGGTTACGTCACGGCTGCTGGTCCGCGGACCACACTTTGAGTAGTAAAGGCCTTCGGTGGTTATTTTGTATCGTGGCTCTTTGATCAGGTGGACTGTGTCCTTGCAGTTGACCTCCTCTACCTACACAGGGGGCCAGTAGCTGAAGCTGAAGTCCACTCAGATGATGATATAACATCCAGGAAGAGGCTACGGGGACTTCCCCCCCACCCCACCCCACACTTGCCTCAGGAGCACCAGAAAAGCCGACTGGGGTTCTGGCGGGTGTGAAATCCTTCCTTTGTCTTAGGTGCAGCCGTGGGTCAGGACCTACGTACTGATGACCGCAGCATATTGGCTCCCTGCCACTCTGATTTACACTGGTGAAGTGTGCTCATCAGTTCCAATAGGCAACTTCTTGATTTATTTTAGGGTTTGGGATTTGATAGCAAAAACCACTCCATAAAGCCAACATTTCTCTTCTTGGTTGTGCTTCTAAGGCATTGCTGCCTCTAGTTTCCTGGTTGCCTTGCTAACCAGATCTTGATTTTCTATCAGGGCCTTAGAGCTGCTGTTCCTCCCTGGGGCTCTCCAGTAGTGAATTTGGACTGCTGCCCTTGAAAGCCACCACGAGGATGGTCCCAGAAAAAAATTAGCATAGATGGTAAATGGCTGGCTTTCTTTTGAATGGCAGAAGTGCCACTGCACTGGCCACTGTCATCCAAAGAGGAAAAAACTGACAACACTAGATCTTGGGGGACTTTTCCCAGCGCCCTGTCCCATGGGGTGAGCAGGGCCGGTCCTAAAAAGAAATTGCAGATATCCAATTAAGACTCCTGAGCCTCCTTCCCTTCTTGCTGATGTGCCAGACAGTGTTCCTCACCCCTAGTATTCCAGACATCACAATTTAGCCCCCGTCATGATAAACAGCTTGCCCCAGGACTTACAACCTGCCGCGGAAGATGCCCAAGTAGAGGCCCTTCTATCAGTTACCTGGAGCCCTTAGCTACAGGGCTCCAGGGGCCCACCTACCCCAGCCGCCCAGGACTTCCCCACACATTCCAGGCAACCCCAACACAAATTTGGCAGTAAACCGCAAGCGAATCCCAACCACACAGAGATGCTTGGCAGAGGCTCCCCCTGGGGCTGTGATTTCCTGAAGGTCCAGCAAAGACTCGAGTTGCTCAGAGAATTCTCTGCTTCTCACCTTTTGCCAAGGTGAGAAGCCATGGGTCTAAATTAACAAAAATGACAGAGCTGACATATATTTATCTCCGTTTTATTCAATTCAACAAATACACCTTGAGCTGTGTGAAGGACCCTCGCTAATGAGTTCAGGAAAAACAGCGATGTGTAAGACACAGTCCCTGTTGTCCGGATTGTAATCTAGTACAGTTGGGCCCGTACCAACATCCATAGACAGCCGGCATGCGGAACAGAATGCGATCCACTCGGGACTCAAGGCAGGAACCGAGAGTGGTTGGGAGCTGGGGAGGAGAGGAGGGTAAATCTAACTGGAGAAGTCTGGAAAGATTTATTGGAAGGGTTGGCGGTGGATCTGGTTTGCCTGTGGGATGGACAGGATCTCAACCCCGGATGAGCATTTGGAGTGAAACAAGGAATGTCTACCATTTATGAAACTCATACCACGTATTAGGTGCTGTTCTCAGGGCTCCACATGCGTGAGCTCATTTGGTCCTTATTAACCTCGTGGGGTGGGCACCGCTGTTACTGCCCTCGAGTTACAGGTGAGACAGGGGAAGCCCAGCCAGGTCAGGCAACCTTGACCTGAGCCAGACACTAGTCTGGGGGTGGGGGTGGGGGTGTGAGGCTGGGATTGGAACCCAGGCAGCCGGGAGCCAGCGGCCAGGCTGGTAACTACTAAATCCTGTCAGTAACTACTAAACCCCACGTACAAGACATTTGGTTTTCTTTTTCATTACCCTCATTTAAAAATCACTAATCAACTCTGCTGAGCTTTGTCAGAAGCAGAGTAAGCACGGAGAACCTAGTGAAGATGTTTGTTTACTCCCTCACTACAGGCTTTTGAGCCACCTAATCAGCGAGGCCCTCGAGGAGAGCAGGCTGCTGTAGCCTGCCTTCCTGAGCTCTAGAAAGCCAAGGATGGGCTCTCCAGGCTGGCAGCTCCCCCTCCCAGAGAGTCTTTCTGGTCCTCAGAGGCCAGACAAGCCCGTCTCTCTTCCTCTGGGGCTCTGAGCTCGGTGTCCGTCGTGGTCCCTTTGGAGTCCTAAGATGTAAGATGTGTTTGGGGGAGGGGGACCACGCACTGGGAAGATGATTCCTCTTTCTTCCATGGCTTCATGGCTTGGAGCTGTTCATGGCCCCAAGAGGCAGGAGCAAGCTGGTTCCTCATAGGACTGGCCCAGGCGCGGGCTCTGCCAGGTGCTTCCTGTTTCCTTCTCTCTGGTGCCAGAGGCTCTTGGTGCAGAGAAAAAAGTGCAGGCCGAGTCTCTGCATGGGAGCTGGGGGAACGCGGAGCCCCCAGCCCTGCACCTGTGTGAGGGTCTGCCGGCCTGGAGGAAGGGGCCCCCTTCTGTTATTTGCACGAAGGATCCCCTGGGACTCTGCAAAGGAGATGTGGCTCCCAGTTGGAACAGAAATGCCATCTGACAACAAGCCCGTGTCTTTAAGGAAGAAGAGGTGCTCCATCCTAACCTGGGCCAGAGTAATGCCAAGGGTTAATCCTCTTTCTCCTCTTGGATGCCAAGTGCATCTTGCAGCTACTTCTCTGAAGAAAAGGAAGAGAGAAGATGTCCACAGGCTCCGCATCCCTACCCTTCCATCCCTCTTTAACCCCCTCTCCCCTCCGCACTCCTTCCCCCCAACACAGGCTGACATCTCTGCTCTGGGCTGGGAGGTCTGCAGTCCTTTTAACCTTCCAGCCAGGAGGCATGTCAGAAACAAGGGCTGCCTCCCCAAGCCGGCAATCTGAGAGGAGCCCAAGGACCAGCCGGATCTGTCAGCCAGGCCCCAGGTCCTGCTCTGCCCTGGGATTGGTCTGGGAGCATTTTGTGTTAAATGCCGACATATAAATTTGTAGACATTCCTTGTGAGCAAATTGGATTCCTTCCCTGGGCCCTTAAGTGCTGCCATTTAGGCAGATTTAACGGGAAGCTCAGGCCACCGCCACCCCCGCTGGCACTCCTCCCTGTGCTGACCCTCCGGAGTCACCAGGGAATAGATCATGGGCCAGCCCACGGGAGAGAGAGTGGGGGGGGGGGCTGTGCACACTCCAGCCTTCTCCGCTGATGCCTGCGCATCCTCCTGGCTTCCTCCCCACTGCTGCCCGTGTGCTCCCTCCCTCCTCCTCTCCCCACTCCTGCTCCCTTTCTCCCAACGCCTCCCTCCTGCCTGCCTTTCCCTCTTCCCTCCAGTCTCTCCCTCCTCCTGTCTGCACCGCGGCAGCTGCTTCCAATGCACAGAAATGCACCAATTCATTCAGCCTCGCAGACTCTTTAAGGCCGTTACTAAATATATCAAGCAGAAGAAAGGGTCTTTTTTCCCATCTCTGAGCCGGGAGCATAAATGCCGGCCTTAGGATCTGAGCTGGTCCTCCCTGGCCCCAGATGGGAGGCAGTCCGGAGCCAGCAGCCAGCCCGGTTACAATGAGAGTCTACCCTCCCACCTGGCAGGGGTGTGACCCCAGCGGGCGAGACAGAGGTGAGGCAGGATGGGGTGCAGGGGACACTAGGGAGACCCTGGGATTAAGAGATGAAATCCATGTTATATCTTCAAGAGTTCAACAGCTCTGGAGATAATTTTCAACAAAGCTACCTCTACCCCATCTAGATTAAATTTTTTTCCCTTTATTTTTAAAGGAAATTAGGAAGTGTTGAAAGAGCCTGACTTGCCAGTCCCAGGAATGGACTTCTACCTGAATGCCCTAAGCAGTGTTGTCACTGATATTTTTCTAAGTTGTAAGCAGGTGACCTTGCTGCTTGAGCCGTAACCGCAGGTGAACCACCAGACTTGAGTGTTGCAGTAGAGGAAATGCACAAGAAAGTTAGTCTGCATGTTCCACGTCGGAAGGACGCCCAGCCAGCTCCTCCTCTTGGGTTCTGCTTTTATGGTGCACCCCATCTACCCAGTCCTCCTACTACACAGACACCTCCTTCCTGGGAGTCTCCGAGACTTCCTCCCCTCCTCCTAATGTGTGTAGGCAGAGCAGGCTGAGTTGTGATTTAAGAGAAACGCCTCCTCCCCTTGCCAGAATATCTCCCACACGGTATGCAGTGCCCATGGTTTAGAAGTTCTTTGAGGGGAGATAAAAATATAAATGGTATTTTATCTTCAAATAAAAAGTAGATGAGGTCACTGGAGAATGTGTAGGGCATTCATTTGTAACCTTTCTTTCTTTCTTTTTTTCTTTCTTTCTTTCTTTCTTTTTTTCTTCTTTTTGTCATGGAATCCTTTATGCTGTGGTTGCCTCCCCAGGTAAAACATGCCCACTGTCATAACCACAGAGTTTTACATGTTGCTTTAAAAGGTGCATGAATCCCTAGGGCCTGTCTTCAGACCTGCCTGACCTGCAAGTAAGAACCAACCATGGGGCCAAGCAAAGGAGGCTGGGGACACTGGCATTTAGGTGATTATCAAAAGAAGACGCAGTGACGGTCAAGAAGGAAACGTTAAGTGGAGAATATTCTAGAAAAGTGAGAAATCATGGAAGCTACAGGCCAAAGGTGGGGGGGGGGGATCACGATGGGGGAAGGGAGAACAGAAGGACTGTGTTCATTAGAATTAGAATTTGCCAGGCTGTCAGTACTGACCTGAGAGAAGGGTTTCATCAGGGAGAGGGGAAGGAGTCAGATTCTCAAGGTGTGAGCAACAGGCAAGATGCTGGGGACAGTTCAGACGCCCTGTTCAAAATCTTGGGCCAGAGCAGGAACAAGCAGTAACCAGTACCTTGGAAGCACAGAGGAAGGAATCATTGCTTTCTGGTTGGGAGGAAACAGGAAGACTTCACAGAGGAGAGGAGTTTTGAGGTGGGTCATTGAAAAATAAATAAGACTTCACCGGGTAGAAAAGTGGGTGGGGGGCTGGAGGGGTGCATTTCAGGCAGGAAGAAGAGCACTTCCATAGAGATGGAGGTGTGGAAGAGGGAGGAATACGTGCTGATTTGCAGAGCCCATGAAGAGAAAAGTGGGCAGGAGATATCACGGAAAACAGCAGAAGCCAGAGGGCACGGGGCTGAAGGGTTTGTGCTTTCTCCTGTCAGGCAGTGAACATGTACTCAAGAGATATTTTTAACATACTTTTTTCCCCCCTTCTGATTCTAAAAGCAATATAAGCTCATTATAAAATTTCTTTAAAATATGGAAAAATACAAAGAAACATAATTACCGTTAACATTTTGGCATATCACTTTGTTTCCTTTCTATACACTGCATTTCGTTAAATCTAAGACACCATCATCTGGGAGCCCATCGTTACTTTCTGTGCCAATGAGAACATGCAGTTACCCTTGATACAGGGCTTCCTTTCAGAGAGAGTGAGACACACCCCGTTTCAGATAGGTTCACGTGGGGAAAAAATTCTGTGCCTTGGAATCGATAAGAGAAAGCTGTGGAATTTTTCAAACGTCTGTTCTCCTTCTATTCCCAATTTTGTATCTTGCTTCTTTACTCAGAATCATACCACAAGTATTCTCCAGGTTATAAAAGTATCTGTATAGATCATTTTTAACAGCTGCCTAATATTCCATTTTGTAGATCTTCCACAATTCACTCAAGCATCTCTTTATCAACAGGTGTTAAGTCAATTTCTATTTTTTTTATTTTTTAATTTTTTTATAAACATATAATGTATTTTTATCCCCAGGGGTACAGGTCTGTGAATCGCCAGGTCCATACATCTCATAGCACTCACCACAGCACATACCCCTGCCAATGTCCATAACCACACACCCCTCTCCTGACCCCGCTCCCCCAAGCAACCCTCAGTTTGTTTTGTGAGGTTAAGAGTCTCTTATGGTTTGTCTCCTTCCCGATCCCATCTTCTTTCATTTATTCTTTTCCTACCCCCCAAACCCCACACATTGCACCTCCACTTCCTCATATCAGGTAGATCATATGATAGTTGTCTTTCTCCGATTGACTTATTTCGCTAAGCATAATACCCTCTAGTTCCATCCACGTTGTTGCAAATGGCAAGATTTCATTTCTTTTGATGGCTGCATAGTATTCCATTGTGTATATATACCACCTCTTCTTTATCCATTCATCTGTTGATGGACATCTAGGTTCTTTCCATAGTTTGGCTATTGTGGACATTGCTGCTATAAACATTCAGGTGCACGTGTCCCTTCGGATCATTACATTTTGTATCTTTAGGGTAAATACCCCATAGTGCAATTGCTGGGTCATAGGGTAGCTCTATTTTCAGCTTTTTGAGAAATCTCCATGTTTTCCAGAGTGGTTGCACCAGCTTGCATTCCCACCAATAGTGTAGGAGGGTTCCCCTTTCTCCACATCCTCGCCAGCATCTGTCATTTCCTGACTTCTTAATTTTAGCCATTCTGACTGGTGTGAGGTGGTATCTCATTGTGGTTTTGATTTGTATTTCCCTGATGCCGAGTGGTGTGGAGCATTTTTTCATGTTTCTGTTGGCCATCTGAATGTCTTCTTTGGCAGAAATGTCTGTTCATGTCCTCTGCCCATTTCTTGATTAGAATATTTGTTCTTTGGGTGTTTGAGTTTGCTGAGCCCTTTATAGATTTTGGATACTAGTCCTTTATCTGATATGTCGTTTGCAAATATTTTCTCCCATTCTGTCAGTTGTCTTTTGGTTTTTAATACTGTCCGTAGTGCCTCAGTGAAAAATGGTGTGTGGAAGATTTTTTTTATTTCATTCTTATTCGTTTTTATTATTTTTCTCTAAGATAAATGTATACTATAGGGTAAACATTGATATGGTATAATAAGACTTATGTTTGACAAATATGTTACACTTTCTAGCTCTCCAAGGAACATAAAGAAACTACTGGCAAACTTAGCTGGTAGGTCTGTGTTCAGTCCTGTGGCTTTTTTCTCTAACTGTGGTAAAATGCACATGACACAAATGTTACCATCTTAACCCTTTTTTAAAATGTTTTATTGAT
Organism: Mustela nivalis; assembly: GCF_964662115.1. Classification (NCBI taxonomy): domain Eukaryota; kingdom Metazoa; phylum Chordata; class Mammalia; order Carnivora; family Mustelidae; genus Mustela; species Mustela nivalis. Next base: position 157,356,031 of record NC_139021.1, on the reverse strand, counting down.
TTGAGAGAGAGTGTGTGCACAAGCAGGGTGAGGGGCAGAGAGAGAAGCAGACGCCCCGCTAAGCAGAGAGCCTGATGGAAGGCTCGATCCCCAGTCTCTGGGATCATGACCTGAGCAGAAGGCAGACGCTTAACCCTCAGAGCCACCCAGGCTCCCCCATCTTAACCATTTTTAAGGGTCCTGTTCAGTGTGACATTAGGGTATTCACGTTGTCGTGTGGCCATCAGCACTTTCCAGCTCCAGAACTTTTTTCATCTTGCAAAAACCAAAACTCTATACCCATTAAACAATAACTCCCATTTCCCCTCGACCCAGCCCCTGGCACCCAGCATTCCCCTTTCTGTCTCTATGAATTCAACTATTCTAGGTACCTCATATAGGAGGAATCACAGAGTATTCATCCCTTTGGGACTGATTTATTTCACTTTGCGTAATATTCTCAAAGTTCATCCATGTTGTAACCGGTATCAATTTCCTTCCCTGTTAAGGCTGATACTGTTTCATTGTAGTATATGCCATCTTCTGTTTACCCATGGATTTGTAGGCATGCATAAGCTTTTATCCGAAGTCTAGGCTCTCTACAGTAGATTCCCAGTCATCACTCAAAAGATACGAAAAAAAGGTTCAACTCTTGATTCATATTACGAATTTGTTTTCCCAAAACTTTGTACAAATTTCTGTTCTCACTAGCAGTGTATAGACATGCATGTCAGCATTGTATATTACTCTTTGGTTTATTTTTGTTAGTCTCCGATACTAGAAAAACAACATGTCATAGTTTTAATATGCATTTCTTAGAGCATTCCTAATGAAGGTGAACTTTCTCTTATGTCTTCATTAGCCAGATGTGTTCACTCTCTGTAAGTTGTCTTTGTGTCCTGTGATCATTTTCCTATAAGTATGTAGGGTTTTGTTTATTACTTTATATGTGCTCCTCATAGATTAGCGAGTCCTTCAAACAGTCACTGATAGTCTCATGGTGCTTCCCGTCTTGCATCAGGCATTGTCTAGGCATTGGGGACCCTGCTGGAAACTGTCAGACCAAAACCCCTGCCCTCCTGGAGTTTATGTCCTAGTGAGGGGAGAGAGAATGGAACAAGCTAAATGAGCAAATCGTGTCATATGTTAGAGCACTAAGGAGATGAACTGGGGAAAGAAGGTAAATGCTGGGGCCGGGTGTCAGGGCTACCAAACTGCGGAATCTAAGGCCAGCCCTAGGGGAGATGGGGGTGGAGCCCGAGGTTCAGGACCACGGGCAGAGGAAGCAGCTGCCACCAAGGCCCTGAGGCAGGAATACAGGGGGTAGGGCTGGCGCAAAATGAGGGAGGGGAGAGGGGTGAGAAGTCAGGTGTGAGCCTGGCCAGAACAGCAGACCCTACCTGCCCTGAGGGCTGCTAGCTCATGTTGGCTTCTCACTCTGAATCAGAGGAAGGCTGTGAGGGTACAGACTTGGTGCAGAGTGCTGACACACGTGACCTGCACCGTAAAGCAAAGCTGTTTCCGTATTGAGTCGAGACTATGGAAGGAAGGGGAGGCCAAGAGAACGGCTGAGAAGTTCTTGCAGGAGTCCAGATGAAAAATGACAGCACTTAGACTAGAGGTTAGCAGACATGGGAGAAATAACCAGATTCTGCACCTGCTTTGAGGTCCAGGTGATAGGATCCACTAATGAATCAGATGCAGGGGTGCGAGGGGAGGAGGACTTGCAGCTTTGGGCCTGAGGACCTAGACAGTCAGGAGTTGAGAAAGGAAAGGCAGCAGAGATGAAGGTAGAAGGGCATCGGAGCTCAGTTTCCTGACAAGCTACATTTGAAACGTCTATTAAACATTCAAGAGCAATATTGAGGAGGCAGCTGGGTATACGAGTCTGGAGTTCAGGGAAGAGGTCCGGGGTGGAGACATAAATCCGGGAGTTGTCAGCGTTCGGATGGTATTTAAAGCCCCGGTACTGCACGAGGTCACTAAAGAATGGGAAGTGGCAAGAAGAGAGGCGAGAAGCCTGCTGCCTCCGGTGTCAGGTGCAACGTGCTCCTTTGGCACGGTTACCAAGCATGGTCGGCACGCACCCTGAGGGCGACCAGGCTGGGGGTGAGCCGGGGTAGGGGCAAAGACGTGATCAGACTGCTGTTTCAGATCTGTGGCCCTGTGGCGTCGACTGGGCCTCATCCCGTCTCTCCTGAGTGTGGAGAGAGTCTGAGAGCTTCCTAGCAGAGGTCTGCAGTGGCCAATGGCTAATGTCTCAGATTTCCATGGTTACTTTTGACCAAAGATCAACTAACTCTTTCATCTAGGGAGCTATCATCAACAGGGTGAAGCACATTGGCAGCCCTTTGATATTGACAGAGGAAATGGCAGGTTTGAGAGAAAGAAAGGAGAAGAAAGAGAAGGGAAAGGCAGGGACCCAAAGAGAGGCTTGGGGCTGAGCGGGAGCACCTTCTTTAAGCAGTGCTCCTTAAGGGGCTAAGGGAGACCCATTCAAACACCTGGCGAGCCGATCAATCTATGTATCACTGGCCCCCAAGCCTCTGATCCCAGGACACTAGAACCTGCTTCTGCCCCAACATGAACCTCTCCCTATCCCCGATAGAGAACCCTCACTATCTCTTCGATTGGAGCTAGGATGGACTAGCGGTGCTCGGCCAAAAAGGACGACTTGCCACTAGATGACTCCTTCCCGGTATGAAGAAGGGTGACTCTATAGTCAGGGCAAACCAGGGCACTTCTGACTTGGGAGGAAGGGGGACCTACTAATAATTACCCAGAACAACAAACATAAACTGGGTAAACTTGGGTGTGCAGATCACCAGTGTCACTCCAAATGTCATTAAGAAATTCCAGTTATAAGCATCACCTAAGGGAGATTATTTAAAAATAAATCTCTAAGCCAAAATGCATATATACTGGCTCTAAATCTTTGGGAATGGGACCCACTTCATCCCTTCATTGCTTTTCTTCCCCGGAGAGGTGATTTAAGGTCTTTTGGAAAAGGTGCTGGCAGGAAGAAAAAGCGAAGGACTCCTCTTTCCCATCCCCTTCCCGGGAAAGGCAGCCTTCTGTGTGTTCTGGATGCTCAGTTCCTTGTCTCCTCTCTGGGCTGCTCCATTTCCCCTGACTAGATGCTGGGCTGGGGTAGTAAGACATTAAGAATTGTCCCTCTTTACACTCCCAGGACTCCTCAAGGGACAGCAAGATTAACTCCTTAGATGTCAGTCCGTCCCCTGGCACGTGTCCCGCCTACAAGCCAGCATCGTTCCCTTTTCATAATCCATTCTGTCTCTGTCATATGTGAATTTAAAACCGTTTTGAGTTTCATTTATATTTTAAGCCTGTTTTCTCTTCTTTGGATTACAAATGCCATAAATTTCCCACCAGTTGAATAGTGCTTCCTTGATTTGTCCTAAGTGCCAACTCTCTCTCCTTGCCCAAATCCTACACTTCTGAAAGGTGGAAGACAGTGAATCTTTCTGGGAAGCCATGTATACTCTCCTTCCTTACGTGACGCTTCTGTTTCAAGTCACAGGGCAGGAAGGGACTTCAAACACAGAGTGAACTCTCTTTCTTGGTAGCTGCCCAGTCTGCTTGAATACCATCGGTGATGGAGCACTTACCGTCACCAGAAGCAACCAGCCCCAAATTTGCAGAATGGCTTTTTTTTTTTTTTTAGTATTGGGATTTTTTCCCCCAGCTTTATTGAGATATAATTGACATGTAACATTGTATAAGTTTAAAGTGCACAACATGATGATGTGACACATATTTATTGTTAAAAGATTATCACAATAAGGCTAGTTAACACATCCGTCACCTCCCAGAATGTTTTTTATTATTGCTGCTTAAAAATCAGCCTCCCCTGGGATAGAATGATTCATGTGGTAATAGAGTTGGAGATATCAGTGCTAACTCCTGTTTAGTTCAATATAGATACAGATGGTTACATATAGAAATGCCTCTAAATATGTATGTATACATGGGGTAGATACTTAAATATTACCTTGCTCTGTCATCTGAGAGGGCCTAGAGCTAATGAACACCCCAATAGCAATGGGCACACCCAGCCCCCAGATCTTGGTTTCTAAAACCATTCTCCAATAAAAAGAAGCAAGACTTCCTAGAGAAATGGCTGATTCTAGGACTAGTGCAGGAAATACACAAGGTAAACCTGGAGCACCTGTTAGTGATAGAAGGTAAGGAATTGGTCAAAAATCCACAGTGAAGAGTATGCCTAAGAGGCCAGGAACTGACTGAAATGGCTCCCAGTGATCAAAGCTGGAACAATTTAAACAATAACAAAAAATAAAAGGTTATAGTATAAAATAATAATAAAATAAAAAAGAATAAAATAATATCAATGAGTCTATATTGATATAAGTAACTGATTAAACAAATATATAAATGAGCAAAAAGAGACAAGTCTCCCATGAAGAAGAATTCCAAATAATGTATGGAGATACTTCATCAGCAAGGTAGGCGAAGCATAACTATGCTCCATAACCTAAGTGCGGGCTTCACACAGTGACTTCCTTCCAAAGAGTGCAGTATGGAAAGAGAGGGGAAGAGTAACTTTACATGGAGAAATCTGCCAAATACTGCCTCTGCAGGTGGTCAGGGATAATTCATGTTGATACTATGTACCATTGATGTAATGAGCATGGCATTTTACCCCTGTGGTCTTCCTTCCAAAAACCTGTGACCTCAGTCTAACCATGAGAAAAATATCAAGCCGATCCCAAATGAAGGACATTCCACAAATCACCTGACCACTTCAGGAAACACCTGAAACTGTCCAGGACATCAAAACCAAAGAAAGTGGGAAATTGTCACCACAAAGATGAGCCTCTGGGGACCTGACTACTAAAGGTGATATGGTATCCTGGATCTGGAAGAAAAAAGGGGCTTTAGGTGAAAACTAAGGATACCTGAATGAAGTATGGATGTTGGTTAATAATGTCTCAATACCAGTTTATTAACTGTGGCAAATGTAACATACTAATGTAGGAGATTAATGATAGAGAAAACTGAGTGTGTGGAGTACAGTGGAACTCTATAAAAAATTTGCAGTTTTTCTATAAATCTAAAACTCTATCCCAAAACTAAATTTTTAAAAAAAAATGAAAATCAGAGCACCTGGATGACTCAGTCAGTGAAGCATCTGCCTTCAGCTCTGGTCATGATTACAGGGTCCTGATATTGAGTCCCACATGGGGCTCCCTGGTCAGTGGGGAACCTGCTCCTCCCTCTCCTTCTGCTGCTCTCCCTGCATGTGCTCTCTCTCTCTGTCAAATAAATTCTTAAAAAAAAAGAAAAAGAAAATCAGCCTTTCCTGCCTGCCTCCTCCCTTTGTCTCTGTCCTTAGCCTAAATGCATTCTCCATTATAGCTGTCACACTCCTCCTTTCTCCTGCCCCATCTGTCTTCTCATTTCCAAATCTAAAACCTCCATCTCTTTCATCAGATCCTGGGTCCTGGTTTCAATTTCTTACACTGACTGGATCACCCATCTCCAGACAGCTCAGTTTGCTAGCAGCCTCCCAAGTTCTTGGACTTGTCCAGAACTGAACATAGCACTCCCAGCATGGCTGTTCAGCCGAGGGAAGAGCAGGGCCCTATCACCTCCATCTGCTTGTACACTATATCTCTATTACTATGTCCCTCAACAACTTGTACTTTTGGGGATAGCCACCTCATGTCAATATCTCAGTATCTCCAACTACCCAGACTTTTTTTTTTTAACAGATTCACGGCAATCAATATAAGGAAGAACTTTCTGCAAAGTTGAAGCTTACCCCAAAAAAAGGCAGGGTGGGCGGTTGCCTCTAGCGGTAGTGAATGTTCCACGAAAGGGAGTATTCAAGTACACTCAGCAGCTGCAAAGAAAGGGGAGATCCAGTGGGCGGATTTACAGTTTCCTAGACAAGTTACTTAACTGCTCTTGCCTCAGTTCCCTCGTCTTAACACTGAGGGTAACAAGAGAACCTGCCTCGTATGGGATTGAGAACAGAACAGGTTAATGTGTGTAAAGGCGCTTAGACCACTTTCTGGCACCCAGGACTATATATAAGTGTACTTATAAGTACTATATAAGTGTTTGCTCTTATTTTCAGCTACTATCTAATATTTGTTTCAAGGATGCAGACAGTCCATATGTAAGATTTGCCAGCAGCCCCTGGAAATCACTCCTGACTCACAGGTTCCTCTTGGATCTTGGCTCTGACACCAGCCCCGACCATGTTTCCTCCCCAGCTCTCTGTCATCTGCCCATTTGACCAGCAGGCCCATCAGTGTCCTCCCAATTCTTTTGTGTGCAAGTTGAAGAGAAGGAGACTGAGGGCAGAGCTCCGTGATGAGTGTGATGGGGTGATAAGGCCGGTCTCCTACCAGCCAGGCTGATATTATTACAGTGAGGAGAATGAAACAGCCTCCATCCTGGGGAGCCAGATTGGTCTTACCACAAATCATGACAAGCGCCTTACACATGCTAATGACTCACTTCCTTTGGTTTTAAAGCCCAGCCATTTCAGGAACATCAGGGTAAATGATGGGCTCAGTAGCTATCGAGAAAGAAGTTAGAGGTGCTGGCGTCTGAACTTAATTAGACTCCTGTGCTCTTTATAAGGCCTGATAAGGTCAGGCAAATACATTCAGCGTTAATAACATTATCAGCACTGCATGGTCGGCAAGCCTTGCCAAAGTCGATATGTCAAGTTTTTGTGGTTGGAAACATGTGTCTTCTATTCACGCTCAGGCCTGTTTCTTGCGTGCCAGCAGCTGGTACCACATCTGGAGAGCTTGTCACTGCTGTGGCTTCTTTTATCCCATGATTGTTTGATGGGACACGCCACCCCACCCCAAACCTTTTAAGAAGAAAGGGCTCATTCATTTATTCTCTGATGGTTTGTCAAATAGCAGCCCTGTGCAATCGCTCCAGGGAACCCATGTGGACTCACGCTCCAGGGCCGTGGACCTCAGTCATCGATGTGCAGAATACCCAAGGGTGTAGTGTGGAGCTTAGGAAAGAGGCATTTCGGGACCCCGCACCAAGCCCACTGTGTTAAGAATTGGGGGCAGGGGCGGTACATGGCCTGGGGCTCTGCATTTCTGGCTTTCTTGTCCAGGTGAGCCAAGGACCACACTGATCAAAGGGTTTTTAGGCCTCCATAAGCCATTCACCATAGTGCACTGGGTCATGAGTGTAATTAACAAGTCATTTTGTCTTGCAAGAGGATCAGGGAAGGCTTCACAGAGACTTAGAGCCCAAGCCGAAGGCAGAGAAAGCCTGTAGGTGGGAAGAGCATAGAGCAGGCATTGAGGACTGATTTGGAAGGGAAATGAGCCTTGGAGACAGACAAACCTGGACTGAACTCCAGGCAATCACTTGGTGCCTGTATGTCCTTAGGCAAGTTACAGAAACTCTCTGAGCCTCAGTGTCCTCACCTGTAAAGGGCACCCACCTCCCTCTACCTCACAGGGTTGACAGGTTAAAAAATAATAAATATCATAATACAGGGTTTATTCACCCAATCGTATGGCGTGATGTAGGTCGTCCACAAATGATAACTGCTAATAAAAATAGTACGAAAAAGAAATAACCATCAGATAAATATTATTCTGTCTTACTGAGGAGCTTCTGGGTTATTTTGCGGAGGCCGTGAATAGCTAGCCCGTCAAAGTTTTTAAAAGCAGGGGTCACAGTTCATTGGGTCAGCCAATAAATATTCATTAGGCACCTACCCCATGCAGGGCCGGGCCGCACCCAAGGCCAAGTAGTTCTGTGCTTTAGATGGTGGGTCTGGTGGCGCTGGCGGAAGGAGACCTTCCCAGCCTGCTGAATGGTCCCAGCCCATGGTCTCAAACTTGAGCACACCTGGGAACCCCCTGGAGGCCTTTTTAAAAACACAGATTACTTGACCTCATCTTTAGAGTTACCTATGTCACAGGTCTGTGGTAGGGTCTGAGAAACGGGCATTTTATACCAGCTCCCAGAAGATCCCAGTGCTGCTGGTCAGGGGACCACAGGTCGAGACATGCTGGTCCAGGCAAAAGACGAGGCAGGTACCGACTAGGGCTGGTGGGGGGGCTGGTTTTAGGCAATGTTTTAGGGGCGGAATGGACAGGAAATGGTGATGACAGGGCCCCAGGGACAGTGTCCCTGGATTTTCTGCACACCCCTGGGGTCCTGCTGACCCACCATCTTCGGGGGTCAAGGAGCTGCAGCAGCATGGGCCGGCTGTACCCTTGGAACCTTCAGTCCTGTCGTCTCAGTGGGGTTTCCCACTGTGGTCTTTATCTCTGTGTATGTTCAGAGGAGAGCTTTTTTTTTTTTCCCCCCTCTCTCTCTCTCTTTTTCTTTTCTATTCCTCCTGGGGATGTTGATGCCACCGAGATGCACGGGTACCGTTCCGCAAGAGTGCCCGAGGTGTGTATTGAATTTCGGTCCCGGATCATTTAATGCGTGGTGACAGAGGGAGCGGATGTTGTTTGGATTCATGTGGAACTCTCCGCCTTTTCTATTTTCTGTACCAAAAACCGCAGAGCCTTGCTCAGCAGCCGGCCCCTGAGTTCCCCGCCTGCAAGAGCCTCGCAGCACCAGGAGCACCTTGTCCCCGCAGCATTGCCAGAGCTCCCTGTGAAACCCAGTGGAAAATTGCCGCGTTCGCACAGGTCTTCCGAGCATCCGTTTCATTTAAAGCTCTCCACCACTCGAGCTGTTACTGAATTAAACATCGAAACCAACAACAATCAATAGCCTAATAACATTATGTTCTGAAATGTGTTCTTTAATAATGACCGCGAAGCTCTCTTTGAGGGTGGAACGGGTCTGCGTCGGTGCGCGCTGAACGGCGATCGGCATCCATTGCTTTCCAGCTGCTAGTTTTGAAAAATGGCTCTGAGTGTTTCTTACCGATGCAGAGTGTCCTGTTTTCTGTGGATCAGAAACTTCTTGCAGGTACTGGCTGTGATCCGCCCCTCCTGGGCTTGTTGGAGAAAGCTGCTGTGGCCTCTCAGCCTCTCCTCTTTTTTCTTTGACTGAAACACTGGACAGAGAGAGCCAGCCGTTGTGACCTGAGGCCTGACCACAGATGGGCCCTGGGTGAGGACGACCAGCAGGGGTGGAGACTGCGTGCCCAGGAGGAGGGATTTGCTAGCTTCCTGAGCACGGTGATGTTTTAAGGCTTCCTAAAGTAAGTTAAAGACATGGAAACTGTCTTCTGGGATCTTGTGTTCTAAAAAAGACACCAGCAAAGACGGCAGACACAAAGATGACACAAACACAAGTCCACGTGGAAATTAACCACTTACTGTTAAAATTAGATGCAAGCTTGTGGGGGACAGACGCTCCATGGAGGGGAAGGCATGAGATCAGGGCACATGAACATTGGGGTGTTTCTGCTCATAGAGAGTCAACATTCTCTTTGTCAGCCCCCACCACGCAAAGGGAAGGAAGAACTAGGAGAGAGTGCATTTTGGCTTTTAGATTTAGGATTGTAAGGCTGTAGAGAAGTTCATAATTTCTCCAAGATTCTATATCTGCCTGGTCTCCTTCCTGAAAACGTGCCCAGTCCCTCCCCTCCTTTCTCTCTGACCCAAGTTCCCGAGTTGGTAATTAATGTTTTCTGATATCATTGAGACGATTTTCATTGGGTTTTGGAGAGAAAATTATATTGAAGAATTTCAAGCATATACAGAAGTAGGCAGAATAGTATAATGAGCCTCCTATAATTTTGGTGAGTTTTTAATGATTGTCATACCTGATCATTGATGTCCCGGAGTGCCGTGTTGTTTTATTTCTTGTTTGGGGTTAACAAAGGATGAGAAAAAAGAGAGACAGGTAGAATATAATGTTGAGAGTGATAGAAAGAAGGTAGAACGTACAATTTCTGTTTGCTTCTGTCTTCTCCGTGAGGGGCCTTCCAACTTGAACAGGTAGAACTAATAATCCACTAAGGGACTCCTAGCATAAGGCAGGTGAGGTCAACATCCGGTCTTGTGAAATGAAATCACAAAACAAGGTGCATTTTAGGAGCTGGGGATCCCACAGCCATGCTCATAATGACACATGGTGATCCTAGAAAGTGGTTCAGTCAGAGAAGAGAATAGGCAAATTATTTCAAACAGGAGGAAAAATAGTGTATCTATCAATTAAAGAACAGTAATTTCAAACCAATGGCTTGTAAGTTTTTTGGACCTGGTGTGTGATCACAGTGAGCCAGCACTGGCCCCATAAGAATAATACATACACCACCCAACCTTGCTTTCTTTGCCAAGGAGGCATTTGGCTGGTAGATTGGCAAAATGCTGGAGACATAGCTTATTTTTATTTTCGGGAAGAAGTCAACAGCCTCCCCACATATTATAGTAACCAATACGTTGACTTATGAGCCAGATGATCATTCTGTTAACAAAATCCTGTCCTGAGGTTGAATCCAAAGTCTGAGGGAGGCTTTAGATAGAGTGCCTGGGGCCCTGTCCTGGGGCCCTGTCCTGGGTCCTGCCTCGATGGACCCATTTTCATCAATGACTAAGCTGAAGGTACAGGAAGCATATTATTCAGAATTATAAATGACAAACTAAGACCAGAGGTAAAAGAATAATGATTGTATTTGAAGAGGGAAGGGTTTACTATGTAGGCAGTTAACTTTCTCTTGGGTACACTCTCGTGTGTATAGATGTGTGTGTGCACCTGTACACACACGTTCGTCATTCTCCAGGCAAGCACCTGGTTGACTTGGATGGATTGACATCCTAGTGTTGGTAGGATGAGCTCTTCGTCCTACAGAGAAAGGCACAGAAATGCGCCACTGCTGGCAATGATAACTGCAGTTTATTGAGCATCTACAAGGTGTCGAACAATGAAGCGGGCTGTTCAGAGAAGAGTTGACATAGTTGACATAAAACCGTTCTCCGTAGAGAGTGCTGCTTGCAAGATTGGCCCTTGGCTGGCTTCTGGACACTTGGATTTAGGGAGAGTTCCCACTCTCCGCAGAACTGATAAGAATGACTCAAGAGTGTTTATATACACTATGGTTTGTACTGAACACCTGCTTTTCTTCTGGGAGTCTGGAATTTTGGTACATGGTAGGAGAGTGCCTGCATGACCTGCTCCTCAAAGACCTTGGACACTGAACCTTGGATGAACTTCCCTAGTGGATGACATTTCACACGTCGTCAAAGCCTGTTGCTGGGCCATGAAGCGTGTTCTCTGGGACTCTGCTGGGGGACGAGTCTTGGAAACCTGTTCCTCCAGACTTCAGCTGGTACTCCTTTTCCCTTTGCTTATTTCGCTTTGTACCCCTTCTCTGTGGCTGGGAGCACTGTATCCTGAGTTCTGAGTGTCGTCCCAGGAATCACTGTATCTGAGGTTGTCATGGGGTCCCCTGATCCACAGACTTGCTACTCAACCCCTCAGATCACTCTTAGAGTAATCCTGCACTTCTTGCTGGGAACTCCCAGACCTGGGGCTTGAACCAGGTCCAATTCCACAGGCGCACCTGTTCTGTGGAACCAGAGTAGCCTGGGGCTCCTTTCCACTCACCGCTAATATAGGCCTTGAGGCTTGAGTGAAGGAGTCCTGCTGTTCTTGGACTTCCAGATGGCTTTCTGGTCTCTCCTCAGGTTTAATCCAAGGTCAACCGTGGAACAGCCCTCCTTAAAGAAGCCGGGGCTGTGGGGGTGGTCCTATGGTATTTATTCCTGTTGGTGTCATGCCTATGGATTCTCTCTGCCTCTCTTTCTGTCTTTCCCTGAAGGACCAGTTGGTCGTATTCTCTGGCAAAGAAGGTGTGGGTGTGAGGGTTAAGCAGGACTTAAGGGTTAAGCAGGACTTAAGTGCTAACGCTGGCTGTGACCTTACCCCAGTGGGTGGCTAGGACCCAGTCATCCCTTCCTTTTCCAGCAGATAAAAAAGGACAGTCTCCAAACCCATAGAATGTGCAGAAAATGAACCTAATGCCAGTTATGGTCTTTGGGTGATAACGTGCCCTTGCACATTCATTGATGGTAACATACACACTCCCGTGGTAAAAGGTGTTGACAGGGAGTGGGGGGGTGGGGAGGCAGGTTGTGTGTGCAAGTGTGGGGACAGCAAGTCCGAGGACAGCGAGTCCATGGGAACTCTCTGTGCTTGCTGCTCAATTTTGCTGTGAATCTAAAACTGCTCCAAAAAAATTAAGTTTATTATTTTTTTTTAAGAGACATGATGTAGCTCTCTGAGTAGGTTTGAAGAAATGGATTAGGGCAGCAAGAGAGTACTGCTTTTTCTTAAAAGCGTGACTAATTTCTAATGTCCCCCACTGCTATCTCCACTAAATGCACTGGAATGTCTTTGAAAAGGAAGAAATTGTCCCCTTTCTTTTGCCAACTGGCTTGTGATGTGCCCGTCCTCTCCTGAAGCCTGAGAAGGCAGAGAATGCCCAGTACACGGTCTTTCAGCCTGTACCCTTCACCTAAGGTGCCCTGGGGCTGAGGGAGCCACATGTGTATCATGAAATTACCCCTCTTATGAGTGTCCTTTTCCCAGTAGTCCCCACTTTCCTGTTGGGGCTGCAGGGTAGGAGGAGGTAAAGAAGGAAGTGACATCCGAGCGTGTAGCCCTGGTGGGTGATCCAGGGATGGGAGGGAGGAGAGCCCCATAAGACCTGCTCCAGTCCCTCCGGAGTCAAACCACTTGTCCTGAGAGAGGCAGGAAGTGGCGAGAAGTCATGTATGCGTTGAGGAACCTCATCAGCACATCCTGTGTCTAAGCCCATCCCCCACCATCTGCGCTCCCCACCCCCACCTCTACCCCCACTGTCTTTGACATCTTTCATGCTTTGGACCTAACTTCCTGAGTATGGAGAGCCCATTCCAGCCTCATGCAGTAGATACAGTCAATGCAAGGGACAGTCCCCACTGCCTCAAAGCGACCACCTTCAGAAGGCTGAGTGTGGGGGATCGGCCAGAGGGAAGGCAAGAGGAAAGCTGTGCCAGACCAAGCTGTCGGTCTGGGTTTGAATGGGCTCTGCTGCCTTCCTACTGTGCACCCTCAGGGAAGTTGCTTGACTTTGCTGAGCCTTAGTTTCCTCATCAGTAAAATGGGGATAACAGTGGTTTTGACCATTCAGAGTTGTCACAAAGATCAAATGAAGGCATTGGGCTAAAGGGCACGTCATTCATAATAAACATTCAGTGAGTACCCACTGTTGCTTCTCTTGAGGAAGCTACTGCTGTGGGGAACAAGCCCACCTTCCCAGGGCCACAGAAGAAACATGTTCCTTCCGTTAGCACCCCCTCCCGTTCTCCTTCTGCACCTTACTTCTGTTCCTCCCTCTCTTCTTTCTTTCATCTTTTTAAAGATTTTATTTATTTATATGTGTATTATGCATTTACATATTTATTTATTTATTTGTATATTTATTTGTTTATTTTAGAGCTTTAGAGAGCCCATGGCAGGAGCTGGGGGGAGCCAGGGTCAGAGCGGGGGTGGGCAGGGAGGGGGAAAGAATCTCAAGCAGACTTGCACTGAGCGTGAAGCCTGAGGCAGGGCTTCATTCCATGACCCTGAGATCTTGACTGGAGCTGAAACCAGGAGTCCGATGCCCAACCCAGGTGCCCCATCTCTGTCCTCTTTCTAAGAAAGCTGCCACTGGCCCCTGCAGAGAGCCCACCAGTGCCAGGCTTGTCCCAAAATCCTTTTGGAGTATTTCCTTCCCTTCCCTAGAGTGAGGCCTCTTCTCTTAAAATGAGTGCCCTGCTTCTCCAAGTGACTTTCCAGAAAGTTCTCTCTGCCCCTGACATCTCCATCAGAGAACGTGTCTGTGACCCTGGCACACAGACAGTCTTGGCCTTGAGACAATCAGTCTGTGTTAGTGTTTGTTCCTTCTGAGAGCCCAGAGTTGCAGGTGTCTGTGATTTAAGAGAGAATCTGGCTGAAAGCAAGTTTTTGTTTGTTTGTTTGGGTTTTGTGGATGGTGGCGGTGTTTTCGTGCGTCTTGTTTTGCTTCATCACCACTGTTGCTGGAGAGAACGCTCCTTTTCAAAGACCAGGATAAGATCCTGTCCAAAAGGAAGACGCACCAGAGCAGGCAGTGTGAGTTCTTTCTCAAGAACACTGGCCCCGGGGTCAGGGCACAGTTGGGCGGAGAGCACAGGCTTCAGAGGCCCACCGCATTGAACACCACCACTCCACAACTACGTGACCTTCGGGGAGTCACTTGGCCTCCTGTGCCTCGTCCGTAAGAAGGGATAATTGGTTCATTTGGGGGAACATGAGAACATGCAGATAAAGTCTTTAGCCCAGTGCCTGGCAGGCAGCAAGAAGTCAATAAATGCTAAGCTCTCATTATGACACATTCTAAAATTCAATCAGAACCTATGCTTAACGCAGCTGTCTTGGAATACATTGAAGAGGTCGGTGTCAGTCAGCCTGCCTCCTGGAAGTCACGTGTTCCACTCATCTGACGGTGAATGTCATAGTAAGCCCTTAGCAGAGGCAGGCACACTCCCCCCATCACTTACATACCGTCTTTAGGGGAGTGGTGCTTGGTCACCGAGGCAGCAGACCTACTCCAGGATCATCTAGAACCCCACAGATGTCATTAAATAGACCTTTGTGGTCATCAGAGATCCCCCCTCCAGGGATCACCTTTACAAGGTTTGTCATTCACTCTTGGTGGACTCCTGTCTGAGGCCATGGCTGCCCCTTATCATGATTACTTTGAAGTGAAGGACCCGCTGGTCGTATTCTCTGGCAAAGAAGGTGTGGGTGTGAGGGTTAAGCAGGACTAAAGCTGGCTGTGACCTTACCCCAGTGGGTGGCTAGGACCCTCTGGGCATAGGGTGGGTGACAGCACCCTCAAACATTAGCGAGGAAGAGTAACAGCATCCTTCCCCTCTGGAAATGGCAGTGAGGGAAAGACAGCTGGACCCACCTGTATAGAGAAACACTCATTTTCCAGGGGTTCCAGATTGAACATCAAGGGAAATGATGGGTAGAGATAAGCACAAGCCAATGAAGAGAACCATGAAAAAAAAAAAAGGCTATTCTCTACTGAGCCCTTTGTAAGCATTTTAAGTGCCCTATTCCATTCAGCTCTCACAACCACCCTTTGAGGTGGATACTGTTACTGTTTCCACTGCACAGATGAGAACCAGGATGCTCAGAAAGGTCAGGTAACTTGCCCAAGGACACAGAACAAGGACAGGATAGCGAGGCTATTTGGACCCAGGTGTGTCTGCCTCCAGGCGCGGGGTTCCTAAACCCGGGCCCCTGCCTGAGCAACAACAGTGGAGGGCAGAGCTGTGGCTTGCCCAGTGTTCTTTCCCAATGTAACCCTTTGGAACAACAACAAAAAATCTTCTGCAGCCTCTTAGTATCTAATCATATCTGCGTGGGCCTGCTGTGGTCAAAGAGGGTTAGTGGTGTAGGGCCTTGCTCCTCTTCTCAGGGTCCCTAAGGACCTTTGAGCCCCACAGGACACAGACCAAAAACCTCTGCTGAGACTGGAGGACCTCGGCACTTCTGTTCTTTCTAGCAATGGGAAATCGTGGCTATTGGCCTTACAGAGTCGGGAGGGTCGGACAAGCTGACACCTAGGAAGTACCTACGGTGCTCCTCAGCCGCCATTATTATTATCCTGATATGTCTTATGGGAAAATGAACATTAATTCAGAGGGGGCTGTCATGGGTTGGTTTGTGCCCCACTTCCTGGATCCTACGGTATCTTAATGGCCAAAGATATGATCAAATTAAAGACCTTGAGAAGAGCTTCTCCTGGATTATCTGGGTGAGCCCCAAATGCGGTCACGTACTTCCTTAAAAGAGAGGGGCAGAGGGTGTTTTGAGAGAGCAGGAGGCCGTGAGACCGTGGAGGCAGAGGCTGGAGTGAGGCGGCCACAGGTCAGGCGGCACCTGGAGCCATGGAAGCTGGAAGAGGCCAGGGAGAGGTTGTCTCCCAGAACCTCCAGAAGGAATGTGGCCCTGCCAGAGCCTGGATTTCAGACTTCACTGGCCTCCAGGTCTAAGAGAGCAGACGGTTCTCTTTTAAAACACCCGGTTTGTGGCAACTTGTTACGGCAGCCTGAGGAAACTAACAGAGGGGCTTGTGGCCCCCGCACAGCCTGGCCGGTCCCCAGTACCCATTGCGTACGTGGGAATCGTTCCACACAAAGACGGAGGAGTAGGGCACGAGCTGGACGCCTTGGACTGATACAGCGGAGCGACGCGCCTCCTTCTTGGAAGTGGGCAAGCAGGCTTGGTCAGGAGCCCTCTCAGCTCTTGGAAGGCCCTTCCAGCAGAACCTCCTGGTCGCTGGAGGTTCCTGCTCAGATTTCCTTTCCCTCCTGAGCCTCAGCTCCAGCAGTCACAACCATGAGTCAGTTATTAGTACTACCTGGATTGTCATTTCGACAACAGGCCTGCATTTATCTGTGGAGTCCAATGATGGCGCCGACAGGAGCATTATTTCTGCTGTCACCGTCGAGCCTCATCACCATCCACATCCAGGCCTGGAGGGGGCTCTCAAGGCGAGCAGGAATGCCTCCTGGATCCTACTCCCACTAGAGCAGCTCCCCCTCCCCCAGCTTCCCTGTGTTAACCTTCAACACGGGCCACCACGTGGGGCTTGTGTGATCCATGGCCCAGCATGGGCTTCCATGTTTTCCTGCTGCAAAAATGTCCCTCCCAGGGTGATTCCACAGCAGCCAGCCCGTGGAGACTTCTCCGTGAGCACCACCTGGCATTGCTTTTTCACCGACACCTCCGAGACTTGGCCAGACCCCCTCCCCCGCCCAAGTAGAGAAGCAGCCACTCTTTTTTGGCCACCATACCTGCTGAGGGCGTATCACGTGCTAGTTCTGCGCTCACTGGTATAATCTGGGAGAGCTGTGCCAAAAGGAATCCCTGGTCTAGTTAAAATAATATGTTAGTTCGTGACTAGAATAAGGGATTATTGTTGGGTGAGAGGAAACTAGAATTTGAAATCAGAGGAAGCACATCCAAGGCTCAGCCCAACCCTTTCCATCTTTCCAGACATATGACAAGGAGTCTAGGAATGTGGCCTTCGTGTTGCATTTAAAGGGGGAGAGGGGAGGAGTAATGACCCCTCCTAGATGGCTGAGAGGATTCAGTCATACCTATGGGTAAATCGGAAAGCATTTGGCAACTGCCTGGTGTGTTCTGAGTCCTGAGATCAGGGCCAGGTTAGCCCAGCCTACACATTTTTCCACTACAGGACCACTGTGGAGGCTGGCTTCCTTGCCATCTATTGAAGCTTCGAGTCCACAGAGACCTCCAGCCAGGCTCCTATCCCGTGTTGCCCCATCTCCCTTGTCATACATTGAATTTCAAAAGATGCTCGCTGGTTTTCTCTTATCTCTAAAAAAGAGCATTATGGTTTGAATCTCTCTTTCTGAAGGAACCAAATGCAGACATCAAAAGGACAAGAAAAAAGCTCATGCCATCCCCAAGGACTGAGTGCTCACATCTGCCTAGGCTTGATCTGACCCTTTCCTGACCTGCGTGTTGGGAACAGCTGGGTGGAGCTGTACAGGGCCGAGACCTGCTCACCCTGGGAAGGGGTGGTGGGCACCAGGAGGAGAGGAGAGGGTTACGAGGGAAAGGTTAATGAAATGGATCACTGGTTCCTTGTCTCTGCTCTGAGCAGGACACTCACGTGGCTGAACTGTGGGCTGGGCCCAACTTAGTAGCCCAAAAGCATGAATGTCCCCTCGGAACAGAGGTCTACTTGGCAACAAGAGGAGAGCTGGGAAGGATGATGACAATGTGTCCACTATTCTCCGCCTTCAGAGAGGACGCATATCCACAAGTGTGGGAGAGTCCAGTGCATTGTGAATATATACACTCAATGTATAATACTTCCAGGTGTTTATACCATAGCTTGTTCTCTACCTGTTCAGCTGTAGCAATGTCGTTAGAAACCCCTAAATGGCAGAGATGATGCCCATCCGAATCCTTTCATGCTGGACTCAGCGTGCCATGTGCCAGCAGACCCTTAGAGGACCTTGATAAGAATGGAAAGACTGAGTGGATCTCACAGTTTGGGGGACATAAAAACCTCCTGAGAAGTTGTTCATTTGAAATGCTGATTCCTAGACTCCTTTTCTGGACATCCTGACACAGCAGGTTTGGTTTGGGCTTAGGAATTTGTATTTTGGGTTGTTTTTTTTTTTTAACAAATTCAATTAATTAACGTATTATTAGTGTATTATTAGTTTCAGGGGTTATGAATTACTAAGTTCATCAGTTGCATATCACGCCCGGAGCTTATATCAAGTGCGCTCCTTAATGCCCATCACCCAGTTACCCCATCCCTTACCCCCTCCCCTCCGGCAACTCTCAGTTTGTTTCCTATGATTTAGAGTCTCTTAGGGTTTTCTCCCTCTCTGGTTTTGTCTTGTTTTATTTTTCCCAAGTTTCTTTCTCTTAGTAACCAGAACCATGTTGTATATATTGTTCTTTAATGTGCTTGTTGGAGATGTTCTCAGCCTAGCACACTCCTTTTATACATTATATATTCCACCAAATTAGTGTCAACTATTTGGGTTGCTTCATTCTGCTGTTATAATTATGCCTACTTCTGTGCACAAACTTGAACACAGGGGTGGGAATTTAAGGGGAAGTGTGTCATTTTGAGTCTTTGTTGATCTGAGGTGAAGGCATGTTGACTTGGCATTCAGCAAGTGGCTGGCTGTGCATGCTGACTTGGGAAGGAGGGTGGCTGGACTGTGGATTTGGGACCCACAGGCTGATGGCATCATGTGTGATGGGAATGTGGCTGGTTTTGCTCCTAGTCATGAATTCCTCTAACTTTTGTTTTTCTGGGAAACTCTCTCTCTCTCCTTCTATTCTGAATGAATGCCTTGCTGGATAGAGTATTCTTGGCTACAGATTTGGTTTTTTTAGCACTTTGAATATATCATACCACTTTCTTCTGGCCTGCAAAATTTCTGCTGAAAAACCCACTGATAACCTCATGGGGTTTCCCTTGTGTGTAACTGCTTTCTCTGATTTCTGCTGATCTGATTTCTCTTTCCTTCCCCAGATTCAGGAAGTTTTCAGCTGTTATTCCTTCAAATAAATCTTCTGCCTCCTTTTCTCTCTCTCCTCCTTCTGGGATCCCTATCATACAACTCATGCTTGACAGTGTCACTGAGTTCCCTGGGTCTGTTTTCATTTTGCGTTTTTTTTGTCTTTTTTTTTTTTTCCCCTCTCATCTGCTCAGCTTGATTACTTTCCATTACTCTGTCCTCCAGGTTGCTGATACGTTTTTCTACTTCCTTTTGTTTGCTATTTATTCCAGGTGGTCTAGTTTTAATTTCATTTAGTAAGTTCGTTTTCTGTAATTGGTTCTTTTTTAGGTCTCCTATCTCTTCATGGAGGGTCTTGTGGAGGTCCTGCCTTCCTTTCTCAATTCTAGCAAGTATCTTTATGAGCATTACTTTAAATTAACTGTCAGACATATTACTCATCTCCATTTTGTCTAGGTCTCTTGCTCTGATTTTGTTCCGCCCTTTCATTTGGGACATATTCCTCTGTCTCCTCATTTTGTCTATTGCTGTGTCTGTTTCTGTGTGTTGGGAAATGCAGCTGTGTATCCCACACTTGAAAGTAATGGCTTTGTGAAGAAGAGGTTGTATAGTACCCCACAGTGCAACGTCTCCTTTCATCAGAAAATGGTGTTTCAGGGATGTCTCCTATGTGTGTCACTACAGGGGTGTCCTACTGTGGTGGCAGAGCTGTGTTTGCCTTCAGTCCAGCCTGCGATGGCTCTCTGCCTGCTGCAGGCAGCATCTGGTGCCTGTGGTGTTGCGGCTGCCTTGGGCTTGAGCTGCCTTGAACCAGGTGTTTTCCAAAGATGAAGTAGCACCAAACTGCAGGACACTTTCCCTGTGTTGTCTCCTGAGATGCTTTTATTGATGGGTGGGGCCTGCAGTCAGACTGGTGTGCGGTTATGTTCCCCTTTCCCTGGAGCAGGACTCACTTGGGAGGGGTGTTGGTCCTATCTGTTCTGTGCGCACACTGCCGGGCCTGTGGCATTGCTTTGATGGGATCTTGCCAAGAACATATGGTTGGGGGTGGATCCACTTTGCTTCGGCCTCTTGTCTCCATCCAGCTGTGGAGAATCTGTGCTGCCAATCTTCGGGTCATTTTCTGGGTTACTATTCCGACGTGGGCTCTCTAGGTAGCCGTGCAAGGTGAGGCCAGGGCCCTCCTACTCTGCCATCTTCCCAGCAGCCCCTAGGAATTTGTATTTTTAACAAGCTCCCAGGTGTTTCTGATCTAAATGGTTGCCAGGCTACTCTTCGAGGAACACTGATCCAGATCAGCCCTTCTCAAACTTGAACGTGCACATGAATCACCTGAGCATCTTGTTTAAATGCAGGTTCTGACTCAGAGATCTGGGGCCCAAGATTTTGCATTTTTTGCATGCTCCCAAATGTTGCTGGTGCCACCTGTTCCCACCCACACTTTGAGTAGCAAGGATCTTCCTTTTGCAATTACTGTGTGCCAGCTCTAGTGGGGCTTTACTCTAGATGGATTGTTCAAACATAAAGTGTCTACATTACCTAATAACTTAGATTATAGTCATGTACCTTTTGTTTTTAATTAAAATAACTGTTTATTTCTAATTGCCATTCAGATAGGTAATTTTTATACTGCAAGCACTTTAAAGAATAACTATCTAGGTACATCTGGTACTTTCTTGCTAATACTTAACACACAACATTTTCTATCACTAAACTTTAAATGCACATTTGCTCCAACAGCCAGATTCTGATTAGTGTTAATGCATGGCTAAGGGAATTCAAGCCAGCTTGGCAACAAAGACCCCTCTGAATGAATGCCTTTCATTGTTGGCAGCTTTTTTTTTTTTTTTTTTTAAAGCAAGAGTCTCTTCTAGGACTGTTTTCTTCAAATCAAAATGAAGAGTTTAATTCATCAGTTAACACTCCATAGCAACTAGAAGGCTTTTGCTGCCTCCTCCAACTATTATTTCTCAAGACACAGCCAGGCAAGCCTCCATTAGCTGCAGCCTGAGAAACAACTACAAGGAACTTGGTTTTCCCACTGGGATGATAGCAGGGTGAATAGGAAGGAAAGTCCGGCAAGCAGAGCTATATGGGGTCTGGACAGAGTGTGTGGCGATCTAGGCAGGCAAAGGGGTAAGGGGCCACCATAGCATGGCCTGTGTATCCTGACAAGGCATGGGGCAGGTAAGGAGATTCCAACAGTGACTTAAATTAGAAATTCTAAGCAGATAGTCAAGGGAGATGCACCCAGCTAGAGTCTGGCCAGGACTCCGGTTGGACAGAGCCCGGGGCTGGAAGGACTGGACTCTTCTAAGCTGAACGAGGCCATCTCCACCCTCGCAGGAGCTGTAATCAACAGGAGCCTGCCTGGTCCTTGTCTTCACACAAAACCCTGCCCTTGGCCAGCCAAGACCTCTCTGCTCTCTTTCTCTCACGAGGGCCTGTGACCTGTACCTAGTCATCTGCGTCTTTCCTTCCTCATCCAATGCAGGCAGCAGGCCAGGTTGCCTTAAAGCAGCTTCCTGCATACCTCATGTCCAATGAAGTGCTCAGCCCAAGCTTCCTCCTTGCTGGAGAAAACCACAGCCACCGTGACCAGACCTCAATGAATTCCTGTCGCCTCCCCTTCACCGGGCATTCCTGCAGCTTGATGGGCCTATCATTCAGCTCCTGTCAAATAGGGTAGAAGAGCTAGAGCTCCCTGGGAGCTGAGGCGGTGGCCTGTGCTGCAGAAAGCAGCCATATACTGTGTGTGCACACACGTACACATGTATGCACGTGTGTGTGTGCACGCCCGTGCAAAACCTATCGCTGGGTCACAGTTTATGGAGGTCGTCTTGTCTGACCTTGAGGTAGAGCCAATATTATGAACCCTGCTTTCTAGATGAGGAAACTGAATCCTAGAGAATGTAAACAACTTCCTTTATTAGACATTTTGTTAGGAACTAAGAGAATAAAATATAGTCCAGAACTCGGCAGACCTAAGTCTTCTGTGCTCAAGGCTACACAGGTAATAATCATAATAATTCATTCTTTCAAAAATATTTATCGAGTTCCCATTGTACATCAGGCACTGAGTGTATATGGGAAAAGACAGACATGCTAATTAGTGTTTTTTGAGCTCTTGGCCCAGCACTGTATTAACAACTTGACGGGTATTCTCTTAATCCTCTGCACAACCCTGCGGCAGGCATGGCCAGGCTTCATGACTTGCCCAAGGACACCCACACGACTAAACAGTGGCAGAGCAGGGATATGCCCTCAGGTGGTCTGACTTCTGGGTCATACTCCTCCCCACGGAGCTACACTGCCTCTCAGATGTTCTGTTCTAACCCAGGTCCGGTGCACCTTCTGCAGCCCCTGTGTTACAGCCACAGAGCCCGCCCCTCACTCCCTAGAGAAGATGCTGCCCCCATCCTCACCCAGCCACTCCCAAGGGCCGAGGGGCAGGCAGCCCCCGTTCCAGGTCTATGACTCCGATTGCCTGCCCCCATCCTGAGCTCGGCTCCCTGAGACAGTGCTGCCTGCACTCCACCGCTGCCTGCGCCTTGCCTCCCACAGACTCCCTGACCCCTGTCCGGGCTGCCCTGCTGGGATGGCTCCACTCCAGGTGCAGAGTGTGTCTTTCCTGCCCCCTCAGCTAATCCTGTTCCCCCCACAAGTTGTCTTGATTTCACCCCTGAGGTGGCTCACCCGGCACGCCCCTTTTATCACAGAAAATGGCCATGGATTAGCTCCTCAGTTGTTATTTTGGCTTCTTCCTGCTTCCTCAAGCTATGACTTCCACACCCTCCTCTCAGCGACGAACCTCACTTCTTCTTCACCTAGGAGTGGACCAAGGTCTCTGGGCACCAGCTGTCCAGTCATTCTCTTCCACCTCACCCTGTCTTCTTACCCACCATGCCTTCCTCTCCTCTTCTCTTAATTACAGGTGATCTGAGCTTAGATTGCTTGTACTTCAGACTCTGTCCTCCCCAGCCCCTAAACGTCTTGCCCAGGTCCCTCCAAATCCATTGCCCTCCTGGGTCTTTTCGCCCTACCCACAGACCTGCCCAGGCCCCATAGTGGGGTGAAACTGTCACTTCCCTCTGTGTCCCCTGGCCAGGATTCTAGGCCCTCCTGAGCCCTTCTGGTCCCACAGAGCTGCCCATTCATGCTCTGCTGCCCCCAAACTAGCTCCTCTCTCCTCTCTAAGGAAACAGCTTCCTTGAAGGTCTTGAGTGCCTTCCAAGTTACCAAATCCATTTGCTTGTTCCAGTCCTTGGTCTTACTTTAAAAAAAAAAAAAAAAAAAGATGTTATTTATTTATTTGTGAGAGAGAGAGAGACAGAGAGCATGAGAGGGGAGAGGTCAGAGGGAGAAGACTCCCCTCCCAGCAGGAAGCCCAACGTGGGACTCCAGGATCATGACGTGAGCTGAAGGCAGTTGCTTAGCCAACTGAGCCACCCAGGCTCCTCAGGCCTTTTGGACTTCTTGAGAGCATTTAGCACTCTTGGCCATGCCTCTCTCTTTAACCCTTTCTTTCTTGATTTCTGTGCCTTCTTGACTCTGCTCTGTCTTAGGAGTCACTTGCTTGCAAGTTCAGGGGTTTTGGGAATAATTCAGGGGACTTCCCATTCTTCTGCACTGTCATTTCCGTCTCTCCTCTGGCCTGTCTTCATGTGCTCAACCACCAGACAATGCTCTTCAGAACGGTGCTATTGTAATGTATTGCATGTAATGGCACATCCTGCCAGAATCCTCCAACAGCTCCCCCATTTTCCACCAGATAAAATCCTAAGTCTTAGTTTATGCGCCACATCTTCTGTGATCTTAGCTGCCATGTACTTTCCAGTTCGCCTGCTACTCTTTTCCCTGATTGTCCAGCATACGTCTGTGTCATCGAGTTAGTCTATCCTCTATTCTCTAAGCATATGTTTCTCCTTCATAGCTCACACTATTACTTTTATAAATGCCCGATTCATATATCTTCTATAAAAATCCTGTCCAATGTGCCTTGTTAGCACAGTAGATAGCACGTCAGTCTCATAAAAATCCTGTACTTCCTTCAGGTTCTGGATCAAATGTACCTCTCTATCAAGGCTTTACCCCAGGAGAAAGCTTGGGATTGGGGCTGCTCCTTATTTGCCATATTGGACTGGAGGCTCTCTGAGCTGCAAATTATATCGTGGGCCATGCAGAGTGCCCATCCTGGAAACAGAATCCCAGAAGGGTGGAATATAGTCATTGGAGAATGACTGGCTTATCTTTTTCACTCTTGCTTCCCCAGGCTACTGGCCTTGCTATTCTGCCTCTAAATTGGCCCACCTCTGTAACCAAAAGAGAGACAGAGACAAAGGCTAACATCTTTTTATCTAAAACCTTCTAGGTAGTTATAGCATGAGGAAAGAAAGTTTAACTAGACATCTAAAGTATTTGGGGACCAAGCAGTTAAGTCATTTGCCTGAACCCGTGGAAAGTTGATCACAGACTTGGGCCAGAGCTCACCTCGTGCCCCCCCACCCCCCACACCAGGCTCCTCACTGCCAACCCTGTGCGCCCTCTCGCCTCCTTGCAGCTAACAATGGAGGAGCGGGCAGGAGGCCAAGAACTGGACCCATTTCCAGAACATAGTGAGTCAGACAGTCACTCCACTTTTTGTGTTTACCTCTTTCTGGGGCTTCTGTAGGGGAGTGGAGAGACCTTGAGATAGATCTAGAGGTCACAGGGATTCGACGGTGCCAGAGAATCATTGCCTTCCATCAGTAGGCCCTGGCAAGTCTGTCTCTGGAATGTACAGACCCAGATGAGTGACTGTCTGTCTGGAGACACATCCCTCATCCTTCCTGGCACTCCTCTCCCTGAAAATATGTAGCTCCTGAGACGCTGCTCTCGCTAGCTCTGGTGCTAGCTGAAGGCTGTCGACCACAGGCTCCCAGCTCCTGAGGATGGGCACGTGATTCAACCTGAACTAATCAGAGCCCTGTCCTGGGACCTCTCCCATCGGAACTGAAGGAAGAAAGCTTCTGCCATCTGTGCGTAAGCTGAGGGGCCAGGCTGAGAATGTTGCCACAGGTCAAGCCTTGTGGAGGAGGACGGTGTGAGAGAAGGAAGCCAATAGAGGGAAAGGAGAGGAGAAATGAAGTCTAGACAGACTTCCGGTCAGAACCCTTGTTCTGATCACCCTGAGGCCTGGCTGCACCCTTTCGGTTCTGGCAGTTTGACATCTGAGCATTAAACTCCTCAGTTAGTTCAGGTGGAGTGTTTGCCACTTGTAACC